>NC_092501.1:95052900-95726400 GCF_047511675.1 Marmota flaviventris | reverse complement strand
TTGTCTGAAATCAACTCTTTCCACATCCTCTTCCAAGGTTTATTTACTCATCCTTTTATATATTCAGCAAAGGTTTATGTGCCAGCCCTGTGCTAGGCAAGAGATGAACCACTATTCTCTCTCAAAACACAGAAAGTATGCATTGTACCTACCAAAGTCACAAACTTCCAGGCATCATAGATAGCGTGATATTAATGAGATAATCATAAATGTTTACTAGATATTTGTGACAAGTTCTATGCCAAGTACTTTCCACCACTTGCTATATTTGTATTTATATTTCCCATCATTGTATTTGTGTCCACAGCTACCCTTTGAGTTTAAAGTATTTTATTATCTGATGATTACTTTATAGATGAGGAGGCTGAGTCCAAAATGGTCTAATGAATTGACCAAGATTAAGTGGCTGTTGATAGTAAAGCAGGGATTCTACCCTGAGTCTGTGTGACTCTAAGCCTGAGCTTCCATCATTTATGATGATTCCGCTTTGAGTATCACCCAGAGCATCTCTCACCTCCTTCACACATGCAATGTAAACTTAGCAAGAGAATGTTATGCACTCTAAGGTTTCGGAATCAATGGTGGAAATCCCTAAGAAGGCAGCAGCACGCTGGGCTCCATGTTAAAGCTTAGAGCGTTCCTGGAGCACCCACTGGGTGTGTGGTTCAATGAAACAATTGTCTATGGAGCATCCACTCCACCAGGCACCATGCTACACACCAGGGAGAGAGGCACACACAAAATGAAGTCTCTGCCCTGCAGAAAGCCACATTCTTGAGTGCCATATATCCACCAACTTCAGACCATATTCACAAGGTTTGCTATATTTATGTATCACCTATACCATAATTTACTTAATATTTATAAAATAGACTCACTTTATACCATCACAGTGAATGGAAGGGAAAAGGCACTAATCAAAATAAACATAATTCTATCAAAATGTAACTATTCATCTGTGTACTGCCCCAGTGCATTTCAAGTGCCACTTCAGGAAGGACTGCCCTCTGTCTTATTATGGTTTCCTCTTTTCCATCCTGCCCTGGGCGTCATTCTACAGCTTCCAAGCCCAGCTCCCACTCGGTAAAATGCCTAGACCTTCACTTCTCTCCTGCACGCTCATTTTACCTGCCGCCCCACTGCTCACACCGGGGAGTGTGCAGAGTGCATTTACTCTGGGCCTTCACAGAGAACTCACTAAACAGTCTGTCTGATAAAGGAACTTTCCCTGGAGGGCTTTCCTAGAATAATAGCTATCAATAATTAGGAATTTTTTGCAATGAAGCAAGCACTGGACAAATGCTTTACATAGATTATTATCTTTTTAACCTTTGCAACAGTCTGATGAAGGAGATACTATTATTTTTCTTCTTGTAGAAGAGGAGACTGAAGTTTGCATAGCAACTATGTGAAGGGAGGTCAAATAATTTGCTTAAGATCTCACGGCTCGTAATTTGCAGTTCTGTGTACCTCCAAAGTCTATTAATCTTAAATCCTAGATTTCTATAGCACAATTAATGTAAGGTCTATGTTTAGGCCTAATTTAGAACTTACAAAGGACTGCCCTCCCCTTTCCCAGCCTCCCACTGCCACTTCCCACCTCCAAAGTTCATCTGCCACCATGTAACTGTAGTTGTCCTTCCAAAACACAAATATGCACCTATTCACTCCATATCCCTCCCCACTCACACACACACTTAAAGGCCTCTGTAGCCAACTTCCCATTGCCTAAAGCCATAGGATATAGTCTAAATATCTTTTTAAATGTTTTTAATTAATTTTTTATTTATATATGACAGTGGAATACATTACAATTCTTATTACACATATACAGCACAATTTTTCATATCTCCAGTTGTATACACAGTGTATTCACACCAATTCATGTCTTTATACATGTACTTTGGACAGTAATGTTCATCACATTTCACCATTTCTAACCCCATACCTTCTCCCTTCCCCTCCCACCCCTCTGCCCTATCTAGAGTTCGTCTATTCCTCCCATGCTCCCCTTCCCTACCCCACTAGGAATCAGGCTCTTTATATCAGAGAAAACATTTGGCATTTGGTTTTTTGGGATTTGCTAACTTCACTTAGCATTATCTTCTCTAACTCCATCCATTTACCTGCAAATGCCATGATTTTATTCACTTTTATTGCTGAGTAATATTCCACTATGTATATATGCCACATTTTTTTATCCATTCATCTATTGAAGGGCATCTAGATTGGTTCCACAGTCCTCAAACATCAGATACAGCACTAATCTCTAGGGTATATAAAGAACTCAAAAAGCTAAGCACCAAAAAACAAATAACCCAATCAATAAATGGGCCAAGGACCTGAACAGGCACTTCTCAGAAGATGATGTATAATCAATCAACAAATATATGAAAAAATATTCATCATCACTAGCAATCAGAGAAATGCAAATCAAAACTACTCTAAGATTTCATCTCACTCCAGACAGAATGGCATCTATTATGAAGACAAACAACAATGTGTTGGCGAGGATGTGGGGGAAAAGGTATATGGTACACTGCTCGTGGGACTGCAAATTGGTGCAGCCAATATGGAAAGCAGTATGGAGATTCCTTGGAAAATTGGGAATGAAACCACCATTTGACCCAGCTATCCCTCTCCTCAGACTATACCTAAAGGCCTTAAAATCAGCATACTACAGGGACCCAGCCACATCAATGTTTATAGCAGCACAATTCATAATAGCTAAATTGTGGAGCCAAACTAGATGCCCTTCAATAGATGAATAGATAAATCTCTTACATCATTCAGGATTTTTACAATCTGGGCACAACCTGACTCTTACATGCCTTCCCTCTCACTTCACTATCATGTTGTATCTCACTCTTCTCCTAACAGGTGCAGCTTCTTCACTCCACCCCCTGGGAAAGGGAGCCCTAAATGCTGCAGGGTCAAAGCAAGGATACAGGTGGGGAATCAATTGATCTACGTCTGAATTGCAATACTGACAGGTTATTTGATCTCTCTGTCCCTCCTTGTTTTCTGACATATACGACAGCAATAATGCTATTCCCTTGTTAAGAACTGGACACTACTAGTGCCTTGCATCTTGCATAGCCACATGTTGTTACACCTGTGCCTAGGTTGCTCCCTTGGAAACTACCTGCAATTGTTTTCTTGTCTAGTGTTTATCCATTCTTCAAGCTCAAATATCACCTCTTTGAAGCCTGTCTTGATTTCTTTGGGAAATATTAATTCCTCTTTCCTCTGAATTCCCTAGCGCTCAACTCTGGCCTCAACTATAATACTATAATTTGAAGTTTAATGATCTGTCACTTGTTCCTCTCTTCCATTAAACCAAGAGCTCTTCAAGAGCCTAATAATTATGAAGTGCAACACTTCAGTGCATAGTAAGCTGATAAGTGCTTGTTGAGTTACTAAATGTGTTCCTTTTTCTGCCAGACGTCATTTGAATAGTGCTGTAAAATTAGACTGAAACTTTCAGCTCAGAAGTAGTAGCAATGGTATAAGTGAGTAGAAGGTTGAGATCTTTCTCCAAAATTCCCAACACATCCACTCTCCATACCTAAAGCTATTTCAGTTCCAGAATCTTTGTCTGCAAATTATATTGGTCTTCCCTTAGAAGCATGAGGGAATTTTTATGACAGGAAAAGATAACGCTTACAAAACCTTTTCATTGTAAACGTTGATTATTTATGAACTCTTACAGGAAAGGGACCCTCTGGATGCTGGCATATGGGAGAAGCCACCCCCCCCCCCCAATTTATAATAAATGAATGTTGGAGTAAATCTCTTCATTAACCGGATCGAGAGAGGAATTTACACTCCAAAGTAATCACTCATATCTTCAGCCACAAAAGCCCCAAAGACTCCACTTCCTGAACATTCCCTTTAATGGGGCAGACCTTTGCTGACCAGCTGAGTGCAAGGGTGACTTCAGCAGGTGGATTCCATGAAGTGAGCAGTTCAGAGCACACACAGCCACGCTGCCTGCAAGCCTGTGGGTGGCCTTGGCAGACGAAAGCCCGTCCTTCAAGCAACTGAGGCAGGAGCCCATTAAAGGTGTTAATTTTACATGATGTGGCACGGAGAGTTTATAAATAAATAACAAATGAACATTCCCCACGGCTTCTCTCCTCTGAGTCTGTGTACCTGCTGCAGACCTGGCAACAGTGGGAGACTTTCAGATGCCAGATCCGGAATTGCCCTTCAAAAACCAAGGAAGGAGGTATTTCTGTCACTAAGACTTGACAACTTCTGATGCCTTCATCATTGGGTCCAGTCACTTTTGAAAAATATCCACTAACCTATCCTCTGTGGTTGGATGTGCTCAGTTTAAGATTATCATCCTGAGCTGCAAGAACAAAACACAGATGTTAGAGTTTGAGAAAAATGTACTGTTGGGGACCATTAGTAAAAAATACTGTTTAAAATATATAACATATGTAACTATTAAATACATAAAAATCTCATGTACCAAGAGGCAAAACATGATGAAAGTTGCTGAATATTTTAAGTACCTATATTGCTGCATAAAATGGTTCTGTGCAGTAGAATTTTCTATTGCAGGAGATTTATGAATTTTTGTCAAAGTGGTAGATCATGCTGAAGTCAGGGGAAATGCTAGCACACTTTAGGTTGCTTTCTATTTTTAATTAAGTTTGAAACTGCATCTTTGCAATTGTGAGTGTGCATATAAATATATGTAAGTGCAGATGTGATTAACAATAATGCTGATCTATGCAGACACTCAAATTCACTCACAAAGTGACCCCCTCCCACTGCAGAGAAAACTTCTTAATTGAGGCTGTGTTTGTATAATCATAATGAACTGGATTAGAATGGCAAAATTTTACTAGTGTGGTTCACCCCCTCATTCTAACAGCCTAAGAAAAAAGAATGGAACAAGCCCTTTAGGGTCATGACCTGAATTCCCACCCAAGATGAGCTGTGATGATGGTGCTCCTCATGTTTACCTGTGTCAATAAAGATGGAGAGAGACGAAGCTCATGTAGTTGACAAAAGTCTATCTAATACTTATCCCAAGGGATTAAGATAGGGAAAGCTCAATAGCACCCTTGAGAATTAACTGGCATCCAAATTACTCAGAATCCAAAATACTAAGCAAGTATTAACAAAATGATAACCAAGAGCAAATAATCAGGTCAGATGCACAGCAGTGAAAATCCAAGGTGAAGAAAAACAAAGCAAAAAAGAAACAGCTAAGATACAAGAGGGAACACTCCCTGAACACAACTTGAGTCCATTCCTAAGCTGCCACCACCCATCCACCTCTGTTTTGATCAACATTTCCTGCAAAGTTTCATCACACCACAAGTTCACACCACCACGTAACACAGCATGTAATTATATACTCTTCTGTCCTGTTCTTGTTTAATGTGTGTTCTCTTTCATCCCAACTGGATTTCAATCCCATTGGAGGTCAGTAACTACATCTTATGTATCTGTGTTTTCCCCAGGGTCTAGCACAGCTTTATGCACATTAAAAGTTTCAATAATTATTCTTTGGTTGAGTCAGTATCGAGTTATGTTTAGGCTTCTAGAAAGCTCTATCCATTTTTCGTCCATCATATTATATTTACTTTCCTTTTCCAATGTTCTTACAAAGCATATATATGAATGCTCTTAAATACATGAGTGTATGCTATTTACTGCACACTTGATTCTCTAACTTTTTATGTGACAATATATACAGATTGAACCCATTTTTTCTAATAAGTGCATAAAATTCCACTGTGCAAGCCTACCACAATTATCGAGTCATTTCCATATTCATAGGCATCTGGCATTCTAACATTTACCACAGTGTAATAACCAATATTACACAAAATAAAAATTTCTATTTCCTTTTGTACTTGTGCTTTTACTTTTTCTTAGATTCCTAGAGAGGACTGTAGTCAAAGGTTAATTTGAAAAATATAATTATGAAAAATACCTCCAGTTTACTTTCCTGGATGCTTAGAAGTTACCCTCCCACCATTGTTTGAATGTCTGTTTCCCCACACTTTGACAATACTTCATATTATCTAATTTTTAGGGTTCACCAACAACAAAAGGGTTAGATTAAAGCAAAAAATGGTACATTGCAGTTATTTTGCATTGCATTTCTCTAACTCCTAGTGATTGTTTCTTCATCATTCTTTAGCCAATCTTCTTTTAAGAATTGACTTTATTCTGCCCATAATTTATATTTAACGTGAAGGAGTTTGTTAGAGGTATTTAGAGGTATTTATATTAGATATTATTAGAGGTATTTCTCATTCATAATTGAGGCACATATTGTTCTCCCAGATAAATCTTGCATCCTGTCCCTTGAGGACAATGCCTGCTTTGCAATGCCTTCTTGCTAGCAACCCAGCCTTAGTATATTATCACGTGTCCCACTGAGGACTTTCAATAAATTCATTCAACAACTTCAACTAAGCAATCAAGAGTAGTTTAGTCATGTGGTTAGATTGACCATGCAAATCATCCTTGATATCATCAAATATCTGCTGGATCAAGTGAAGTATTTTCCTTTTCATTTCCTAGCTCCCAGATTAGTACACACTATTCTCTCCAGGTTCACCCTGTTTAGTTCTAACAAAGAGAGGACTTCCCTGAATGTGTTCAAACCCAAAAATCATATGTGAACCTACAGCTATAAAGGATATTTGAGGGACACTTGAGGAAAGGAATTAAAACTAAGATTTTGAAATGTGCATGTACGCACACATATACATGCCCACACCAATTCAGAATAGTCTTTTAATTCTAGCACAAATCTGCCCACTTTTTAGTATGTAGTCAATGCATTTACTGATGCAAAAAAAGCACTAAAAATGCAAATGAAAACATTATAGAAATTTATAAAGTTAGCAGACATTTATACTATGAATATCAAAAGGAAACAGATTTTGTGTTATGGCAAGGGAAGTTTTATGATCTTCATTTCAGGAAAAAAATTTACAAAGATTACATGGATTTAGGAAACCATTCAGATTGAGGTACAATTTTGGAGAGTTTGTATAAGGAGATAAGAAAATAATGGGGTTTTAGGAGGCAGATGTAGGCTTCATTCCATCATGGGAGCTTAAAAAGGAAAGCAAGTGGCAGGCAGATAATCCAGGGTGCTCTGAAGGTTTTGAGGTTTGAGATGGAGCAGATAAGGTTTGTCCAACCCATTAGAGAGAATTAAGGTCTGGGTCACCGCCATAGCGGGGAGGGGGGTAGTTATTTTCATCCTCAGCTGATGGAGTTACTTGCAACTCTATCACCAATTACTCCTTGAATGGGTCTGTAGGAATCTCGTGAGTGTCACTACAGAAAACCATGACTCCAGTGAAGTACCTTGACTAATTAGACACCATAGACCAAGCAAGATAGGATAAGGGAAAAACAGTGGCATGGAACTGACCTAACTCTCCTATATATGAACATTAATATACCACAGTGAATCTCACCATCATATACACCCACAAGACACTATTAAAAAAAAAAACACTACAAGCAAAAATAGCAGAAAGATCCATAGAATAGAAGGAACAGAATAGCGGGAGGGAGGAGATTAGGAGAAGGGAACGTACTGCAGACTAAAGAAAATTATATTCAATGCTTTTATAATTTTGTCAAATGGAATTTTGTTATGTATAACTAATAAGAACCAACAAAACACTAAAAAAATATTCAAAAGGGAAGACAGCCCTTTGTTTATCAGTCACATGTATAGAAAAAAGATTGGATTATAGAATTTTGCTGAACAGAATAAAACAGTAAATAAAATCATAGTTTTGAGAAATGCTAATGACATGAGGGAAATACTCATGATATGTATAATAAAAAATCTAGATGTAAAACTGTATTATTAGACTCTGACTTCATTTCAGTAAAGGACACACACATATATTTTGCATATAAAACTGAAGAAAAACTATTCAAAGAAAATGCCACAAAATGTCAACAGTGGTTATCTCAGTGGAACTGTCAGTGATTTTTATTTTCCTCTACACTTCTCCATATTTTACAAATAATTTTGAGATGAGTATTTGTTATTTTTAAATCAGCAAAAGCTATTTTTAAATACATTTCTTCATGATGTTATATTTTAATGGATTCTTCGTTAATATGATACTCAGTCATGTTCTTTTTTTTTTTTTCCTGTTGTTTTCCCTCAACTGATTAAACTTCTCAGCACTCTGCAGTCCTACAATTTCTTTTCTCTCACGATCTTAAACTAGCACTGGAAGTTAGGGGGGAAACGACACTTCTATATTCCTTTCACCCAACATTTCTGTACTACTTAACAACATGACTTTGGGCAAGCAAGAAGTGTAAGTGGAATTATAACTTTTGCTGTAAATTTATACAAAATCTTATTGCTGAAATCTTAAATTGGAGAAAGGAATAGATTCTTGCTTTTCTTTGCCTTTATCTTTTAGGTTTAAAAAAGAAGTGGCAAAGAAAAATAAAAACAACCTATATTCTGCATACAGGATATCTGGGTTCTGTTTTTCGTCCTGCCCTTGGGATAAATAACCACTTTTTGTATAGATTAGTCAGTGGAGACTGTCAGTGGAGACAGGTGTTGAAAACCCTAACACTGCCCACACACTGTCCACAAATTATATATGCAGAGTAATATCTGCTCAGAATGATGGCAAAAGTTGAAAAGAGGTAAGTAGTTTGAAATTATGTTGGGACTTCTTGGAATGGTAAAAGAATTTCTTCCTTTTCTGCAATTTATAATACTACAGGTAGAGATTCACTTAAAATAGGCCTTTTGCCAAATACACACACACACACACACACACACACACACACACCTTCCTTTAACTTCTGACACCTAGAGTGTATGTGACATCACTAATTAGAGCAGTAAAGGGGAGAGCAAAGCATCCCTTCATTCAATCCCCAGTACCAAAAAGGTGGAGGGGTGGTGCTAGGGTTGTAGCTTAGTGGTAGAGCACTTGCCTAGCATGGGCAAAGCCCTAGGTTCAATCCCCAGTACTACAAAATGTATACGAGGCAGGGGAGACAGATCTGCAGTTTTTCTGAATTATCTCAAATAACAGAAGAGACATTACATGTGCCCCTGAAGAGCTGCTGGTGCAAACACAATTATTGCTCCAGCTCTACCCCATGAACACTGGCTCCTGAAAAAAATTAGTCCTATTTGCCTCTAATTCTAAATATGAATTCTTTTACCAAACTTAAGAAAACATACAATTAAACTTGGATTTAGAGAAATAAGCCCTCAAACACATAGTTTTGTACACAGTTTGCACTCAATAAATATTTATTCATTAGTTATTTGATAGTGGTGGATTCTTTGGTCTGATTAATCCAGATATTGCTTAAATCTTTGCCCTGTCGGTGGTGTTAGAATTTAAGTGCTACCATAAATTAAAGAGCATCACTTCAAAAACACAGTTGCCTATGTCTCAGAATCAAACCACGCATGGGAAATGCACGATCAAACTCAGCCCTCTCATATAGACATGTTTGTGGCTTAACTGACCTAATACACCTCCCCTTCAGCCACATCTTTCCCTCATCGTGATAGGTAACATTTTAAAATCCTTCTTTCACTATGAATTGCTTATGCGTCTGTGTTAAGGCCATTTGACTTCGTGGGCCATTCAAAATGCAGTTCAAAGACACCCATCTAATCCATTTCTTCTAAACAATGAGGCTAGTTTGCAGAAAAAGAAAATATTGAAAAATCTTCTCAGGCAGCTTTGAACGCAGCCCAGGGAAAGGCCATCTTCAGGGAATGGCTGAGTACTTTGAAAACCCTAAGGAGCTTTGTAGTTAGGGATGACCTTGTAACCTCTCAACAGCTTTTTGCAAACAAAATCTTTCAAGCTTCATCTAAGACAGTGAGCAACAATTTGAAGAATGAGGTTTTCCTTTGTGTCAGATTATAGAGCTCAGCAGTTCTAACCTTTTTGTTCTATTATATTTCTGATCTAAATAAGGAATTATTTATTACCAGAAAACGGTGGTATTCAGATCACAAGTCTCCTCAGAGCACTGACTTTGATCCTCAACTGTATGTAGAGATTTGAGGAGGAGAAGGCTACTTATTTGGAGAGAATCCTAAGATCCATTCTTAGAAGTTGCCTCTCCAGGCAGAAGGCGCTCTGGGCTCTCGTCATTGACAGTGAACCTGTCTTACAACTTCTTGATCTCAATTTGTTTTTGTAATGCACATTTCCCCAGTAGCTTGATGTTTCATTCTTCTCTGTGGATGCAATTTCTTCCCTGTGCCAAGAAATAAATGGATTTACTAAAAGTTTTAATTCAATGAAAGTTTCTGATAAAACCACCAAGGAATTTGTTCACAACAGTGATCTCCCATCAATGTTTCCTGGTAATAGTCTAGGGAATATTCAACACGCAACAGAAAGAAGTCTCCTGGGAATGTGCATGGTATACAATTTTTACTCTTCTCCACATGGATTAGGTCCCATAGTTATGACAAACACTAAAGATATTTAAAATCTGAAATAAAATAACTGGGAAATTGTTATTTAAAAGCAACTTTTAATTCTCTTTGGATACTGTTTTGGGGGCAGATTATTCCTTGCGTTCTGGGAAAATCAAGCAGAGTCTTTTCAGTTTTCAAATGTAAAGAAAAGACCTTCTTCTGAAATGGAGATATTTGATACTTGTAGCTACAAACAGTTAAACTGCTCTGGATGGTCATATAAAGTTTCCTTGGGTGTAGACAATGTTGTATCTCTTCAAGTTATGGTTCCTTCAGGAAAATATTCTTTTTCTTAATATGGATTGAGTCTTCTCTGTTCTGGGAGTTTGGAAGGAATGGAGGTAGGATGGAAAGGATGGATAAAAAGAGGGAGAGAAAGGAAGGTAGGAAGAGAGAGACAAATGGAGACAAATAGAGGGAAACTGAGAAAGACACGGAGACAAAGGGGAATAGGAAAGAATCAGAGGCTAACAGGACATTTCTGTGGGCACAGGGCTGAAGGAGGAACTATTTTCAGAAGAGACACTGAGACATGGGGAGATGTTTTGACTGTCTCTATTGGGAAGTGGAGACTCAAAATCATTGTAAATTCAGTATTAGTAGAAATCTGACTGTATTTAAATGTGTGCATACACTTCATTCTTATGGGTGACTAAACTTCAATAGACACCATTAACACCAAAGGAATAAAAGACTATCATGGTTAACAGATATTTTGCCAAATTATTATGACCTCTGTTGGTGAAGGAGAAAGCATGGTGGTTTTGCATTTAAATACTGCAGATTACACTAGGCAGATGTTTTAGTGGGTTATATTTTTAAGTTGTAAAATATCTAAAAAATTGCTTGATTCAAAGTTTTCATTTCCTGTTTAGGCTATCATTTATAACTCTTTTTAAAAAGGATATACTCTTAACTATAGTTACCAAAGTTGTTCAAACACTATTAATTGATTTCATGCTATGGCAGGAAATAAACCAGTTAAGTTGTATCCTGTAGAAGTTCACTATTTCTTAGGCAAGCAGAAATGTGTACAGATAATTGTACAACAGCTGGTACAGCATCATACCTGAGATAATCACATATGTTCTGGAAGTCCAGAGGAGGAAGGCATTAGTTAGGACAATAGTCCTTTTGTCATTGGAAATAATGGGGAGGCTGTGGAGGGGAAGGGTGAGAGGTCAGGGAAAATCTTCCAGAAGTGAAAATGGGGGACAAGCATTAACTAGGCCAAGAAAGGGGAATCCGGTGTTCTAAGAAAAATCATGATTGATATAGAAAGTCATCAAAGTACAAATGACTGACTACACTTGAGCACACGATTTGAAGTCAGAGCCAGTGGATGAGGAGGTAGGGGACTGAGAAGAGACCAATGTCTGATAACTTATGAATAGGAATAAAACTCCTTGGTTTATACCCAAAGGACTTGAAATCAGCATACTACAGTGACACAGCCTTATCAATGTTCATAGCAGCTCAACTCATAATAGCTAAACTGTGGAATCCACCTAGATGCCCTTCAACAGATGAATGGATAAAGAAACTGTGATACATATTCACAATAGAATATTACTCAGCATTAAAAGAGAGTAAAATTATGGCATTTATAGTTAAATGGATGGAGTTGGAAAATATCATGCTAAGTGAAGTAAGCTAATCCCAAAATACCAAAGTCCGAATGTTCTCTCTGATAAATGGATGCTGATCCATAATGGGGTGGAGGAGATGTGGGGAGAATGTAGAAATTTTGATTGGGCAAAGGGGAGGGACGGAAAGGGAAGGGACATGGGGGCAGGAAAGATGGTAAAATGAGATGAACATCATTACCTTAAGTACATGTATGACTGCGCATATGGTGCGATTTGACATCGTGTACAATGAGGGAAATGAAAAGTTGTGCTCCTTTTGGGTACAGTGAATAAAATGCATTCTGCTGTCATGTACAACTAATTAGAACAAATTAAAAAAATAAAAGAAAAGAAAAAATAAAGACTGCTGATAGTTAAAAAAAGAAAAAAGTCTCCAGAGTCAAATCATGCCACAAAAAACAAAGTTGGATCTTTGATGATCAATTTGCCTCTGGTATAACAAATGTTTACCATATTTTGTTTCTTACTTTCAAAAACCATAATAGTGTAAATAAACAAGAAAGTTCTTTTTATACACTGTAACCCAGATATCAATGAGGAAACAACTTCTTGTTAAGGATGGGAGTAAATGTATACCACATTTTTTTATCCATTCATCTATTGAAGGGCATCTAAGTTGGTTCCACAGTTTAGCTATTGTGAATTGTGCTGCTAGAAACATTGATGTGGTTGTGTCCCTATAGTATGCTGTTTTTAAGTCCTTTGGGTATAGTCCAAGGAGAGGGATCGCTGGGTCAAATGGTGGTTCTATTCCCAATTTTCCAAGAAATCTCCATACTGCTTTCCATATTGGCTGCACCAATTTGCAGTTCCACCAGCAGTGTATGAGTTTACCTTTTTTTCCCACATCCTGGCCAACACTTATTGTTGTTTTTCTTCATAATAGCTGCCATTCTGACTGGAATGAGATGAAATCTTAGAGTGGTTTTGATTTGCATTTCTCTAATTGCTAGTGATGATGAATATTTTTTCATGTATTTGTTGATCGATTGTACAGCATCTTCTGACAGATTTTTCTTCAGGTCCTTGGCCCATTTATATTAATTTTAAGTATTTTTAATGTACTTACCCTGATTTCATTAACGTTATTAGAATAATCCACAGTCTGGCAAATATAGCTATAGCCTGCATTATATGATCCCATGAATAACTGAAAAAAAATGTAATAATATTTGAAGGAAAGTTTTAGTAGATTCAGCATCAAAAATAAAAAAAATTTGAGGAATAGACAAACTCTAGATAGGGCAAAGGGATTGAAGGGGAAGGGAGAGGTCATGGGGTTATTAATGATGGTGGAATGTGATGATCATTATTATCCAAAGTACAGGTATAAAGACACAAATTGGTGTAAATATACTGTGTATACAACCAGAGATGTGAAAAATTGTGCTTTATATGTGTAATAAGAATTGTAATGCATTCCGCTGTTATATATAAATTAATTAATTAATTAATTAATTAATTTTTTTAAAAAAAGAATGGGAGTAAAGAGTGTTAAAGGGATAAGAATTTCAATGCTCTCTAGTTTGAGTCACTTAACATAGTGTACTCCATGAGATAGCAAACCTTTCTGTAAAGGGTCAGGAGTAAATACTTCATATTTTGCAGATCATATGTTCTCAGCCATTGTAGAACAAAACAAGGCATTGAAAATACACAAATGAATCTGCATGTCTCTGGTCCAGTAAGACTGTATTTAAAGAACAGCTAAGGGCCACATTTTGTCCCCAGCTGCAGTTTGCCAATCTCTGATCTGTAAATAGAATCAGATTCTACAATGACTCCTAAAGGCACAGTACCAAAATTGATGTTTATAATTACTGCCTTAGCTCAACAAGAAAAGTAATAGTATGTTCAGTTTCTTTCTTCAACAAGATAGGAGATTTTGTAAAGTATGTTAGAAAGAATTTTATCTAGAAATAGAAAGAATTTTGGAACTTAAGGAAAAAAACACTAATCTCTTTGGAAGAAAACATCTGAAAAACATAATGTATTCCTTATTATGTTTGCATGGTTGAAGTTTTCGTTACTATGCATTTTTTGTGAGATATACATAATTTTTATGCATATGGTCAAGACTTGTACCGTGCAACACTAACCATATGTAGCTACTGAGCCCTTGAAATGGTTAGTGCAAACAAGAAGTTGAATTTTTAACTTACTTTTAATTGAGCTCAATTTAAACTTGAAAGAAAATACTAAATTTAATTTTAGGAAAAGTTTTAAATATTTTTGGTACAACTTGGGCAAACTTTTCAACATCAGTTTTTGGATTTATAAATACAGATCAAGTATTTTTTCTGGAAATTTAATGTCCAACTTGAGATATGCTGTTAAATATAGACTGAATTTCAAAAGCTTAGTACAAACAAAGAATGCTAAACATTGTATTCATAGTTTTTATGTTGATTGAAAATTGAATTTGAGTTAACCAAAATGTATTTTTAAATTAATTTCACCTGCTTCTTTTTACTTTTTAAATATGACCAGTTGGAAATTTTAAATTACATACATGAATCACATTATATTTCTCTTGAATATTTTGTCCAACATATTTCTATTGTCTAGAATATCCACATGAGGGAAGTCTATACTGTCCCCGCTATGCTTGTAGAGTTGACAAAGATTAGACTACCCAGAGTTTATCCCATAGTGAGTTAATAGGAAAGAGGTGATTAAATCCAGAGTCTGATATTACAGCTCTTTGATTCATTCAATTGAAATGTGATGCCTTAATACTCTTAATGGAATTAAATTCCCCCAAGATATCTTTAAATTTGCATTATTTGTCTAATGTAAATTCTGATGTTTGTGAAGAGACCAATAGCTGAAGCAATCAATTACAATCCCCAGGTGACTGGGTGTCTCATCCTCTACAGACAGACAGAAGGGGGCGGCTGGGCACCAGCAGTTCAATTAAGCATGTGTATCTTCATGACACTTAAAGAAAGAGCCAGTAAGATGCAGATTTGCTCTTTGTTAGTCAAAAAATTTTCCCACATAAGTACAGTGTGAGTTGACAAAATTAAAAACAGAACCCAAGTATCCTGACTCCCAACTAAATTTCATTTTTCTATGCTACTTCTTATTCAAGTCAAATTCACACAAAAGGCAAAGGTCAAAAAGCAAGAATTGATTTCTTTCTCTAATTTGAAATATCAATGATAAAATTTAGATAAATGGAGAACGACAATTATAATTCCTCCCATACTTCTTACTTTCTCTAAGCCAGAAGAATACTAAAATAGTAATCAAAACATTAGTAGGTTGCACACAGCCTGGCAGATCTGGAGAGAAGTCTGAAAAAGTGAAAGGATTGAGAGATACCTAGAGGGGATCCTGAGGCCTGACAATATTCTATTTCTTGCCTGGGTGATGACTACATAGGGTAGTTCACCTTATGATAATTTATTAAATGATACATTATGCCTTGTGCATTTTTCTGCATGTGTGTTAAATTCCAGCACAACATTGTGTTTCCTAAAGAGTAAGAAATAAATTATACTCAGTATCCAGCAATCAGGGCTAATGTTTCTCAAGTGTGAAACAGATGACAAATAATACCTTACTTTGCTTGAGGAACCCCATCAACGGTTCCATTGGTGTCAGAAATTTCGACAGTAGAAACCTGGCCCTTGTGATTAAGAAAGGTTGTATATGCAAATACTTGTGGATAGTGTGTCAGAGATTATTGGGAGCTGGTTCATCTTCAGAGTGGAGGGAGTCAGAATGAGTAGCTAACAGGTTCTATGATTTATGGGCTGTTCCAATTATTTTTGCTGTAAGTGCACCAACATGTGAAGATTTAAAACAACACCATTATATTTTGTTCTGAGATTCTGTAGGTCAAGATCTATGGATGTGCTCATCTCAGTGATGTTTTTTCTCATCCTAGCATTAAGTAAGGTCACTCAGTGATTCCCAGCTGCTGGAGGAGCTAGAAGATACCAGGAAAGCCTTGTTCACATATACAAGTTTGGCACTGGAGATTAAATGAAAGGCTAGGACTGCCAATCAGAGCATCCAATATGGCTTTTCCATGTGACTTGGCTTCTTCACAGTATAGCAGCCTTAGGGTAACCAGACTTCTCACATGGCAGCTCGGTGCTCCAAACACAAGAGTTCCGTGATCAGTGCAGAAGCCACAGTGCCTTTATCTTCCAGATGAAGGAGTCACATTAGCCAGGTTCTGTTAAGTAAAGCCATCAAAACTCCACCCAGATTCAAAAGTGAGAGACGTATACACCAAACCCTGGGAAGTATGGCGAGGTCATATCACAGAATAACATGCAGGACAAGAGATAGCATTGTGGTCATCTCTTGTGGAAATTACTATCTGCCATATTAGCTCTGTTACCTTGAACAACTCTTTTAAACTCACCAAGACTCAATTATCTCATTTGAAAAATGCTGGTGATAATAATAGCCACTTCATGGTATTGCTTTAAGGACTGATGGTTAATATAATATCAGGGTCATAATAAGAGATTAGGAAACATTTTCTTTTTACCTTCATATTAAGGTGCCAGGAGCTGAGAAAAGAAGATGAGGTAAGAGAGGGCTCTAGAGTGAAAGTCAGTGGTTAGGCATGGATAGAATTACATGGAGGGAAGGGAAAGACAAATTGCACAACAAGGGATGCATTCCAAGATGGAAAAGTGGCTAGGAAAACAATGTCAGGCAAGAAATAAAAGAAAAATTTCTTAGCTTCCCATTTCTTCCTAGGATGGGCTTGGTATTTTGTCAAACAAATAGTGGGAGAGGGCTTGTGTATAAAAGTCAGTTTTATTAGAAATATCAGATTGTCTTCATTCCTTGGGGTTGCCAAGCAAAAATAAAAGAGGGACCCTACTTTTGACACATCCTGACACTGTCAGCAAAGAGTAATCTTTCTTAAGTCTCTAAACAAATGAACACCAAACTTTCTGGGCCATGATAGTTCCCTGGGATTTGCCACAGAAATGGAAGTATGTAACAAACTTTAAGTGAAATAAATGGATCTCTTCCAAACAACTCCCAGATGAGTCAGGTAAAGGGGATCTGTATTACAGGACTTTTATTAATACTTAATGGAAAGAGCCAAAATTCTTTGCCATTTGGCAATTGTGAAATAAACCTTTTTAGCAAATGATGCAAACAGGAAGCTATGAAAATGAACATGTTGCATGGTACTAAAGCAAGGTTTTCAAATGTAGAATTGGTTCAGAATATAAATGATATTTTATGCCATTTTAATTGCAAAAGTACAGAACTATATGAATTATAAAGGGTAATAATAAACGTAATTGTAATCTCTCTCCTGAGATTTAATGCCACTTTCAGGTTGTCAGTCAAGAATACTTATTGACTAGTACCTAATAGATACTAAATTTGTGTCATATGGTAATCATCTCAACAGTCTTCAATAAACATACAAGTTTGAGAATGGCAAGACATTGTGATTTGATTTTGAAGGAGCTGATTTCAATCTTAGGCTTTGAGCTTTCAATCTAAGGAATAAGAAGAAAAACCTACAAATTCGTGCTCAGTTACTATGATGGACACAGGCCCTGCTACGCACAGTGGATATACATAGTTAAGTAAGATCTAATTGCTATTGTAGTGAGTGTCATAGTCTTATAGAAGAGACAGAGATATATATTAATAACTCTGTTATGAAGCTCATAAAGATCAAGTATTGTAATAAGAGTTAAAACATCGTTCTTGGGGGATGTTTGGAACAGAACAGCTCATTCCAACAGGAGTACAGGGAACAGAAAATGTTTATTAAAGAAAGTGGGATTTGAAATGGAAAACTTTAAGAATACATAATGCTTTGAAGAAATACTTTAAGTGTAACAATATCCAAATAGAATGATCAAGAGGATGCATGGAATATTCCAAGAGGAGGGAGCTGACTACACTATGTGCTCCTTGAAAGCAGTGATGGATTTTGTTTATTTCTAGCACTTTATTGATACATAATAGAAGCTTAATAATTGTTAAATAAGTGAAAATTGGACAGTGTTTATTTGGCATTGGACAATGGATATAGAATTAAAACATTATGTAGAAAAAAATAAAGAAATATGTGAATGGCCAGCACAAAAGTTCATATCTAATTCCAACATAATTATGCAATAGATCGACGTCACAGGACAACTTAACCAAATGGCACATAATGAATTAGAAGAATGAAAGAGGGACAGAGATAAAGTTCTCTTCTGTTTATTTCCAAACAATTGGTCCTATTCTCGTGGGTCTTCAGGGAAGAGGAGTTTATCTAATTCATTAGAGTATAAGAGTAATGTAACAGCTAGAAAGGGAAGTTATCATGATTTATCTCCAAGTCTGTAGTTAAACTTTCTCCACTAAATTTTCAAACTTTTCAGGAATTGATCTAATCCATCTTTAAACTTAACTATTTGTGATAATGTTTTAAGACTTGAAGACACAAAGGGAAATATCATTAGGATAAGATCAACTCATTTGATCACAAATGAATGGAAAAACTTTGGTATTAGTTAAAAAAGACTAAAAAATGCTAACAATATATGATAAAAAATATTTGTTGTAAATGAGGGAGATAGAAAGTATAATATGTTTATTGTACAGTGATATTATTCAATTTGGTAAAAGAAAAATTAGCAAGAAATCATTTTTTTAAAATGGTCAAAAAATTTGTAACTAAGAGATGATTTAAATGAAAAGTAAATCAAAATAGGAAGTGTTCTATATGGATAGTAGGGAAAAGATGCATGTTAAAAAAGTAAGATGTCATTTTCTACTAATAAGTCAAGGAAAACACCTATCCTTCAATGTTAATATCCAATTCTGTCAAGGTTGTAATAAAATCATTATACATTGATATGAAAGTATTAATTAGTGAAAATTATAGAAATTTACTTGACAAAATATACTCAGAGCTGTAAAAACTATGAATTCCACTCCTGGAACTTGATCTAAGAAAATCCAAAAGAAGAAAAGTGTACAGGTTTGAAGACACTAACTTCAGTGTTATTATAACAATGAAAATCCAAGAAGATGAAAATATTTTAATAAACAGTTATTGAGTGGCTCTCTACATTGCCCTCTATGATAGTTAAGTAAGCCAAGAAAATCTAGTTACTGCTATGATAAATTCACTCAAGACAGAATTTTCTGCAAGGGGTAGTGGCACACACCTGTAATCCCAGTTACTTGGGAGGTTGAGGCAGGAGGATTACAAGTTCAGAACCAGCCTCAGCAACTTACCAAGACCCTAAGCAACTTAGTGACAAAATATACTAAGAAAAATATGGATTTTTCTTCTCTTAGATTTTTTTTAGATCAAATTCCAGGAGTGGAATTCATAGTATTTATAACTCTTAGTATATTTTTCAAGTAAATTTCTATAGTTTTCACTAATTAATACTTTCATATCAATGTATAATAACACTGTCTCAAAATAAAACACAAAGAGGTCTTGGAATGTGGCTCAGTGGTGAAGCACTTCTGGGTTTAATCACTGGTACCAAAAAAATAGATCTTACTTTTCTTGTTCAAAAACTAAGCTTCATGTAAGCCTCATGGCAACTGTAAAGTAAAAGGTCACAGTAGATACAGACAAAAAAGGAAGAAAAATAGAAAGAAAAGAATAAAAGCTTAGCATGACATAAAAACACCAAACCAAAAAGGGAGCCAATGAAAGAGGAACAAAAGAGCAAAGGACCTGCAAAGCAACTAGAAAACAATTAAAAGATCAACAGTAAATATTCACCTATCAATAATATCAGTGGATGTAAGTGTATTAAACTCTACAATAAAAATACATAGAGTAGCTGACTGAATTAAAAAATCTAAGTATATGCTACCTACAAGAGACCCATCTGAGATTTAAGGACACATATAGACTGAAGGTGAAGGGATAGAAGATTGTCCCCACAAATATTAACCAAAAGAGAGCTGGGTGGCTATACCTATATTAAATAAAATAGACTTTAAATAAAAAATTATCACAACAGACAAAGAAGGTCATTATTTAATAATAGAGACATCAATTCATTAAGAGGACATGACAACAATAAATACAAATGCCCCAAATGTCAGAGCACCTAAATAAACAAAGCACCTATTAATAGACATGAAAGGAGAAATAGTAATACAATAATAGTAAGGAATTTCAACACTCCACTTTCAACAATGGATAGATCAACCAGACATAATTAAAAGAGAAATACCAGACTTGAGCTATATTTTAGACCACGTGAATCTAACAGACATATATAGAATGTCCCATCCAATAGTAGAATGTACATTCTTCTCCAGAGCACATGGAACATTCTCCAGAATAGATCATGTTACACTACAAAACTGGTCAATAAATTCAAGAAAATTGAAATTATATCTGTTATTGTTTCCAACCACAACATTATGAAATTAAAATCAATAACAAGAGGAGCCTTAGAAAATTCACAAATATATGAAAATTAAACAACATGCTCCTGAACAACCAATAGGCCAAGGAGAAAATCAAAAGGGTGTTGAAAAAATATCTCCAGACGAATTACAATGAAACAAATCATACCAAAATTTAAAAAGTGCAGCAAAAACAGTTCTAGGAGAGAATTTTAGGGCAGTCAAAGCCTACTCTTGCTCACATCCCTCGTGGCAAGGGAATGGGTTCCCATTGGAGGGACGGCTGGCTAGGAAATAAAACCTATGAAGGCAGAACTATGAAATAGACAAGGAAGACCAGAAGTATGTTGGGGGCAGGGGCAGGAGCAGGGGCGGGGGCGGAGGTGGGGAGGGGTGGGAGGTACTGGTTAAGCCCTCCAGAGGGGTTCTGCTTTTAACAAAGGTGGAGCCCCACACACACCCCTTGCACAACTCAAAGGGGATTGGTAGGTATAAGGTTTCAATGTGGGAAGAGTCTTATCTAGGGGTCTTATCTGTATTGTGTTATTATCTTTGCTTCTTCAGGAAGAACAGGATATGGGTGGGGGTAAGCAGGCTGCTTGACTCTTAGTGGGTCACTCCCATCCTCCAGGCTGTGCTTGAACCTGAACCTGAGCTTCTACAGGGCGCCATGTGAATCAGGCATTCTCCAACGAGTGGATTCTGACTGGGAGTTCCCAAAACCAGGCTTAATGGCTCCAACCCACACTCAGTTCACACAGGGCTGATGTTTGGCTTCACACAGCCTACATTAAAAAAGAAAGACCCCATATTCTCCATCTGATATTATACCTTGAAGAGACAGTAAAAGAAGAATAAACTAAGGCAAGAGTTAGCAGAAAGAAAAAATAATAAAGAATAGACAAAAATAGGGAACCAAAACCAGAAAGAAAAGAAAAAGCAATAGAACCAAGAGTTGGTCCTTGGAAAAAATAAAATAAAATTTCTAGCTAAACTAAGGGAAAAAAATACAAAAGACTCAAAGAAATAAAATGAAATAGAGACATAAAAACAGATTCCTCAGAAATTAAAAAAAGGGATTATAAAGGACTATTCTAAACAATTACATGCCAAAAATGGATAATCTACAAGAAATAGATGAGTTCCTAAAAAAAAATGTAACTTACAAAGACTGAATCAGAAGAAATATAAAACCTTGAACAGATAAATAACAAAGAAATTGAAGTGGCAATTAAAAACCTTTTAACAAAGAAAAACTCAGGAACATGTGTCTTTAATATTGAATTCTACCAAAAAGAATTGTTTTCAATACTTCATAAACTCTTCCAGAAAATAGAACTAGAGGGAATACTATCAAATACATTTATAAGGACAACATCTTGATACTCAAGTCAGACAAAGACACGGCAAGAAAAGAAAACTACCAGCCAATATCTCTTATTAGCATCGATGCAAAATTCCTCAATAAAATACTAGTAAACTATATTCAACAATACATCAAACAGGTTATACATCATAACCAGTGGGACATATCCAAATTAGTCAAAATGATTACAACACAATACAGTGACATATTTAAACAACTTGATCATCTCAATTAATGCAGATAAAAGCATTAGACAAAGTCCAATGTCCTTTCTTTTTTTTTAAATTTTTTTTTAGAGAGAGAGAGAATTTTAATATTTATTTTTTAGTTTTTGGCAGACACAACATCTTTGTTTGTATGTGGTGCTGAGGATCAAACCCAGGCCGCAGGCATGCTAGGCGAGCGTGCTACTACTTGAGCCACATCCCCAGCCCCCAATGTCCTTTCTTAATAAAAATTCTTAACAGTTTAAGTATAGAAAGAAAGTTCCTCAATACAATAAAAGACACTTATAAAAAACTCAAAACTAGCATTATATTTAATGGTACAATAAAAGCTTTACCACTAAGATCCAAAACAAAGCAGGAATGTCCATTCTTGCCACTTCTATTGAACAGAGTACTAGAAGTACTAGCCAGAGCAATTAGGCAGGAAAAAAAGAAAAAAGTACCCATAATGGAAAGAAAGAAGGAATATTGTCTCTGTACTGATGAGATGACCTTACAGAAAGAACAGCCTAAAGAGTCCACTCAAAGATTATTAGAACTGGTAATAAATTCAATAAAGTTATAGATTACAAAATAAATATATAAAAATTAGCAGTTTCTATAACAATAAACTATGTAAAAATGAAGTTTAAAAAGCAATCAGATTTACGATAGCATTAAAAAGAATAGAATGATTAAATCCAACCAGGAAGTAAAAGTTATGTACATTATAAAACATTGATGAAAGAAATTGAAGAAGACACAAATAGAAAGATACTCAATATTCATGGATTGAAGAATTAATAGTGTTTGAATACCCATAGTATCTGAAATGATCTCAGATTTAATGTAATTCTTATCAATTCTAATGTCTTCTTTCATGGAAGTATAAAAAAACTAAAATTTTTATAGAACCTGAATAGACTCCAAATAATCAAATCAATGTTTAGGGTAGAAAAAGCTGGAAGCACCACAGTCCCTGACTTCAAAATATATTGTAAAACTGTTATAATCAGAACAGCATGATACTGGCATGAAACAGGCAAACTGACCAGTGGAACAGGATAGAAGTTCCAGCTTAAGTCCAAGTATTTGCAGTCAATTTATTTTTAATAATGGAGCCAAGAATACACACTAGGAAAAGAAAAATCCCCTGAATAAATGGTGTTGGAGAAACTGAATATACACATGCAGAAGTATAAAACTGGACTCTTCTCCCACACTGCATATAAAAATCAACTCAAATGGATAAAGACTTAAATTTTAGGCCTGAAACCATATAGATACTAGGAGAATACATACAGTAAAATCTCCACAACATTGGGCTTGGTAATGATTTCTTGGATAGTGCTCCAAAAATGTAGACAACAAGAGCAAAAACAGACAATGGGATTGCATTAACCTAAAAAATTCCATAGAGCAAAGGAAATAATTAACAGAGTAAAGAGACGATCTCTATATTGGGAGAAAATATTTGCAAACCATATTTCTGACAAGGGTCCAATATCCAAAATATATATTTTTAAAAACTTAACTCAAAAGCAAGAAAATTACCTGACTCAAAAATATTGAAAGAACCTTGATTAGAATTGTTTCAAAAGAAGACATACAAATGGCCAACAGATAAATGAAAAAAGTTCTCAAAATCACTCATCACCAGAAAAATGCAAATTAAAACTATATGAGCTATCATTTAACACTGGCTAGAATGGCTAGTACTAAGAAGACAAATGAAAACAAGTTTTGGTGAGGATGGGGAGAAAAGGAAGCCATAATACATAATATACTGTTAGTGAAAATATCAGTTAGTACAGCCAATTTGCAAAATAGCATGAAGTTTCCTCCAAAAAAAAGAATAGACTGCTGTATAATCCTGCAATCCTACTTCTGGATAGCTATTTAAAGAAACTGAAATTGGTGTGTCAAAGAGACTATTTGCACTCCTGTGTTCATTTCAGTATTATTCAAAGTAGTCAAGATATGGAGGCAACCATAGTAAATAAAAGTAGTATATATGTACAGTGAACTATTATTCAGCCATAAAGAGAATGAAAGCCTTCTATTTACCAACATGCACAGATCTAGAGGAAATTATGCTAAATGAACTAAGCCAGATACAGAAAAAAAATGGATGATCTCACTTATACTTGAAATCTCAAAATAATAAATATAGTCAAATATACAGATATAGAAAATGAAACAATGATTACCAGAGAGAGGGTAAAGTGAGAGTAGGGGAGATACAGGTCAAATGATACAAAGTAGCAGACCCATAGGATAAACAAACCTAGAAATCTATTTACACTATGAGATTACGGTTAAAAAGTTGTATCGGATTAAATATTTTTGTTAAATAAGTAGATTTTAGCTGCTCTTGTAAAAAAGTAATTATGTGAGATTATAGTTTTGTTAATTTGCTTCACTACAGCAACCATTTTACTATGTATGTGTATCCCACAACATCACGTTGTAAACTTTAAATATGCACAATAAAATTTATTTTTAAAATGTCGTTAAAAATTTTCAAAAGAGTTACAGAGTCACACAAAAATTTTATAAGGATGCTATGAATCTTCCATGAGCCATACACTCCCTTAATCTCGAAGGCTTGAACACAGGAAGCCCCTTAGAAATACCTGCAGAACTTTTAAAATAAATGCGTGCCTAAGTCCCACCATCAAGAGATTCAGACATACATTCTACCAATTACCACTAAGCTTTTGGGTTCAGCTTTTTTGCTGCTGTGACTAAAAGACCTGACAAGAACAATTTTAGGGGCTGAAAAGTTTATTTAGAGGCTCACAGTTTCAGAGGTCTTAAGCCATAGTCAGCTGTTTCCATTCCTCAAGGCTCAAGTTGAAACTAAACTTCAGGGCGGAAGAGTGTGATGGAGGGAAACAGCTCACATGATGATCAAGAAGCAAAGAGAGAGACTTCACTCACCAGATACAAATATATACCCCCAAAGCATGCCCCCAATGACCCACCTCCACTGGCCACACCCTACTTGCCTACAGTTACCAGTTAATTCTGTCAGGGAATTAATTCACTGATTAGGTTAAGGCTCTCATAACCCAATCATTTCTTCTCTCCAACCTGCATCATCTCACACATGAGCTTTTGGGGGACACCTCACATCCAAACCATAACCGTTGCTTACATCATAATGTGTAAAGAAAATACACTTGGATACAGACGTGTTTATACTTTGCCAATCAGATGATTAAACTTGCTAACTTCTCCATAAAATAAAAACAATAGGGCTGGAGATGTAGCTCAGTGGTAGAGCCCTTACCTAGCATGTGCAAGGCTATGGGTTTGATTCCCATCACTTACAAAAACAAAACAAAAACAAACAAACAAACACACAAAAACAACAATAATGCACACAAGAATTAAATTGTAAAAATTTGACTTTCCGCAATGCCCAGTTTGCATGACTGTGGAAAGCCTTTAAGTCACTAAGAAAGTGTTAACATAGATTTTGCACTAGTTGGAATAGAAATGAATAACTAAAATCTGAGTGGATTTTTATGGTTACTCTTAGCTTTTACTACTTCTAAAACTTAGTGTCCATTATCAAAGTTATTCATAAAAATAAATAATTAATCTGAAACTCAGTACATCCCCCTCTCTCTCCCTCCCCATCCTCTCCTTCTCTTTTTCTCTCCCCTCTCTTGGCCACCTCCTGTTTTTGCTCATTAAACTTGTCCCCAAAAGAAAGTCCACTTGGCCTATCTTGTGGGGTACTCTCTGAACTATTTTACTTTCTGTGCTATAATTCTCGAGTTTTTACCCATGTGTGTGACATTAGCAAATCCTAACTGGTTGTGTGATAGAAGCAGACAGCCTACACAGTATTAAGCCACTTCTACACCACCTATTTTCTGTATGCAAATCAGACAGAAACAAATGTTTGGCCCCAGCTGGGCAAAATGTCCCATTTAGAATTCTTTTCCTCTTCTTTGTTCTTTGATGTTCTGCAAATGAGCTTTAGAACTCCACTCTTCACACAATTCAATTTTACAGACCCATTATCTGAGATATAATGTGGAGGTTAAATATATCAGGGCAGCCATTATGTGAAAATAATTAACAGTAATGAATAATGCACTAATTCCACTGATGAGAGATGGTTATATGTGTAATGAAGTGTTGGGGCAGCCCTGACAAATGAAATTAAAATATTTAAACACTGTTTTATGATATTACTTTGCTCATATAATTTCCTTTACCTACAATGAGCCACTTGGATTATCGTCATTATCTTGACAGCTCTGAAGGATGAAATAGTGCGGGTTAATGTGACAGCGATTAGTCAGAGGGAAAATCCATCACCCATGGCAGAGCAGGCTGGGGCAGAAAAGGCTCCTGCACTGTCCTGTTTCCAGGCTGAGAAGAATGATACTATCAACATCACTTCAATATTAAATGGATAGAATTATCTTGTCATTCAGTTACAGCCTCTGAAGAACTACCTATTTGTACCTGCAAAGGAAAGGTCAGCCTTTCTTAATCACCCATAAAAATATGTTGATGGATTCTTTATATCAATAATAGTGACAGGAACAGAGACAGGGAAGAGGCATGACAATTTAAAAGCAAGAAGTTTCTCCCTCAACTCCTTCTAGTTTTCTCCCACAATTTCTGCTTAAATTAAAATTAAATCTCAGGGTCTAATCTATGGAGAACACCGTTGCCGGCTTACTCTCCTCACTGTGGGATTATTACATCAGACTCCTAATTTGAAAGCAGATTCTGATTTTAAACTTCACTCTATGAATATTCCTTGGAACAATTAATCCTGCCTTTCAAAGATGCAGCAAGTTTGAATTTTAAAACCCTGGTCATGTAATAATCGATCTATTAATTAAAATTGATGCTAAAATTCACTCCCAAATACATGGTAGAAGAATAAGTCATTGAAGGGGGAACTGTTACATCACCAGTATCCATACATATTGTCATGTTTTAGTTTAAAAACTATCATTTTCAGAAATCATGTACCTATATAAAATATCTTTTTCAAAACCTTAAATTTCTTGATTGACTTTATTTTTCTTTTGCCTCAAATAATTGTGAATTAATGAAGAAATTGTTGCAACTGGACTAGATTTTCAGAGAATTTTGAACTAGTATTCTTCTTTCCTTTGATTACAAGATAACTTCCTTAGATTTGCTTTCAAGAGAGTGAAATAATGGACAGGCTCTTTCAAAGAATAGGCTTAAGGACTGCTCCACTTTCCCTTAACTAATTCTAGTACATGGGAAATCTTCCTATGCAACAATATATCATTATTTAGAGTGCAAAAAATAGAGCATCTCATTTGTTAATTATTAAAGTTGAATTCAAAATCTTGTCTCTTTTATTTCAAACTAGAATCCATTTCCAGAATAACAAATGAACCAGCTTTGCTGGCGAACCTCTCCTACCCAGCCTTGCAAACCCAATAGCACATCAAAGAGTCACATATTCACAAACACTTCTCTTTGAAAAGTGTAACATACATGGCTCAGTATCTCCTCTACTACACTGATATAGCAAGAGTGTGGTCATTCTTAACATTCACAAGATAAATAAGCAAATACTAAGAAAGTGTCATTTGGGAACTGAAACGCTTATTATTATCTGGGCAGACACCAATACCGAGTGATAAAATAATACTCACATAAAAGCTAAGATTAATTTTACAACATTAGTGTATTCATAACTGACTCTGCAGTTCAATGAAAACAGCAAGGCCTGTTATGTAGGGGGGTGATATTGAAGTTACTTGATATATACATATAATATATATATATATATATATATATATATATATATATATATGCATATAAATCTAATTGGTGGACATAATTTTTGAATGCTAATTCATTACCAGATTTTATTGCCACCTCAGCATCCTCAAGAAAAAGCCAAAAAAGGGGAGGAAATGTGCACCACTCAAAAGCAATCTTTGTTTGCAAATTTGTAGTGTATGACGTTGTGTACATCGTATGCCTTTCTATCCCTCTAGGAAATAACCCTTGAAAATAACATATCACTTTCCCTTTCTTCTTGCATTTGTTTTGAAAAAAAATTACAATTTACTTCAATTATCTGACAATGAAGTGCCTCGGCAATAAATCTAACATTAAAAAATCATTTCAAGCAAATTACTCCAATAAAATCAATGAAGGTCAGGCTCAGCTGTAGCAACAAATAAATGACATGCTATTGACAGCCTAGATGGACTTAATTGTCATTTATAAAGGTTAAGGGGATAAATAATCTAATAGAAAGCAGATGTTTACTAAACAAAAATGGAAGCAAGTGAGATAAATCCAGAAGGGTGAGTTAGGCATGAACAACCTCAGCATTCTCCTGGCCTGGTCCTAAAGCAAAAATACCAGTTATTCTAATTCTTAGCAGCACGCATGTTTGATTAGGTCAATATTTATCTGCTTCAAGCTGCTTTGTGATCTTCCTACCTTTTATACGTGGAATTCATGAGACAGATTTTCTGCTAATAGAAAATGAAGAATTGGCAAAACTGAATAACAGTAGCCAGGTTAAAAGCAGTTTGACCCATTGCAAAATTTCAGTAGCTGCATGTTTGAGAACAGCAAACATTAAGAGAAAAAAAGCCCAACATTTCTGAAATGAAAGTAACCCTCTATTGTGACAGCGCTCTTGCCAGATATAAACCTATATTCTAAACAGTAATATTTGGTTTAAAATTCACATTTGCATAAAAACACTTTGAAACATACCAGAACTAATCTAGATGGCTCTTCCTGGGTGAAATGTTTCTTCAACTTCCTATAAATATTAGTAATGTTTATAATGCACAGGTTTAACTGTGTTGTCTCTGCACATTTCTGGGAATGAACTCTAAACATTGCTTTACCTGGAAATGTTTAAAGGTCCTTCTTCTGAATCACAAATGGGCTCTTGATGATTGTGTTCATCTCAAAAAAGAAAGAGAAAAAAAAAAGGAACACTTGGAAGAAATCCAACTATTCCCAATCCCCCCCACCTTTTTTTCATTAGAATCCTCAAAAGTAAAAAAGGATTGTAGGTCATTGAATCTGACCTCTTCATTTTACAGAGGAGGAAACAGAACCAGAATAAGTTAGAGAATCTTTACCTGGGGATCCTTAGATGTGTCTAGGTCAGAACTGACTCCTGAGTCACCAGATTTCCAGAGCAGTGATCTTACCACAGAGTCTCTCAACCTAAAATATTAAAAAGGAAGAGGAAGTATTGTTTGCTTCCTATAGACAATATATATCTGCTTCAAAATAGAGGACCCGGAGGTCTCCAATATACCCACAGTCATTCTCGGCATTGTTTAAAAAATCAAGGACCAGGGCTGGGGCTGTAGGTCAGTGGCAGAGCACTTGCCTAGCATGTGTGAAGCACTGGGTTCGATCCTCAGAACCACATAAAATATAAATAAATAAAATAAAGGCATGCTGTCCATCAACAACTATATTTTTTTTTTTTAAAAAAAGCAAGGACCAAATTACTCAAATGAAAACTTTTCCTATTCTCCACAGAGCACGTGAGCAATTTCAGAAGCATCTGGACATATTCCTCTTTGGGATGCCCCACAACACCACACCATAGCTTCACAAAAAAAGGAAAAAGAAAGCAAAAAGGAGGACCTCAATTAGAAATTTGACCTAGCTGCCTCAAATCCTTTCTGGAAAATAAATAAGTAAATAAAAAGTCTTTCCACACAGCAAAATAAATGTGAGTTTTAGGTGTATTTTAGTAATATCTCAAAATTAATTATTTTTATCTTGGAAAAAAATTATGGTATTTCTTTGAGAAAAACTTAAAGAAATTTTTGAATTTCATCTATAAAGACAAAATGGAGGAAAATGACCTGGCATAAATTAATTGGGGGCAATTGTATTCTTTTTTTAATGACTCTCCTCAATGTTGAGAAACCTAATTTGTTAACATTTTCTCAATTGCTAATAGAAAGAGATGTGTTCAAAATCCAAGTATTAGTTCCCAGTTCATGTTCTTTTGCTATTAGACCCCATTTCATTTACTATTTAATTTATAAGGAGGATGTTAAAATAAAACCACCAAATATAGTTTTATGCACTGAAGGCACAATTTATAGCAGTCACCAGGGACTAACTATTCAATATTAGAGTTGGGGACCATTTAGGCAAATATCTGGTGAAACAACTGCTTGTTAAGAGAACTCCAACCTATGAATATGCCTTAGGAGCACTTTCCTACAGACAACCAGGGTGGCAAAGGGAATTTGTTCTTAAAATGAGAGCTACATAATAAATATTTAATACTCCAAAAGTAATACATCTTCCTCATATGTGAAAGATTTAAGTTCTGGAAGCTAAGGCTCAAGGGAATTGAAGATTATTTCTGGCTCTCAATAGCCCTATTAGTTCCACCTATAAAGTAAAAATAAAATTATTTTTAATTTTCTTATTTCAGTTGGATTTTATCAAGATGGCTAAGTCCAAGCTTGGCACCCCAAACATATAGGTGCTAAAGAAATGTGAAATGGTTTGGAGAAAGTCCAGGAATAATCACAAATGGTTTGGTTGCTCCCACCTCATACTCCCACTCTGCTCCCAGATGCATCATGAGAATCAAATGCATGAACTGAGAGCAGTTGTGCAACTGCAAATCAACCATGACGTCACCATAAAAGATTTTCAAAACTACAACTTGAGCAGTGATTTCTTCCCTAAGATACATCATCATGTTTTAAAAATTTCTACCAAGATGGCTTCAACATCAACCTACCAGAAACATAAATCATTACCTTCCAACAAATAAGTGTCTTCTGACCAATTCTCCTTTCTCCTTGGGGCATAATCATTCTCACTTCAACTTCTCCAGCCTTCTCTCTTCCCCCAAGCAATCTCATACCATCTCCTACTATGTGCTGCATGATCATCAACCCATTTCTCTGTATTTGTATCTCCAGCACACCAACATGGCTCAGAATTCATTATTTGACAAAGAAACAGCATCCCAAGATACTTCCATCTCTCCACCCACCCAGTCTAGACTACACATGTCTACAGATTTGATCTTAACTACAGAATATAAACACTTTAATTGCTTCTTAAATCTCTTTCTAGTACAAATGTCTAATGCTATAAGAACTGCTAAGAATCATGGAGGTTCAAAGAAGAAAGAAAGACTGTTAGATGGAAAGCAGCTGTGACATTTGCATTTAGGAGCGAGGGACAGGCAGCTTTGGAAACATAGAGACAGAAGGACAAGACACTTTTTGTATAGGAAACTGGACACAGGAGCTGCAATGCAAAGCAAAGTGTATGTGAAGGATAGTGGCTCTCCTACTGTTTCCCTAACACTTCTTCTCCATTGCTCATGGAGTTTACCATCTGTATGGCCATATTAAGAACTTGTATGCACTATTGTGTTTTACATAACTTTCCTTACTCTGAAAGAGTAGTATCATTATCCCCATTTTATAGATAAGAATGCAAAATAAATTAGCCAAGGCCACACTTTTATCAAGTTATAGAGGTGACATTTGAACATGAGTCTGTCTTATCCAAAAAAAGCTGTGATCCTTCCATTGCTCCATGTATCACACATTACTGATTGCACAAAGATGAATAAAATGCAATTCTTACATTTAAGGAAGTCTTTGACCTACTACAGGGGAGAGTAATGCTCATTATGTGCTACCTGAAGCTTAATATGCTGGAAGTGGCAGTGAGGACAGCCTTATTTCCATTGTGTTCCTATAAGCCCTCATTCTTTCTAGGTGATAACAAAACCACCCTAACTTGTCTGCCTGTTATAGGTTCAATTCTGCACGTGACCATCAGGGGCATCTTCTTAAAATACACATATGCCTCTTGCCTGCTAAAATGACTTCAAGGACTCTCCTCCAGAAAATAATAGTCCAAATCTCACAACTTCATCTATAAGTCGCACCTCAGAAGCCAGGTGTAAGCTTCCGTTCCAGTGTGGACTCTCCATAGGTAGCCAACACTTCAGCCCAAATAAACTACTTCCAATTCTCTGTAAACATTTCCAATACTGTTTCCTCTTTCTTGGTCCTTTTTTGCCTCGTCACTTAAAAACTTATCATTTCTCAGAGTAAAGTTCAAATACCATTTCCTTCGAGAAGCTTCCCTAACCCTGCTCATGCATTAATCAGCACATATGACTCTGTAGCATAATTATTAGTGAATTTTAATCTCCCAAACTGGATCATAGAGTCTTTTGGACATACAACACATAACCAAATACCAGCCTCATAATAGGACCTCAAAAAGTGTTGAATGAATTAATAGTTACATTAATCAGTGGATATTAAAACTGAAGAGGAAGAAATTCAACTGCATAAATATAAGATAGGGAACATGCTATTATATACAGTTGCATAATTGTGGAAAGCTAGAAATGTAGCCCAGGCTAATAGAATAAAACTTAAAATTTTAAGATTTCTCCAGAATTTCGTATTCCATTTCCCACAAAATTAACACTCAGCTGATCAGAATACCTGCAACCCAGGTAACTCTCTAAACCACAGCTGGATGATCTTTTTTATTTGGTATTATTTGAAGATAAAATGATGGAACACACATTTCATAGTAACAACTGCATTTGTCTTCCTACAAATTGAATCATCAGTTTGATGGTATATACTTCATTTTGATATACACATATAGAATATGAAGCACCTGCAGAGGCAGCCGACCAGGTTTTCAGTTCATCCTTATGGGAAATGGTTGATGACCCTTAGCCAGTGTTAGTTCCACATGGATGCTCTTCTGTTAGAAATAAATTTCTTGCGACTTACTGGTTTAAACTGGAATATCTGCTCCTTGCTATGACTAACTATAGAAATTTCTTTGTTTCTACGAAAGCACTGGTTCTAAGCCATGTGAGTACTTAGTATCAATCAGATTCCAGGATAATGTTCTTCTCTCCAATAAATTTTTTTTCCTATATGCTTCACAAAATGCCAAACCCCTCCATTCCTAGATCTGGAAAACAGGTCTATGGTGCAACAGTTGTATGGCCACTCTTCAAACCCAGGCACTCATTAGTCAAGTCTGCAGCCAGTGCCTGCATTCCCCCACTCACCAGGAGCATTCCTTCTTACAGCAACAGGGATGACTGAACACATCATTTAATAAAAAGAACAATTCCCTGCTCAGGATCTGGCTGGAAACTTTGCCACTGGACCTCTGACGATGGTTCCTTCCCAAGAGGGGAGACTGCCGAAGAACTTTTGGTCAGTCATTGCATGCCTATATTTGGCAGGCTATCTAATCTCAGCTTAATAAGCAAGACCAGTAATCGGTTTTGTAAACTCTCAAACATATGTACCATTACAAAACTGCCACTTTCAAATCTGATTATTGAATGGTACAGAGTGGAGCAACTGTGAAGTACTATGTTCAAATATCAGGCTGCTTCTGATATACAAGAAACAGAAAATGTCATATTTCAAGGAAAATGCTGCACACTGGAATATATTTTTTAACTTATAGAGAGTTTTGGTAAGATAAATAAAATTATAACTTGTCTGGGAAAGGGAAGACTGGGTCACTATTTGGTGACTGTGACAAAGAACCTAAGAGGATTTTCATGGAACATGTGCTAGGGGTGACACAGATAAGCCAAGACATAACCCTGAATCTCATGCAAGCCATGGATTTTTTAATACTAACAATTACACAGGCACAGAGAACACACTAATTATGAGTACAGTGTGGTTATACAAAGATCGTTCCAATTCTCATTGTTTTTAGTTCCAGGCTTCTTCAGCAAAATCTGACCTGCTGATTGGAAATTTGAGCCAATTGAAAGAGATGGTGTTGGACAACACAATTGTTCCTCTTCATAATCAGGTTTCTTGAAAGGAGAAATGTGTTCTACATAGATTCAAGTGAGCAGGCAAACTGGTATTGACTGCACTCTCCACAGCACCACTCGATTGGATATTGTGGTTCTGGAGTATTATGGGTATATATTAATAATTCTTTATACTTAAAATATTTTAAATAGTAGAGAAAAATACATAAAGAATAAATAAGCATGCCCCATGATTAGATGAATAAAGATAGATAAATTCATCTTTAATTGAGATTTGAAAAATAATTTCAGTCTATTCTTTCTTATATTATTTGATGTCCTCAGTGTACTTTAGAAACTCTTAATATGATTATGTTATTTGATTAAAAGTCTATGGGGTTCAAAGTCACTTCACTCAGGTGAATAGGGGAGTCAGAATAGCTAGTCAATTTTTTCCACTGATTAACATCAAATTGACAAAATAAGAAGGTGAATTTGAAAGGAAAAAAGTAATGATGCATTCAAAAAGCAAAGAGTACACAGAAGTGTAGTCAGCAATAAAATCGGCATTTCTATATATAGTGTGTTTAAAGATACATTTGGCTTCAAATATCAGAAAGTCCAACTGAAAAAAAAGCCAAAATAAGAAGAGGCCTTTGATTATCTTATATAAGAAGTCAGGAAATGAGTGATTCCTGAATTTCCTCAAAAGCCTAGTGAAGTCAGGAAGCCCAGGGTCTACAACATCATGATCCTTGTACTTAAACTATGAAGAGGCTACTCCAGCTCCAGGTATCTCACATGCAGAAGAGTGGTCTGAGGACTAAAGGTCTGGGATTGTCAATATTGCTGCAAAAATGAAATTGGAATTGTTAGCAAGAAGGAAAAGGCAATAGGTGTAACACAGAAGGACTCACAGGAGCTACAGATACTCTGCCTTCTGAGGGTGTTCTCACAAACCTACAATTGAAATCAATAAATTCCTCATCTCTGACACTATGACCCCCGAATCCACACAGATTTTTATAAAACCTTGACAGGATCTCTCCATCCATCAATCCAGTTCCCTCTGTTGAGAAGAAAAAGAAGAGATAAACTATCAATGGGAAGTTTCTCTACATCAAAAATAATAACACCAGGAAGCAGTTAAAGGTACAAAGGAAGTATCAAGATCATTTGATCATAGGGGAAACTGGACTGATAGTTTGCTAAAGGATATGGCTTTACTATTATTGTAGAATTAATTGGAGGCAAAAATGGTAGCAGAACTCAGATAGCTAGAATTTTTTTTTTTTTTTTTTTTTTACTAAAGTAATTGACTTTATTTTTTTATTTTTTTTTTTAATTTTTTATTGTGGGTTGTTCAAAACATTACAAATTTCTTGACATATCATATTCCACACTTTGATTCAAGTGGGTTATGAACTCCCACCTTCACCCCATACACAGATTGCAGAATCACATCAGTTACACATCCATTGATTTACAAATTGCCATACTAGTGTCTGTTGTGCTCCACTACCTTTCCCATCCTCCACCCTCCCCCCTCCCCACCTCTCCCCTCCCCTCCCCTCCTCTCTCTCTACCTCCTCCACTGTATAACCCTGAGGGTCTCCTTCCATTACCATGCAATTTTCCTTCTCTCTCCCTTTCCCTCCCACCTCTCATCCCTGTTAAATGTTAATCTTCTTCTCCTGTTCTTCGTCCCTACACTGATCTTAGTTACTCTCCTTATATCAAAGAAGACATTTGGCATTTGTTTTTTAGGGATTGGCTAGCTTCACTTAGCATAATCTGCTCTAATGCCATCCATTTCCCTGTAAATTCTATGATTTTGTCATTTTTTAATGCAGAGTAATACTCCATTGTGTATAAATGCCACATTTTTTTTATCCATTCGTCTATTGAAGGGCATCTAGGTTGGTTCCACAGTCTTGCTATTGTGAACTGTGCTGCTATGAACATCGATGTAGCAGTGTCCCTGTAGCATGCTCTTTTTAGGTCTTTAGGGAATAGACCTAGAAGGGGAATAGCTGGGTCAAATGGTGGCTCCATTCCCAGCTTTCCAAGAAATCTCCATACTGCTTTCCAAATTGGCTGCACCAATCTGCAGTCCCACCAGCAATGTACAAGTGTACCCTTTTCCCCACATCCTCGCCAGCACTTGTTGTTGTTTGACTTCCTAATGGCTGCCAATCTTACTGGAGTGAGATGGTATCTTAGGGTGGTTTTGATTTGCATTTCTCTGACAGCTAGAGATGGTGAGCATTTTTTCATGTACTTGTTGATTGATTGTATGTCCTCCTCTGAGAAGTGTCTGTTCAGGTCTTTGGCCCATTTGTTGATTGGGTTGTTTGTTTTCTTATTGTCTAATTTTTTGAGTTCTTTGTATACTCTGGATATTAGGGCTCTATCTGAAGTGTGAGGAGTAAAGATTTGTTCCCAGGGTGTAGGCTCCCTATTTACCTCTCTTATTGTTTCTTTTGCTGAGAAAAAACTTTTTAGTTTGAGTAAGTCCCATTTGTTGATTCTAGTTATTAACTTTTGTGCTATGGGTGTCCTATTGAGGAATTTGGAGCCCGACCCCACCGACTGTAGATCGTAGCCAACTTTTTCTTCTATCAGACGGCACGTCTCTGATTTGATATCAAGCTCCTTGATCCATTTTGAATTCACTTTTGTGCATGGCGAGAGAAAGGGATTCAGTTTCATTTTGTTGCATATGGATTTCCAGTTTTCCCAGCACCATTTGTTGAAGATGCTATCCTTCCTCCATTGCATGCTTTTAGCCCCTTTATCAAATATAAGATAGTTGTAGTTTTGTGGATTGGTTTCTGTGTCCTCTATTCTGTACCATTGGTCCACCCGCCTGTTTTGGTACCAGTACCATGCTGTTTTTGTTACTATTGCTCTGTAGTATAGTTTGAAGTCTGGTATCGCTATACCGCCTGATTCACACTTCCTGCTTAGCATTGTTTTTGCTATTCTGGGTCTTTTATTTTTCCATATGAATTTCATGATTGCTTTCTCTATTTCTACAAGAAATGCCGTTGGGATTTTGATTGGCATTGCATTAAACCTATAGAGAACTTTTGGTAATATCGCCATTTTGATGATGTTAGTTCTGCCTATCCATGAACAGGGTATATTTTTCCATCTTCTAAGATCTTCTTCTATTTCTCTCTTTAGGGTTCTGTAGTTTTCATTGTATAAGTCTTTCACCTCTTTTGTTAGGTTGATTCCCAAGTATTTTATTTTTTTTGAAGATATTTTGAATGGAGTGGTTGTCCTCATTTCCATTTCAGAGGATTTGTCGCTGATATACAGGAATGCCTTTGATTTATGCGTGTTGATTTTATATCCTGCCACTTTGCTGAATTCATTTATTAGCTCTAATAGTTTCTTTGTAGAGCCTTTTGGGTCTGCTAGGTATAGAATCATATCATCTGCAAATGGTGATAATTTAAGTTCTTCTTTTCCTATTTTTATGCCTTTAATTTCTTTCGTCTGTCTAATTGCTCTGGCCAGTGTTTCGAGAACTATGTTGAACAGAAGTGGAGAGAGAGGGCATCCCTGTCTAGTTCCAGATTTTAGAGGGAATGCCTTCAGTTTTTCTCCATTCAGAATGATGCTAGCCTGAGGCTTAGCATAGATTGCTTTTACAATATTGAGGTATGTTCCTGTTATCCCTAGTTTTTCTAGAGTTTCCACTCCACACTCAGACCTCTATGCCATCAGTTCATATATCTCTGCTCACTATCAATTCAAGCATCAAGGATTAATCTGTTAAGATTTCTCCATTTCAAAAATGGTAAATACAGATATAGGCCCAGTAGTAATTCTGCATTTTTGCTTCCTGGAGTTGTAAAACTGCCAGACAATAGTTGTTTACCCTGGATATTTCCAGCAAGGAAAATATTAAGAACATAGACTTTATGTTTTAGTGCTAAGAAAATGACTTTTAAAAACTTTTAAATGTATTTTCAACATCTAAGAATATATGAAAACCTCAAATAGATTTATATTGACAAATACAAGCCACTGATGGCCTAATGGGGCTCTCCTGTAAACCCAGTGGCTCAGGAGACTGAGGCAACAGAATTGAAAGTTCAAAGCCAACCTCAGCAACTAAGCCAGGACCTAAGCAACTTAGGGAGACTCTGCCTCAAAGTAGAATATTAAAAGGGTTGAGGATGTTGCTCAGGGTTAGGTTCAATCTCTATCTAGTACCCCCCCGCCCCCCAAAAAAAAACCCTTCTTAAAAAAACAATGTCTTTATATCAGTCTTTTATTCAGAACTCAAACTCACCCCTTTGAAGCAGGTTTGGGATTGTTGGTGAAAATATAGATCAAAGCATAGACTGGATTCAGGAAGAACTGGATTTGAACACCTACTCAACTATTTACTAACTGTTGACCTCAAGCCAGTTACATAAGTATTCTAAGCCAGTTTTTAAAATTAAATAATAAAATAGCTATTTTGTTGAAATATTATAAAGATTTGATTTGATAGTATATATGATAGTATCATATATTTGATAGAACATATGATCACATAGCAGATACTCAGAAAAGAGTGACATTCATAATAATTAGAGAAAACCATGTGGGTTTTTAAAAAGTAGAATTGTTATAACTTCCTGCAATTATGAATAGACATCTACAGGACTAAGGACCCCTTACATAGGAAAGGTGCCCTGGCAAACTAGACTTCAGTATGATTTTCATTTTTCATGCATGAGATAGATTAGAAGATTGTTCAGAAATTTCCATGAGAGGCATATACTTTCATTCCATTGAGGTTGGGTATGACCATGTGACTTCTTTCAACCAAGGGGATATTAGCAGACAATAGGCAAACAGATGCTTGAAACAGGGAGCTTGGCTTCCTCTTCTCAGTTCTGCCATGACCTTAAAAAAACATGTAAACAAACCCAGGCCCATTGATCCCTCTAACTCCAAAAGAGGAGATACTTGGAGCCCAGCCAAGCTGCCTGCAGCAGTGAGCCCAGTTTCAATTTTTCAGTTCCTAACACACAGACAGATGAGTGAGACCAAATGAATGTAGCCTAGATTCTCCAAACCACATTAATGCAGGAATAAATGATTATTATTTTAAGCCACTGAATCATGAGGCAGTATTTTAAGAAGCATTTCTCTGGCAATAATTAACTGTTATGCAACATTTTTGCTATCACGCTTGCAGAGTTGCCATGGGCACATTCATGCATTCATGAAATAGTATTTAAGACATATTTCTTGATCACTTACCATGTGCAAGGACCATACTACACATACTTTAAAGAGTGTAATCCTGAGTGTAAGCATGTATTTATGATCACTGGCATAAAACAGATTCTGAGCTTGGTTTTTGGAGGCAAATATATTGCTGAGGATTTCAAACACCAGTCAAAAGACAAGAAAATAAATACAAAAGCATAACATATGCCCTTGCACCCCTTTCACAGAATATAATGAAGCAACAAATTTCTCTCAATTGTAGATACATTTTGCCTCTCAAGTCATTTGAAGACAGAAATGGCTCTGAATAAACAAAAAGTAAACAATTATAGCCAATAGCCAAAGCAAGGTGAATTGTTGATTTTGTTTTTAAAATGTGGAATAAGAACTCAATCACCGCCAGATGCAGTGGCACATGCCTGCAATCCCTGCAGCTCAGGAAGCTAAGGCAGGAGGATCTTGAGTTCAAAGCCAGCTTCAGCAAAAGCCAGACACTAAGCAACTCAGTGAAACCTTGTCTCTAAATAAAGTACAAAATAGGGCTAGGGATGTGGTTCAGTGGTCAAGTGCTCATGAGTTCAATCCCTAGTACCTCCAAGAAAGAAAGAAAGAAAGAAAGAAAGAAAGAAAGAAAGAAAGAAAGAAAGAAAGAAAGAAAGAAAGAAAGAAAGAAAGAAAGAAGGAAGGAAGGAAGGAAGGAAGGGAGGAGGAAGGAAGGAAGGAAGGAAGGAAGGAAGGAAAGAAAGAAAGAAAGAAGGAAATAAAGAAGGAAAGGAAGGAAGGAAGGAAGGAAGGAAGGAAGGAAGGAAGGAAGGAGGAAGGAAGAAAGGAAGGAATCACAGGAATAATACTTCTTAATGTATTTTAATGAAATATTTCAGATAATCTTTTCATTTTCTTCAAAGAATAGTTTATTTCTAGTGCTAGCATCATGGCAGATTAAGTCAATAGGCATTCCCCTCCAGCTGTAATGTGCAGATGCAATACAATTGCACAGGCTAGATTAAAGGTATTAAAAATTATGTTTAAATGCATAGCCAAATTGGAAAAAAGAAGGTAAGTCCTTGGATATGGGAATGAAGGGGAACTCATAGCTCAGGCAGCAATCCCCACAAAAGCTCAGTCACCTAGAGGCATTTGAAAGACAGCTATGTCCAAGCATTGTGTGTGGTATTGCATTTTTTGTTTGTTTGTTGTTTGTGGTACTGGGGATTGGACCCAGGGCCTTGTGTGTTCAAGGCAAGCACTCTACCAACCAAGCTATAACCCCAGACCCAGGACTGTGCTTTTAATGTCAGTTCAGGGGCAAGAAATATAATCCTGGAAGAGAGAGTGAGATGAAGACTTTCATAAAATCAAGATAATTGAAGACCCAGCCAGTTAGTGAAGAAACTCTACCTACATGGCTGCAGGCATAGTAAGGAAGATTTCTCTATGTCCTTTGTCCCTAGGAAGGAAAAATGTTGTACCTTGCATAGATGTCAAGGGCTAAATTTATGCCATCCCTGTATTTTGGAAATCCCAGCCTAAGACATTGAAATCTCTAAAATTCTTGGCAAAAATTGTACAGTTTCCACATAGGAAAGTATATTTAACTCAAGGCACATTGAACCTTTAAAAAGGAGGCAGGGAGAATCCTCTGTCAAATATGAACTCACAATAACCCAAGGAAATAAAACATCATCATGGAGGATTAATAGATATAACAAATGAGAAATGGCTCTACAAAAAAAAATAATTTGAAGAAAAAATGAACAGTGTGCTTAAAATACTAAGCATGCAAACAAAAAGAAACCATGCTCATGATGAAATATAACCAAAAATGAACTTAAAATAACCACATTTAAGTAATAACAAGGTAAACTCCTAGAAGAAAATTTTATGAGCTACTAGGGCAGCTGGAGATTATCAACCAAAAAATCAAGAAAAAAAATTACACTGAAATGAAGATGAAAAACAAAGAAATATCGTCAAATAGTTGATGAAATTAACTTTCAAATGAGAATCCTATAGCAGCAAAAGAATAACACACTAAATATAAATGGGTAAGCTTCCTTATTTATTGATGGATTACACAGATCAGAATAAATCTAATGCCAAAATCACACATGAAATCTATTTTCAGTCTTTTGAGGACCCTCCATATGTTCTCCATAATGGCTATACTAGTTTACATTTCTATCAACAGTGCATAGGATTTCCTCTTTTGCCATATCCTTACCAACATTTGTCTTTTTTAAACAGTCATTCTAACCAGGGTAAGATTGTGGTTTTGATTTACATATCACTAATAATTAGTAATTTTGAGCATTTTTTTCATATACACCTTGACCATTTATATGTCTTTTTTTAGAGAAATGCCTATTTCTGTTTTTTATCCATTTTAAAAATGTATTATTTGGAATTTTTTCAATTGAGTTGTTTGAGTTCCTCATATATTCTGAGTGCTAATCTCTTATTAGATAGATAGTTTACAAATATTTTCTCCCTTTCTATAGGTTGTTTTTTCACTTTGATGATTGTTTCCTTTGTTCTGCAAAAGCTTCTTAGTTTGATATAATTTTTTTTCTATTTTTGCCTTTGTTACCTTTTAATCCCGACTGGGATATTACGCAAAACAAAAACAAAAACAAATTTCCTATACCACTGTCTTGAAGTGATTTCTCTGTGTTTTCTTCTAATAGTTTCAGGTCTTACATTTAGGTCCTTGATCAACTTGGGGGTTGATTTTTTTTTTTTTTTTTTTTTTTTTTGGTATGGTGAGAGGTAGAGGTCTATTTTCATTCTTCTGTGGTAAATATCCAGTTTTCCAATAACCATGTACTGAAGAGACTATTCTTTCTTCAATATATGTTCTTTATTCCTTTGTTGAAAATCAGATGAATGTAAATATGTGGATTGATTTCTAGATTTTCTATTCTGCTCCAGTGGTCTTTATGTCAGTTTTTATGCCGGTACTATGCAGTTTTTATTACAATAGCTTTGCAGTTTATTTAATTTAAGTCAAGTATTATGATGTCTATAGGTTTATTCTTTTTGTTCAGTGCTGTGTTGACTATTCTGGGTTTTTATGGTTCCATACTGATATCATGATTGGTTTTTCTATTTCTCTGAAAAATGTCATAGGTATTTTGATATGTATTGCATTAAATATATTTATTGCTTGGGTATGATGGACTTTCTAATAATATTAATTCTTCTAATCCTTAAACATGAATGTCTATCAATTTTTTTGTTGTCTATAATTTCTTCCATTAGCATTCTATAATTTTATTGTTTTTTAAATTTCCTCATTTAAATTTATTCCTACCGTTTGCGGGGGGCAGGGTGCTTTTCTTGTTGCTGTTGTTTTGTTTGTTTGTTTTTCCTAGTGCTGGAGATAGGTCTCAGGGCCTCACACATGCTAGGCATTTGCTCTACCACTACCTCCTACTTACTTTATTATTAATATTGGGTGGGGATATTGTGAATGGGATTACTTTTTAAAAAAAAATTCAACTAGTTTGTTAGTAATGTATAAAACTGCTACTGTGTTTGGTATATAGATTTTATATCCTGCATATTTTCTGAATTTGCATATCAATTCCAAAGATTTTGTTTTGTTTTGTGGGTTCTTTAGGACTTTCTTTATATAAGACCATGTTACCTGCAGAAAGGATAAATGATGCCCTTCACTTTTTTCTGTTGCTTGATTTCTCCAGAACTTCCTATAATATATTGAATAAGTGTGGTGAGGGTAGACATTCTGCTCCAGATAGACATTTTGCTCCAGATCTTAGAGGAGATTTCAGTTTTAGCATAATATATGCTGTGAGTTTGTCATATATAGCTTTAACTGTGGTGAAGTATATTCCTTCCATCTCTTTTATATGCATCTGGTTTTATTATATTTTAACTCTAATGTTTCTCTACTATTTTTTTTAACCTAGAAGATCTGTCCATTGATGAAGATGGGGAGTTGAGGACCCCAATTACTGTATGTTAGAATTTATCTCTCCCTGTAGATCTAATAATGTTTGTTTCATATCATTGTGTACATTAGCCTTGGGTGCACATATACTTATAATTGTTGTTTCCTTTCAACAAATTAATCCCTTAATCATATAGTGGCCTTGTCCTTTTTATAGCTTTTTTTTAGTCAGGCAGTATTTACATACAACACAATAAATATTAAGGCAAAACCCATACTTATGGCAAAAGGAGTAATTTTCTTAAATAAAAAAGAAAAAATCATTCAACCCTAGATTTTTATAAATTCAACAAGAATCTTAAAATATATAAAGTCAACATTTTCATATTATAAAAAATGGACAAATTCACCATCAAATTAGGGTTATTTAAAAAATTATTTCTTCCAAAATTATGTAGATAAGGCATTCAAGAAACAAAGATGGAGATTTGAACAACACTAAACATAATAGCATTCTAAACCTAAGAGTTAATGGGCACAATTTTTTTTAAAAGTATATAAGGAAATTTTTTTAAGATTAACCATATTCTAGGCCATAAAAGAAGCATCAACAAACCATAAGGACTGTGTTTCCTTGATGATGTAGGACCTGGAGCACCTTTTTTCAAGTTTATTTCCCATCTGTGTATCTTTTATGAGATTTCTTTTAAGGTTTTTGGTTCATGTTTTAGTTGGTTGCTTCTTTTCCTACTGTTGTATTTTAAGAGTTCTTTATAATTATTGATAATAGTCCTATGAGAGCCTAGAAAGCAAGACCAAAATTCAACTGGACAAAAAAGTCCTGTAGTTCCATGTCCAGAATCTGGGGTATATGGCATTGTGGGTTCTCTTCAAAAGGCTTGTGGAGCTCTGCCTCTATGGTTTTGCTGGTTTCAGACCACATGTCCTCTCTCTTGGCTTATGTCTGCTCAATTCTTACAGTATTCCTCAGCAGACATTCCATGTTACTGGCATCTCTTAATCTTGGGGGTCTCCACTGTTGTTTAGAGTTTGTTCCCGTATCTTCAAGCATTGCCCCCTGAAAGGGGGGCACAAGAACTCTGACTCTGCTGCACTTTGCCTGGTCTCCCAGGCCTTCCTTTGAAATCTCTGTGGAAGCCTCCACAACCACCAGCATCCTCTATTCCTGCAGAACCAGTCCCACATGGTCTGCCGTCATCACCAACAATAGCCAAGCCTCCTGGGACCATGGCTGCATCAGCCTCTGAGTACCTGGGCAGCTGAGCATGGTGAAACAACTTCCTGGGCCCCCCTCTGCAAGCCAGGTATCCCCCTGGTCTCTTCTCAAAGGAATTTTTACTTTCACAACCTGGAGCCTGCGATGAGTATGGTCTTGCCAATTCCTGAGACACCCTCAAGTCATCTTTTCTAGTTTCTTTGTAAAGTACATAGCAGCATCTCTTTAATGGCTGTAATCTCTTTAACTACCAAAACTTCCTTAGCCCAAGTTTTACTCACCAAACTGGCCAAACCGTAAATTTTTCAGATCTTTCATCTCTGCTTTCTGCTCCTGATCATCATAGTAAGCTTTGCTAAAAAATGCCCATAATATCTGTGTCACTAGCTAGACATGATGGCAAATGCATGTAATCCCAAAAGATTCGGAGGCTGAGGCATGGGATCTCAAGTTCAAAACCAGCCTTAGCAATTTAGTGAGGCCCTAAGCAACTTAGTGAGACAGTATATCAAAATAGAAAAGGAAAAGGTATGGGGATGTGGCTTAGTAGTTAAGCTTCTCTGAGTTTAATGTCTGGTACCAAAAAATAAAATAAAATGTCCATGCTCCTGAATGCTGTGCTGTCTTGAAGTTTCCTCTACTGGATTAATTAATACATCACCTTTAATTCAGCCTCACAGAAAGTCTCAGGACCTGGGCAAAATGTAGACGATTTCTTTTCTTTGAGAATTTTAATATTTATTTTTTTTAGTTTTCGGTGGACACAACATCTTTATTTGTATGTGGTGCTGAGGATTGAACCCGGGCCGCACGCATGCCAGGCGAGCACGATACCACTTGAGCCACATCCTCAGCCCCTGTAGACGATTTCTTAGCCAGAACATAATACAAATGGCCTCTAGTACAATTTCCAATAGAGTCCTCCTTCTCCTCATAAATCTCATGAGCCCAGGTCTTACTGTCCAAAGCCCTATCAAAATTATGGTCTTCCAAGCTTCACTAGAACCACCTATTACCAGAACTATCCACTTACAACAATCTAAAGCTTTTCTAGCTTGCATCTCTAAAATTTTCAAAATTCCTCCCACAAGTTCCAAAAGCTCCCAAAGCTTCACACATGATCAGGTTAATCAAAGCAAAAATCCCACTTCATGGTATCAATTTTTGTTTTAGTCAGCTTTTTTGTCACTGTGACCAAAAGACCCGACAAGAACAATTTTAGAGGAGAAAAAGTTTATTTGGGGCTCATAGTTTCAAAGGTCTCAGTCCAGAGATGGCTGGCTCCATTGCACTAGGCCCAAGATGAGGCAGAAAAACATGGTGGAAGAGAAAAGAATTTAGGACTTGGCTAATCAAGAAGCAGAGATAGACTGCTCTGCTCCACAAGGACAAAATATAAGCCCCCAAAGCATACCCTCAGTGATCCACCTCCTCCAGCCACATCCTACCTGCCTACAGTTATTACCCAGTTAATCCATTCAAGGAGATTAATGCACTGATTGAGGTACTCATAACCCAATCATTTCACTTCTGAACTCTTTTGCATTGTCTGAGTTTTGGGAAGACATCGCACATTTAAAATTCATGTCTAAATCATAACAGCTAGTGTCAGTTATCTGGATTTGTCTTTTCCTTTAATTATTATGTTGACTATTTGGGGTGTTTTGCTTCTTCATATGAATTTTAGAATTGGGGAAATATATCATGAGAGAATGCAAATTAAAACAATGACATACCACTACCCATGTGTTAGAATGGCCAAAGTCTAGGACATTTGCAACATCAAATGTTAGTGAGGATGTGGAGCAGCAAGGATTCTCATTCATTGTTGGTGAAAATGCAAAATAGATCTTGTTAGGAATTTCCAGCAATAGTGGGGTGCTCCGGAACCTGGAGGAAGGATTTCCATCGCACGAGGATCGGCTACGGGGACTCAAACGCGAGAGATTTGTCGCACGGAGGGTAACACTGCTTATTCAGCAAATAGCCCCGCGGCTAGAGTCTGCAGCGCGCTGGGAAACGAGGAGGAGATAGTGGCACAGGGATACAGTGCTGCAGTTTCTGCCAGCCGTGCAAGCACCGTACTCAGTGCTGAATTCTGGGTTCGAGACGGGGGAAGGAAGCGGTCCATTTCGGTTTTCCACACCGGTCAGACCACAGAGGAGGCCAGCGGCCACCATCTTGGAGAGCTGACGTCACCATCCCTGTTTTCGACTGACCACAGCTCATTCAGCCATAGAACAGGTAATTTCAGGCTGCCATTCGCCTGCGGCTTGCAGACAGATTACTCAGGCTCAGTGCCTGAGTGCTTCTTGGAGCCTGCTCTTATCAGAGCATACACCGAGCTCGGAGCGGCCGAGTTCCGGCTCCCGGAACTGCCCTGGCCCAGGGCTAAGGAGCCCGCGGAAACTGCTTCTTGGAGCCTGCTCTTATCAGAGCATACACTGAGCACGGAGCGGCCGAGTTCTGGCTCCCGGAACTGCTCTGGCCCAGGGCTAAGGAGCCCGCGGAAACTGCTTCTCGGTCCGGGTCCTGCTGAGGGCCGGTCAGGACTCACCCGTTGCTTTGGTTACCCGGCAAAGGGAACGAAATGCTGCCATTTGCATAGGATACCAACATGGCAGAGATCTGATGTCATCAAAAAGCGGCGGAGGAGAGAACTTCATCAATACCAGCGGCGACAGAAACAGTTGGTCTCCTGGTAGGGAGGGTGAGGCACAGACACCCGAGTCTCTCTAGATTTGTCATCGAGCCAGAGGGGAGGAGCCGGGCCGCCGCCCGCGCTTGGAGCAGGCCCAGCAGCTCGCCGGCGTGATAATCGCGTGACCCCAATTGGAGAGGGGGCGGAGCGGAGCCGCCACCCGCACCCGCAAGGTGGGCAGACCCGCGACCCAGTGGTACACGGGCGTGGTAGGAGGGGCAGGGCAGAGCCGCCGCCCGCGCCTGCAAGATAAGCAGACCTGTGACAGACTGGCGGGTCAGGCCCAGCGGCCTGCCAGTGTGGTACACACGTCACCCCAACTAGAGTAGGGGCAGAGAAGAGCCTTCGCCCGCGCCCGGATCAGGCCCTGCCGGTGTGGTGGTCACGTGACCCCAATTGGAGTGGGGGCGGAGCGGAACCGCCACCCGTGCCCGCAGGGTGAGCAGACCTGCAACCAACCTGCAGATCAGGCCCAGCGGTCCGCAGGCATGGTAGGAGGGGCAGGGCAGAGCCGCCGCCTGCGTCTGCAAGGTAGGCAGACCTGCGACAGACCGGCGGATCAGGCCCAGGAGCCTGCGGGCGTGGTACACACGTCACCCCAATTGGAGTAGGGGCAGAGCAGAGCTGCCACCCGTGCCTGAAAGGTGGGCAGACCTGTGACCGACCAGCGGGACAGGCCCAGTGGCCTGCCGGTGCGACAGACACGTCACCCCATTTGGAGTAGGGGCAGAGCAGAGCAGCTGCCCGCGCCTGCAGGGTAGGCACACCTGCAACCGACCAGCGGATCAGGCCCAGTGGCCTGCCGGCGTGGTACACTCGTCACCCCAATTGGAGTAGGGGCAGAACAGAGCCGCGGCCCACGCCTGCAAGGTAGGCAGACCGCCGCCCGACCCTGCAAGGGAGACTTTTCAACTATACAAGAGCAATATAAATATATAGGGGAAAAAAACATTTCAAAAACACAACAGTTTCACCAAGCAGAAAGAAACGCAAGCAATATGAAAAGACAAGGAAAGAAAAAGAAGAGCAAAACAACAGCAAAAGAAGTAGAAGGCAAGAAATAATTAAAATCAGAGCTGAAATTAATGAAATCGAAACAAAAGAAACAATTGAAAAAATTGACAAAACTAAAAGTTGGTTCTTTGAAAAAATAAACAAAATTGACAGACCCTTAGCCATGCTAGCGAAGAGAAGAAGAGAGAGAACTCAAATTACTAGCATACGGGATGAAAAAGGCCATATCACAACAGACACTTCAGAAATACAGAAGATAATCAAAAACTATTTTGAATCCTTATACTCCAATAAATTAGAAGATAGTGAAGGCATAGATAAATTTCTTAAGTCATATGATCTGCCCAGATTGAGTCAGGAGGATACAGACAACCTAAACAGACCAATATCAATTGAGGAAATAGAAGAAACCATCAAAAGACTACCAACTAAGAAAAGCCCAGGACCGGATGGGTATACAGCAGAGTTTTACAAAACCTTTAAAGAGGAACTAATACCAATACTTTTCAAGCTACTTCAGGAAATAGAAAAAGAGGGAGAACTTCCAAATTCATTCTACGAGGCCAACATCACCCTGATACCTAAACCAGACAAAGACACTTCAAAGAAAGAAAACTACAGACCAATATCTCTAATGAAACTAGATGCAAAAATTCTCAATAAAATTCTGGTGAATCGGATACAAAAACATATCAAAAAAATTGTGCACCATGATCAAGTAGGATTCATCCCTGGGATGCAAGGCTGGTTCAATATACGGAAATCAATAAATGTTATTCACCACATCAATAGACTTAAAAATAAGAACCATATGATCATCTCGATAGATGCGGAAAAAGCATTCGACAAAGTACAGCATCCCTTTATGTTCAAAACTCTAGAAAAACTAGGGATAACAGGAACATACCTCAATATTGTAAAAGCAATCTATGCTAAGCCTCAGGCTAGCATCATTCTGAATGGAGAAAAACTGAAGGCATTCCCTCTAAAATCTGGAACAAGACAGGGATGCCCTCTCTCTCCACTTCTGTTCAACATAGTTCTCGAAACACTGGCCAGAGCAATTAGACAGACGAAAGAAATTAAAGGCATAAAAATAGGAAAAGAAGAACTTAAATTATCACTATTTGCAGTTGACATGATTCTATACCTAGCAGACCCAAAAGGGTCTACAAAGAAACTATTAGAGCTAATAAATGAATTCAGCAAAGTGGTAGGATATAAAATCAACAAGCATAAATCAAAGGCATTCCTGTATATCAGCGACAAATCCTCTGAAATGGAAATGAGGACAACCACTCCATTCACAATATCTTCAAAAAAAATAAAATACTTGGGAATCAACCTAGCAAAAGAGGTGAAAGACTTATACAATGAAAACTACAGAACCCTAAAGAGAGAAATAGAAGAAGATGTTAGAAGATGGAAAAATATACCCTGTTCATGGATAGGCAGAACTAACATCATCAAAATGGCGATATTACCAAAAGTTCTCTATAGGTTTAATGCAATGCCAATCAAAATCCCAATGGCATTTCTTGTAGAAATAGAGAAAGCAATCATGAAATTCATACGGAAAAATAAAAGACCCAGAATAGCAAAAACAATGCTAAGCAGGAAGTGTGAATCAGGCGGTATAGCGATACCAGACTTCAAACTATACTACAGAGCAATAGTAACAAAAATAGCATGGTACTGGTACCAAAACAGGCGGGTGGACCAATGGTACAGAATAGAGGACACAGAAACCAATCCACAAAACTACAACTATCTAATATTTGATAAAGGGGCTAAAAGCATGCAATGGAGGAAGGATAGCATCTTCAACAAATGGTGCTGGGAAAACTGGAAATCCATATGCAACAAAATGAAACTGAATCCCTTTCTCTCGCCATGCACAAAAGTTAATTCAAAATGGATCAAGGAGCTTGATATCAAATCAGAGACACGCCATCTGATAGAAGAAAAAGTTGGCTCCCAAAGACATCTGTAAGGTAGACTAGGGTTACGGTTTAGATATGTGAGGTCCCCCAAAATCTCATGTGTCAAACAATTCGAACAGGCTTAGAGGTGAAATGATTGGGTTATAAGAGTCTTAACCTAATCATTGCATTAATCCCTTGTTAGGGATTAACTGAGTGGTGACTGTAGACAGATAGGGTGTGGCTGAAGGAGGTGCATCCTTGGGGGTGTGCCTTTGGGTAAATATTTTGTGAGCTCAGTTTAGTCTTTCTCTGATTTATGGTGCCACATTCCCAACCACTTTACTCTTCTGCCATGATGTTCTGCCTCACCTCAAACCCCTAGGAATGGGGCAGACCTCCGGTGGACTGAGAATTCTGAAATTGGGAGCTCCCAAATAAACCTGTCCTTCTCTGATTGTTCTTGTTAAGTCTTTCAGTCACAGTAGTGAACAAGCTGACTAAAACAACTATAAAGATTTTCAAACAGTAAATATAATAACATCTGGCATTTATTGGTTACCTACCATGTGCCAAATTATGTACTAGTCATTTTATAAATGTCATCTCCAATCCTCAACAGTAATACTGCAAGTTATTTCCGATTACCCTAATTTTGGAGATGAGAAAGCTGAGGCTCAAGACAGTTATTTATTTTCCCAGGCTACACACCTAGATATTTGTTACCTCAGAGTTCAAATTCAAATCTCTCTCTCCAAAATTCATGATTCTTTTTCTTCTATGTCACCTTTAATATAAATGACATTTAAAATATTGTTAAAGGCAACAAATTTAATTATAAGGCTTATATGAAGCAGTACTAGATAAAAGTGGTATTGATAATTTGGTGATAATGACAAAAAATGAGAACTGAAACAATACATCATTCATCTTTAGGTAATTTTGAGAAGCTGTATATCCTGATTATTATCTTGTAGATAGCAAGTTATTATGATAAAGTTGGCACAATATTTAGTATGTCAACCTTAATAAATAATATGAAATGAAATAATAAAAAAAAGAAAAAGTTGGCTCCGATCTACATATTGTGGGGTCGGGCTCCAAATTCCTCAATAGGACACCCATAGCACAAAAGTTAATAACTAGAATCAACAAATGGGACTTACTCAAACTAAAAAGTTTTTTCTCAGCAAAAGAAACAATAAGAGAGGTAAATAGGGAGCCTACACCCTGGGAACAAATCTTTACTCCTCACACTTCAGATAGAGCCCTAATATCCAGAGTATACAAAGAACTCAAAAAATTAGACAATAAGAGAACAAACAACCCAATCAACAAATGGGTCAAGGACCTGAACAGACACTTCTCAGAGGAGGACATACAGTCAATCAACAAGTACATGAAAAAATGCTCACCATCTCTAGCTGTCAGAGAAATGCAAATCAAAACCACCCTAAGATACCATCTCACTCCAGTAAGATTGGCAGCCATTATGAAGTCAAACAACAACAAGTGCTGGCGAGGATGTGGGGAAAAGGGTACACTTGTACATTGCTGGTGGGACTGCAAATTGGTGCAGCCAATTTGGAAAGCAGTATGAAGATTTCTTGGAAAGCTGGGAATGGAGCCACCATTTGACCCAGCTATTCCCCTTCTAGGTCTATTCCCTAAAGACCTAAAAAGAGCATGCTACAGGGACACTGCTACATCGATGTTCATAGCAGCACAATTCACAATAGCAAGACTGTGGAACCAACCTAGATGCCCTTCAATAGACGAATGGATAAAAAAAAATGTGGCATTTATACACAATGGAGTATTACTCTGCATTAAAAAATGACAAAATCATAGAATTTGCAGGGAAATGGATGGCATTAGAGCAGATTATGCTAAGTGAAGCTAGCCAATCCCTAAAAAACAAATGCCAAATGTCTTCTTTGATATAAGGAGAGTAACTAAGAACAGAGTAGGGATGAAGAGCAGGAGAAGAAGATTGACATTAAACAGGGATGAGAGGTGGGAGGGAAAGGGAGAGAGAAGGGAAATTGCATGGAAATGGAAGGAGACCCTCAGGGTTATACAAAAGTACATACAAGAGGAAGTGAGGGGAAAGGGAAAAATAATACAAGGGGGAGAAATGAATGACAGTAGAGGGGGTAGAGAGAGAAGAGGGGAGGGGAGGGGAGGGGAGGGGGGATAGTAGAGGATAGGAAAGGCAGCAGAACACAACAGACACTAGTATGGCAATATGTAAATCAATGGATGTGTAACTGATGTAATTCTGCAATCTGTATATGGGGTAAAAATGGGAGTTCATAACCCACTTGAATCAAAGTGTGAAATATGATATATCAAGAAATTTGTAATGTTTTGAACAACCAACAATAAAAAATTAAAAAAAAATAAAAGTAAAGCCAAGTTTCAATCGGTAAAAAAAAAAAAAGAAGAAAATGCAAAATAATGCAGCCCACTTGGACAACTGTTTGATAGTCTCTTGAAAACCTAAATGTACTTGTACCATACAATCCAGCAATTAAGCTCCGTGATATTTGCCCAAAGAAGTTGAAAAATATATTTATACAGAAACCTGAGTATGGATTATAATACCAGATATGTTCATAATTGCCCAACTTGAAAGAACTAATATGTCCTTCAGTAGCTGAATGGGTACATTCAGACAAGGCACTTGTACACAAAGGAATATAATTTAGAGCTAAAAAGAAATGAGTAATCAAGTCACAAAAAGATAAGTAGGAAATATAAATGCATATTGCAAAGTGAAAGAAGCCAATCTGGAAAGAGTACATAGTGTATGCTTTCAACTATATGAAATTCTGGAAAGGTCAAAGCTATGGAGACTAAAAATATCAGAAGTTTACAGAAGCTAGAGTGGAGGAGAGAGGAATAAATGTAATATAGATAATTTTTAGAGTAGTGGAAATATCTTTTTGATACAATAATAATGAATAAATGTCATTATATACTTATCAAATCCATAGAATATATAAGATCAAGAATAAACCTTAATGTAACTATAATCTTTGGTGATAAGAATGTGTCATTGTGGAGCCATCATTTGTAACAAGCATACCACTTTGGTAGGGATATTGGTAATGGTATAAGCTATGTATGTGTGATAATAAGAGGGAGATAAGATATCTGATCCATCTATTCTATTTTACTGTGAACCTAAAACCATTCTAAAAATAAAGTCTATTATAAAAAAAGAATTCATATAATTTGGATGATATTTTCAAACAATATTATAAATAGTGATATCAGTAACACAATAGCTTTAAAATCATGTATAAATCGTGTTCTTAATAATTCAATGGTTTCAAAAGTAACAGAAATTAGAAAATACTTAGAACTGAATATTACATATAAGCATATTTGGGTTCTATAGATTGTGCAGGCCACCAATGTGACATATAGAGGTGCTTCTAAATGGAAAATTTATGTTTCAGGATCTAGAAATTCATTTTCATCACTGAGAATTATTGTACAATAAATTTTCTAATCAGTGAAAATTTTTAAAAATCAATAGATACAACAAATGTCCAGGGAAAAGAGAATGAACAAATTTCAGACAAAATATGGCAAAAAAAAAAAAAAAAAAACTTCTCAGGTATTTATAACCAAATGCAATTTCAACTTTTAAATAATGCATGATTCAAAATGAATGTAGGTTCTTACAGGTAAATTTAGTTACCTATATTCCTATATTCCTTGTTAAATATGTATTAAGGGCCTATGATGTACAAAACACCAAAATAAGAAACTAGAGGTTATGGATTAGATATGAGCAAAAATTTTTAGAGGTGAAATTATTAGAATAAGAGCTGGATTAATCCACTGATATGGATTAATTGGGTGGTAATTGTAGTCTGGTATGGTGTGGCTGGAGGTGGTAGGTCACTGAGAATTTGCCCCTGGTAAATGGTGCTCTCTCTACCTTCTGTCTGTCATCCTATCTGTCATGCTGCCCTCCACCATGACCTTTCACCATGATATTCTGCCTCATCTTAAGCCCAGGGTTATGAAGTAAGCCAACCATGGACTGAACCCCTGAAACAGTAAGCCAAAATAAACTTATCTTCCTCTAATTGTTCTTGTTGGGTCTTTTGGTCACAGTGAAGCAAAGCTGGCAAAAACATTAGGGCAAACAAATGTGTTTTCAAGAAGCTTCTAGACTACTGAGAGAAAGGCACAAAAATGAACCCACTAAATAAAATTTAGAAAGTACAGAGGTTTGCCCAGTTATGGATAGGCTCTGGGTCCAAACTGAGATTCAAGAATGGCTTGAAAAAGAAAAAGTTATGCAGGTTTCCTAAGGCATCACATTAGTTTTTCTCTGCGTGACCTAGCCTTCACAATTTAAGCAAAATATACTAAAGAGTTTAAATATCTATGAATTTTTCTGAAATGTCTAAAACAAACAAGTAATTCATCAACTTCTCAGTTGCAGTGCCTTAGGAATTTCAAGAAAAGGAGAAGTCTAAGACAAGAGTTAGTTATATTTGTGGCCATAATGAGATATAAAACCTGAACTGAGGCATCTCTTGCAAGACCCTTGCCAAAATTGTGTTGAGCCTTTGGAAATAGTCCTTCTGGTAAGCACCAGCACAGTAGAGCACAATTTTTTTTTTATTGCAATGGAAAAAAATAGCATTCTAACTGTGCAACTGGAAAAAAACATTTATACAGTTTCATGTTATCATGTCTGTTTGCTGCTTGTCCTTCAATATAAGAACTCCTAGGTACTTGAGGAAGATAGACAGAGATTGATCAGGAAGAAATTAATTCAGCCCCATAGTGTTGACTGTTACAAAGGAAAACAAAGTGGCTTTGGCATTTGGAATTTTTTATTTAACCACATATAATTTTGAAAGCAAAACTGATTAAACCTACTCGAGTAAAATTTTCATGTCTTATTTTTATCTGCCCCCAAATGAGACTTATTGAACTTATTGAACTTCTCCTTGCTCCATAACCAGAGTGAAAAATCATAAATAAGGTGAGCGCTAGACAATAATAGAACACTCAGTCACTCTGCTGCCTCGAGATTTTCCTAGGACATTTTCAGTTCTGAAGAGGTATGTGGCACATGGTAAACAATGTCACTTAACCCAGCAGTATTTTCAGAGTCCAAACCTAGCTCAACTGGACCATCTGATATGATTGTTGTTTGAACAGCTACTGTACTCTAAAGGGTTTCTCCACTACCCATTCCTGCCAGAGTTGCTGGTTTTCTGTAGTTTATTTTCTTTCAGACTTTTCTTCTTTGAAGACTGGTGTAACTGCAACTATGGTGCCCAGTTAATTGTACTTGAAGTATTTTCTACTTTGTATGTATTAGGCTGGCTTGAGAGAGATTGTACTGCATTGGGGGACTTGTTACAAAAATTTTCAAGATAGGTTATCACACTTTGAAATATGTATAAATGTGTGTGTGCGTACACATGTGTTTTGGAATTTGAGTAGTGCAAATAATAAGTCCCTCAGAGTATGTTTTGTTTGTTTTCCAGAACACAAAGGGCTTTTGGAGTTTGGTTAGTTTCCATGCCAAGAACTCTGAGGAGTCAAGAGGCAGTACCTCCTCTGGGAAGTTAATAGAATTCTCTTCGGGGATGCTCAGTAAAAGACAAAATAAAAAAATGTACAGAGCCTAGAAACTCACCAGCAGTCTGCGTAACCAGACTCAGGAATATATCTCTTGTTTCTTGGAATTTACATTGTCCTGGGCTTTGGGGGCATTCTGTTTCTATTCCTACACATTCTTTTGCAATTATTGAAAACTAGATCTGATTTCGCTTGGCTTCCCTTGGTTTTCAAGCATGGCCATCCTTACTTCAAACACAGGTCAGCTCTCACATTAGTTGGAGAGAAAGAGGGAAGTATCCATTTTTCTGGCAATATGATTCTAGGTTTAATTTCTATATTTAGTGTGAAGGAAGGAGAAAATTAAAGGCAAAAGGAAAAATTTTTATACCATAGCAAACACATTTTAGTGAGGATTTTTATCCTATGACCTAAGTCAGCTCCAAATTATTCTTTCTTCTTAAGGAGAACTTCCCAATCTAAGGCTTCCTAAAAGATGCCTCCTAATGAAAAACATAAAATAACTTTTTTTTAAAGCTAGGCAAATGACTTGTGCTCTAGCTCAACTTAAAGAAAAGGAAAAATTGATGTGACATCCATTAATTTGAACTGTGTACTTCCAGGAGGCTCCAATGTCACAACTAAATTATTTTAAAATATTAAATTTTAGCCAGCAGGCCACTTACCAAAGAACTATTTAATGGTATTTAGTTGAAAGTGTTAAATAGCATGATGGATGTAAGATGCTTCTGTTAAGGAATGCGTCAGAATAGAAGGATCATTGGCACTCCATCTCACAGTGCCTGGTATTTCCACTCGTAGGTTGAGAGAAAAGTAGAAGGAAAAGGGTAGAATTGTAGAATTAGGGAAGGCGTGGGTAGTAAAGCAAAAGGAAAAGAATAGTGTTGACTATTTGGAACCCTTGTAGTAAGGGGGTTGGTGGTGATGTTCGCATAGTTCATTAGTGACAGACATAATAAATGCATGCATTTGTGGAGACCCAGCATGCAAGAGGATATATAATGATCTCACTTGAGCTTTGTATTTAAAAAAAAAAACAAAACAAAGATTCAAACTCAGACTTGGTCATTTGCCAGCTATAAAGTTGAGCCAGGCCCATCACATCTCAGGGCCTGCCTTTGCTTACATGAAACACATAAGATGTGCATTTCTTCCTTGAGGCTTTGTCATGCAGATTAAATGACATACCTGGAAACTGGGCTAACACAGTGCCTGGCACATAGGAGGTAGTCATAGCATATTCACTTTCTTCCTTTCTGCTTCTTCTGTCTCACTTCTCATCATTACCACTTGCACTAACTGCTAGAGTTTGGAAATTTTATCATCCAAGTTAATAAACTCCATGAACCGTGGATAAATTTTTGTAATAAACTATAAAATACCCTATAGATTCACCCAGGCATCACTTCCATCACCTATTTTACTAAAATTAATGTGAATCAGTCCCTTGCTAAGGATTAGGTGAGTGAGCTATATTCGGTGTTACTGATTATGTAAGGTTTCTGGAAAGAGGAGGAATCGTGAATGTGCAGAGCCGAAATGAGTTCAGTTCAGTGGAAGAACAACTGTGACATCTAAAGGCAGACAGCCAGGCTGAAACACAGCATTGGTTGGGAAACACACAAAAAGCTGTTCTGCAAATGGCAAACACCATTGCCATATACTGAAATAAGAACTAGATATTGGGTTTTTTGCTATTTCTTTTATTATACTTTCCTATTCAGTATAGATGCCTTTTGCAATAAAACAATGAAATCTTCTTGAAAAGTAAATACATCCCTTCATTAATCACCACTTTCTACTTGTGTTTTCTCAGTTTTACTATTGAGAAGTCTGCAGTACCACAAACCGTCGACTAGTGTGCTACCTTGATTAAGGCACAAAACGTTAAAAGCAAATTACTATGAAAGTATGAAACAATTTGCACTTAATGTTTCAGTCATATCTGTAAAAAATATGACTTAAATATAGTTTTATTAATAATACATATTTTAATTAAACGGCTGGAGGTGCATCTAGCAGGAAAAATTGAATCTTCTCTGGATTTCACATACTGGTATGATTCATGGGCAGTAAATATGCAAAGCTTTATGCCCATAAGGCAATCAAACTCCAAAGCTGATATGCATGTTTTTATCTAAAAGAATGAAATCTAGTAAGGGTTAGAAATAATAATAATCATAACAGACTGCCAGAGAAATCTAATGAATTGGCTCCAGCCAACAGTATCCTTTCCATATAATAGAATCATCCTTTCAGCTACAATTATATCCACTCCAACACTTATTATTACTTGCATTAGTCTCATTACACACAAAAATCCTATATATGTACTTCTACACATGATGAAAACGTCCCAATACTAGTGATAAAATCCTGGGATGTGAGTGACACTTTGGGAGAGTAGGAAATGCTTTGAATTACTATGTAATCCCAGAAGTACCTCACTTTAGCTCCTGCTACTAGCCTGACATTTCTCTAATGTATTCTCTTGCAAGCATCACCATGACAAAGGGCCAAAAATGGGGGCTTAAACCACACATATTTACTTTCTCACAATTTTGGAGTCTAGAAGTTCAAGATCAGGTGTCAGCAGGGTAGAATTCTCCTGAGGCCTCCTACTTTGTCTTGTAGATAGATAACCATCTTCTCTCATGGTCTTCCTTCTGTATATGTCTATGGCCTGATTTCCTCTTCATATAAGGATACCTATTGGATTAGACCTTTACCCTAAAGACCTAATTTTAGCTTAATTACCTAATTCAGGATAATACCTGAAAATACAGGTAAATTCTGAGGTACTAGGGGTTAGGACTTTAATAAAGGAATTTTAGCAGAACAGAAACCAGCCCATAACACTTGAAAATTACTTTTGAGATGCACAGGTAATATTGTCTGCCTCTATGCCAGTTGTCACAGAATTTTACCACAAAGAAGAACCTGCTAAATGTATAGAACTTTGTAGCATGAATTCAAAAGCTCAGGGTTTCCTTTATTTATTTAACATTAATTTTAATTTCTCTGAAAAAAATATTTGTGTTGTATTTGTAAACATCATGTTAATACATTTCAAAATTAAAAACTAAAAAGCAGACTATGAATTAATTAATGGTGAAAGAACATCAGGCCTTCCAACCTTTCCCTGGCCTCACCTGTGACTATGGGAACCATAAGTTTTAAGCATCACTGAAGCCATGTGCAGTGGGGGATGCCTAACAGGGACAAAACATGCATGGCATTGCCTTTCCATGTGACCAGGTGAGCTGGAATGTACCTTTGGAGCTCTCTAGTTAATTCATGCACATTTATAATTGTTTTGTCTTCTAAATACCTTTTCCATTTTGCCAACATAAAATCTCCTTATCTCTAATATTCTTGAGTCTTCAAATCTATTTAATCTAAAAATTTAAAAAATCATTCCAGGTTTATTTATCATGTTGATGTTGTATGTAATGATTTACATTCAACATATTTGTGTCTTCATATTTAATGTGAATCTTTGTAGAGTATGTAGCAGAATCTTGTTTTTTGATCTGTCAATCTCTTTCTTTTCATTTTTTCAGCCATTAACATTTAACGTAATTATTGACCGATTCAGATTCAGGTCTACCATTTCATCATTTAAATTCTGTTTTTACCTTTGTAATTTGTTCCTGCTTTGATGCCTTTCTTTTGGCTATTTGAAAAATTTTAGTGTTTCATTTAATTTACCTATTAGATTTTAAGCTATATCTCTTTGTATTACATTTAGGGGTTATAAAATATGTACCAAACGTTCACAATGTATATTGAGTTAATATTGCATCACTTCCTATAAAATGGAAAAGTCTTGAAATCAAATTGTCCATTTATCTCCCCACCCAACTGAAGTTTATGAGAAAGTTGCCACAAGAACAATATCTACATACATTGAAAACTCCATCCAGCAGCATTATAATTTTTCTTTAATAACACATTATTTTAAAGAATAAATAGAAATTAATAGTTTTTAAAAAATAATTACCTAGTTATGTACCATTCCCATTAGTCTTCTATCATTTCTAAAGATCTAATACCATTTCCCTTCAGCCTAAAAAACATCCTTTAGCATTTCATCGAAAGCAGATATGCTAGAGACAAAATTTCTTAATCTATTTTATAAAAAAAAGTCTTTATTTCACTTTAAATTCTGAAAGATACTTCACAGGACTTAGAATCTCCAGTTATCTCCTCCCTCCCCCTCCCCTCCTCCTCCCTCTCCTCTCCTCTTCCCCCTCCCCTCCTCCTCCTTCTCTTCTTCTCTCCTCTTCCCCCTCCCCTCCTCCTCCTTCTCTCCTCCTCTTCCTCTTCTTCCCTCCCTCCTCCTCTTTTTCTTCTCCTCCTTTTTTCAGCACTTTAAAGATGCTGCTCCATCCTCTCCTGGCCTCCATAAATTCAGACGAGATGTCTATAGTGATTCAGATCATTGCCCATCTTTATGCAAGATATTATTTTCTCCAGCTGCTTTCAGTAGATTTTATTTGTCCTCGATTTCAGCAGTTCAATCATAATGTGCCTACACACGGTTTTCTTTTATTTCACTCTGCTTATTTTTCACCAAGTGACTGTGTATATTTTTTACTTTCAACAAATTGGGTACTTGGCTATTATTTCTTCAAAAAAAATTTTTTTTCAATGCTTCTTCTCTTGGAATTCTATTTTCACTTCTTGTTAATCCTTGTTATATTATCCCATAGGATCCTGAATTTTTGTCTATTTTTTTTATTTCAATCACTTTTGTTCTCTATTCTTCAGACTGGATGATTCTTAATAATCAATCTTCAAACTCACTATTTCTTTCTTTGTCAACTCCATTCTGCTGATGAGCCCACTTGGTGAGATGTTTATTTCAGATATAGAATTTTTGATTCTCAACTGTTCATTTGGATCTCTTTAATACTATTTCTCCAATTTTTATATTCTTGTACTTCAAAAGTCATAGACAAAATAGCCTCTTTAAATTCTTTGTCTAATAGTTCGACATCTGAATTCTCTTGCAGTAGGTGTCTATTGATTCTCCTTTCCCTTGGGAATTGGTTACATTTGCCTGTTTCTTTTTTATTTTTGTTTGCTTGTGTTTTGTATTTGAATAATTGTGAGTTTTATGCTGAACCTTATGAACGTTGTGTTCTTCAGACTATGTGTCCTGTTATAATTACTTGAAAAGTGTTGATGTTTTTGTTTTAGGAGGTGATCATCCCATTTAGGTACAGACTACAAATTCTGTTCCATCCATGAATAGTGGTTCAAATTTCACTTTAGGTCTCCAAGGCTGTGCTACACTGGTTGGGGTCTGAAGCACACAGGGGTTAGGGTGAGATGTAACAGATTCACACACAGAAATAGGCATTGTCTTCTAGGCTCTCCTCTTCAAAATTCCCTCACACCTTACTTAGCAAGAAAGACAGAAGTATTTGCCAGAAAAGCAACCATTTCTGCCAAGTTACTCACAACTGAGGTTCACCCTCACGGCAAAGCTATGTGGGAAAAAAAGAAAACAAGGAATAATTTACTGTCCCTTCTCCCTTGCAGCTGCCTCTTCACACTTTGTCTACTTTGATTCATTTCATTACTTGAGTCTTTGCTAGATATTTGTTATATTATGTCCAGAGTTTTACTGGCAAGGAGGGGGATAGTGGATTTACATCACCATAGTGGAAAAAAAAAATCCCTGGCTTATGTGCAAATTCCCTTTTAACACAACAGGGAGATAGATCGTGAAGATTACACTGTGCAGTTACTCTCACTCCACCTGGGTCATTCCAGAACACCAGAACTTATATATGAGTAGATGTGGTGTGGAATAAGGTGGCTCAATAGCCTGGCATCCACCTAAAGGGTGAGCCTATCCATACGGTTCAGGTCAGTAGCTGTTTCCAGTTGCTTATTTTGATATTAAATTTATTACTCTAATACCCCAACCAATTTCAAATGAAAATAAGAGTAAAGAAAAAATATAGAAACCAAGTACCTTAAAAATAACATTTGTCTCATTCAGCTCTTTAAGCAAGATATATATGGCCTTAACTAGATTAAAAAATGAAAATTCCTTTTCATTAATCCATTATCATCTCAAGAAATTTGTGCAAGGTCACAGTATGAGTATTGGCAGGGACTGAAAAAACCTATTCATTCTCATTCATTCTACATATGTTTATTGAGCACCTACATATGTCATGCACAGTTCTAGGCATTAAAACTCTTCTTCCCTCCCTTCCCCTCCCTTCTCTCTCTCCCATGTTTCCCTCTCCCTCGCTCCCTGACTCTTTGGTACCATGGATTAAACTCAGGGATGCTTAACCACTGAACCACATCCCCAGTATTTTTTATTTTTTATTTTGTGATTGGGTCTCACTAAATTGCTTGGGGCCCCACTAAGTTGCTGAGGCTGGCTTCTGAATTTGTGATCCTCCTGCCTCAGTTTCCTGAGCTGCTGGTATTACAGGTGTGCATCACCACACCTGGCCAAGGCATCATAACCCTCTTAAGAAAGAAGAGTGTATTGATAGATTCTGAAATTTATTGCAAACTTTTGAATGAGTTCTCTCCCTCTTTTTCACCATTATATTGCTATTTATTGCAAACTTTTGAATGAGTTCTCTCCCTCTTTTTTCACCATTATATTGCTATTTATGCAATTTACCTTTTATTGTACTACAATGTATTTTTCTGATTTGATCATTGTTCTTTATGTGAGGCTGTGGTACAGTTATGAATATTCTCAAAGAGTGTAGAAAATCAATGATTTGATTTAATGATGACAGCTGTGCACTTATGATACTTCACTGAAGGGCACTACTGTGTGACAGCTACAGGTAATTTAAAATGTAGTGCATATGTACCAAAAGTTGAAGCAATGACACTAAGCTATCATTCCTCCTACCAACCCCCCCAAAAAAGAATGGGGTGCACTTAACCTTTCCCCTTCAGAATTCTTTCTCCTCCTTCCTGCTGCCTAGAGTGCAGAAGAAAAGTTGGGTGAGCTGTATCTCCAGGACAGCAGAGGCACCCCACACAATGCCCTTTTCCCAGATCAGTAAGCTACTGGTGGCCATTCTGACTCCTTGGAATGCCCTCCTCACTCCAGGGACTGACCAGGATTTTCCATCTCAGTCTCCAAAAACCATCATGCATGTACAATGTGGAGAAAGGACAGAGATCCACCACCTCACTGGAGCCTTAAAGCAAAAATCAAAATTTGACAATATTCATCTTGCTAGGAAGCTGAGGGCCAATTTGAGTGGTACAAGCACTGTATCCACCCTCCCATTTGACAACTTCCTGCCTTCTCACTTTCTATTGATAACCTCACTTTATGAGTTGTTGGTTTTAAGTCAATTAAAAATAATTTCTCAATCATTCAGTAAACATGCTTCTATGCACAAATTTTGCACAATGCACTCTGCTGGGCCTGGGGATAAAGAACAGAAAAACACGAAGATCCGGGTGTTGCATTTTACCCCTGTGCTCCACCCGCTTTCTATAGACCAGCTTCTCCCTCTTGCCTTTATTTACAGGGCTGCTCCCTCCACAGGGCTGCTGTGGAGAATGCTTCACAACCCCACTCCCAAGCTTCCTTTCCCTGACAGCCCTCTCACCAGCCCTCCTCTGCCTCAGGAGGAGGGGAAGACTGCTGCTGGGTCCTGCTGAAGTTTCTTTTTGTCACCATATTCATTAAAAAGAAATTAAGTCCAAGACTTAATTCCTGCTCCCTTAAAGCCTAGAGCGTAACAAAGGGCTTATTCTACAAAAAATTAAAAGAACAGAAGTTACAAAAGCACTAAGTTTGGGTTTTTCACATTTTGTAGATCAATGAAAGTAAGACGCTCTCCCCATGGAAATTAATTCAATTTTAATTCTATTTATATTAATGGTCTATTTTTTCTCAGCAAAGAAAGAACACTTCTGGAAGGGAAGTCTCTAAAAAGCATCTCCCTCCCTCCCTCCCTGACTCCAACAGAATATTCTAAATTAATCCGTCCATGGAAAGCTAACTTCTTTCTGCCCTGACTCTTAGCTAACTAGGGCTCATACCCCTGCACTGGTTCTTACAACACCACCCTCTCCCACATACCATTTGTCATAGCTAATATTTAACTTTATGTGTGTGATTCTTTCATTAAATTCTGTTCTTCCCAATTTTCCCCCCTAACTATCACATATCCAGTGCCAACCACAGTTGTGCTACATTGCAGATGTTGATTAGTTTATCCAACAATTATCTTCCTATGAATTATCTAACATCCATGTCTCCACCTTTAAACCTCATGGCTCTATCACAAGGTGAGTCACTACCTAGGTACACTTTCCAGCCCACACGCACAGAGGCTAAAAGAATAAAGAATAAGTATTCAACAAATGCCCATGAGTGATTGATTTATTATTCAACACTGGGACATCAGGAGAAAATCATGAAACCCCTCTGTGCTTAATTTCAGGAGAGAAAGGCTCGGCTTGTTGGCTCCAACAACTTTCCCTAAACCTGAATCTACACTCAGTTTGAGATCCCTGAAGAGGACACAAGGGTCCGGGATCTGGAGGAACCTGGTTCCAAGGATGGTGTGTTAAACCCATAAGGTAGCCCCCAAACCTTCTCTACTAAACCAGAGGAGTCTTTGACTCGGATTTCCTTTGAATCTCTAGGACATGCCTGGATTTAAGAGATAATGTACAAAACTTCTGGACTAAAAAAATCACTGAAGACTCGGGTTCTAGCCTTGCTGTAATTGTTGGGTAACACTGTGGTGCTGGCAAAGTCACTTGACCTCCTTTCCACTTGAATTTTTTCACTAGTAAAATGGAGTAAATAATTCTTCCCTTGGTCTTCCATAGGGTCACTCTGAGGTCATAATCATAGAATACATGTGTGTAATGGACTGAGTAAGCAGAATGTGTGCACTGTAAACCACATACGTCTTAATTCATCTTCTTGTTTTGTTTTGTTTTCAATCTCCCTCTAAAAAACTTCTAGATGGACTTGATAGAAGTAGCTCATCCCCTGTCACAGGATGAAAACTCAGGCAAGCTTCATGACATTTCAGGTCACTCCTAGGTAGTATAATCTCTTGCAGACACATTAATTCACAAAGCATCAATTCATGAATTAAAGTTGTTCAATTACCTTTATTTTTTTTAATTTACTTTTAGTTGTAGATGGGCATAATACCTTTATTTTATTTATTTATTTTTATGCGGTGCAGATGATCAAACCCAGGGCCTCACACTTGCCAGACAAGCGCTCTACCACTGAGCCACAACCCCAGTCCCAATTTCCTTTATTAATAAAAACTTGAAACTTGATTTAGAATTGATTTTTTTTTTTCTCTTCTCAGCACAACCCTGTTGTATGCATGCCCTTGAAGCAATAGAAGGGGTGTGGTCTTCCTGTTTCTCTGTCTTATGTATCTACTTTTTCTAACCAGGGCACACTGCACAAAAGCTTCCTCCCTTCTTGAAACGTGATGGGTAGTTTTTCTCTCACCCTTATTCATCTCCTCTCTCCTTTTTCTGCTTCTTTCTTACTTACTTCTCCCCGCCACCACCGCCCTTTTTTTTTTATTTCTCTTGCTTATCTCTTCCTCTACTTGCCAGACCTGTTTTTGAAATATAGGAAGGAAAAATGAATGAGGATAAGGTAGTTATTGCAAGACTTGCACTGTAGATGATGCCTCTCAATGTCTGGGATGGAGAATATTTAAAGAACAATTTTTTTTTTCCTGCACAGGGTACTTTCACATGCTCCACAGAGATCCCCAAGCCTTGGGTATCTCTCCTGAAGTTCTCCTGACAAGGACCTAGCATTTTAATCCTCCCAGGGTCCCCAGTGTGCCATGTTGTATATGCCGGATTGCCTCCACTGGAATCCCTTTGCCTTTCTGCAGAAGTCTTCCTGAACAAGACTTTTTAAACTAATAGGGAAAATTAGTGATCATTCTCAATGTAGAGAAAATGACATAATAAATCCCCCTGTATTGATCACCCAGCTTCAACAATGAACAATGTTCTTCTACCTACGTTTTTCCCCCTGGATATTTTAAAGCAAATTCCAGACTGTGGCATTTCGCTGAGTAGGATCTAAAATGACTCCAGGCCAGCCCTTTCTCCCACATGAACCTCATCTGACCCAAAGGAAACACTCATAAAACTGCATCCTTACCACCTCCAAAGTGTAGGCCAATTGACCCTCCTCAGCCCCCACCACCCAGCAGTCACCTTCTGCACTTTGCTGTGAAAAGAGTTATCTTGATTTCCAAGGTAGTATCTCAGAGTTCACAACTAATTATAAGAGCTCTGAATGAGCATTTTGGGTCTCCTCAGGTTTGGTCTCAGGTAACAGCACTTATCCATATATTTCCCCTTCACAGGACACAAGAGGCACAGATCCATTCCCCCAATAAAACAAAACAAAAAAAATCTCTAAAATAATTTTCACAATCTTTATATACTCTCTCAGTACTTTCATATCTTCTGTGGGTGAAATAGCTCGAGGAATTGTGAACCAGTTTTCTGATGCCTCCTTGGTAAATTTTACATACCCCACCAGGATGTAGCAATTGTAACTTGTGATCTTGCCCAAAATTTCAATTTAATATTCTCATTTAACTCATAATCAAAGAGATACCACAAAGTACATACCAAATTGTATTGTTTCAATGATACAAAGACACTATAATTTTATCTTTTGGTATTTTAATTATCACAGTTTATAGACATAGTGAATACTTTCCTCTTATCCTCATACTAATCTTTCAGTGGTAAACTATTAATGGTTTTCCATTTAATTCTAATAGTATTCTCACTTTTGAAATTAAAACATGAATATTTGTAGAAGGTACCATACTCACTGACACCAATTAGTTTATGAAAACTGATTAGTTTCATTTATGTACTATGACACAATTACAGTGAGTTTTTTCAATTTATTAAATCATGATACAGCTAAAACTAACTGAACCATTATATAATGATGAATAAATCCACATTCCACTGATTCATTTTCTTCATGCATGGAGAAGCATAATTTGCAGATGTGGGAGGCATAGACCACTTAAAGTTCTTAAATTTACTCTCACACAAATTCATTTGAAGGTGAACAGTCACTGAAGCTGTATTTTCCATAAGCCACGTTGCCAAACTTCTACCAAGGACTTGGGGAGAAATTTGAACAATTACTTTCTCTTTTCCAAAGTTACTCTGCTCTACAGACAGTAAGCTTCAGCAAATTGAGGCAGTACTTACCTTGTTCTCCCCCATTCCTACAGCCCTAGACTAGCACCTGATGCTTAGTAGATCCTCAGCAAATATATGTTGGATGGGGAGCATATCAAAAAAATCAGGATTTGTGTGAATTAATCATAATTCAAAACAATTTTGTATCCCACTAGCCCTCAAAACATACGATACAGGAATGATTTACCCCTCCTCTGGATAAAAACTTGGGCAGTTTCATGATTATGCTGGTCACTCTTAGGTAACTTAAACTCCCACATGGATTTGAAGCCACTAATATACCCTCAATTTCACACTAATGTTGAACTTGAAAATAAAACGACAGAGTCTGGGGTATAGCTCAGTGATAGAGAGCATGCTTAGCCCATGAGAGGCCCTAGGTTTAATTCCTAGTACTACCAAATAAAGAAATAAGTAAAACAACACAATAGATGCAGAGGAATAACTACACAACTAATAAAGTCTTGAAGAAAAGCAAGAGAGTGTTAAATAGACAATGCAGGAAATGGCTTTCCCTGCAAGGAGGAGAAAGATAGAAAGAACTTTTTTTTTAGAAGAAAAGATAGAACAAACTTTTTTTTTCAGGAAGAAAAAAAAAGTTTGTTCAAGACTTAGGTATTTATGAAGTACATAATAACCCCTCCAGGTTATAACAGAAAGGAACTGAAGAATAACCACCAAGATTCTTTATGAACATTTCCAATGGAAAAAAAAAAGCTACCACCTTACTGAATTAAATGGAGTCACTTTTGATCTCTAATCACTCTCAGTGTTCCTTTTCATGACTAATGCAAAATTAAATTTTATTCCCAAGTTCTGTTACATGCTTCTGCAAAATTAGGTAAGTTTCTTTTTCTTCCTGAGCCTTTTTCTTCATCTGTAAAATGAAAATAATCCTAAGTTGCAGGGCTAAGAAGTTTTAGTTGCACAACACATATTTAACAGGAAGTGACAAAGTACAGGTAGGGTACAAAGCATTGAAGGTTGTTATCTTCATGTTTGTTCTTTAGCATCAACATCACCACACACCATCATGTGATTAGTAGAGAAAAAGAGTACAATGTGTCTATTAAGTAACTTTCATAAACAAGTAATATGAACTTGAAGGACTTCTCAGAGCATCTTTGTAGTTTGGTAAATTTTTCAAAATTCATACACATATATACATACATGTATATATATACGTATATACCCAGAGAGATGTTGAATTACTAATTATTACTACTGCAGACTCCATAAAAATGCTGTTATATTTCTATGTTCATATCCCGAGTACCTGAACTAATAAAATTGTATTAATGGCTATTTACATAAATTCACAATTCTAAATTAGTCCTTTAATTTCTGTAATAAAAAAGAAAGTGTCTTGTGCAATTTACCATTTTTATTTTCCTACATGGAATACAGTAGCTCTAACATAATGTATGACTTTGTGAATATTTCCAGGGCTGCTAATATTTTATCTAATATTATATCTTGTGTTTTTTGATCCCTGACCCCCGTTTATACTCCCAGAACCCTCATGAGCAATGTTCACTATGATAACCCTTAGTAGAAGAAGCAGGACTAAAATTGAAGTTAAATCATCCACAGCTCGAATCTTTCAAGGAGGTCTCTCAGGGTCAGTAGTGATATTTTCCATGTATATTTCTCCACGTAAAGAATGTTTCTTAAATATTTGATTCATCAGGACTGAGATATATGTCTCATTTTGAAATAGATCACTGGTAAACACTATAGAGTATGAATATGACCCTAAATTCTTCTTGTATTTCTTTTATTTCCACATTGTTCATTATATCAATATATATTCTTGCATCCTCTGGGGAACCACAAAATGAAACAACAAGAGCACAGAAGAAAATTATGAGACAATACAGCTTTTAAAAGATGACAAAGGTAATTTACTGGCAGAAAAGGAAATATAAAAACATTCTTTTTAAAATTAAATTGAATTGGAGCCTTAATATTTACAAAAGGAGATGAGCACTTGAAACCAAAAATGGATATGCTTTCCTCAAGGGAAGAAAGAGAAATATTAGAGGGAATTAGGTCCAGGTGAGGACTGGATTATGAAGAAGTATAACACATCCAGAGAAAACACAGGAGGGTGATGATATAAATGGTAAGTGGGCAGAAAGGATTTAGAGAGTCAATGGAAGCAAATAAGGAAAAGGCATTAGAAAAAAGAAACCTTATACCTTTGCACAAAGACAGCCATAAAATCACTGGAATAAGCTAAGAAAGAGCAACTAGAATTACTACTCAGTGGCAATTTTAAAATACTAACATACCAACTTTCTCATGACTGAAACTCAAACCAAGTCATTGAGCAGAGCTAATCATGCAACATCTCCTAAACACCTGCCCAAGGAAAAGATCCTCCAGTCACCAATCACAGCATCTGCATCCCATACCCACTCTATCCTTGATCCCACTCCTGTTACCTGCACCTGATGCATTTCCTTCTCAATGTCAGCAAATTGTTTCTAATACCTAGATTTGATCCTAAAAGTCTCCTGCTTAAAATTCTTTGCTGCTTCTCCACTGCCTACAGAGGAAGCCCAGGAATAGACAAATTCCTCAGCTCAGGAGTCTCCTTGAATTTGCCTGTCTTTGCCTTTCCATTCTCCTTTTCTTTCATTTCTGCAATGGCTCTTGATCCTCCAGCTAGACTGAAACACAGACCCCCCTCCCCCAGTTTGCAGGGGCTTCTCTGCCTTTGTACCTGTTAATTCCTAGTTAATGTCCTTCCTCCCCTTGTCCACCTGCGAGTCCTTTCACCTTTCATGAATCTTCTTAAAGGCAGAACTTTGCTTTTCTCTTCTTTGCATGTCCCTAGGACACAGCACAGAGCCTGGTACCGAGAAGACAGTCAATAAATTTACATCGGATGCATGATAATGCTCAAAGATGCTACAAAGTTTTCTTGGTTTCAGCTACCACTTCCACTCAGTTAGTTCTATTTTCCTTTTTCCTATGGAACCAGGATATAATTGCTTTAGTCATCCTACCTCAAGCATTTCAAAATTGAAAAGGTTACAATGACCAGTGAACTGAAGAGGGTGGGTTGGAGAGGAAGAGGCATAACATTGGACTCACATTTCTCCCTCTTACTAGTAGCATTACTTGACTCAAATTATTTCAAACTTGTCAGCCTCAATGTTCTTACCAGCAAAATGGTGATACTTTCACTGGGATGTGTTATGATTACAAAATGATTGTGAAATGTTTGTTGGTTTGTTCCTAAAGACATCATCTCTTCCCTACGACTGACTGATTCTAGTCAATGAATTCCCTCATTTGTGGCCTATTTTTATCCCTTCAAGTAGGTCAGCATTATTATATTATCCTCCCCAGGATTTTGGTATTGCAGTAGCCCTTGAGATCAGAGTCATAGGTAACTGGTAGCATTAAAAGGTTAAGAATTTGTTCTTAATCAAACAGTAAGACAGTAATGGCACTACAAATAGAACCACATTTTTTATATTCTCATTTCCTTCCATGGAAATGAGCATACTTTTCATTTGCTAATGAACTACATGAAGGTCATAGCCAGAGTCATATTGAAATAGACACTCATCAGGTAATGTACTACAGTAGTGTTTATAGGGGGAATAATTATTCAATCAATCAACTCACTATTAAGTGAGTGCCTACTCTGCACAAGGCACATTGCTAAATCATGCAGCAGATTAAAAGACATAGAGGACATTTTCCCTCAGTTTCAAAGCCAAAAATACATACATATACACTTTGAAAAAAAATAAGCAATTCTCTCTCATAATATGATACCTAAAAGCTATCTAAATAGAAGAACCCATGAAAAAAAAAAAAAAAATATATATATATATATATATATATATATTTTTTTTTTTTTTTTTTTTTTTTTACCAGAGTAATGTATCAATTTTTCTATGCCTCAGTCTTAAATAAAATTTTTTGGGGGGCGGGTGTTTGAAATTATATAAGATAGATTTAAACTCATTTATATCTTTATTCATTTAATTGTGATAAAATGACAAAATGTTTATTATCAGAATTCCAGGAGGTCTAAAAAGACATACCAGGTGAGCATAAGGAGAAAGGACACTTGTGCAAGAATGCCTTCTGGAGAAGATGGTTGCTAAAGCAAACAGGCTCAGGAGTAAAAGAGAGCTGGATTAAAATTCCTCCACATAAAGTCTTGCTTGACCTTGAGAAAATGACTCAACCTGGATGCTGAGCATGACAGGGAGAGTCATGGGTTGGGAATTCAAGGCAGCAGAGCATACAAAAGAGGAAAACCAGAAAGAGGATGGAAGGCTGTGGGTAAGTGCATGGTTCCTCCCTATAGGTTCTCAGGACTTCAATAAAATTAACACATCCATCAAGTTATAAGTAAGGGAGGAATAGCTGAGAGAAAATAACAAATGATGGGACATAAAGTTAACCAAGATGGCAGGCTACAGTGCAGACCAAAGGAATAAACAAGGGCTAGAACCAGAAGGAATTGCAGGGAGAGTGCTAGACCTCCAAAGTTAAGAAACTGGGATGTGATGGCTTTAGGCATTCTACCATAGACATGTCAAGGAATAGTGCATTGATGTGGGGTCAGATGGTTAAGGGACATGGAGGCCCCAATGATGTTTGGATTATTGTCATAGTCCATTCAGGCTGCTATAAAAAATTACCATAGGCTGTATGGAATAAACAATAGAAATTTATTTCTCACAGTTCTCAAAACTGGGAAGTCCAAGATCAAGTCACTGGCAGATTTGATATCTGGTGAGGTACCACTTTCTGGTTGATTATTTTTTCACTGTGATCTCACATGGCAAGAGAGGTTAGGGGTCTTTTTCAGGTCTCTCATAGAAAGCTATCATCCCCATTCATAAAGTTCTGTTCTTATGATATGATCCCCTTCCAGAGATCCCATCTCTTATTACCACCCCCTTGAGAGTTAGGATTTTGACATGATTTTTTTTGAGGGACACAAACATCAGCTATGTAAGGCATGTATCAAATATTCATTCAGCATCCACATTATGTCACACACTGTCCTTTGTGTTAGGAATACAAAGATAAACATGATTTTAGTGTTTACAAACTAGTTGGAGATGCAGGGAATGGAACAAGTGATTTTCCTACATTGTGGTAAGTGTTAGAATAGAGACCATATTGCACAGGTGAGTATAGAGAGAAAGGACACTTGTGCAAGAATGTCTTCTGGAGAAGATGGTTGCTAAAGCAAACAGGCTCAGGAGTAAAAGAGACCTGGATTAAAACTCCTCCACATACAGTCTTGACCTTGATAAAATGACTCAAACTCTCTGAGTCTACAATTTTTCATGTATGAGGACGAGATAAGAGTTCCCATCTCATGGATTACCATGAAGATGAAAAGTGATGGTGTAGTTGGACACTTACCAGAGTACCTGGCACATGGTCAGAACACAGAAATGCTTTGCTATCATTATCTTTATTTCCATTGATATTATTGCTGATACTGCTTTTCTCAAGCAGAGACTTAAAGGATGAACTGTAAGATTATCAACAAACAAGAGCAAATATTTCAGTTAGGATTCCAGGATGCAAAGACAACAGAATCAAAGAAGAACATGATGTGAGTTCAAGGAACTAGGAGAAATTCACTACGGCTGTGGAACAAGTTAGATGGTTAGAAAGTTGGTACAAAAAAAATTATTATGAAATAACAAGCTTGGGCCATCACATTTGAATTTTCAAAGACCTAAAAGGAAGGTCATCGTAATGCTTGCTAAAGCTAGAGATGTCAGTGAGATGGAATGTAATGGACAGTTTTGACAGGGCTGGAGATATAGTTCAGTTGGTAGAATTAAAGGTGGAGGAGAGAGTGGAGTCAAGAAAACTCCAGGTTTGAGACCCTGTCTCTAAAATAAATACAAAAAAGTGAGGGGGGAGGGGTTCTAGGAATGTGGCTCCATGCTTAAATGCCTCTGGATTCACTCCCCAGTACCAAGAAGAAAGAAAGAAAGAAAGAAAGAGAGAAAGAGAAAAGAGAGAGAGAAAGAGAGAAAAGAGAGAGGGAAAAAGAGAAAGAAAGAGATCGAACAAACAATACTAACAGAAAAGGTAAAGAAAGTAGATCAGGGAAATATGGTGAACCTAATATGGGGAACTTGACAGAGATCACACAATTGGGCAAAGGATATAAATAGGTACATTGTAAAAATAAATAAGCATATGAGAGCATGCATATCATCACTAACAATTGAGGAAATTCAAATTTAAACTTTGAAATAAAAACCTCCTTTTTACCTAGACACTGTTCGTTAATATTTCCACAACTTTAAAGCAATTTGACAATTACTATAAAACTAAAAGGGCACCTATGCTTGAACCTGGCATTCTTTATTTGGAGAATTTATTCTTCAAAAACAAAAGTCGCAAAATTCTTTTGTAGTATCAAAAGCAACCAAATTGTCCACCAATAGGAAAGTAGTTGAATTAATTAAATTTTATTCATTATGATGCTTATATGATCAAATTTTTATAAAATTTACAACAGAACCTACTAGTGTGTTTGAATACACATATTAGGATGCATGTAAACTGATTAGTATGAGCACAGGAAAAATGTAAGTCAGAATGAACCCAAATTAGAGAAGTAGGGCTGGAGATATAGCTCAGTTGGTAGAGTGCTTGCCTTGCATGCACAAGGCCCTGGGTTCAATCCCCAGCACCATACACACCAAAAAAAAAAAAAATAGGGAGGTGTCCAAAGTGAATAGAATGTTGATGGTTACCAATGGAAAGAAGAAGGAGAAGGTGAGAAAAATACAGTAATAAAATGGAATTTATTTTATTATTTTTAATGGAATTAGCAGAAGGACACAGACATTCTTGCATTATTACTGATGATTGACCTGACATGAATTCAAAATGGTGTTTTAAGCAACTATTATTGGGAGTTTCTAGTATTTTATATGGTTACATAAATAAGGTTTTGAGAGAAAAAGCAAGGTGCAGAATAATCTGTATAATATGGTTCTATTTTTTGGAACAAAAACAATCCATTTACCTCAGAAAATTATTATTTGAAATGCATAAAGCACTTTTTATTAACTTTTGGTTTTTATATCTCTGTGTTGTTAAATGTGATACAAAAACCAAGTTGTACTTTTGTAAATCTTAAAAATGTAGTGAAGTGAAAAGGAAGAGGAAGAAGTAAAGAGAGAGGGAAGGGAGTGGAGAAGAAGGACTCCAAGATGGACACTTCCCTGGGAACTATGCTTGGTCTGCAGAGCACACCTTCTCTAGCCAGGACAGACCAGCTAGCTCTCCTGTGTGTTCTTCTAACTCTCTCTAGTCACCACTTTCATATCAGGTAGAACATTCTATAGAAAGGATTTGCTCACTTCTCTACATCACCTTCAATTCCTGGAATATTCCTGCATTTACCCTCACATCCTCTGTACTAAGCACAAGGCCTATCAAAAAAAATTTATTTTTATTTTTTATTTTTATTTTTTGAGAATGGGTAAAACATTTCAAGTTGCGGGAGCGTGGGGGGTGGTCACAGAGTAGGTGGCCAATGATTGTTCACCACCATTTTTACCTAGGAGGTTGCTGTGTTCTGAATGCCTGTGTTCCCTCAAAATTCATTTGTTACAACCTAATCCCCAGGGCAGTAGGATTAAGAGGTGGGATCTTTAGGAGGTATTAGATTAAGTTTATGAGGGCTTTTTCCTCCCGAAGGAGATTAGCATCCTTATAAAAGAGACCCTCAAAAAGAAAGGAGACAAGTACAGTAGAAAAAGCAGTTATTTGAATCTGAATAATTGTATAATCCCACTATTATATATAATTATAATGCACTAATAAAAAAGTAAACATTACATAAAAGGATATGCTATATGCTTCAAAAGCGTGGGTGGGGCACAGAGGCTGTTGTTTTTCCCATTTCATTACATGGGGATGCTTGAGAAGGCACCATTTATGTGGCAGAGAGCAACCCTCACCAGACACTGAAACTGCTAGCACCTTGATTTCCCAGCCTATAGAGCTATAATAAATAAATTTCTGCTGTTTACAAATTAACCAGTCTAAGATATGTTGCTATGGTAGCCTAAACAGACTTAAAAAGACCTTTTATATTTACAAAATCTGCTATTTTGATAAAATACCTTTATTTTTATTGCTCAAAATTTTGGCTTCAATGGAATAATGCACACATGCAGTTTAGCTAGACTAGCACATGGAACAGGCAGAATTTGGGGGTCTCTGAACTTTGAGTTGCAAGGTAAATATACCAAAACTAACATTGAGACACTAAGGATGTCTAAGAAGTTGAGGACTTTTAAAATCTAAGATAATTTCCATGAACTTGGTATGAAATTAAAACACTATTGTTTTCCAAAAATAGATTTTAGAGTACTGTAGAAAATTCTACATTGTATAGAGGATTCAATCTAATAGTTCCCTTATCAAAGGAGCTTTATTCTTTGCATTGAAATGAGTTGGTGAGCAAAAGAAGTGAAAACATATGTGCCTTTGAAAGAACATAAGCCTGTTATTAGTAAAATAAATGTTTAAAACTTCAAGATTTTAAGATGAGGACAGCAAATGGTTTGCAAATCTTAGGACCAACATTACTCAAGTACAAGCTGCTTTTGAAACTCATTCCTTGTGAGTAAAGCATGATCCTGGGGACTCAGCTTCGCAGGTGTGTGAGCGGATGGATGAGCATGGAGTGCAACCTAACTTCTCCATCATCTGTTCTCAAACAGGACAAAACAGTCCAGGACTGCAGGGAACAGGTAAGGTAGATAAAAGGCAGGCCATTCTTCAAGTTGGACAGCATGATCCTTATCACTCCCACTTCTGCCCAAGCAGGTTATTAGCATTGTTCATGTTCAGGTCATGGCACATTTCCTTGTCCACAGTAGTTTTAAAGCAGACAATATTTCTTTTCAACAACTTCAATATCACATCACTCTTAGTTAATCTAATACACACTGAGTTTTGTTGCAGCTTGTTCACCATTATAACAAATCACGAGGTTTAAATATCATACTAAGATGATTAAGATGAAGGGAATAACAGACTGTTGATTTTCTTCATCCCAAAACAGGATTCATGAACTGCATGCTTTTCCCCATCAAAGAGCACCATGCTTGCAGTGAGAGGTTATCAGGACCCACTCTCAAATGCTTTGATAAGACTTTATCAATGCCATTTATTTTTCTTGGAGTAGAACCACTACTCCAGTAATTTAGAAAGTGTGGTTTCATTCCTGTATCACACATCCAAATGGAAATAAAATTTAATTCTCTTCTTCTGAATTTTGGTAACATAATTTTATTAAATCAGAGAAGGAGGCATCTGCCATCTTCCTTTCAGTATCCCACCTCCTCTGTGCTGAGACAGGTCCTGTGACATTTCCCACTTATTTATGATTTTTCCCTAATGAAAGGGTGCCTCTTTGTGCTGCAATAGATAGTTTAGATTTTTTAATATTGTTAGTGTTGAGAGATAAACACTTTGGTACATATTAGAGGGTAATAAATTGTGTTGAACATTGATAAACTAACGCAATTACCAGCAAGGTCAGCGAGTCAGCTAATTTAGAAATATCAGTCCTAGGATTTTGAGTTGTCCCCTGGAGAACTGCAGCCACTTTATTACAGCAGGAGGGTGAGGAGAAAATGGTACATTAGGATTGATCTTTTGATCTAATTGTGGAACTCTGCCATTCCTTGTTTGACCAAAAATGCTTACCAAGCAAGAGGAAACACAGCACAACTAATTGAGGACCATGCCTTACAAACCAGACAGAGTAAAGGAATTCTGGGAAATAAAGGAAAATTGCATTTGATGTTATTGGTAGGAGGTTGTTGTCACTGGGGTGCGTATTTGTCTTTCTTTTCAGGAATATCTTTTACATCATAATCACAAATAAAATTTAATATTTTCAGTGTAAAGGGAAATTTTTCATTTTTATGTTCATCACCTGTGCTGACAAAATCCTAACAAAATCTGAATGAAATATTCAGTAACTCTCTTATGATAAATTAGCTTTAGGTTACCCAGCTTTCAAAAGATTTTCAGCCCCAGGAAAAGTTTTACTGGCTTGATATATTCTTCGATATGTATTCCTTCGCTTATCAATGATACAAAGGATGTGCCCTGCTTAATATATATGTAAACCTACATTTATTTTATATGATCTAAATTCATTCTAGAACTCTAATTATATGTTCATATTATTATTGTTGCCCTTAATGTGATTTAATTTAGCTCTCGCCCAATATCTATTAGGTCTTGGCCTCTAGGACTAGACTAATTGGACTGATTGTGTTAAAGTTAAACTGTGTAATGCCTTGAATCCAGAGCCTAAATAGAGTTCAATCAAAATAAGATTGGTGTTTAGCTGCCAGGCACAGCATAGGCACCATCAAATGGTATTATTTATTGCATTATCAAATATAGTACCTTTGAATATGTAATCGCATGTGACAAAGGGGTTTTGTAGGAAGAATTCAGACTGAAACCAGACTGAAAGAAGGTTGATGTAGCATCTTGGAAAATCATGGAACTGACAGCATTACAGAAGTCTGGATTCTCACACTAGACAATAACAAAAAAGTTTTTAAAATCTGCCAAGTGTGTAAATTATTTACAAGTAGTAAATTCTGGTAATATAAAGTTGGACTAAATCTGAAAACCTTTCCCCTTAGGTATTCTTTTCCTAAAGCAGAAACCCTTTAGTGATTGAATTTTTGTTCAAATGTTTATAAGACAAGAAAGAGAAATTAAAATCGTAGCATTGTTTACTATGATTCACATTTTAACAGAATCAGCTTTTCCACATGGTGATTATGCAATTAACAAAAAGGAAAAGAATTTTTAAGAAGTTGAGTGGGGGAAAGAATCTGTTGAGGGATCCTAGATAATACTTTCAGTTCTTTGCCGAGACTTAACCAGTGCCCACAATCTTCAGATTCACAAGCTTTCAGAATCCATAGCCCTTCAGCTTCATTAAGTTTTCCTTCTATATTCCAAGTTGTTGTGAATTTAACTATATTGTTGAGTCCTTAAAGCTCACTGAAGAATATCAATATTTTTAAAAGAGGATCTTGAGAATGCAGCTTAGAATGTTTAACATTCTAAACTGTGGCCACGCAGATTGTACAAATGTATGTAACAAATAACCTATGTCAGAGCCATGCACGGGGGTCTGCTGTCTGCCCTTGTTTGTAGGTCTGATTCCTAGAATGGGACTGGCATGATCCCTTTGTGATACAACCAGCTCCAGGGGTTTAGTCACTTACATTTTTGAAAGAATGATGTGCTGATGATGGGCTGATAACAGAAGGATTGCATTAGGCAGAATCACAGCCCAAACACCTTTCAGCTGCTTAGCTACCTCTGTTACTGGAACATCATACACAGTTTTTTAGTATTTGTTTCCCCCTCCCTCAAAAAAAAAAGTTGAAACTATTTGAGGATAAGTCTGAAATAGCATGGCTGGGAAGGGAGCACATATTTAGCTTGTTATGGTTTAGATAAGAGGTGTACACCCAAAGCTCATGTGTGAGACAATGCAAGAAATTTTAGAGGTGAAATGATTGTTAGGACAGCCTTAACCTAATTATTGCATTAATCCACTAATATGTATTAAGTGAGTGGTAACCATAGGTAGATAGAGTGTGGCTAGAAGAGGTAGATTGTTGGGGATGTACCTTTGGTGTTTATATTTTTGTCCCTGGAGAGTGAAGCTCTCTCTGCTTCCTGGTGCAATGTCCTGAGCTGCTTTCCTCCATCACCCACTTCTGTCTTATGTTTTGCCTTGTCTTGGGCCCAGAGCAATGGAGTTGGCCGACTACCGACTGAGAACTCTGCAACCCTGAGCCCCAAATAAACTTTTCCTCCTCTCAAATTTTTATTGTCAAAGGTCGTTTGGTCTCCACAGTGAAAAAGTTGACTAAAACAGCTTACAGAAGATAATATGAACTATAAACAGATAATGGAGAAAAATTATAATAGAGAGCATGTCTATATATTACAAATTACACAAAAGACATAATAAAATATTGTCTTGGTAAAGTAGTCACATGAATTAATAGTTTTGTCACAAATTATAACATTTGAAATACTGTCTTTAACGTTATTATTTTGAAACATATTTCACTAAGAACATTATTTTGAGACTGGCACCATAATACAATGTGTCTTTCCTCAATCAAAAGTCTGATCAGTAAATGCATTTTTGCCTGGATTTTCTCAGGGAAGCTATGGCATGTTCTTTGGGTTAGGTTGGCAGCCTGGTGTCCTTTGGTCTTAGAATTCTTGGAGAGCGAGTACTTCAAAATATGTGAATGCAATCTCTTTCCAAACAGGATATTATTTTTCCTAGTCTGCAAAACAGAATTCCCTCAAATAAATTAATTGATTTAAAAATGCATCCATTTACAACATATTTTTAATTAGAAAATTACTTTCAATTGGATTCCAAAAAAAAAAAACCAGTTAAATTTTTAATAGCATGTCTGTCAATGTGTTCATTCAGAAAGGCCTCCAGGTGAGTTGCTCAGAATGAAATTGAACCAGAGGGCTTTAGTCACTTCTGAGAGCATGCATAGTGATTTTCAGAATTTATTCGAGGGAAAGTCAAGGGAGGGAAGAAATAAACCAGACCTTCTGGCTCCAGAACTTCTAACAGCCTGCTCAGTATTGCTAACAGGTAAAAATCCAAAGCATCTTTATTTTGCTAACCAAAGGCTTTCTTTTTTTAAACTTTTTCTTTTTTGAAGATGAGCAATCATTCCTTAAGTCAACAGACTGGGGTCTTTCTATTCAGTACTAGGCACAAAATATATTTGTCAATATATAAACTAACATGCTTTCCCTCCATTTACTCAACCAAAAACTGATTATGAGATTTTTTTCACTCAAGTTGAAAAAAAAAGTATCTTGCTACAGTTAATAATTTATGCCACTACTTCTAAGTTTAGGCCTTTCTGATCTTTACACTCAGATACTTTGGCAATTATTTATAAGTAAAAGAAAGTGTCAGCCTTTTGGTTTCATTTTTGTTTTGAATGTTGAGCATTCGTTATCTTTGGTTTCATTCTCTTTAAACAGGCTTTATTTTTGTTAGAACAATTTTAGTTTCTCAGCAAAAATTGAGTGAGAATTACAAAGTTCTCATGCGCTACCTGCCCCCATTAACCCACATACACCACTTCTCCTACTATCAAGATTTTATACCAGGATGGTATATTTACTACAACTAATAAACCTACGTAAACACATCATTGTCATCCAAAGCCCATAGTTTACAATAGGATGCACTCTTGGTGGTGTTAATTTTGGGTTTGGACAAATGTAAAATGGTATCTATCTATTATAGTATCACACAGAGTGGTTTCACTTATGTGCAGGTTTGTATGTGGACATAAGTTTTCAATTTATCTAGATAAATACCAACAAGTGTGATGGCTGGATTTATGACATAAGTACATTCAGGTTTGCTGAAGAAAATGCCAGACCGTCTTCCAAACTGGAAATACCATTTTGCATTCCTACAATCCATGTAGGAGAATTCCTGTTGCTTCACATTCTTGCCAGCATTTGATAATGTCCATGTTTTTTATTTGGGGCATTATAACTGTAGTGGCATTGTATTGAAACTGTATTGTTTCTCTAATGACATATGATGTTGAGTATTTTATCATATACTTATTTCTCATCTATTTTCTTTGATGGGATGTCTGTTCTGGTCTTAGGCACATTTTAAATAGAATTCTTTCTTATTGTTCAGTTTTATGAGTTGTTCTTATATTTTAGATAAGTCTTTTTATTACATGTCTTTTAAACAATTTTTTTAGTTATATATGGGCACCATATCTTTATTTTTGCTTATTTATTTTTATGTGGTACTGAGGATCAAACCCAGTGTCACATATACAAGGCTAGCGCTCTGTCACTGAGCCACAACCCCAGCCCTACATATGTCTTTTATAAGTATTTTCTTGAAGTCTGTGGCTTATTCTCTTGACATTATATTTCACAAGCAGAAGCCTTTAATTTCAATGAAGTCCAATTTACCCATTATTGTTTTCATGATTTTTTTTTTTGGTACTGTATCTAAAAAGTAACTGCCATACCTAAGGCCATCTAGATATTCCTCTATGTAATTCTCTTGGAGTTTTATAGCTTTGTGTTCTACATTTAGATTTATGATCCATTTTTTGTTCATTCCTATGAAGCACATAACGTCTGTGTCTAAAGTTTTGTTGTTGATGGCGACTTGTGGAGGCCCAGGAATCCCAGTGCTTTCTCACTCAAGGGCAAAAAAGAATCTTCCCTCCATTGTATGGTTTTGTTTCTTCAAGCACCAGTTGAACGCATTTGTGAGCATCTACTTCTAGACTCTCTACTCTGTTCCATGGACTTATTTGTCTGTTCTTTCACCAATAGTACACTCTCTTGATTATTGTAGCTTATACTAAGTTTTGAAATCAGGTAGTGTCAGTCCTGCAACTTTATTTTTCTCCTTCAATATTATCTGACTATTCTGGGTCTTTCACCTCTCCATATGTACTTTAGAATCAGTTTATCTATAGTCACAAAATAATCTGTTGAGATCATGGTTGGCATTGCATTGAATTCATAGTTCATTACTTGAACACAATCACTGCCAGCACTATGACAATCAATCTGATAATAAAGATACCTACTAAGTGACTAATAGGTGGGTAGCATGCACAGCATGAATACATTGGACAGATAACCTATGGTTCACACAGGACAGCATGGGACAAGCATGATGACATGCTACACAGAGTGGCATGTGATTTAAAACGTATGAATTATGTATTTCTACAATTTTCCTTTTGAAATTTTTTTGGACTGAGATTGACCACAGATTATTGAAAACATGGAAAGCAGAACTGCACATAAGGGGAGACAACTGTATATTGATCTACTGTGCCATCTGTCACTACATGCCCCCATTTTATTTTTTGCACAACATTAATCTCCCAGAACCCTCTCAGCTGAGAAAATGCAATCAAATAATTACCTATATAAGAACTTAAATTGTTTTTATCTTAAATTGAGTATGTAGTAAGAATAAAAAGATTTTATTTTTCCAGACTCAAGAAAAGAAGTGCATGATTAACTATTCTTCAGTCCTATTTCAAGTCATAAACAAGTAACCACAGAACAATTTAAAACTCACTCAAATCTATCATGTGAAGGTTGCCTTCTGTATTCCCGAATGTCAGCAAATCCCTGAGCTCCATACTTCCTCAAAACCTACTATAAGGTCATTCTTTACTTTGTTCAAAAACATTTCTTCTATAAATACAGTCACTTCATACATAGGAACTACTAATACATTATAATACGTTCAAATTTCTTTCAGGTGTATTCAAGTGGAGGTCTCGTCCATTGACAGGAGGAATTCAGCATATTGTGGTTTAGATGTGAGGTGTCCCCCCAAAGCTCACATGTGAGACAATGCAAGAAGGATTGGAGAGAAATGATTGGATCAGAGCCTTAAATAAATCAGTGAATTAATCCCTGATGGGATTAACTGAGTGGTGACTGGAGGCTGGTGGGGTGTGGCTGGAGGAGGTAGGGCATTGAGAGTATGGCTTTGGGGTATATATTTGTATCCAGCCAGGAGGTCTCTCTCTCTCTCTCTCTCTCTCTCTCTCTCTCTCTCTCTCTCTCTCTCTCTCCTTCCTAACCATCATGTGAGCTGCTTCCCTCTGTCACACTCTTCCTCCGTGATATTCAGCCTCACTTTGAGCCCCAAGGAATGTATCCTGGTATCTGTGGATTGAGAACTCTGAAACCGTTAGCTCTTAAATAAACATCCGCTTCCACATGTACTGGTCGGGTTATTTAGTCACAGCAGAAAAAAAAAAACATGACTAAAACAGCAATACAGCACTACTAGCAGAAGTCACAATGTTCTTAAGTAGTCAATTTCTGTTAATCTTCTATCCTGAGTATATATATTATGGAGAAATCATGTTGTTATTTTAGAAGGTAGCTATTATGTTTTCTTGACCACACTACATGAATATCTGGGATTTTACTTATGAAAAGTAATTGACTAGCTACTAGCTATTAGGTTTTGTGACATATAATTAGCGTTTGTGACAATAATGCTAAAGGAACACCTACAAGGAGCTACATTATATCAAGAATAACACACCAACTGAACCCTTCCATAAGAAGTAACCAAAAACTTTAATAAAATAGTCATAGCAGATTACAGATCATCTTAAAGGGAAGTATTTTAATTGTCATAAAACTTCTCAAAATCAAATAAACTTTCAGCCTTAACCTGAAAGGTAAAAAGTGGGAAACAGTCTTCTTTGCACCCTAATAAGAAAAGCTAGATAATCTACAAAATCATAATTTTTCTTAATTCCATCAAAAAGCAGAAGTTGCAGAGCAATCAACTAGTCTGAAATCTAAGAAAAATTATCTCCAGGAAGACATGGGCCAATAGTCCCAGGTCACTGGTAGAAGACCATGGGAGGAAGATGGAACTGCCATTCAAGTGGAAGGAAATGGGAGAGAGAATGTGGTAGAAAAAAGATTTGAAGAGGCGATAGCTGAGAATTAAAAAAAAAAAAAAAAACATACAAGTCACTGATCTGATCACAAAATCTCCCAGAAACAGGAAGGATAATTACAAATACAAACAAAACCCCTAGATATGTCATATTAAAACTGCCAAAACTCAAAGATAAGAGAGAATTTCTAAAGCAGTCAGAGAAAGAAGACATGTCATATACTGAAGAAAAACAACAATAAAGAATTGCAGGACACTTCTCATCAGAAATTATGCAAGCCAGGAGACAATGGAGTGATGTCTTTAAAGGTTGAAAGCAGATAACTCAAAGAATACTTTTATTTCATTTGAAACCTCTGCCAGAATTTTTTAATAGTTATTTATAACAACTTTTCCCATAACATCATTTCTTGGAATGGTGTATATTTGCATTAAAGAATGTATAGGTTGTAATTTTCCAGGTTTAAAAATAATTTATGTGAAGAATCCATTATGACCCTTAGACAAATTCAAGATAATGCAGATTGTATAGGGTATTTTAATGCCTCAGATCATTCAGTAGAACTAGGTGAGTTTCTCATCACTTCAGATATCCTCCATTCACAATTATAGCATCCAGTCCTACTATTACACAAATTTATAGATGCAGTGATCTTAATGATCAACAGTTCAAAATTTTAGAATCAGAAAGATATGGGCTCAAAATCTGGGTTTACCACTTACTAACTTTATGAGTTTGGGCAAGATATTAACTTCTGACTCTGTCAAAGAGGATTAACATAAAGCCTTTTTAAATCTGCCTCCTTTGGTTGCTGCCCACCTTGCCTAATCTTACAGTATTGAGCAATTTGAGTAAATAAAGCATTGAAAAAGGCAAAAAAAGAGGATTAGCAAAACCCACCTTAAGTTGTATCAATTAAATGAGATACATATATATTATATATGAATAATTAAGTTATATTTATATATTATATACATATAGGCTCTCTATATGTATCCTAAGACACACACACACACACACACACACACACACACACAAGTATATCTCCTAACAGCAAGCTCTTATTTAATGGTAATTCTAGATATGTCATATTAAAACTATCAAAAAGTTGCTGTTATTTAAAGACTCATTCAAGTAATTAATATTTAGACTCAAGTCATGAAATTTAAAACTAATGAGAATGTATTTTAGATGCTGATTTTCAATAACAAAAAATTAAAGACAAGTTAGTCTTTGTTAGAAATTATAATGCAACTATAGCAATTTTTATGCCACTATCATGGAAATAAGGAGTACACATGCAGTTTCATGAAATCTCATATGCAAGTGGCCTGGTGGGTACTGCCATGGGGGTCAATTACTAATGTGTCATTTGTCATTGACATTCAAAATGATGTTCAATGTTTGCAAAGTGTTTGAAGTTCCATCCACAAAAGATATATAGTTTGTATTTGTAATTCTATTGTGAAGGTGTTACTTTGTTAGCATACACAGGCAATATTTATATAAATAACCTCTAATCTGGTACTACAATACATAGTCATTGTTTCAATTTGATAAGTTATAGCAATCAATAGAATGCATAGAGAAAGGGCTGGGGTTGTGGTTCAGTGGTAGAGCGCTTGCCTAGCATGTGTGAGGCACTGGGTTCGATTCTCAGCACCACATATAAATAAATAAAATAAAAAACCATTGACAACTAAACAATATTTTTAAAAAAGAATGCATAGAAAAATATAAATCATGTGAAGTCATATTTTTTCATGTTAGTACCATCTTGATGCTATATATAAGTTTATATTTTGTCCCTAGTTATATTTTCATAAATATAATTTCAGAAATTAAGTTTCTTTAGCATTTACCATAAAAATAACCATACTACTTCAATTTTTTCTGCTTTATTCAACAAGCACTCAGTAATATTCAGTTTCCACTCTGTGCAAAGCCTAATAAAACTGGAAGCACATTATAAAAGTATTCTACAGTTAGAGTACTTTGTGAACTGCACTAAGATATTGAAAACTAAATGTTAGATTAAATAAGAATGTCATTTAATAGAGAGTTAAAAAGAAAACTCATTTCAAAGCCAATGATAATTTGTTTGCTCCTATTTCTTCTATAATGAAACAGATACCTTTATGAGCAATATGGTAATTTGCAAGAAATCATTATTCAAATGACGAAAAAATCAAGGAGATGGGATGTGTTGTGCATTATCATACACTCAAGTGCTGATATAAGGAGTTTGTTAGAGGTTATATCTTGCAGATCACCAGGACTTGAGAATAAGATGCTCAGTGATTTCACTGTGATACTAACTTCCTCGCTATTGGAATGAAGGGATTATCCCACAAAATAATGCAAGCTCTCTGTTACTGAAATTGTAAAGTCTCTTTTTGAATAAACGATGCATGGATGTTTCATTAGATCACTTTCAGACCACCTTTCTTGTGGAGGCTAGCCACAAATCACTGAGTTTAGTTATCATCAGGTTCAAGCCCCTTATTTTACAGGATAAAATTGTAGAACTTTAGGAAAATTGTGATTCAACCACAGCCTCACAGACATTGCCTGAAACCTACAAAATAAAAATCTTCAGGGATGGAGCCTCAGCACCTTTCCTACAGCTTTACTGGCAATCCTTATGATCAGAGATGATATTTTTGAGATTGGCAGAAAGTACTAGGTCATGTGAGCTTTGCATTCAGACAGACATGAGTTCTAGATCCCTCCCGCACTTACTACCATGTGACCTTGAGCAGGTTCTTTACCTCTTGATATCTTGATATTCATTTATGCAGCAAACAAAGACTATTATGGAGTTCAGATGAGGATTAGAATAAGTGTGTCTGTTAAACGTATTGTTAGTGCCAGGCTGTGTGTCAAATGCCTATAAAGAATAGCTCTTAGGAGTGATCAACTTCTTTGCAACTTGTCTCATGCTCTTAGTTACTTCCACACTTCTTAATCTTGAGAGTGTCTCCTCACATGGTCTCTGTGAGGGCTTTCCTTCCTGGTTATCCTGCCACCCCCCTGACCTCTCCGCATTCCTCTCTACCTGTTCCTTAGACTTATTCCACCATTCCTTCTGCTTTTTTCCTATGACATCATCTAACACTTATTTGACAAAGGCCTGTAAATTCACATTGTTTGCTATATCGTATCTCCAGTATAGCATTTCAAGCCTCAAGAAACCATTTCCTGCTTTGGCTATCTGGTGCATACAAATTCAAATTCCTCCTATCTTGAACTGGGTTTGCTAGTACACATGCACACACACATACACACACACACACACACACACACACATACACACACATACCTCCTTGATTCTGTAACTTTTACTATTTCTTATCCTTTATCATCATCACATTCTCCTTCCAAATTTCAATGTTTTGTTCAGCATAAATTTGTGCATTTATTTTTATTTTTAAATGTTTCATTAAAATATTTGTCTTGATGTTTGAGGTTTTTAATTAAGGACCCTTTAATCATGTACCCCAAGGCAAGAGCTGCCCAAGCCTCATTCTAGTCCCAACCCTCGGGGAGCACCATCTGGATGTTACTTGATAAAAATTATTATTGGCTGAAGGATCTGCCCCTCTTGTTTTCAGGGTGTGGTGTTAGCTATGTTGCTGGCTGTATAGCACCTCTCCTTCACTAATCATTCTTTGTGTCTTTTTTTTAACCCTCATACTAATTTTATGAGATTCCAATAACCTTTCAATACATGCCTATTTTATGAAGTCACCCAGAGTCCTTTACTGTATTTTGCATCTACAAAGAGTGAATAAGTAGAAGAAGGAGGGGAGGAGTACTCAAAATTATATTATTGAGAAGTTGTCCATGTTCTGAAAATCTTACCCTAGCCTCTAGGGATAAAAGTTTATTGTATTTACCAGGAAATTTCTAAAGTTTGATCTTCTTCATAACATTCCCATATAAAAGCATCATATCTCAAATAACAGTCCCAGTTATAACTACTGGCCAGAAGTTCATGGTACAAACTCCAGCATAGGCCAGTGGGAACTGTATAATGCACAGTAGCCATATCAGAGCCTAGCATGTATTACATACACCTGTTTCTATGACGGGAAACCTGGGTTAGCTCCAGCTTCTGAGTTTGAGCAGAGCATTACCAGCTGTCTTGCCTTGAGCAAGTTATCTTTCTCAACCTCAATTTCCTCATAAGATTAATGTGAGGATTAAATAAGAACAAAATACAAATCAGTTACTACAATGTCAGATACACACCACACACTCCTTCAATATTTGTGGAGGTAGTGGTGGTGGTGACCCATGTTGTCTGCTTGTTACACAGAACAGCTAATCTCAGGACATTGGACTGCTTTATGTAACAAGTTTATATCAGTGCTTAACAGAAAAGAGATCTTCAAGCTTTCCAGAGAAGCCAATCTTATTGGTCATCCTATTGAGACCTCCAGCCATATCAGAGCCCAGCATGTATTACACACACCTGTTTCTATGACGGGAAACCTGGGTTAGCTCATGTCCAAAAAGAGGGATTGTCATTTACATTGTGGTTCATAAACATGGTACTCCCTGGAGTTGTGCAGTGAAGAGCCTTAAGGCTGATGTGTAGCAACTCTGTTTCTATTTTTTTATGTAAGTGAATAATACAAAAATCATGAGCTCAAATTCCTTTATTCTTTAATCATCTAACTTAGCTTAAATAATAAATAATACAGTATCAGGATACCAAATATCAATTCAACATTTAGTTGCTTGTATTTTCTTTTTAAATAGATGCCAAATAACAAAATGTTAATGCAATATTTGTTAAAGTATTAGAAGTTTTATTCTTTTGATTGAATGGGACTTGCCAGCTTAGTCATAGGCTTCTTCTTTTTTTTTAAGTTGTCAATGGATCTTTTAGTTTATTTATTTATTTGTATGTGGTGCTGAGGATCGAACCCAGGACTTCACACATGCCAGGTAAGCGCTCTACCACTGAGCCACAACTCCAGTCCCATAGGCTTATTTTTTATATTAAATTGTTTATTTATTCTAATTTGTTATATATATTATTCATATAGCACAATTTTTCAAGTCACTGATTGTTCACAAAGTAGAGTCACACCATTCGTGTACTTAGGGTAATGATGTCTAATTCATTCCACCATCATTCCTACCCTCTTGCCCCCTCCCTTCCCCTCCCTCTTCTTTGCCCTATCTAAAGTTCCTCCATTCCTCCCACATTCCACCTCCTGTCCCCATTATGAGTCAATATCCTCATATCAAAGAAAACATTTGACCTTTGGTTTTTTAGGATTGGCTTACTTCACTTAGCATTATATTCTCTAACTCCATCCATTTACCTGAAAATGCCATGATTTTATTCTCTTTTAATGCTAAGTAATGTTCCATTGTGTATATACATCAAAATTTCCCTATCCATTCATCTACTGAAGGGCATCTGGGTTAGTTCCACAATTTAGCTATTGTGAATTGTGCAGCTATAAACATTGATGTGTCTGTGTCCCTGTAGTATGCTGTTTTTCAGTCCTTTGGGTATAAACTGAGGATTGGGATAGTTGAGTCAAATGGTGGTTCCATTCCATGTTTTCCAAGGAATCTCCATACTTCTTTCCAGATTGGCTGCACCAATTTGCAATCCCACCAGCAATGTATGAGTATGCCTTTTCCCCCACATCCTCGGCAACACTTGTTGTTTGTATTCTTGATTGCTGCCATTCTGACTAGAGTGAGATGAAATCTTAGAGTAGTTTTGATTTACATTTCTGTAATTGCTAGAGATGTTGAACATTTTTTCATATGTTTGTTGATTGTATATCCTCTTCTGAGAAGTGTCTGTTCAGTTCCTTGGCTCATTTATTGATTGGTTATTTGTTTTTTGCTGTTAAGGTTTTTGAGTGCTTTATATATCCTAGAGATTAGTGGTCTATCTGATGTATTTGTGGTAAAGATTTGCTCCCATTCTGAAGGCTTTCTATTCACCTCACTGATTGTTTCTTTTGCTGAGAAGAAGCTTTTTAGTTTGAATCCATCACATTTATTGATTCTTGGTTTTAGTTCTTGCACTATAGGAAGTTGGGGCCTAATCCAACATGATGGAGATTTGGGCCTAATTTTTCTTCCATTAGGAGCAAGGTCTCTGGTTTAATTCCTAGGTCCTTGATTCACTTTGAGTTTTGTGTGTGGTGGGAGATAGAAGTTTAATTACATTTTGTTACATGTTACCAGTTTTCCCAGCACCATTTATTGAAGAGGCTATCTTTTCTCCAATGTACATTTTTGGCTCCTTTGTCTAAGATAAGATAAGTGTAGTTATGTGGGGTAGTCTCTGTGTCCTCTATTCCATACCATTGATCTACAGGTCTATTTTAATGCCAATACCTTACTATTTTTGTTAGCTCTGTAGTAAAATGACCAAACTAACAAAAGCACTATACAGATTCAATGCAATCCCAATCAAAATCCCAATGACATTCCTCATAGAAATAGAAAAAGCAATTGTGAAATTCATCTGGAAAAACAAGAGACTCAGAATGGCCAAAGCAATCCTTAGCAAGAAGAGTAAAGCTGGTGGTATTACTATTCCAGACCCAGAGGCTTCTTTATCAAGAGTGAATTCTAAATTTATAGAAAATGGTTATGCACCAAAAGTTTTATTAATCTCAATTTTCTGTCCAGAAAGATTACAAATAATTTATACATACAATCCTCACTCAAGGAAGGAAAACATAACTCCCCAATCATTCAGTTTAGGCTTGAAGCAGTGACTACTTTCCAAAACATTCAGTATAGATAGGGCGTGGGGAGTAACTTCACAATGGAGAAAACACTACCTCAGGCAGGCATCAAGGTCAACATCAACAAGTCAAATTGATTGTGTATGCCCTTGACATGATGTGATACAAACAGCACTTCATATCTGCAGTCTCTCTCAAAATCCATAATTCCAGGCTAATCATAAGAAAATCATCAGACAAACCCAAATTGAAGCACATTCTACAAAATTCTCATCTGTGTTTTTCAAAACTGTCAAAGTTACCAAAAACAAGGAAAGTCTGAGAAACTGTCACAGTTCATAGGAGCCTAAAGAAATATGACAACTAAGCATAATTTGGTGAAAACCAAGAAAATCTGAATTAATTACGGATTTGGGTTAGTAATAATGTACCAATGTTGGTTCCTGAATTGTACTAAAAATACCAAACTAACGTAAGATGTTAATACTATAGGAAATTGGATGTGGGCTATATGAAAACTCTTCTGTACTGTCATGATTTTTCTGTGAAACTGTTCTAAAATAAATTTAATTTTTAAAATGCAAATCAAATTAAGTTTATGTCACAATTTACACATCAGTCTTGGCACTAACAGAAAAAAAACATCATGGGAACATGCTCTTTTGAAAATACAAGATGGACAGCCTTCTGACTATAAAAGCAAAACAAAAAATAGGACTGTGGTTTTCTCTGAGAACATTTTGTTAAAAAGAAAATGATTCAATTTTGAGAATACATACTGAAAGTCAGATTTTTTGGTTCATAGATAATGAACAGAAATAATAAATGATATGTCTTCATGTCAAATAAATGAATATAGAACTTTGATATTCATTTGTGATATAACAATTAGATTTATTATTATTTAGCAGGTTATATTTTTATGTCTCTTAACATAAGGTGAATATGCAATGTAATCCCATAGTAAACAATTCTTAGCAGCTCATGAAGAGTCCTTATAATGTCATTATCATTATTTTAGATCTTTGTCAAAATTGAAGTTTGATGATTCAAAGATGATAGTTCAGTAAATAAGTGCCACAAGCTTTGGTGGAGGGAGGAAGGGGAGGAAGACGGAATCAGGAAAACATTCAGACCTAAAACTCTTTAAAGCTTTATGTTTTTATTCATATGAGTAAAAATATGAAAAGTATCAGATAGCTTGAGTCAACTTATCCCCAGTAATCAAAATCAAAATCAACATTCTCTAAAAAAACCTTAGTATCCTGCTTATAGTTGTCTTTTGGGCTTGTCTTTTCTACTTTGTAACGCTTTTATCACCACCAAGGGGCAAGCCAAGTAAGTAAAGGCTCCTTTTTCACCACTAAGTCATTCATAAATTATGTGTTTTCTGAGTCAAAAAGACGCTTATGATTTCAAATGATTGCTTGGCTCTTCCCCCCCCCAATAAAAGTCAATCTTCTATTATGTATTTCTTCTTCATCTCAAATATGATTTTAAAATATAAACTGATTTTTATAATCCATGAACATCATCTTTTTGTTTTATCTCTCTGTCTTTTCTTATATGTCAACTTGTCAAAAACTTTTGCATTTACTTTGAGCACATTTCAACTTAAAAAAAAGCCTACTGTTATAAGTATTCAGCACTGAGTTTTTTAACTAATTAATTATGCAAGGCATTTGCAAAAATTGCATTCAGTAGCTTTTGATTATATATAGTACAACATCAAATATACTAAAGAAACTCTTTTGTTAAAATTATTTAAAAGCAATTTCGTTTCAAATGATACCAAAAACAAAATCATTGTTTTCAGGGAAAATATTAAAATTTATCAGTTTAAAGTACTTTTACTTGGGTAATGTTTGTACAGATGGAACTGTAATTATGAACAAGCTCAGAGTCACAAATAAATATGAGTTAATGCTAAATGGTATTAATGGTATTTCATTATCTATATATAACACAGTTTCCTTACTCATTCATCCACTAAATGGGGAAATTTCCACATCTTGGCCATTATGAATAATGCTGAAATGAACATGGAAGTTCAGATATCTCTTTGACATATAAATTTCATTATATATATATATATATATATATATATATATATATCTCATAGAGTAATGCTATTTTTAGTTTTTGGAGGATCCACCATAGAGTTTTCCAAAATGGCTAAAGTAATTTACATTCCCACCAACATTGTACATGGCAGGGTTCCTTTTATTCCACATCGTCACCAACATTTATCATTTGCTTTCCTGATAATAACCATTCAAACAGGATAAAGTGATACCTCATTGTAGTTTTAATTTACATTTCCCTGATGATTAGAGTTGTTGATATTTTTTGAAATTTATCTGTTAGCCATGCATATCTTTTCTTCCGAGAAATGTCTCTTCAGATCCTTTGTCCATTTTGTTTTACTTTTTTTATTATTGGTTGTTCAAAACATTACAAACCTCTTGACATATCATATTTCATACATTAGATTCAAGTGGGTTATGAACTCCCATTTTTACCCCGTATACAGATTGCAGAATCACATCCACATTTTTACATAATGCCATATTAGTAACTGTTGTATTCTGCTACCTTTCCTATCCTCTACTATCCCCCCTTCCCTCTCCTCCCATCTTCTCTCTCTATCGCATCTGCTGTAATTTAATTCTCTCCCTTGTTTTTTTTTTTTTCCCTTTCCCCTCACAACCTCGGATATGTAATTTTGTATAACAATGAGGGTCTCCTTCCATTTCCATGCAATTTCCCTTTTCTCTCCCTTTCCCTCCCACCTCATGTCTCTGTTTAATGTTAATCTTTTCCTCTTGCACTTCCTCCCTGCTCTGTTCTTAGTTGCTCTCATTATATCAAAGAAGACATTTGGCATTTGTTTTTTAGGGATTGGCTAGCTTCACTTAGCATAATCTGCTCTAATGCCATCCATTTCCCTGCAAATTCCATGATTTTGTCATTTTTTAGTGCTGCGTAATACTCCATTGTGTATAAATGCCACATTTTTTTATCCATTCATCTATTGAAGGGCATCTGGGTTGGTTCCACAGTCTAGCTATTGTGAATTGTGCTGCTTTGAACATCGATGTGGCAGTATCCCTGTAGTACGCTCTTTTAAGGTCTTCAGGGAATAGTCCGAGAAGGTCAATAGCTGGGTCAAATGGTGGATCCATTCCCAGCTTTCCCAGGAATCTCCATACTGCTTTCCAAATTGGCTGCACCAATTTGCAGTCCCACCAGCAATGTACAAGAGTACCCTTTTCCCCACATCCTCCCTAGCACTTGTTGTTGTTTGACTTCATAATGGCTGCCAATCTTACTGGAGTGAGATGGTATCTTAGGGTAGTTTTGATTTGCATTTCTCTGACTGCTAGAGATGGTGAGCATTTTTTCATGTACTTGTTGATTGATTGTATGTCCTCCTCTGAGAAGTGTCTGTTCAGGTCCTTGGCCCATTTTTTGATTGGGTTGTTTGTTATCTTATTGCTTAATTTTTTGAGTTCTTTGTATACTCTGGATATTAGGGCTCTATCTGAAGTGTGAGGAGTAAAAATTTGTTCCCATGATGTAGGCTCCCTATTTACCTCTCTTATTGTTTCTTTTGCTGAGAAAAAACTTTTTAGTTTGAGTAAGTCCCATTTGTTGATTCTAGTTATTAACTCTTGTGCTATGGGTGTCCTATTAAGGAATTTGGAGCCCGACCCCACAGTATGTAGATCGGAGCCAACTTTTTCTTCTATCAGGCGCAGAGTCTCTGATTTGATATCAAGCTCTTTGATCCACTTTGAGTTAACTTTTGTGCATGGCAAGAGAAAGGGATTCAGTTTCATTTTGTTGCATATGGATTTCCAGTTTTCCCAGCACCATTTGTTGAAGATGCTATCCTTCCTCCATTGCATGCTTTTAGCCCCTTTATCAAATATAAGAAAGTTGTAGCTTTGTGGATTGGTCTCTGTGTCCTCTATTCTGTACCATTGGTCTACCTGCCTATTTGGTACCAGTACCATGCTGTTTTTGTTACTATTGCTCTGTAATATAGTTTGAAATCTGGTATCGCTATACCTCCAGATTCACACTTCCTGCTTAGAATTGCTTTTGCTATTCTGGGTCTTTTGTTTTTCCATATAAATTTCATGATTGCTTTATCTATTTCTACAAGAAATGCCGTTGGGATTTTGATTGGCATTGCATTAAACCTATAGAGAACTTTGGGTAATATCACCATTTTGATGATGTTAGTTCTTTTTTTTTTACGTATATTGGCATAGGGCACAGGATGTAATAGGTTTGTTAAGCAAAGCTTTATTTCTTTCTCTTTTTTTTTTTTTTTGGCTTTCAAAAGTGATTTTTTTTATTGGTTGTTCAAAACATTACAAAGCTCATGACATATCATCTTTCATACATTTGACTCAAGTGGGTTATGAACTCCCATTTTTACCCCAAATACAAATTGCAGAATCACATCAGTTACACATTCACATTTTTACAAAATGGCATATTAGTGACTGTTGTATTCTGCTACCTTTCCTATCCCCTACTATCCACCCTCCCCTCCCCTCCCATCTTCCCTCTCTACCTCATCTGCTATTGTTCAATTCTCTCCCTTGTTTCCCCCCCCCTTCCCCTCACAACCTCTTATATGTAATTTTGTGTAACATTGAGGGTCTCCTACCATTTCCATACGATTTCCCTTCTCTCTCCCTTTCTCTCCCCCCACTCGTCTCTGTTTAATGTTAATCTTTTCCTCATGCTCTTCCTCCCTGTTCTGTTCTTAGTTGCTCTCTTTATATCAAAGAAGACATTTGGCATTTGTTTTTTAAGGATTGGCTAGCTTCGCTTAGCATAATCTGCTCTAATGCCATCCATTTCCCTGCAAATTCCATGATTTTGTCATTTTTTAGTGCTGCGTAATACTCCATTGTGTATAAATGCCACATTTTTTTTATCCATTCATCTATTGAAGGGCATCTAGGTTGGTTCCACAGTCTAGCTATTGTGAATTGTGCTGCTATGATCATTGATGTGGCAGTATCCCTATAGTACGCTCTTTTAAGATCCTCAGGGAATAGTCCGAGAAGGGCGATAGCTGGGTCAAATGGTGGATCCATTCCCAGCTTTCCCAGGAATCTCCATACTGCTTTCCAAATTGGCCTCACCAATTTGCAGTCCCACCAGCAATGTACAAGTGTACCCTTTTCCCCACATCCTCACCAGCACTTGTTGTTGTTTGACTTCATAATGGCTGCCAATCTTACTGGAGTAAGATGGTATCTTAGGGTGGTTTTGATTTGCATTTCTCTGACTGCTAGAGATGGTGAGCATTTTTTCATGTACTTGTTGATTGATTGTATGTCCTCCTCTGAGAAGTGTCTGTCCAGGTCCTTGGCCCATTTGTTGATTGGGTTATTTGTTATCTTATTGTTTAATTTTTTGAGTTCTTTGTATATTCTGGATATTAGGGCTCTATCTGAAGTGTGAGGGGTAAAAATTTGTTCCCAGGATGTAGGCTCTCTATTTACCTCTCTTATTGTTTTTCTTGCTGAGAAAAAACTTTTTAGTTTAAGCAAGTCCCATTTGTTTATTCTTGTTATTAACTCTTGTGCTATGGGCATCCTATTAAGGAATTTGGAGCCCGACCCCACAGTATGTAAATTGGAGCCAACTTTTTCTTCTATCAGGCGCAGAGTCTCTGATTTGATATCAAGCTCTTTGATCTATTTTGAGTTAACTTTTGTGCACGGCGAGAAAAAGGGATTCAGCTTCATTTTGTTGCATATGGATTTCCAGTTTTCCCAGCACCATTTGTTGAAGATGCTATCCTTCCTCCATTGCATGCTTTTAGCCCCTTTATCAAATATAAGAAAGTTGTAATTTTGTGGATTGGTCTCTGTGTCTTCTATTCTGTACCATTGGTCCACCTGCCTATTTTGGTACCAGTACCATGCTGTTTTTGTTACTATTGCTCTGTAGTACAGTTTGAAATCTGGTATCGCTATACCTCCAGATTCACACTTCCTGCTTAGAATTGCTTTTGCTATTCTGGGTCTTTTGTTTTTCCATATGAATTTCATGATTGCTTTATCTATTTCTACAAGAAATGCCATTGGGATTTTGATTGGCATTGCCTTAAACCTGTAGAGAACTTTGAGTAATATCGCCATTTTGATGATGTTAGTTCTTCCTATCCATGAACAGGGTATATTTTTCCATCTTCTAAGGTCTTCTTCTATTTCTCTCTTTAGGGTTCTGTAGTTTTCATTATATAAATCTTTCACCTCTTTTGTTAGGTTGATTCCCAAGTATTTTATTTTTTTTGAGGATATTGTGAATGGGGTGGTTGTCCTCATTTCCATTTCAGAAGATTTGTCGCTGATATACAGGAATGCCTTTGATTTATGCGTGTTGATTTTATATCCTGCCACTTTGCTGAATTCATTTATTAGCTCTAGTAGTTTCTTTGTAGACCCTTTTGGGTCTGTTAGATATAGTATCATATCATCCACAAATAGTGATAATTTAAGTTCTTTTCCTATTTTTATGCCTTTAATATCTTTTGTCTGTCTAATTGCTCTGGCTAGTATTTCGAGAACTAAATTGAATAGAAGTGGTGAGAGAGGGCAACCCTGTCTTGTTCCAGTTTTTAGAGGGAATGCCTTCAATTTTTCTTCATTCAGAATGATGCTAGTCTGAGGCTTTGCATATATAGCTTTTACAATGTTGAGGTAAGTTCCTGTTATCCCTAGTTTTTCTAGTGTTTTGAACATAAAGGTATGCTGTACTTTGTCGAATGCTTTTTCTGCACCTATTGAGATGATCATGTGGTTCTTATCTTTAAGTCTATTGGTGTGGTGAATAACAATTATTGATTTCCGTATATTGAACCAGCCTTGCATCCCAGGGATGAATCCTACTTGATCATGGTGCACAATTTTTTTGATATGCTTTTGTATTCGATTTGCCAGGATTTTATTGAGGATTTTTGCATCTAAGTTCATTAGAGATATTGGTCTGTAGTTTTCTTTCTTTGAAGTGTCTTTGTCTGGTTTCGGGATCAGGGTGATGTTGGCCTCATAGAATGAATTTGGAAGAGCTCCTTCTTTTTCTATTTCTTGAAATAACTTGAAAAGTATTTTGTCCATTTTTTAAGGTTTTTTTTAGAAGTTATACTCTGTGTGTGTAACTATTTATTTTATTTTTTTTAATGTGGTGCTGACGATCAAACCCAGGGTCTCACACATGCAAGGGGAGCGCTCTACCTCTGAGCCACAACCACAGCCCCCTTTGTCCATTTCTTATTCAGCCTTTTTATTTTCTTGCTATTGAGTTGCTTAAGTTCCACCATGTATTTTGGATATCAGCCCCTTGTAAAATGTATCATTTGCAAATTATTTTTTCCCATCTTCAGGTTCTTCACTCAGCTAAATGCTGTCTTTGCTGTGTGGAAGGTTTCAATTTGAAGCAATTGCGTCTATTTTTGGTTTTGTTGTCTATGTTTTTAGAGTTATATCTCCCCCCCAAAAAAAAATCATTGATATGTATCTAATTTTATTCTTCTGCATGTGGATATCCAGTTTTCCGAACACCTTTTTTCATCATGATTCACAATAGCTAAGCTATGGAATCAATCTAAGTGTCCATCAATGGATGAATGGATAAAGAAAATGTATAACACATACACACACACACACACACACAAAAAACACACACACGTACTATTTAGCCTTTAAAATGAAGAAAATTCTATCATATGGGACAACGTGGATGAACCTGGAGGACATTCTACTAAATGAAATAAGGCAAGTACAGAAAGACAAATACTATGTCATCTCACTTATATAGTGAATCTAAAAAATTTGATCTTATAAAAACAGAGAGTAGAACTGGGATACTAGAGGCTGGCTAGGAAGAGGAGGAATGCAGAAAGGAAAGATGCTGATCAGAGAATACATTTTCAGTTACCCCTAAGATGCAAAGTTTTGGAGATTACACTGCATGGAGACCACAATTAATACTATATTTACTGTATATTTTTAAATTGCCAAAAGAATAGGGTTTTAATGTCCTTGCCACAAAGAAATGCTGAATTAGGTAGATGATAGATATGTTAATCAGCTTAATTGAATCTTCCTAGGATGCATACATATATTAAGACATCACATTGTATCTCTTGAATATACACAACAATTATTTGTCATTTAAAATAACTTAAGAAGACAAATAGAAGTGGAAAAGATTTGTGATTTATGAGCACATTAACTTTAAAATCAAAATTTAAACTGTTACTATATATAACTATTACCAAATACAAATAAAACTCAGAAAATAAACCTGTAACTTCTTTTGGTGATTAATTGGGAAATTCTAATTTGGCAAGGTGATAAGACAGTTTCAGAATACACATGAGTAAAATCTGTTCTTTAGATGTCAATTTTCAAATAAACCTGGTTTGAAAACCCAAACTAAGCAACCCTTACTTTAGGTCTTTTATTGGCTAAGGGGCAGATAGATTTTCACACAGTTACCAAAGTGGCATTTTTAAAGATTTTTGATGGCAGTGTGCTCAATATTTATTAATATTTTATTAACAAAAGCGCAAAGTAAACAACACACTAAACAAAGCACTATGAATACACTTATATTGCAATCAAGCCACCCATTTTAATCATTCCATCATAAATACGATTTTTAAAATGTACATAAAATTCTAAAACATCCTATTTTGTTATATTCCTATTTCTTATTTTGAGTGGTGTTTAAAACTTTAATACAACTTTTAAAAATCATGAATCAACAGAGCTCTCTGCAAGCATGATTATTTTCCCTTCACAATGAATACAAAAGCAAACCTAAGCACTCAGAAAAAGAAGAGCCAAGCCACAACCCAAAGTCAGAGATGAAGTCAGTTAACATTTATCCTGTATGCTTGTGTGCCATGCTGCCTTGTTGGCATGTGCTATGTCTTCAACACAGTACAGATTTTTGCAGATGCCCATTGCCTACAAGACTGCCATTCTTCACAGATCTCCAGTCCACTGACTTTCTTGGCTCAGCATTAAAGCCAACATTCTACATTTTATGGATATTTTTTCCCTCCCTCCCTATTCCCCTTCCTCTATTTTATTGATTGTCCTTCTTTTTATTCATTATTTTTAATGTCTTTATTAATTCATTGTAGCTATACGTAATACTCGGGTTTATTTTGACATTATCATGTATGCATGGAATATAACTTCCATTTCAATCCCTCATACTTCTTTCCCTCCCTTCCTTACTCACCCCATTGCCCTTCCTCTACCCTACTGATCTTCTTTAAGGGTATTTTTGAATAGTTCTTCCACAAACCCCCACATAGGTGCTCCGAAGACCAGACCTGCTGCCCCGGGAGCTGACCTCTTGAGTATGAGACTGCCCTGAGAAAGAATTGTGAGTCACTAAAGGTAGGGGAATTGCTAAGAAATAAGCATGTCAACAAAAGGGAGGAGGAGTCCTATTTGTTTTGTTTTATTTTTAGAGGGAACTGGGGAAAAGGCAAGAGTAAAAGTAAATAGTCCACCATTTTAAGTGAAATAAGCTGGGCACAGAAAGTCAAATACTGCATGATCTCCATTATATGTGAATCCAAAAAATGTCAAACTCACTGTGTTAGATTTTTGTCATTGAGACGAATACCTGAGAATAACAACTCAAAGGAGGAAATATTTATTTTGGCTCACAGTGTCAAGGGTTTCAGTCCATGGTTGGCTGGCTCCATTACTGTGGGTCTGTAGTGAAGCAGGGTAGAGGGGGCATGGTGGGGCAGAGCTGCTCACCTCATGGAGCTAGGAAGCAGAGAGGGTGAGAGAGGATGGAAGGGGTCAGGGACAAAGCACCCTTCCAGGGCATGTCCCCATGACCTATTTCTTCAAACTCTCCAACTAGGCCCCACCTCCCACAGACTCCACTATCTTTCAATAATGCCATCAATTTATGAGTCCTTTAATAGACTGATCCATTAATGAGGTCAGAGCCCTCCTGACCCAATTATTTCCAAAGAGCCCCACTTCTGAAAATTGCTACAGTGGGGACCAAGTCTTCAACATATCAGACTTTGGGGAACATTCCAGATCCAAACTGTAACACTCATAGAAGCAGAGAATAGAATGGTAGTTACCAGGGGCTAGAGGTTGAAAGGAACTCGAGGAAGTGGTTGATCAAAGGGCACAAAATTTCACTTAGGCACAAGGCATTAGTTTAAGAGATCTATAATTCAACATGGCAACTATAGCTAATAAAAATGTACTGTATACTTTGAACTTGCTAAGAGAGTAGATTTTAGATTTTTTATTCTCACCACAAATAAATGATAAGGCAATGCATATCTTAGCTTGATTTAGCCATTCCACAATGTATACATATTTCAAAACATCATGTTGTTCATCATAAATATAAACAAGATTTGTCAATTAAAAATAGATGCATTTTTAAAAAAAGAAATCCAGTAGGAAAAACAAAACCTAAAACTAAATGGTCTACAGGGAAATTGTTTTTAGGTTATGACAGTCAAGCTTTAGGCTAAAAACCGTTCCTCAGTGCCTCACACTACCAGTCCATGGCAGGGTAAGCATGAAATTTGAGACTAAGTATTTTAAAACATTTACAGCAATTTGACAGAGGGATTTTACAACTGCTAGATATAATAACAAAAAGCATTGCTCATAAATTTGTCTTTCATTTCATTTTTCTATTGATTATTTTAATTATATTTGCCAAAGTTATTGATCCATGACAGTTTAGAATTAAAAAAAAAAAACTGGTTAAAATGTGTACTTTACCTAATAGTGTGAGATGTCCTAGTTATGTGAATTTTCTCTTTTAATGTTCACATGAAGCTTCCAATATGGATTCCCCTACTCCCCCCATTTTTCAATGAGGAAATTAAGCTCAGAAAGATGAAGGAATTTAGCAGCTGTCAAGATCTGGATTAAACACAGGTTCCTGTCCCCAGAGCCCATTTCACACCTGATGCCATTTCTCCATTTTGAGTAATACTGCCACAGTGGACACCCATTACTGGATCCCAGTATTTCACTTATATTTAATCTTTGATCATCAGCAAGGGAAACTATAAGAGTTATACCCCAAACACTATTTCTTCCTTTATATGTATATTATTAATTAATCATCTATGAATTTATCTACACTGTTGTTGTACCCACTCATCTTTAATCCTTTACTTCTCCTATTTAGAACTTTGCATACCTACCATTCATAATATTAATATTTTCATTTTATTTCTCATTTTAAAACATATTGATCCATGATACATCTTTTCTTCATGTTTTCTTTGTAAAGGGTTGACTCTTGCTTTGTTTTTTAGTTTTTTACTTTGGAATAACTTCCAATAACATTGTTTTTGAGCACACAGAAATACTTACAAAAAAAATGATCACAAAGAAACTTAAAAACTTCTTGAGAATGGACTGCCTTATAAAATGTTCACTGGGGCTAGGGATGTGGCTCAAGCGGTAGCGCGCTCGCCTGGCATGCATGCGGCCCGGGTTCAATCCTCAGCACCATATACAAACAAAGATGTTGTGTCTGCCAAAAACTAAAATAAATAAATAAATAAATATTTTTTTTAAATAAAATGTTCACTGACCATAATGCAATAAAATGAGAATAGACAGCCTAAAGATAGCAAAAACATTTCATGTATTTGGAAATCAAATTAAAATACTAATAAATTTAGCTCTAACCAAAAATAAGAGTAATTATTATATTCTTAGATAAGAGTAATTATTATATTATATTCTTAGATAAGAGTAATTATTATATTCTTAGAAGTTGATGACAATATAAACATTACTTGTCAACATTTTGTGGGTATACATATGTAAAGGGTAATATGTAGATATAAATACATCCATTGGACAAACTAATAGGTTGAAAACAAATAGCTCAGTGTTCATAAGAAGTTGGCAAAAATGCAATAGAGGGAAACCAAAGAAGGAGAAACACCAGCAAGGATAGATATGATGCAATGTGGAAGAAAGAGAATCTTCTTATAAAATCACAATCCTATGGGATTAGGGACTCATTTGACCTTAATTATCAATCTCCAAATACAATCACCTGGTGGGTCAGGGCTTCCACATGTGGACTGCAGGGAGAGCACAATTTAGTCCCTGGCAATGGGTAGAGATGTCTGCTGCTTTTCCCTTGGAGCATTGGTTGGTTTGCAGCATGAGTTCAGAAAGCTGAGTGAAGAGCACCAGGTTAGTGCATTCAGCAACGTGGGGCCTAGGAAACAAAAATTATAGCTTGGGGGTGTGGCGGGGTACAAAAGCAGCCAGAAATAGAATAGTCATCATCAATTCTAACAATTTTGTGTGGTATAAGGTATGGGCCTAATTTCATTATTTGTGTATGGAAAAAGTTATCCCAGTATATTTATTGAATAATCCATTCTTTCACCACTGTTTTCTAAGGTTTCTGCAGACCTGAATTGAATTTTCATGTATGAATGTTGTAAAGGTCCCATTAAAGAAAAGGATTTGCTCAGGTGGTTTAGTAATCTTTAATGAGGGGGACAACATAAGGTGATCAGGGCAGAGTTAGGAGTATTCATGGGGCTGTGGAGGCACCCAGTGGCAGCAAGAAGTCCTTTCCACCCCTAGCACTGAAGAGGAGAGAAAGAATTAGTGCTACTGAATCCCACTGAGAGCAAGATAATGAAGGAAGACTGCCCAGTAGAAGCTGAAGCTACAGAGAATCAGAACTGCTGCCTCAGAAACAATCCCAAATGTCCTCCCACACTCTGGTGCCCTGCGAGCGCCACTCCTCAATCAAGCCCAGACTGAAGCCAGCTGAGGCAATCTATAGATTTCTGCTTCCCCAAGCTGGGATACAAGCAGAGGTAGATGAGAATGGAGAATGGAATGGGAGTCACCTGCACAGCCCACTCCTCTCACATCTCAGAGACTGCTATTGCTTTTTGCTGTGGAAAAAAAGTCTCATCTTCTACACAGGGAACCACATAATCCCATTAGTTATAATATCATCAAGGGGTGAGGATAATTTGATTATATGACCACCTGGAACCTAACTTCAACATTAGCCTCTATTTCCCATTCTCTTCATAAAAAGGTAGTAGGAAAGGGGAGTAAAAGAGAAATCATCAATTAGTGTAAGACAGGCATGGCCCCTGTGCCCTCTGACCCCCAGGTAAACCTGACAATCATAGATTCCTCCTTCATTCTCTCTGTTATCACTTGGGCTACAGAGCCACTCAAACCTCTACTCTCCTGGGATTGGAGCCCATAGTGGTTCTGTGTTTAATGAATAACACAATTTTCCATTGAGGGCAGTCATGAGATTGCAATGGGGATGGGGGTACTTTAGTCAATGTCCTGAGCTTTAGAGGTTCTATTCCTTTCTCATGACATAAAAGCAACCCAAATTCTGTTGGTGATAAGATTCAAACACTTTGGCTACACAAATCCTGGTGACAACTACATTATCAGACAGGCTCTCAGAAGAAAAGGGAATTCCCAGAGATGGATTTAGTAACGATATTTACAGAGGTATGAGCAGAGCCAAGGCAAGAAATGAGTGATGTTAGGATACATGGAGACTACTAAAATCAGGAAGCTCTTATAGCTGGAAGAAATACACTTACTGGAACCCAATGGGATGGAGCAATGGAAGAGAAGCTTCTGTTGGAGCTGAAGTTGTAGAGGAACCCAGCTACTGCTGGGGAAATTAAGCTAGTAGGAGAAAAGGGAGGAAGAAATACCCTCAACCCATATTTCTTATATATTCTGCCCTCTCATCTCCACTAGTGGCTCCCATTTTCCACTGTTGTACATCATTTGAAAGGGACCCCAGAAAATGCCTCCCAAGACACAGACCAGCAAAGAAAACAGAAGGTTGGATGACTGGAAAAAACACAAAAATAGCCAGAACACATGGATCCACTTCTGGGCTTTCGATTTTATCTATTTGTGTGTCAATATTATACTGTCACCTGTGTATGTTTTCCCAGTGATTGGAAATGTCAATGTTATACCAAGGTTTAAGATGTGCATGTCTGTCTCTGGAGGCCCCATTCTGTATTGTATATACATGCTCCAATACCTATGGTCACGCCTTTTTCATTATTGTATATCAACTGTATGTGTATGTGCACACACACAAACACACACACACACACACAAACGCACACACATACCTTAACTTTTTCCTGGAACTGTCAGACACCAACTGCAATCTGGAACATTAGGAATGATAACCAACACTTTTTCCAGTTCCTAAATTTAAAGGGATTGTTGCTATTATTTCTCAGTTTAGAGTAACGTTGACCCTTATACTTCTATTTCTATATTTGCACTGAGGACATGTCTTCTCTTGCTAAAGTCTTTTATCAGGAATGAACATAGAATTTTGTCAAATATTTGGATGTTTTCAGGACATCTATCAAGATGGTTATATTGATTAATAAAATTTCATTTGATTCAAGTTCCATTGCCTATCTTGTTCTCATTTGTACCCCAATACCCAGAGTGGTGTCTTCTTCATTGTTGGCTTTTAGAAATGTTTATTAAATAAATATATAAACATTAATAGATAAATAAAAGTATTTATTGAGATTAATTACAGTGATAGAACACATTGTGATTCATATACTTATTCCTGGGATTAATCCTATTTGGTTATGAGGAATTATTCTGCACTGCTATATTTAACACTTTAGAATTTTTTTCATTTATAAAAAATTATATGTATTATCATTGATAACATATTTTGAAGGTCATCAGTGTAGAATAACTAAATTGAGCTAATTAACATATTCATTATCTCACATTGGTATGATTTTGTGGTGAGAACATTTTGTATCTGCTCAGCATCTTTCAGAAATTATTAACTATGATCACCGTGTTGTAAAAAAGATGTCTTATTCCTCCAAACTGAAAACATATATCCTTAGAAAAACATCTCCCAACCTTCCCTCAACCACCTCAGCACCTGTAACTACTTCTATGAGATCAACATTCTTAGATTCCACATATATAAGATCATGAGGTATATTTTACTTAACATAATGTCCTCAAGGTTCATCTATATGGTTGCAAATGATGGGATTCCTCTCTTTTTACAGCTGAATTGCCAGTCTGGCTGCAGCAAAATAACCAGGGGGTGACAAACAACTTGTGTAGATTGATACAGCAGGAGTAGGAGCCGTTTATTGCAGGACAGGAGCGGTATTTATACATTCCACACAGCTTATCTAATTAGCATAAACTAGATACATCAGTCAACCAATAAGGAATCTCCACACTTAATGGCTTGCTGGTGTTACTTCACAAACCACTCCCTCTGGCATTTTGCCAGGCACCATCCAGACTTGTTTACAGACTCTAACATTTCTCTGGCAAAATGCCAGGCGCCATCCTGACTTGTTTACAGACTCTAACACTGAATGATATCTCACTGTGAATGTTTACCACATTTTCTTTATCCATGCGTCTATTGATGGACAAAGGTGGATTCTGTATCTTGGCTGCTGTGAACACTTGTTGGAGTGTTCACATAGGAGTACAATTGACTCTCACACAGTGACTTCATTTCCCTTGAATTTATACCCAATAGTGGGATTGTTGAATCTTACAGTAGTCCTATTTGTCGTTTTTTTGAGGAACCTCCACAACAGTTTTTTATAATGACTGTGCTAATTTACATTGCCACCAACAGAATTTGGCACTTTTTCAATCTAAGGGTTTTTTTTTTTCTATTTTCTTAAGTTGTTGGACAGTTTTCTTTTAGGAGCTATGCCAAAGTTAAGCTATCCTCATAGAAAAAGGTGGAAAGTGTTTTGTCTATAACTTTATCTGGAAAGGAATTATATTTTTCTTGAACATAGGAATTATCTTTTTCTTAAAGAGTTGGTAAACCTCATACATTAAGATATCATCTTATCTGGGAGTCTAGCTCAGTTGGTAGAGTACTTGACTCACAAGCACAAGGCCCTGGGTTCAATCCCCAGCACCAAAAAAAAAAAAAAAGCATAACTTTTTCTGGTACTTTTTAAATGATGTTTTTAAAATTACAATCTCTGGCGGGAGGGAAGGGGAAGGAGAAGTACTGGGGATGGATTAGAAATAATCTATGTTTTCTAATAATGTTAAAATGGATTCTACTGTCATTTATAACAAAAAGAAACAATAAAAAACTATTTTCTTCTCTTTTTATTCCCTTCTTTTGTCATTCTTAATATACAGTCCATGAAAATCATTCATTTTATATGATTTTCATATTCATTGATACATTATATTGAATTCTCTCAAATTTTTAAAACTTCTACCATATCTTTCATATCATATTTTCTCATTTCTGATGTTATTTGTAAAATCTCTCCTTCAACTTCTTGATATAATTTATCAAATGTTCTTAAGTATTTTACCAATTATTTCAAAGAACAAATTTTAGGTTTTATTTTTTTAACATTTCTATTATATTTGATACTTTCATATGACAAATGCATGATTTTTCCTTTCTCTGCCATCTTTAATTCTCTTTGTATTCCTTTTTCCAGGTTCTTGAGTTGAATGCTTTGCTTATTCACTTTCAAACTTTTATCTCCTAATTAACAAAATTGTGTCTATATAATATCCTAAGTACAGTTTTGGCTGTTTTCCACATATTTGTTACATAACCCACTTGCTGTTTTTATTTCTAAATTATTTATAACTATAATTTTGGTTCCCTCTTAGAAAATTTTAGGATTTTTAAAAAGCTATCTTTCTGTTGTTTACTTTTATTATTTGTATTGTGGAAAAAAATATTGTGACCAGTACATCTTCAACTTTGGAGAATTTTTAATGTTTTTCTTAGTTTTATAATGCATGGTAAATTTATATGTACTTTGGAAAGAATGTGCATACTATCATCATTTGAATATATAATAGATCAGTCATGTTGATTGTTAGCAAACATTCTATTCTCTTACGCATTTTTTTGTTTTCATGATATATTGATGTTTTAGAGACAATACATTTTGCTGTTTAGATTTTTAATTTTCTTCCATAAAATATAGGACAGAGACAAAACAGCTTCCTCAGTATTGAATCTCAGCACCTGGAACAGTGCCTTCAGTATACAAACTGTGTCACTTATATTCAATGCTTTGCTCTCTGTTCTGGGAAAATTCAGTGCCAGTGCATGAGGACACAAAATTCCATGAAGCTAAAGAAAAAGGGAGAGAGATCCACAGTTGCAAAGTGCAATTTACTGGAGACTTACTAACAGAAGTACAGTCGAGGGTGGCAGGAAAATCCAGTGGATTTCCATGATTTGGGTTGGAGGTAGGGGAATTATACAGTGGTCAGGACAAAAGTAACTTTCATTCAAGCTGGAAGATGCCTGGTTTGGCTCAAGCTAACATCAAATATATCAGGTGCACCTCTGGTGCTGATGGTGCCAGGGTCTGGTTGTGCAGCTCCACATACCACTCAAATGGTAGATGGAGAAAACAGACAGTTACTCAGAGGCAGTCATAGGGATTCCAACTCCAGCCAGCTGCAGTCAGGTCAAGCTGGGTCCCTTTGTGCTCAGTAGAAAAGCTCTTTTCTCAAGGTACAAGTATCAATAAATGTTGGTGAAGATGTGGGGGAAAGGTGGAAGTACACTCATGAGTTGTTGGTGGAACTGCAAATTGGCACAACCTCTCTGGAAAGCAATATGGAGATTCCTCAAAAAACTAGAAATGGAACCACATTTAACCCAGTTATCCCACTCCTCGGTGTATAGCCAAAGGATTTTAAATCAGCATACTACTGTAAGGGTAAAAGAAATTGAAGTTAAAGCGTAAAAGTTAAAGCGTAAAAGATCGGGTGTTGTAAAAGTTTCTAAGCTGCAAGGTCTGAGTTAGCTGTTAAGACAATGCTTAGAACCACCCAGTAAACATTTCCCCTGATTGGTTGTTTAATAACTGAAGGGGTCTGTGTGGTTGCACGCAGGCATTGCAGGGCCTGGACCAATCAGTTTAAATGTAACCCCCTCCTTAGGAATGACCTATCACTACAGCCTGACCTGTTCCCGCCAATGAATGAACCAATCATGTTTAGGAGTTGTTGTTCAATTTTCCCGCGCCTCATGATGATTTGTTCTGATGTATACAAAGCCCTCCGCCCTCCCCAAAAAGTGTACTTAAGCAATCCTCAGCCCCTGCTCGGGGCTCTGGGCTGCTTTCCCTTCTTTAGTGGGCACGGAGCCCCAGCATGCTGGTTCAATAAACCCCCCCTTCTGCCAATTGCATGAGTGGTCACTTGGTGGTCTCTTTCTCCGACGTTTCGCGGGACCCTTACACTACAGTGACACAGCCACATCATTATTTATAGCAACACAGTTCACAATAGCTTAACTATGGAACCAACCTAGGTGCCCATCAACAGATAAATGGATAAATGCCGCAGTCTGTCTGGGCACAAAATAACCGAGCCGCCACACAGCCTTGTAGATTCAAACAGCAACTCTTTATTCCCGAACTCTCACCATCACTCTGCACACACTACTTGGGAATCCACTCCCTCCACCGGGGTCTGTGTACCAGTTCTCTCAGAACCCCGCGAGAACTCAATGGGAACTCCAAAGGAGCGGGCGCCTGAGGCAGCAGGATACGCCCTAATCCTGGAGCCACCCTATTCCCAGCAGGATCCACCCTAAACCCGGAGCCACCCTAATCCCTGAGCAGGGTCACCTTTCAACCCAAAATGCCATGCGTCATTCCTACTTGGCTATGGCTCTCAGCAGATAAAGAAAATGTGGTATAGATGTACAATGAAGTATTACTCAGCCATAAATAATGACTTCATGACATTTGCCAGTAAATGGATGGATCTGGAGACTATCAGGCTAAGTAAAATAAGCTGATTCCCCCTCACCCCCCCCGAAAAAAACAAAGGTCAAATGTTTTCACTGATAAGTAGAAGCTAACCTACAATAAGGGGAACAGGAAGAATAGAAGTTCAGTAGAGTAGACAATGGGGATTGAAGGGAAGAGATAGGAAAAGGAAAGACAGTAGAATGAATCTGACATAACTTTCCTATGTTCATATATGAATATTCCACAGTGGATCTCATCATGAAGTCTATCTACCAAATATTAATTTAGAAAAAAATAACTGTGGGTACATGGCAGAAAGGTAGAGGGAAGGGAGCAGGGGATAAGGATAGGGAAGGGAAAGGTGAAGTACTGGAGTCTCAACTAGAACACGATATACTCCATGCTTTCATTATTATGTCAAAATGGATTCTACGCTCATATATTGTAAGGGTAAAAGAAATTGAAGTTAAAGCGTAAAAGTTAAAGGGTAAAAGACCGGGTGTTGTAAAGTTTCTAAGCTGCAAGGTCTGAGTTAAAATGTAAAGGATTAGGTATTGTTAGGTTTCTATGCTACCTGCAAAGCCTGAAATTTCTGTAGCTGTTAAGACGATGCTTGGAACTGCCCAGTAAATATTTCCCCTGACTATTTGGTTGTTTAATAAGGGCTCTGTGTGGTCTCACGTAGGCATTGCAGGGCCTGGACCAATCAGTTTAAATGTAACCCCCTCCTTAGGAATGACCTATCACTCCAGCCTGACCTGTTCCCGCCAATGAATGAACTAATCATGTTTAGGAGTTGTTGTTCAATTTTCCCGCGCCTCATGATGATTTGTTCTGATGTATACAAAGCCCTCCACCCTCCCCAAAAAGTGTACTTAAGCAGTGCTCAGCCCCTGCTCGGGGCTCTGGGCTGCTTTCCCTTCTTTAGTGGGCACGGAGCCCCAGCATGCTGGTTTAATAAATCCCCTTCTGCCAGTTGCATGAGTGGTCACTTGGTGGTCTCTTTCTCCGACGTTTCGTGACCCTTACAATATAACTAAAAAAACTAGAAAACTGCTGAGAGCCATAGCCAAGTAGGAATGATGCATGGCATTTTTGGTTGAAAGGTGACCCCAGCAAGCCATTGAGATGATAATAATTATGTTAAGATGTGCATTCAATCGGAGATTAGACCCCTGCTGTCTGCCTAGGCCTGCTACTTTGGAGCTCTTGCAGGACTCCCGGAGAGTTCCCATTGGTTGGGGAAGTGCGGTAGGAAGGAATTCCGGAGGAGGGATTTCCAGTTGTTGGTGTAGTGTGTCCCGGGAGAAGGCCAGGTGCGTGGCATATTTGCGGGAGTTTTGGAAATAAAGTTTGTTCCGGCTTGAGTGGCTCGTGATTTTGTGCCCAGCCAGACTGTGGCAGAAAACTTTTTTAAAAAGTGCTTTTTAACTTTTTCATGTCTGCTGGGTTATGCTTCCATAGGCAATAGAACAAGTAAGATCCAAACAATGTCCTGAATTCTTGAGAGGCTTCTTAATGTCAGAGACTTTGTCTTAGTCATCAACCTATATTTCTAAGGCACAAAGTAGGTGCTCAATAACTGTTTATGGAATGAATAAATAAAATTTAGTTCAGTAAATAGATGGGTAATTTTCAAGTGGCACAATGTAAAACCTGTTTTTTTGTTTTGTTTTGTTTGTTTGTGGTGCTGGGGATTGAACCCAGAGCATTTTGAACACAGGGCAAGCACTTTACTGAGATATATTCCCAGCCCCATGGTTTTGTTTTTAATTCACATGCCTTTTGTATTTATAGAATCTATTAGACAGTTTTCAATTTCTAGAGTATGAACAATACTCTTATTGAAGCAAAAGCAGATATTCTGTTGTGTTCATTTCACCAGGTAGGTGGGGCTAGAGAAGACCCCTAGACTCCATAATTCTTTAGGAGAAAACCTGCAACATCCCCCAGCCCAACTGAGGCAGACTCCCAAGTCTTATTTCCTATAGCAGGCAGTAAGGCTTGAAAGAAAGACAGACTGGGGACTCACTATTCACTTTACACAGTACAACAATTGGTCCATATTCCCATAAATTGACCTGGCTTTGGCTGTCAGTGTTTACTGAATGTGCAGATGAGTTAAGTAAAGAGATTGCCCCGATCCTCTTGGCCTCCTTCTCTATTCAACTCTTGTTTCCTCACCACATACTTAAATGCAAAAGATGCTTTACCCTAAGAGCATAAAAGAAGCAGCATCAGTTTCTTCTGTATTCTTCAGAAGATGAAGCTGGCTTCCTGTTTGCACATCCTTGAATTAGTCCTATGAGATTCAGAACTAGCCCATTTCAGGCCTTATAGAAATTCACTCTGGGAGCACTCCAAATTCTCCCAGCACTCCAGTCTATCTAAAGCACTTTATAGTCAATGGATTTGTGTGGTTTATCATTAAGGAATATATGACCTTGCATGAGGTGGCACCTCAGGAGCACTGCTTACTCAAACTGTAAAGAGAATGAACTTACCTATGATTCAGCACCCAGGCCGTTGCAGATTGAGTTCTCTCAGAAGCAGGCTCTCAGAGTTTGTTGTGCAGAATATTTATTAAGCACAGCCTTTGGGATTAACACATGAAGGAAGGAGAGGAAAGAAACAGTAGTGGACAAAGAGAAAAGTCAAACCCTAATACAATCCAGTGAACACATTGGTTGACTCTATAGGGAACTCTGGAACTAGACTGGACCTCTAGGTTGGACCAAGATGGCCATGCCTTTATACTATTGTACCTATCAATCAATAGATTGTGGGGGCAGCCTGTGAGGGATGTGACTTCCATGAGGCAACTCTTTGCAGTGGAGAAAACCTTTGAAGGGACTGACAACTGAAGGTTGTCCCAACAGCTTGAGCAAGAAACTGTCCTTTGAAGGGGGCATCTGGGTAGCACTTACTAGTGTCACACGTGAGTGATCTAGAGACACAAAATCAGTACCTCTCCATTTAGAAGACAGAATCATAGTACCAAAACATTTAGTCTCAGGATCTTTCTTCACTCTTAGAAACTATTGAGGACCCTCAAACGATGTTTATGTGAATTATATTTACCTTAAAAAATTAAAATTGAGAAAAAATTATATATATATACTTATTTACTTATTTCAAAATTTAAAAAAATCCATTAGCCACAAAAGAGTTTATATTTTTAAAAAAATTAGTGATGATAGTGACCTTGTTTGCATTTTGTTGTTGTTATTGTTGTCTGTCTCTTTATGTCTGGCTTAGCAGAACACCATTAGATACTTTAGCTGCTTCTACATTCAATCTATTTTAACACCTTTTTAGTTGAGGTGTATGAGGAAAATTTGGCCTTGACATAGACATAGATTGGATCCAGGGGAAATACTTTAATAGTCTTTCAAGAAATTGTGATACTCTTCTTTTCAACAGGTGGTAATTTCCTAAAAGCTTGTTGTAACATGGAAACTGAAACCATATCTTGGACTTTACAACTCTGATTACTACTCTGTTATATGGAAATGTTTTATCTATCTTATATTTCAAATGGATCATTTATTCCTTCGTATTTGTGTAACCCATGCCTTATAACTCATGCATTCTACTACAAATAGTAATGTATAGAAAAATTACCTTTGTTAATTTTCCTACCAATTTTATCAGGGATTGAACTAAGGGGTTCTACCATTGAGCTACATCCCAACTCTTTTTTATTATTAATTTGAGACAGAGTCTCATTAAATTGTCAAGGCTGGCCTTGAATTTGTGATTCCCCTGCCTCAGCCTCACTAGGAGCTGGGATTACAGGCATGCACAACATGCCCAGAAAAAAAAGGCTTGGGCTGGAGCTGTAGCTCAGTGGCAGAGCGCTTGCCTAGCATGTGTGAGGCACTGGGTTCAATCCTTAGCACTGGATAAAAAAAAAACTAAACAAATAAAGGCATCCTGTTCACCTACAACTATAAATTTTTTTAAAAAGGCTTAATTTTAGGAAGCAGTCAAGTTTATAGTGGCATATAGAAGTTTCCAGAATTCTAAGTTTTGCTCGAAAGCTTGAATTTGTCATTGAAAATAAAAATTATGAGTTGTCTGCCTTAAAGAGACAGTTTATTTTATTTTCAAGAAATGATTGCCAGATATCCAACTATGAATGAACATGGTGTATCTGTCAGTCATTCTTCAAAGGAAAAATGAATTTATCTGGAAAATAAACTTAAAAAATAAAAGGTAAAACATCACAACTGTTCTTTTCCTTGAGACACCCATGATACTTTGATAAAGTATAATACAGTGTTTTTATGGATACTTTACACTTTATTAATAGAATATTAAAGAGGTGTACTTAGGATTGAGGTTTAGTAATATCAGTTATTTTTACTTCATCCAAAACATTCTGCAAGTGAGTGAAGAATCCAAAGATGACTGCAGCTATCAACAGTGAGATACCTGCCATCAGTACAAATTATCACCACAGAGGAAAGGGCTAATGATGCTTTTTGTGTTGTATGTCAATAATTTTAAACATGTGGATCCCTGAGAAGATCTCAGTGAACCCCAGCAGTTCACAGACAATGCTTTGACAAGAACTGAGAGAGATATTCAAAACCCACCACTGGCAGGCTATATACCTGAATGGAGAACCCAGTAAAATTCCTGTGTCCTTGATTCTGAATTCTTTCCTAAAATACCATGAAAATGCATTAAAGTTATGTGAATAAATGTCCAGGATAATATATTTTTTTCTTCCTCTATCAAAGGCAGCATGTCTTTGGGATTTTCCCCTACAAAGCCCTAAGGTGTTTGAGACCCACCTCTAGAACATACAGGACAATGTCCAGAGCAGTGTGGTCTCAACAGAAAATCATGGACTTGCTGTCATCTGAGCCATATTATTAGACCCATAGAAATTCTTAGAACTTGAAACCCAACATAATCGAAATTTGGGGGCAGAGAGGAAGAAGAAATGAGGGATTCTATCAGTTATTTTGTCGTTAGCAAAACAGTGTTAAGCATTTGATCTCTAAATCCAAAAATATACTAGTTTGGGGTCTAACTTACTTTAGAAGAAAATCTCTCTGTTAATATGTATAAAAATAAATTTATAGTTGCTATCATAAAATAGAAAGCAACCAAAAATACATTCATTTAATAAAGAAAATTGACTGTGCTGTATGTATCCCCAGATATTCCATTTAAGACATTTCACCAAAGTAATCTAGTTACCCAGTAGTAAGGCAATTACACACTCAAGATTTAGGGTTAATGCAAATTTAGGACTCAGTTGTGATCTTAGATGCTTCTAACAAAATACTTCTTGCCGGAAATCAAGCCCCTTGGCAATCTTTGCATCGTCATGTTCAATTAAGTGACAATTTATTCTGTTTTTGTTTGTAATGGGACTCGTCATTTACTGTCATTACCAGTCCACCAGAGAGAATACTTGAGTGTTCCCTTTATTTTTCTCTCCAGAACAAATCTAAGCAAACCATCAGAGTTTGCTTTTCTAGCAATGTAAAAGCTTCTAACTAATGGAAAGCCAGCTCCATCTAGCTGTCCATCTTGTACCATTCCTCTGTCCATGTTCTATCAACATAAAACTGTGTATATGAGATATCATCAAAATACAGCTTCTTCTCAAATAGATCCTTGCCAAATGGACAGATAAGTGACCTAATACACAAATGCTTTTAAAAAATATTGATGCCTATCCATTTGTTTCTATTGTATTTTTTTTCCATGTTGTCTTCCTTGAAAATAGTTGGAGTTGGTTATTCTGAGGAAAGACTATAAGATCTGCATTATATCAGAGGACATACACAGATACATACACGTCACCTCCTTTATTAAGTTTGAAATCTAGGTCTAACATTTTATGAAGGTTAAAAGGTAACCAAATTAAGTGTTCAAATGATATTATACTTGAGGTTGTTTATTGTGTGCATATGAGTCTTTATCAAAAAAATGCTAAAACATTTCTCCTGAGATTTCTGAAGGAGTGTTCTCCAATCTCTCTTGGTGAAATCAATCTAAAAATATTTAGCATTGTGTAAATCTTATGATAGTCACATGCATCTTTATTAGGTCATGCCAATATTAAAGAGATTTACAAGAAAAGAAATCAGTACTTGTAGCATATATGTCCTACATTGTTATTATTAAATTATTTTTAAATTTGTAGAATTAATAAACCCTATCGTTAATCTATGCTCTTGAGTAAGGTTAGGAATTTCACTGTCACCACAATTTCATCACTAAAGAGATGTGCTAACATCTTTATGAATTCACTTAAAACCATTATTTCACTTCAAAGAGCTCTACATACATTTCAAAATACGTTGCTTTAACACATTTTCAGTGCATTTTCATCAATATTTTATTCTGCTATCACCTAGCCTTACCTCTCGTCACAAACAATAAAGCAGAGTAGTCAGGCAGTTTAACACAGCTTGAGTTCAGCAACCACCTCACACTACCATCTTCATTCAAATGTCAAAATGCACTCTCAGGGACAAAAGAATTTATCTGCAATCAGAAAGTATGACTTTATAAATTGCTCAAAATCTAAAAAGCACCGAACACACTCATCATACATAATTTCTTCAATTCCATCTTGTTTTATTTGGTTCAACCCCTGCATTTGTACAGATAGTGTTGCTAGTCATGAAAAGAAAAAGAAGAATGTCACAAGTGGAAATCTACTTAAACTGCCTTTCTGTTGAAGTTGATGCTGCACATTAATGCACTTATTCATCCACACAATACAGTTTTGCAAATCATATGTATACACAGAATTCTACCATGTGCCATATCCTTACAGCCTAAATTCTCCTGCCCACAAACATTGTACAGGCGATGATGTATAGCATAGTAAGAAGCTCTGAATTTCGGCCATTTTTTTCTTTTCAGAGCTAAGACATATTCCTTTGTTAAAAGTCACTGATACCCACTGATAATATATAATGATTTGATCATCAGAAAAAACAGCAGGAAGAAACACTGAGGAACAGGAGTTGGGACTCCTCTCTGCCAGAAGCATCACAGTGCACCAGGCAACATGGAGGGTGATGGCAAATGCTATGGTGAGAGTATGAACAGCAGAAAGAACGCACATCCAGAGTCTGGAATTAGGCATGTGTGGACTCCCCATGTCACCATCGCTGGCTATGTGGAAATGAGCAACATATTTCATGTCACTAACTTTCTGTGTCTTCACAGGCAAACTGGAAATGATAAAATACTCCTAAAAGTGCTAGTGTGATATTTAATGGGATAATATATGTGGAAGCACAAGGCACAGATTAAAACAAACAAACAAACAAAAACTCCAAGTTTTACAGCCATTTTTCTCTCTTTCTTTGAAATGGTTGTAAGTATGTAGCAGGGGGCTACACAAAAACTCTAGGTACCACAAAGATGAGGAGAAAGAGTTTTGGGTGACCTAAATTCCAATAGTAAATAAATAACTTCTATACACTTTAGTTTCTGAAAGCCAACTTCAAACCTGCCTAAAGCAAGGACACATCCTATCTTAGACTCAAAAGTCAAAAACTGTTTTGGTTAAATATACAAAAAGAGGACTTTATAGGCCATTCTGAGTAAGGGCTCTAAACATTCACAGTATACACAACAGGTATTCCCAAAATTAATTTGAGCTTCTAACATATGCTCTTACCAGACCAAGTGTCTAAGGTAACCAGGGCACTCCAAATTCATCTTTTGTGTTTCTTCCTTCTCCCATCTTACTATGGTTTAGATATGAGGTGTCCCCTAATGCCTGTGTTAATGCAGGAATGTTCAGAGGTGAAATTACTAGTTTGTGAGAGCTGTAAACTAAGCAGTCCATCCTAGTTGGAATGGGCTGACTGGTGGTAACTGTAGGCTGGTGGGGTGTGGTTGGAGAAGGTGGGTCATGGAGAGGGGGGTAACTTGGAAGGGTACATCTCCCCTGCAGCCTTCTCTCCCTTCCCTCTTTCTGCTTTCTGGCCACCATAAGCAGAGAAGCAGTCGTCTTCCTTGCCCTTCCCCGATGATGTTCTACCCAGAGCAGTGGAGTCAGCCAACCAATGACCAAACTTCTAGAACCATAAACCAAAATAAACTTTTCTTCCTCTATGCAGGTATATAACCTGCATCTTTTCTCTCATTACATCTTTTTAGTTCATCACCTTCTAAATACATTTTAAAGTACTTCTTATCATAGAATGACCACTTTTTGTTTATGGAAAACAAAAATACTCCCCTTCCCTTAAGTTTTAGGATTTCTTAGGACAAGATTTAAAAGAACCAAATAGCTATAACTGAAAAGATTTCAAAAGGAAACTCTAAGTCTTGTCCAAGTCAAAATTCAAAACTTCCACAAGACACAATAAATAAGAAATCATCCCCCCTCTCCTCGTGGTAGTCTGTGCTTACATATTACTAATATGGAAACCTGCACAGAGTAGAAACTGCCTCTTTATGTTGTAGAAATATAGGATAATTAGCCAAACCTTAGGGTTCTGAGGCCCTTTGGTTCATCAGTTTTTATATAGCCTAAACTCCGAAAGTGGTTGTACCAATCTCCATAGAGACATGTAACAGAGAGCACGAATCAACAAACTTTTCTTCCACTCTTGAATTTCACAGGTATCTTAAGCATTGTTATGGCTGACTCTTCTTAATAGTTTGCTTTATCTTCAGTTAATTTGCTTTACTCTCTTATTAATCAATATATAAATTCTCATTAGCCTTCTCTATAATTTCTTCTTTATTTACAATGGTTCCTAAGTTTGTGTGCCTCTAAGGAGACTATGCATACATGTATAATCCATATTGTAGAAGAACCTTTAACCCAGCAATACTAGAAGAGGCCCTACTGCTAAAAGATGATTACCCAAACTATAAATGATCAACAATGCCAATACATTAGTGAATTTTGGCAAATATGGTTTATTTATTTAACAAAATCCTCATGCAACACTTACTATCTTCCAAGAGCTGTTCTGTGTGCTTTCCAAATATGCATATCTATGCAGAAGTTACTTTTTAAAATCATGATGTTGAAACTACTGGTATTCTTTCATTTGAAAGATGAGTGACAACAACAGCAAAAACCATCTTAGCTGCTTTAGTGTGTCATGAACAAAACAGAAAACAAATTAGCATTGATGGCACTGGCTTTCATTTAGATTAGAATCACCTCTCCTGGTACTTTTACATATTCATAGCCTTGTACCAATTGATGGTTTTTAAATTTCACTAGAAATCAATCCAGATTATGAAATTTGACTATCAGAATACCTAGTTGCCCCAATTCAACTTTACTCTTGGGGACAAGGTTTTGTTTTCATTACTTTTCATTCTCACATTGATTTTTATCTCATGACAAGTCTCAAACTCCAATCATTCACAAACTCCAAGTGTGCTGGGAGCCATTAGCCAAGTAGGTATGACAATTTCCTTGCCAGCGTACCCCATGTTGCTGACATGTTGCAGCGACATTGAATGTAGGTGACCTTGCTCAAGGACCAAGGCAGATTAGGGTGTTCCCGGTTTTAAGATAATCGTGTTTAGGGCGTTCCCAGTTTAGGTTCCAGGTTTAAGGTTTAAGATTATTCCTCCTGGGAATAGGGCGTATCCTGCTGCCTGAGTTCCCCTTGAGTTCTCACGGGATTCAGACAGTATATTTTTGGAGATAGAAGCCCAGTGGAGGTGGATTTGGGCAGGGAACGTGGATTTCCCCAGAACGTGATTGTAGACGGCTGGTGTGAGTTCGGGAATAAAGAGTTGCTGTTTGAATCTACAAGCTGTGTGGTGGCTCGTGATTGTGTGCCCAGCCAGACTGCGGCATTTGTGCCCAGCCAGACTGTGGCACAAGTGGTTCACACTTCCTAGGGAGATTTCCTTGGAGAGCAATTAACTTTCCATTTTTTTTGGTTTTTAGTCCTTGCAGTTCCCGTACACCTCACAGAGGCAGTGTTACACAGAGAAAACTGAAACACAAAGGAGATGATTCCTAAAAACCAGTGTAAAGGCTCATTTAAATGTCTCATAATCTTTGACCACTGCAGCTACACCATAGCACTGGAACCAGGTAATGGCCATCATTTTTGCATTCACTGTATCGGAGGTGAGCTCATCAGCTTTGCACCAGACAAAATCTCATACTCTGAATACAAAAGAGCTAACGGTACCAGAGCAGAAGATGATAATAGCATCAATGACTCTAACACATCTAGTTGCTATACTTTGCTGTATGGAGCTTCAAGAAATGAGATCTATCTATAAGGAAGAAAAGACAGAAGGAAAGGAGGGAAGGAGGAACAAAAGGAAAAATAGGAAGAGAAAGGGGAAAGTAAAAAGAAAAAAGGGGGGGGGGGAAACTAGGGGAACTTACGTGAGACTTTCATAATCAGCAAGGAATGGATGTAGGTGGGTCAGGCTTAGATTCACTGCCAAGAAAATGGGGGAATTTTCAATGCCAAAACCAAAAGTTGTAACTGAACAGAACACAAAGGCAGTGTCATCCATACTGATAATGAATTCCATCCTAAAAACAGAAGAAAAAATTTAAGTGGGGCAACTAGTTGGAGGGGAATGCTCTTTTCTTTCATGTTTTCCATAGTTCCTTCCTGGGAAACAGACATTAGCACCACTCCAGACTCCACTGCCAGCTTCCTCACTCCAGGCGAGGGCAGGAGGAGTGGCATAAGTGCTTGGTGAATCTGGAGAAGAGTTTGAGAACTTACCCTATGGAATGGCCTGTCCCAGTCTAGTGCTGTCAAGATGGGGATGGGAAGCAAGTCCACCCAGCTCTGGGTTCAAAATCAGCAAGTTCACTACAGTGACAGTCTAAAGTCCATTTGATCTGAACTTTACCAGTGACAAAGGGGATATTTTTTTCTCATATGTATTCCTTGATTTACTTCTCAACTTGCTTGTAAGCCAGGTGGGGCAATACTTGTTGGAGATTGCTGAAAGATCCCTTAAAACTGGACTACAAAATGTGACTCAGAGGGCATTCCCTGTACTTCAAATTTGCCCCTCCCTTTCCACTAGAGAATCTCCAGCCAGCCCTTTCCCAAGCTCCTCCTGACTTCTTGCTGTTTTCCATGCCTTATCAAAACTTGCTTTTATTTACTTTGTTCACACCTAGTGTAAATGATCCAGATTAATTAGAGTTTGCTAGCTCATCAGAAGTCATCTTCATAGATCACTCAGGATTCTTTCACATAACAAAATAAGACCTCAAAAATAAACTTAATGTCTCATAGAAAATGCAGAGGCACCAGTTTAACCAGACTGAACAAGTATACCTGAGAAAAGTTACTGATTTTATCCAATGTGTCTTTGTGGTTGGGAAGGTCTATGCATTTTAAAGAGTATTTTTACCAGACAGTAAATAATTGAAAAGAAGAGAAAGTATGTCAAAAATATAATTTTTCCAGCCTACTTGTAGTCATTCTTTAAGACTGATTTTATATGTCGCCTTGTTGACAAGATCTGATCTCATTTTCCCATATACGCCAAGGTTCTTCCTCACGGGTGCCCCTCACAAAGGTGACAGGCTCTTCTCCCATTTCCACATTGCCTTACAATTTTATGCCTATCTATCTGCCATCATGAATCCAAGCACTGTTTGAGCCTTTGCTTTGTCCGTCTGATACCCAGAAGTGTTCCATAAAATTTGGTGGCTGGATAGAATATAACTACTGGTCTGAGCTCACATTTGTCAGAAAGATAAATCTTTTCTTTGAAAAATAAGAAGCATTATGGAGAGTCTAGGAGGCAGAAGACAATATAAGGATGGAAAGAGAAGGAAAGTTGAAGAACACATTGAAATAACTACAGAGGGAGATGGTGGCATCATAGCCACATTTAAAAGCATAAAATGGGTTCGAATACTCAGAACTGCAACAGCAGAGAGAAAAATTCCTCACAGGGTCAGGATGGAAAAACATTGTGCAATAGCACCCATGACAGGAACAAGGCCAATATGGATGATTAGGGCTACTCTGACCTGGAAGCAAACAGCCACTGCCAGTTTGTACTATCTAGAAAACTGGCTGTAAAAAAACTGTTCACCTAAGGACAAATAATAACAACAACAGCAACAACAAAAACTGCTCACTTTCTCAAGCCACATAGCCAAGGTCAAAGACCTATAGCTTTAAATTGTCTTAAAACCCAAAAAATGAATTTTAGTAAATATAAAAACAATTTGAGAACATACCAGGATATTCCATTTAAGGAAGTGTATCTTTTGGTTAATAATTTTAAAAACAAAGGAAATACTGAATAAGCATTTAAAAATCAAATATTAGTAATTCTTACATTACTCGTCCTTAAAAAGAGGAAATTTCAGGGTCTTGAGATGTAGCTCAGTGCAGAAGAGTTGCCTTGCATGTGTGAAGCCCTGGGTTTGATCACCAGAAGCACCAGAAAAAAAGCAGTAAGGAAATTCTGGCACATGCTACACCAAGAATGAAAACATACACAAGAACATCCTTGGGCTTTTTACTGTACTATGAGTATCCAGCTGACCACAGGGTTCTGCAGAGAGGATTCATTTCACCCTGCAGTGTTGAGATGAAAATGGTCTGAATCCCTTTTTCAGTTATACTAACTGAAATAAGTCAAATTCAAAACACAAATACCACATGATCCCACTTGTATGAAGTTTCCATAAGTAAATCCCTCCAAACAGGAAGTAGAATGATAGTTGCCAGGGGTTGAAGGATGGGAAAATGGGATGTTGTTTAGTAGGTACAAACTGCAGTTTTGCCAGGTGAAAAGTTCTAGAGATGGTTTACGAAAGGTGGGCATATTTGGTACTATTGAACTGTACAAACGCTAAGTGGTCAAATGCTATATTTCATATTATTCATTTTTACTACAATAAAATATAAAATAAAAACTTTTGATTTTTAATACCTTTTATAAACCAATAAATGATTTTTATTCCATTAGCTTCGAGGTACAAGGAAATGAAAATAAACATTTCAACTGTAGCCTGAGTCAGATTACTATATTGATCATCTTAAATTTCCACAAACTTAAAAAAAAAAAAGTCCAAACCATCAACAATATGCTTTCATATTATTTCATGGTTATACAATGAGTTTGTTTAAAAACACAGGTGAAAAATCTGTGGTACTAGAAGTATTCAGTTATTTTCCCAAACACCTGAAAACTAGATAAATATTCTGTTTGTGTACATTTGTCTCAGATTTTTTATGCTCAGATTACTTTTTGGGAATGCCTTTCATACGTACCCCAAATCCATTTCTTTATACCTAAGCTATAATGAGAGGGGAAAAAATGATTTGTTTGATTGGAAATATTTAGTCAAGAACAGAAAAATTTGCATTCATGCTGACAGTTTCCATAATGTTTTGCCCAGTGGGATTAGAAGTCTCTAAGATAGTAAGCCTTGGAAAGAAGAATTTGTAATGCAAAAACTTAATTATACCCAACAGCACTACTTGAATACTTTAGGCATAGTCAAATGTGCTGTGTTATCACAAGATCTTAAAAAAAAAGAAGAAGAAGAAGAGGAGGAGGAGATGGAGGTTATGGTTTAGGCATTATAGGCATCACCAAAGAAATGGTGTCATGTCTGAGTTGCTGGGGCAGTCATTCTAACCACAGAGGAACATCTATAGTGCTCTTCAGGGGCCTAAGAAGTGCTACTCTCTTTGTGACTCCTGGGACCAATAAATATGAAAATGACTCACTATGGACAACTTCCCTTGTGTATCTAGGGTTTAGATTAAGGAGAATAAACTGAGTTTCTCTTCTTTTAAAATAGAAGACACAGTTTGAAAGTTTCCTATTTTTTACAAAAAAAATGCACACTCTTCCTATAACATATATATAGGAGATATATACATATATCTCCTATATATATTACAGATATATATAACATATCCCAGAGCTGACCCTGGAATAGATTGTTCTATAAGGTCAACTTTCTCATTTCTTCCTTTCTTTTCCTTTCAGTGGCAAAGCCTCTCCCAGTCCCCCACTCTCTGAGCTGAGAAACTTGCTTAGGTCATAGAAAAACATACACAAGAACATCCCTGGGCTTTTCACCCTACTATGTGTACCCAACTGACCACAGGGTTCTGCAGAGAGGATTCATTCCAACCTGTAATGTTGGGATGAAAATGGTCTGAACATCCAATCATCTTATTTTTCTGAGAGGTGCTGTCATTCTCTTGACCTATCTACCTGGAATCCAGTCGGGTAGCTATCTTACCTTTCCTGAAAGTTCTTTCTCACCTTGACTCACTTCATAACCACTGTATCTTTGGTTCCCTTTTGCATCTGATACCACAGACTTCCAGATGTCAGCTTGATTTCCTCCTCCTAACACTTGGTGTGATTTTACTTGATTGCTATCATCTGATGACCTCTGATATGCTTTACTGTTTTCCAAAATCCCACTATTAGACCTTAATGTTCTGGAACCTGAATGGATCCCCCACCCTCACTCCCACTAAATCTCTCCCATTCCTGATTCCCTGCCTGACCCAGTCTTTTCCATCTCCCACCCATTCCATGATGCAATACATCCTTCCTTGGATTTACTGGAATTGAGAGGACTGAAGAGCAAGTAAATCTTCCTATGCTCTTATCATCAATTCAGAACTACTAAGTTGCAAAAGGAACCTGATAAAGTCCAGATTCAAGCATTTTTTCTTCATCATTCCGATAAAATTTTCACAGTCAGCTGATGTGGAATGATTAAAGTTGTAACCAGGAGCAGACTCCAGGCCATTTCTTTCTTTGCCTGGGAAACCTTTTTAATGTAACAACTTCAGATCACTTTGTCCTTTGAGGCATTTCTCCTGCACCTATGAGCCATAAAGAATACCACCAACAGAAATATCCACCCAGAAGACACCTTAAAAATAAAGAAAACTATAAAAAGAAGTCTCAGGGCGTTCAAATAGTAAAGAGTCTTACCTAAAAAGAGGAGAAAAAAGTCAAATTACTCTTTTTTAATATATATTACTTATTCTTATTTGTTTAGTATTTTTGTTTTGTTTTGTCTGTTGTTCTGGGGAATAGATAAAACTACTATTATTACCATATCCTAGGCACTAGGGATTCATCTTTTAGAAGTAATCAGGAGGCCTGCGCTTAAGAGCCAACCCTCTCACAGGTGTTCAATTTTGTTCATTTTTTATCTTTTTCATTTGCCATATTAAAAGCAGCTGTGAAACCAATTTGTTCTTGTAGTTACTCTGCACTAACTTCTTCCTTCATTTACATACTGTCTCTCCTCAAATCACTTTTTGTTTCGACTTATTTTTAATCTGACTATACTTTTCAAAAATAAATTACTGATCTTTTAGCACCACGAAAAACACTTTTGTGGGGTTTGGGGGTGAAGCTTAGTGGAAGAGTGCTTGCCTTTTGGCATATACAAGGCCTTGGGTTTGAGTCCCAGCACATCAAAAAAAAGTGGGGGTGCACTGGGGTTGTAGCTCAGCAGTAGAGTGCTCACCCAGCATATATAAGGCACCGGCTTTGATTCTCAACACCACATAAAAATAAATAAAATAAAAGCATTGTGTCCACCTACAGCTAAAAAAAGATTTTTTTAAAAAGGGGAATTTGGGAGCTGGGGTTGTTGTTTCAATGATAGAACACTTGGCTAGCATGCATGAAGCCCTGGGTTCAACCCTTAGCACAGGAAAAAAAAAAAATATGTATATATATATATATGTGTGTGTGTGTGTGTGTGTGTGTGTGTACATATATATATATACACTATATAGCCTCTGTGTTGGGCGGGAAGGAGAGTAAAGAGGGAAGAAAAAAGAAAAAATGTACTTTTGTGGTCCTCCTAAAAGCTGTCAATATGTGCTCGGCTACCCAAAGGTAACCTTTAGATTTTGAGCTATATCTAAAGCTTGTTATGAAATGATGAAATAATGCTGCCAATGGTGGTGCACACTTATAATCCCAGAAATTCTGGAGACTAAGCCAGGAGGATCACAAGTTTGAGGTCAGCCTCAGCAAGTTAGCAAGAACCTACTCAGTGGTAGACCACTCTGGGGTTCCATCCCCAGTACTGTAAAAAAAATTTTAAAAAATGATTCAATGGGTTTGTAAAATCATCTTTCATTGAAAGATGGTAGTTTACCTTTAAGCCAAACCACCAACAAAAACTTTTTAAACTGAAAATGCAGTCACTCTTTCTCGTGCACTATGAGATTACCTGAACTGATTGTCATACTGCCTGCATTCCTGCTGCCCTTTTCCTACTCACCTTCCCCCAAGCTCAGAAGAGTCAGTCAGCAGAGTGCAGAAATAGACTCAGTGTGGAAACAGCCTGGGTTGTCTGACAAAGACAAGTGTGCAGAAGAAGACATCAAATGCATGTTCAGATCAAAATAGATTTTTTTAATTGTCTACTCGAAGATGTTTCCATCATGTGATTCTACTCTAATACAAAAAAATTCTTAAAAATATTTTTTAAATAACTCTCTTAAAAAGCAAAGACTTCTTTCTTGTTCTTCCAGGGTCACAAGTCAATAGTATTAGAGAGGTAAGGACTAAGCTTTATGTAAAGCTTTATCTTTTAGAGAACTTTAGGAGTCCAATGTGTCCTCAGCCTTTCTTAAATTGTCTCTGGTCTCCTTTTTCCAAACAAGAACAATTTCACATTAAACAGAAGTTATTTTTTGCCGCAGTCTGGCTGCAGCAAACTAACCAGGGGGTGACGAACAACTTGTGTACGTTGATACAGCAGGAGAGGGAGCCTTTTATTGTAGGACAACAGAGGTATTTATACATTCCATACAGCTTATCTAATTAGCATAAACTAGATACATCAGTCAACCAATAAGGAATCTCCACACTTAATGGCTCGCTGGCGTTACTTCACAAACCACTCCCTCTGACAAAATGCCAGGCGCCATCCAGACTTGTTTACAGACTCTAACAATTTTTTAAAGGCATTGATTCCCTGTGCATATACCATTGTACATAGAACTTGTGTTGATGAGCACAGTGGTTGAAAAGCATTAGTGACACTAGTTGATTTATCATTAAAATAAATAATCTGGTGTGTCAGAATGCATTCTACTGTCACGCGTAGCTAATTAGAACAATAAAATAAATAAATAATCTATAAATTCATAAATAAATAAACTGGGTATTGTCCTAATTTTATTTAGAGAGAATATTATTTCTCTCTCTCTCTCTCTCTCTCTCTCTCTCTCTCTCTAACAAAATGATCATCTACTCTAATTCAAGCATTAGTCAGGTGTTCATACTGGGCACTTTTAACAACCTCAACTACATGTTGGCCTTGAACTTTAATCCATTGTGCTTTGATAGAATTTAGTGTATCAATGTTATTAAAGTTGAAATAAGTAGTTTAACGTGGGGATCTTAAATGAAAATAAACCTACATCCTCTTAAATGAGAAGAAAAAAAGGACATTAAGAATTTAATTCCCTCATCCATGAGGGACACATTTCACATTTCAAGACTCCCAGGAGAGGCCTAAAATCAACCATAGTACTGAATTCTATACATGCTAGTTTATATATATATATGTACATACATACACACACACACACACACACACACACATTGTATTTATACATACCTATGACAAAATTTAATTCCCAAATTTGGCACAGAACAAGATTAACAAAAATAAAAATGAAATACAACAATTATAATAATATGCTGTGATGTAAATTATGTGACTGTGATCCTGTCTTCCTCTTTCAGAATATCTTATTATGCTATATTCATACTTCTTGTGATGAGGAAAAATGATACTATATCTATGTGATGAAATGAAGGGAGTTAAATGACATAGGTATTATAATGTAGTATTACACTGTTAGAGTTTCTTGAACATAAACACTGCAATACCATGACGGTCTATCTGATAACAAAGACAGTAACTGATTAATGGGAAGGTAGTGTATAGAGTGTGGATACTCTAGACAAAAGGAAAATTAACATTTTGTCTGAAAAAAAAAACAGAAAGAAATGAAATTCATTATGCTACTCAGAATGATGTGCCATTGAAAAAATTATGAACTGTATATTTTTGAAAATTTTCATTTTTATTTTAGGCTTTAGTTGACTGCATATAACTGAAATACTGGAAAGTAAAATTGCAGATTAGAAGAGATGACTAATTCTTTCGTGAAAATAAATGTAGTTATCTTTATAAAGAAAGCATATTTCAATTAAATCATGTAGATATTCCTATAATGACTTTTTCTTCATTATTTTATGTATTTATTTTAAAAATTTACTTTAATCTAAAAATTACATAATGAAAATTTATGAACATGTCCTCTTTTGTCTTTGCAAAGTTGTTGTGGGGGTGAAGGGGGGTAGTGTCAATCAATGAAAATTTAAATCCTCTGAATGAGGAAGGGTCAAAAATCAGACCAGAATAAAATTCATTTCTATAAAAGTAGCCCTTAATAACATGTTATTTCCTTCTTTGTTTTTCTTCTAAATATCATCATTTCCTACTTGAAAACACCCACATGCACACATATAACATAATTCATTACTCAAAGAGTTTATGTTATACACATGGCACCTAAAAAATACAATAAACATTTTTAAAAAAGCATTCCTATGTATTGCTGAAACTGACTGAGCAAAAGGCAAATGTTTGGCAGATTTAGAAATCAGTTTATTTCAGAGGCTTGGGATATGACTCAATGGTAGAGGCCCTGGGTTTAATGCCAGTGCACCAAAAGAAAAAGAAAAATAGGAAGGAATTAGTTTGTTCTGAATTAATTTGAAAAAATCCTTACTCTAGACTTAAAATCAGATTTCCAGCTGATTTTCAGTGATGAACTTTGCAGCTGCATGTGTTGGATGGATTACAGACAATAAAATGCCAAAATGTAGTTCTCTTCTGGTCCATGTAGATCAGAGGACAGACATTTACAAAAAGCCTTTCCTATTTCCCTGTTTCTCAGTCTCCATGAAGTTGAAATTCACCATTCTCAGACTTAATATCTTTTTTTTTCCCAGAGTGAAGACCCGCTGCCTGTGAGATGACCCAGGCAAAGGTTCAAGGCCTTGGTATTTTCTGCCTCAGGCCTTTCTCTAAGAAAATTGAGGGTGAGAACTTGATCTCCAGTAGAGTCAGCCTATTGTGACATCTCTCCTGGGTCTCTTCACCCCTAAATTCTTCATTTCTTTTCAGAATTTAGCTGAAAAGCACTTTCCCCCTGCCTGTTTATCTCAATGTCTGTCTCTCACTGCTGGTATTTATTGCTTATCACTGTAAGTCTTTATTGAATGTAATCTGTTTGGGGAGATAGTTGGCATGAAAGATGTTCCACCAAATGAAGTTGTAAAGTATTATACATAAATACTTAATTCCTGGATTTATTTATTATCATCATTACTTATTTACCACTATATGCACCCAGGACACCTTTGAAAGAAATAAATCTGATCTGTTGCTCTCCCAAATTTTATCAGAATATCTTATAAGAGATAAATTATGGCATTATGTAATAATTATTAATATTCTTCATATGACTAGCACACGTTATAGTTTACAAAAACTTGTACACATTTAATCCTTCCCAGCCACCCAATGCTAAAAGAATTTGGACCTCCACAATCAGGACACTGAGACTCAGAAAGTTTGAATGATATAACAAAGGTCACCTGAATAATGAGTCTCAGAGCTGGGTTTAAACCCAGCTCCAGGTCTGATGCACTGTTCTCTCTCACAGTTACCTTCAGGATCAGTAGGATGAAAGGAAACCCAGCTAGTTCCAGGTATGAAACAAAATAGACTCCATTGTCTCCTTTCTCTACTTTGTGAAGCTTTCATAAGGGTGTAAATTTTTGTTTATATTCAGCTAAGTAGTTCAACTTTGTATTTAATTCAGGGTCATTGGAGGCTAAGTTTGAATTTGGGGTCCCATATTGAACTTTTATTTGCAACAGTAGGTAAGCTGGGAAAGGCCACTGTAATGAGCTCTAATTAATATGCTAAGTAGTAGAATTAATAAATTATTTTGCCCAAAAAAATGCTGGAGATACCTGTGCTACCATTATGACAGTTGGTGAAGAGTCCATGACATGTAAGATTAGGATCCTAATCAGAGGAGTGTGCCAGTGAAGGGGGACACAGATGTTTGTAGAACAAACAACTGGTTATACGAATGGTGTCAGTGAGCTTTATTGCTGATAGATTATTAGAAGGCATATAATAACCAATGTGCAAGTTTGGAAATCTGATGGACTCTGGAATTAGAACTACATTCAATCTGTCCCACAAATCCTCATCCCACCAATGGTAGATGCAGACACAAAAAATTCTGTGCAAGCATTTCCACAACTAAGCAGTAATACTCAAAATTAGGGGATTCTTTGAAGCATCTTTCTTGGATGGTTAACTTACAGCATCCTGCAATCTATTTGTTTGTTTTATGCATATCTTTCCTCATTCAGAAGAGTCTTAAACAAGGAAAATTACTTTTCTGTTCATTTTTTTCTTTCTTTTTTTAAGTATTCCAGATTTTACCATCTCATTCAGGGATTCCTACACTAAATCTAGTCTCAACTCTTGTTCATTCCCTGAAGGGAAGCCAGCTAAACAAACCAAGAAAGAGAATTCAGAATAGAGCTTGTACTTGTCACTGGGAGCTATGCAAATAACCCTGGCTTATATAATACTTTTCATTCTAATTGATGTTACAATGAAACTCCAGCTCTGTGAATCTATCTTATCTTAAAAACTCATCCCACATTACCCTTTCCTAAAGGAGCATTTCAGTGCAAACCCAAACCATTGCAGACATGCAATTCCTCAAAAGGAATAAATTAACTATAGAGTCTTACCCTGGCAGTCAATGGAGTGCATTAAGCCCCCAAATAAATACACTGCCTGGGAAATTTGATTCAGCTCATAATAAAATAGATTAAATTGTCACCTTGCACTGAAGAATAATTACTCTTGAACTAAGTATAACAGCCCAGATGCATCCATTTTGGACAAGGGGGAAAAAAAGAGGTAAATGGAAAATGTAATTTTTCATTTTACATAGAAACCATCAGAATGAAAAGAAATAAAGGGAAAATAAAGCAATCAATAAATTGTATACATAGGCAAATGAAAATACCAATGTTTTCCATATTTTCTTTCATGTATTTGATTTTTTGTTCTATAACCAAAGAAAAGTTAGAAAACACATGAGGTCAAAATTGATTATCAACATAATTAAGTTAGTTTTATGTCAAGTGTGGAACTCTAAGCTATTATGGTGAAGAGTATGTGATATGTTAATCCATAAGATATTAATGGAATTAATAGTAATTTAATTTACCAAATTTACTTATATCCCAAAGGAATGGATTATAATAATAATTGGTATTTGTGGTGATTTGCATCAAAGCTTATTTAGATAAGCTTAATAAAGTGGAAAAGTAAAAATTTAAAATTATAAGTAGCAGACACTATATAATGAGGTGTATAATGTTATTACAGCTAGTCAACAAATTTGACTCTGAGCATTCATTGAATCAGGACAGAAAGGAAGTATAAGACATTTCATTTAAATTATCTCCAAGAGAAAGCATTAATTTTCTTAACGTTAAAATATATTTCTGGGCATTGAACATTTAAATAATGTTCTCAAGTACAATGTTATACAGGGTACTATAGATAAAGTAATGAACAATAATCTTCATTAACAATGCTTTTGTTATTGTTATTGTTTTTCAAATCACTTTTATTAGTAATAAATCTTAAACCTATGACTATTATATAAATGTGAAATTTATTACAAAAATAAGACAACATAGCCCATACTTTGTCTTTCTAGTTGCCTATCTTGATCTAAATTAGGAAAAAACTTACCCTGAGAACTCCCTCCTTAAAATATCATATCTCTTCAATCACGTTGAGAGTAGAGAATCCAAAGAGATAATTATTGAGGTTTAAAGACCCAAAAGAGGGTTTAGGGTGCTAATATTCTATATTGTTTACTAAAAGAAAAAAATAAGTAAACTTCAGAAATCCTATTAAAATTATACCCATCATAAACCAGGTATCTCTTGGGCCTCCTTGACCCTCAAAGAGTCATCAAGCTGACTCCCTAGGTTCCACTTCCGTGTGAGTCTAGAACCCTGCCTATGTGTTCTGCATATTCCTGACCTGTTTTTTCCATTCCTCTCTGGCTCTGCCACCTCAGTTTGACCCTGCAGTATTTTCCAGGGGAAAACAATCACACTCATGAATACTGTGATCTTGGTGAGTGCAATCAAAAGAGGGAACAGGGCTCCCCACACAGCTTTCTCCAGCCTGCTGGTCTGCCTACTGCTCATCCACCGCTCAGAGAACCACTATCTTGACAAATGTCTGTGCCTGCCATGGTCCACTACCTCTGGGACACAAAGCAGCCCTACAATTTCAGTCTGGAATTCTGGGGATTAAGATTTCTGTGCTCTTGCTACAATCTCCCCTGAGGAATCTTCCCTAAAGAGAGGAAGAGAAGAATCCTTTACTTATTTGTGGCATAGGCTCCTCCTCAGGCCGAAGCCCCAAATTGCTTTACTTTTGGTGAAAGAACATAATGCATTCCCTGAGCTTCTCCTCTTTGGACCCAGAATAGCTAGCTCATCACTCCTACTTATTTCCAAACATTTATTTTTTGAATCATTCTGTGTGACAATCTGCAACAAGATGGCTACCTTTAACAAAAATAAATCTGACCAATGGATGTTTTCATCTCTGGAGGCCTAGAAGTTTAATTTTTTCTTTTTTCCTGATTTCATCCTATTTACACTAATGCCTTTTCAAGGGCAGGAGGTAAATAAATGCCTGTGTATTTACAAATGTAAGAGAGAACAACTCCTCAGAAGGGAATCACAAATGTGGGAATAATATCTATTCAAAAGCCTGGCTGGCTTGGGCCCATCTCCTCAATGGTGAGAGAGCCTGCTCTTCCCCCCTTTCCCTATTCATCTCACATGCTGTTAGCTTGGTGGTAGGGTGAGGAAGTGGAACCTAAATTATTCTTGCATTAACTCCAACTCAAGGTCTGAGCTGGTACCTGGCTTGCCATTCTTGTTCTATCTTGCTCCCTCAGCTTCATCAATTTCATCTCCATCTTTTCCTCTCTATAGATCAGTTCCATCAACTGTGAAAATTAGGGAAGGTAAGGTTGCAATTAATGAGAACTCACCTCAGTCTGTATTCTTTAGGTATACATATCTGTAAACTGCTTCCCCCCGCCCCGCCACCCCTGATCTTGTACCAACCAGTTATCTTATTTTCCAAGCCACACTTTGTGATACCTTATCTATTGGCCCTCAAATGGTAGCCTGCATATACTGGATCTTTCTTCTCTATTTTGTTTATGGTCAGGAGTTTGACATACAAATCCAGCAACTACCATATGGTTAAATGCTGAGTTCTGTCAGAAAATATAACTCCCAAATTGCTGAAGGCCTTCCTGCCCCTTAGGATATTAACGCACAAAGCCCAGCTTTATAGTACATGTGAATCACATTTCTTCCCAATAAGTTTTGGAAGATCCTTATTTTTGCTTTGTTCTTTCAAAAGGGGTGAGAACTTGATATCTTTTATGAATTCTTGGTCTTAATTCCTCAGATTGCTTTCAGTTCCTCCATGGGTATCTGCCACCCAAGTTCTAGCCTCTCCTAAGCCAGAGTACAGATCAAAAATATTTCACTGTTTTCACAAAAAAAAAATGCAATTACATTCATAAATTGTAACTGGTTTTGATTTCCAGATGCAACTGCCCATATCCAGTTGTAATTAGACTAGCCTGCCCCGTTGTAAACAACTATAAAACGGTATGAGTCACATGAAGCAACTCTCTTCAGTTACTAGAATACAGTAGTACAGAACTGGGACCCATTGAAAAAGGAAAACACACAAAGTGAGTCCCACAATCATCCCAGTTTTCTGTCTAGATGACTTTCTGGTACACAGTGTAAGGAGACAGACCATGCAGCAGCTTCACTGAGAGAGGAGGGTTTTGGCTGCTGTTTAACTAGAATTTGTCAAAAGGAAGCTACACAGAGAAGGGATTCTAAATGTGCATGGGACCTTCTCAAGAATTTAATTCATTACTAAGCAAAAATGGTGAGTATAAGACTTTTTGAACCCTAGCAAAAAATAGCTACCGAGGAGACGTGAGTTAGAGACTCTAGAGGCTTGAGAGCACTGAGAGATGTTGGGCTTCAAACAAGTTTAGACACTGGAACTTCAAGAGAACTTCAAGTTTAGAGACTTCAAGGAACACTATAGGCATTTTGGGATCCCAGAAAGACCACATGCTATTATACCCCTACAGAAAGGACTACTATAAATATGTTGCCACAAAGCTTAAAAACAACCAAGAAGAGAAACAAGTGTATTCACCAGAAAATTGACTGCATGAGGAAATAAAAACTCAGTTGTTTTAAAAGAAAAAATAAAATAAAATCTAAAGTCTCACTAATAGAGCATCTATAACGTCTAGCTTACAATAAAAAATGACTAGATATAAGAATTACTGACCTCAAACCAGGAGGAAAAAAATTAGTTAATATAAACAGACCCAGAGACAGCAGAAATATAGAAAATTATGTTTTAATAATTTTTAAAATACAATTATATATTTTTAAAAGATTGGCATAATAAGTGTCCTTGGGAAAAATATTAGAAAATATAGGAATTATAAATAGAAACAGAAATTATATAATAAAAACTAGAGTGTTTGAAATAAAAATGTAACTACATGACCTAACAATAGATTAAACACCTCAGTAGAAAAATCAGCGAACCTGAAGAGAGGGCAGTAGAAATTATTGCCCTGTCTTGAAGAAGTAAATGCCTATAAACATGAAAAAAATATGAGTGAACTATAGAACAGTAAGAACAGCTCTAATACATAATTAGAGCCATGTGAGAAAAGAGATGTATTTGAATAAAAAAAAAATTGGGGGAATGGTGAGAAGTATGGCTGTAAATATTCCAAATTGAATGGAAAAACATCTAACAGATTTTAAAAGCTTAATAAAACACACATGTATATAATGTGTCTATACATCTACACATATATGCATGCACATACAAAGTGCAAATTAGAGAATATGTTGACTCTTCAAAGCAAGAATAACAAAAAATTGAAGTACCTATGCTTTCTTTTCAAACAAAATTATTTTTAACTTCATTTTATATTTTATTTATTTTTATGTAGCACTGAGGATGGAACCCAATGCCTCGTATATGACAGGCAAGCGCTCTACGTACCACTGAGCCACAACCCCAACACAGTACCTATACTTTTAAAGTATGTATTGACATCAGAGGAAATGGAATTATCCAATTCATATCTGCATTTATATGATCAAGGAGAATTACATTCAAACTGAGAACAAAGGATAAATCTCATTAGGATTCCTAAATGAGTAAAGACATAGTTTTCCCTCATGTCCCAATGTTATAGGATAACTTTCAGAATCAATTTTGGTTTTTTTAAGCATATATAGGTAAACTCACTGTTATCCTTCATTATAATCTACAGAAACAATCTAATTTTCTAGCCATGAAAAAATGAGAAAGTAAGTTGTGGTTGAACCACAAGACAGAATGCCTTGTACAAAAAAAAAATGCTCTAAAGGTATCTGTAATAGCATAAGAATGTTTTTAGTATAATTTAAGTAAAAAACAGCAAAATATATATATATATATATATAATTGTAATACTGATATATATATGTATATATATATGTACATATATATGTATGTACATATATATATATATACATATATATATCAGTATTACAATTATATAAGACAGTATATATCAGTATTACAACTACTTTGAAGGACGATTAAACCTATTGAAATACTGAAAAGAAAACAAAACGTTAACAGTAGTTTTTAAATAGAGAAGTTAAATAACTATTTTACTTTCTATTTTTTAAGTTTTCAATGGACCTTTGTTTTATTTATTTATTTATATGTGTTGCTGAGTATCTAACCAGCGTGTCACACATGCTATGCAAGGGTTCTACCACTGAACTACAACCCCAGCCCTTACTTTCTATTTTTGAGTCTGGTTTTTCTATTATAAATATATATGAATCTTACAATGTTTAAAAAAGATTTAAAAGAAATTAAGTAGACTATCTTGTGAACAATTACGTAAATTCTGTGTCTTTCCAATCACATAACTAGTTGAAGCTCTTTGATCCTCAGCCTATCATAAAGAGGTTCCTGAATTGGATGTCGTGGTGCACACCAGACATTCCAGCTATTCAGGAGGCTGAGGTAGGATTCAGGCAATATAATGAGACCCTATCTCAAAACAAGATAGAAAAAGAAATTCCTTTACTAAAAAGGAGAAATAGTTGAGGACCTGAGTCTTCACAATTCTGAGATTCCATAACTCTATATATGTATTCTATATTTTGAAATTTTAAGTAACTACTTGGAAAAAATAAAGTGAGTAATTATTTCCTCCTATAGACTGATGAATTTCTTGAAAAAGTAGTCTATAAAGTATACTTTTCAAAATCAAAAAGGAATCCTTGTTTGTCAATGCAATCGCTCTGTAGCCTTGTTTCTGAACCTTTTCATCGTGAATGACAGCTAAATTTTTAAAGGATAAGTTAACACAGCCAAAATGATTTGACCACTTTTTCCCCATTAATTTGCTGACATCCAATATCTAAGGTGCTTATTTAAGTTAGCTGATCTAGTTGGTGTTTACTCAAACTGAACATAAAATAACTACAAATTCAACTAATTTGTATATACAGTCAGATTTCAGGTTTAATCAAATAGCCTGCATGCAATCAATAAATTAATTTATAAATATAGTCAAATTCAGTTCTTTGTATTAAATCTGAACTAATCTGTTCCCTGAAAGCAAAGGCCAGTAGATCTCTTGTGATAAAAGTAATGGTGCCTCACTGAGATTTTTCCCTTTCAAGGAAAATGTACTTATGCCTCAAAAAGATCAACTCACAACTCCTTTCCAAATTTCTTGCCTCAGACTTCTCCCATCCTGGAAAGGGCAACAGTGCATTCTGATGAGGAATGATACAGTTTGGCTGTGGCTTTCAGGCCCACAGTTTCTTAGCCAGCATCACTATCCAAGGACTCACTGAATATCCCACGTTTGGGTAAAATCCCTCAACTGAGTTATATTACATGGTGCAATATCCTCAATATCTTCAAGTAGGTATCAAGAAATAGAAAAGTAAGGATAGCCCCACTCACTTGAAAACTATGGGCTTTCCATCCCCATATATTTAAAGTCTGTGAATCTAGAGGTCCTGATTTAAGAAGAGGAACAGTACCACCAAAAGGATGCACTAAAATTCCAAATAAACTCAAAGCAATGATTGCCTCTTAGTCATATTGGACTCCTTATGCCAGTAGGCCATTAATGTATACAACTGCGCTACCTTAATGGCCACAAAAATCAACACTGAACATCACAAGGAAGAGAACTCCCACCTAATATCGAAGACATCAATTCATGTCTGGGATATCTGCTGGAACATCTCTCAGTACCCCCATGCCCATTTGTGACTGTCAGTGGGCAAGCACAGCAATCCCAGTTTCTAAATGTCACGGAAATCAGGGTCTCAGGCTTCTCAGGGATGAAGGTTGCAGTAACCCTGAAGACAAGCCACCTAGACAAACCTGAAGTCAGGGAGTCATAAATGGGTGATGCAGGAGGAACATGATGAACATCACATTCATACCATTTGCACTAGTGGAGCAGATTATGTCAAAATTCATTTTGTGTTAGAATCGATATGAAGGTTAATCTAAAATGTGTATTTGTGGGTCCTTAATAAAATGCAGATTTTTTTTTGACCCTCCAAAAAAGTAAATTTAAGAGGTGTATGGTAAGCCTAGGGTGGGCATTTTACATAAGCACTGAATATGGAGTCAATTCAGTGGTCTGCTGACCACCTTTGAGATACACTGATCTAGACCATCAACACCTATTATTGACGATGGAAAGCTAAGAACACCACTGACACAGCAATCACAGCCAGTGCATTTGAGAACAATTTTCTCTACCGTTGCTCCCAGGACTTTCATATTCCAACATATAAGAAACCCCTAGCCCCAACTTTGTGGTAGGATTTTCACTCTACTCATGTTTTCAACTTCAAAATGTTAATAAAACATGGTAAGTGCAAAAGTCAAAAAGTAGAAGAGGTGGCATGTAAGTAATGGACTGCACATTCTTAATTTAAATCATGTATATTTATTCACTCAGTCAGTAACTGAATCCTAACCAAATGAAATTGTAATATATTCCAGTCTAGTTTTATTAGGATTTGTGCTGGATGTGTAAATGTGAAAACAAAGAAAATATATTGCTACATCAACTTATATTATTCATGCATATAAAGTTTTGTGTTTCTGCCCACGCGATTTGAAAAGATGCACTAGGAAGTCGATTACAATAACAAGAAAAGGTTATTTGAGTCAAATCAAAACAATAAATGAACTAGCAAAAAATTGTAAAATATTTGTTTTACACTTTTCTCCAGTGACACATAAAACATTATCTTCTTCTCTAAGCGATTATGAATACCGCTACTGCTACTCTGTCATATGGCATAAAATGGAGATTTGTTTAAAATCCTTTATATCTGTAAAGTTACACAAGCCTCCTTGTACTTTAGAGAAAGTATATTTTTTATTAACTCAATTGTCAAAAATTCATGGTTCTTATTTGTAGTTTTACTCAAAGAGATGAAAACATAAAAGATATTATAACCAATTTCTAATTTACTAATTTATCAGATTCACCACATTCCCTCTGTAAATTATACCTCTGTAAAATTGTTGTCAATGTGCAAAACACTATTGAAGGTCAGGCTACTATACCCATTCATTTTTACTCTTCCCGGTGGGAGGCACAATCCATCAAGAATTAGTTGTGTATATTCATAAACATATTTGTGATCTCAGTATCTATTACATCATTTAATTTTGTTAAGTATTACAAAATCCTATGAAATTTCTAAAGCAAACAGATGATATTTCTAAAGCAAACAGATGGATATTTTGAATAAACTTATTAATACAAAACTGCTTTTAAAATTGCTCTCAAATTTAGAGAAATATAAGACAGAGCCAAAATAGAGGTATTTGGTATTCTTTCATATTATTTTCCAAGGGTCTATAACTTTTTGATCTACTTTAAAGAATTCTAAACTGAAAATCCTATAGGATCCCAAATCAGTGTGGTACACACAAAAATTGTATACCTCACTGGGCTCCTCAGTGAGAGCTATACACAAAACAGAACTCAGTCCCCATCCTATTGTCTACTGAATTCATGTTTGCATAGCTGTATAACAAGTTTATTTTAAGACCTTAAAATCTTCAATTAATTTTTAATAACTTCCTATAGTTTCTAAATTATAGCTGTTAAAAACAATATACACAGCCTTGCACACACGTTCAAAAGTTTCTTCAATGCAGAATGCCAACCTTCTTTTCAGTCTTCCCATACCATAAATTCTAAAGCAGAAGCTGGGAAGATCCAGGTTTCCTAAGTCCTCCACCCACCTACCTGCTCTGAATGAGTCTTGAGGGAAGTCTGGAGAAAATCAATCTAGACTGACAGTGCATACCTGGAACTGAGACTGGTGGGTCACGGAATATGCTCATCTTTCTCTTTATAAGATATTGCCCAATTATTCTCCAAAAGAGATGTTACAACTTACATGCTCACAAACAGGACATGGTTCTGATTTCCCCACATTCTTGTCAACATTTGTCGTTGTCAAAATTAGGCTTTTACCATTTCAGTGGATATGAAATAGTACCCTATAGTTTAATTTGCAATTTCCTTTCTGGTTACTTGTAAAATTGAGCAACTTTTTAACCCGTAAATAATTGGACTTTTGAATTTCCTCCCCTGTGAATATTTATTTTCTAGTGAGTCATTTTTCTCTTATATATTTGCAGGAATGATACTAAACAGTTGCATATTACAAAGCTTAATAAAATGTAAATTAGAAATCCTTTGCCCGTCATCCCATTCCTGAGTTCTTCTCCTGAGAATAAATCATTTTATATACTTTTAGCTGTTTATCGTAACATTTGTCTCCATATTTCTAAATAATAGGATCATTTATGTTATTATTATTGATTTCCTACATGGAAGATAAGGATTTAGCATTCTTACATGATTACCTCATCCTCCCAATGAAATTATAACTAGTTTCTTCTTTAAGGTATTACAATTTAGAGTGTTATGATTATATAAATATTGATCATTCCTCAGGTCATTATTATTGCTATTGTATTTCCTTTTTTAAACACAACTTTTGTTGTTTCTATAATTAATAACTGCCTCATTGCTTCATATGCTTTCTTTTCATGAATCCTCCCTTAACTTTCCAACTTCTCTCAGTCATGTTTTCCACATAAATGTCAAATTATCTGCCTTTTCTGGATCACCCTTGTCCTGCACCAGCTTGAACTGTTTGTTCTCTTCATTGTTTCCATTGCTCTCTGTCTGAGACTCTAGGACTTCCTACTTTCACCCTGGGGATTCCATTTGCTTCTGCCCATGTGAGATCCTCTATTTCCTGGATCCATCTTTTTTCTTGGTTTATTCCATTATTTTAGTGAGGTGCATCCTCCAGCACTTTTATGAGGCATTTTTGACATCTTCTGTCAATTCCAAAGTGAGCATTATTATTTCCTCATACTTTGTCACTTTTTCTTCTTTTGCCCATCACCCAGTGTTGTTGAAGAGTTCAATGCAATTTCCATTCAATGTGCTCATAGTTGGCCTGTTTTTACCCTCTCAGAAGTTTTTAGATTCTTCTCTTCATCCCTAGTATTCTAAATTTTCATAGTAATGTCTGTGCCTTTTTTGCTATTTTTTGTGTTATGATGCCTAACACTTGGGAGGGTAAGATTGGGCTTCTTTAAAGCTGGAAATTTGAATTCTTTAATTTTGGGAAATTATTTTATTTTGTGTTATTTGATAATTTCCTTCTTTCCATTATCTCAGTGCATGCACTCTTGTTTGCTTGCTCTCTCTGAAATTTCTGCTTATGTTCAAATCCTAGAAATGCCTTGATATTCTTATTAATATTTTCTGTCTCTTTGTTTTAAGTTTTCTTTCTGGAACATTTTCTGTTTCTACTTTCCAAAGATTTAAACATATCTTTCATATGTGTATGAAGTGAATGTCTGAGTCATTTCAGGCAGCTATAATAAAATAACATAAATTGGGTCACCTAAACAACAAATTTATTTCTCACGGTTTTGGAGGTAGGAAGCTCAAAACCAAGTGCTAGCAGCTCCATTGTGTGGTAAGGGCCCACACACTGGTTTGTCATGACCAGCTTCTCATTGTAGACTCACATAGTAGAAAAAGAGGGAGAGAAGAGGTAGTCAGAAAGAAAGTTAGCAAAGTGTGAAATATGATATATCAAGAACTATGTAATGTTTTGAACAACCAACAATAAAAAATTAAAAAAAAAAGAAAGAAAGTTAGTCAGAAGCAAGCGATCTCATGTCTCTTCTTCAAATGTCATTAATCCTCTTCATGAAGGCCCTATCCTCCCGACCTAAAGTCCCAAGTTCCTTATACTATAACATCAGGGGCTAGGATTTCAGCATATAAAGATTTGATCCATTGCATACATATACATATATACAAGTTTCTAAGAATCCTTTCTCATTCTTTTTTCTTTCTATAGCATCATATTCTTGTTTCATTAATATAATATCTAGTTCCATTTTCAAAAAGTGTGTGGCTGTCTCTTGCCCTTGGCTATTTCCCTGCTTTGTTCTTGTGGTTTTTATAGGAAGGAGTGTAAATGAATGCTGGATTATATCTGTCACCTCAAAGCGGAAGTTCACTGCAAATATCTTCTCTTAGCCTATGATTTTGTCTTCGTACTTGAACTTCCTCTCCTATAAAGTAAGCATAACAATAATAACAACAGGAATATTATCTATCTTCTTTAGAATATTCTTATGAAGCTCAAAAATAAGCAATAGATGAGGGGCTGGGGTTGTGGCTCAGTGGTAGAATGTTCACCTAGCACTTGCGAGTCCCTGGGTTTGATCCTCAACACCACATACAAATATATATATATATATATATATATATATATATATATATATATATATATATATATATATATATATATATATTGTGTCCAACTACAACTAAAAAATAAATATTAAAAAGAGGCAATATATGAAATGGCACCTTCTAAACTAGAATGAATTCTAGCTGCTATTGCAAATATTCATGTCAATCTAGTGGGGGAGAGGAAACCTACAAAAAGTTAGTTATATTATGAAATGCTAAGAATGATGATGGAACTCTGTGTAGAGAGAGAAGTGTGGGTAAGGACCTAGCTGTGGAACCAAGGAAGGAATACTTGAACTCAGCTCAGGTGCTCATGAACACTTTCTTGGAAGTAACCATACTAAGTCAATATTCAAATGCCCAAAGGGTTCTACTTATCTTGTCCTTCTCCAAAACACTGAAAAATTCTAATTAATTTTATTTTAAAATATCCCAAGTATATCACCAAGCTATTTCCTTCTTCTAATGATATTGTTTGTCCCCTCAGCCAGGTCACAAAGTTTGCATTATCTCAAGAAATTTAGGTTGAAGAATATATTCTTATGATGCAAAGAAACAGGTAATTAATAGTAAGGAAAACACTGTACAGATTACCATTAAGTTGATAACATGAGATTTGATCTTCCCTGGGAGGTTTTAAGATTATCATTATATTAGTCAAGGTTCTCTAGAGGAGCAGAATCAACAGGAAATATAATTATAAAAGGGGGATTTATTAGGTAGTTTATGTGACCAGAAGCTGGATAGTTTTCAATGGCTGTCGGCAGGCTGGAGAGCTGGAAGAACCAGTAACTGCACAGTCCGAGAGGCTGAAGCCTCAGAACAAGAGGGATCAATTGTTCTACCTTAGTCCAAGACTGAAGGCTTCTGGAAACTCCCTGAAGAATCACTGGCAGAGTCTGCTTTGGAAGAATGAAGAAGCAAGGTTCGGATATCCTCAGATAATCACAACAGTAATCAAGAACCTGTTCAAGAATTGAGATTGCATCTGCTGCTGCTTTCTTGTTCTTCCAACTTTTATTCCATCCAATCCATCATCCTACTGGACGCTGCTGCTCATACTTAGGGAGGGTCTCCATTTCAGTTGGCTATCCCACATGCTAATCATTCCTAGACACACCCTCACTGACATACTCAGAAGCCTCTTAATCATTGGCATCTCTTGATCCAATCAAGTTGACAATTCAAATTAACCATTAAAATCATCTTTTCTTCCCCAGAAGAGCTTTTGCTACTTTCCAGGCATTTTCACAAAGAGAATCTTAATTATTCCTCATCATAATCGTCTACAGTTTCTAGGATCAACCCTATTTTACAGATGAGGAACTGACGGGTCAAAAAATTTAATTATTTGTCAGCCTGAATTTGAACCCAGGCTTCCAGATACCAAAGGAGAAAAATCTAGTTCACCATCCCATTCCAGGGACCAGCTACTCACCATCCCTCCCAACATTCTCTCATAATAAAAATGCATTGTGGGCTGGGGTGTAGCTCTGTTGTTGAGTGCTTGCTGAGCATATGGAAGACTCTGGGAATGATCCCCAGAAAACCCCACAAAAGCACTGAGGTACACACCTGGGCAACAGACCAAAGTGGGGACTACTGCCAGTCCAGGGCTTTATCAGCTGATGTCCCATAGCAAATGCCAGCACACTATGTATGTCATCTCCTTGAGGCACCAGAGCATCAGGTGACTAAAATGATAGGTTGTGCAAAGGATCCACACTCATTACAAACGGCCCTTCTTTTCTTTTTGTTTCATTCATTCTGAGCAGATGGCATGTTTCAGCGAAGTGTCAGTATTATATTTAAGACATAGTACATCATTAAAATAAAGCTCAGGGCTAATAATTATGTCTTGTTCAGGTATTTTATGACTAAGATTCTGACTTTCCCCCAAGGTTTCCAACTCACTCTTTTCAAAATTGCTTCTCTCAGGGCATTTGTTACATTGTGGACGTGTCCCCAACAATTAAATAGCAGTTTAATCCTCTGTCTCTAGATTTTTTTTTTTGAAGTAGTATCCTGGAGCTTAAACTACTTCCACTTTCAAGATGGTATTTATGGAGTCCCCAACCAGCCGTGCAAGTGTGATTGCATACAGAGGGTTCATCAAAATAGAAACTCAGCTCCCAGCCCCCATGTCACTCACTCTCTGAGGGGTCTTCTGGTGTCAGCAGTGCAGCCCCCTTCCCACTCTGCCTTTATCTCAATAGCAGTTATTACTCAACAGTTATTAAGACACCTAGAGCATTAAATTTCATTCTCAGGGAAAAAGACAGAGCCCCTGGATTAGACAAGTACATGACCTCTTAGTATCAGTGTTTCAGTTGAGATGTTGAAGGTCCCCATGTGTTAAAAGCTTGGTTCTCAGAGTGGTGCTATTGGGAGGTGGGACCTTATGGGAGGTCCTTAGGTCACCAGGTATATACTCTTGAGGAGGAGTGTGAAACCTTGGTCCCTTCCTCTTCTCTGCTTCCCAGCTCCATAGGTGAGAGGTTTGGCCTGCCACTAACTCCTGCCATTCGAGGCTGCTCTTGCCAGAGGCCCAAAATAAGAAATCACTTGACTCAGACTGTTTCCTCCAGAAACAAGCCAAAATAAACCCTTTCTCCTTATAAGTTTATTGTCTCAGGTATTTCATTATAGTAATGGAAAGCTTACTAATATATTCATTTTATCTTTTGATTGTTGATAATAGTGCCCACCATTATTGATGTGAAAATCAAATGATATCAAGTATATAAAATTATTTTGTAACTTACAAAGAAGTAATAATTTAGAATTAGCAAAGAACATTTTATTGCAGCCTTATTTAATATTCTTCATGAGCTGGGGAAGCCTGGTGCTCTGTGCTGAAGGACAAAGTTCCTTGCTAGTCTAGTCCAATAGTCTAAAACTTCTTTTAGACTATTGGGCTGGTATCTGACATGGCAGTGCAGTGTAGCAAAGCAAATAGGATATAGTGGAGCAACTTCCATAGGCAAAGGCAGCAGGAGCAGCAGATTATTTTAAGAGCCCCAGACAGAAACTCTTTCTACACACATGTATTGAAAACAGGTCTATGTAAGTATTCTTTCACAAACTATTAAGTTTATGTATTACACTGCTTCGTTTTCCTACCTTCTGAAGTCACAAAAAACATTTTGAGCCAAACATCCAAATCACTGCTATTTATAGAATTTTCTTAGATTGGTTCTGCTGAGCTCACTCTAGTTATATGTTCAGTCACAGGTAGCTGAACTGCTTTGATTGCAAGTTTACAATCAGAAATAAGCACCTCAATATGGATATCCAAATCTCAGAGTCATATACACATAACTTTTGCTTTCTCTTGTGATATATTTGATATATTTTATATAATTCACATCTATCAAGGATTTTTGACCTTGCAAAATTTATTAATTCTTTTATCAAATATTTTCAACTCTTTTCAGGGCAGATATTTTCATATGGGCTTAGGATTCAAAGATGATTAAAACTGTCCTTTCCAGCTCTCAAGGGACTTGCAGTCTAGTAGGAATACCAATCTCAGCAGTCAAGAGAAATTTTTCTCCTTTCATCTGACTGGCTTGATCTTCAGGTTACACCACAGACTACTAAATTTAGTCAAGTTCAACTAGCTATGACCTCATTATTATGGAATACTTTATTGCATATGAAGCAGACTGAAAACCCCATTTGTTCACATAAGTTCCCTGTGGCTGGTTGATACCATTTAAATTGATGAAATCAGCAAAGTTCACAACTTTCACAGGCACTTTGACCTCAGTCATTCTCAGACCGGTTAGTCTGCCAGATAGAAAAAAAAAAAACAATTGCTTGCCATTACCTAAATCATTTAGTAAACATTAGCAATGTGCATGTTCTTAACATAGATGTTTTTTCCTAAAGTTGATAACATTACTAATATGATAAAGGATTAAGGTTATCTCCATTTTACAAATGGCTAATATAGTGGGAGTTAAACCAAGAATTTCTCACCATTAATGGAATAAGTGAAATATTTCCACACTTATCACACTTCTTTTAATTTAACATTTTAATTGAGCACCTACTACAGGTTAATCAGGATGCTAAATTCTGGAGACGGGAGTAAAAATGAAGAAGATATTATTTCTACCTTTAAAAAAGTTAAAATCTAAGAGAACACACAGATACATACAGGAGTAATATAAAGCATTAAATCAAATGGGAGAAGCAGTGGTTGGGAGAGTCCGGGCATGGAACGAGCAGTTTCAAGGTTCACACGGGAACCATAATTATGGTGGAATGGGTACTCGCATACTCTGAATTATTTTCTTCACAGCACAGTTAATGGTATAAAGAAACAGCCCTCTGAGTCTTTTAGACAGGACAACAGATAGGGTGGGGAGAGCCATCCTGAATCTCTCCAGACAGGATGACTAACTGAAGAGCATTTCTTCTCCACAGGTCTCCTAGGTCTCCCTTCAGTCCCTCCTGCCAGACCCCATTGCCTTCAGCTCTCCTACTGTGTCCCCACCTACTCAGGCCAGCTACACTGAGCTTCCCCTTTGATTCTCCCCTTCTTCTTGACTGCCCATAGGATCAAGGTCTCCCCTGTGGAACCTCAGGAAGCCTTCTACCTGGCCATGTTAAGGCAGTGGATATAGGAACACCCTCTCCCCACTACCCCCTTCTGGCTGCTGAAGAGCAACTTGGCTGACATCCTGGCTGAGCTTTGGTTTGACAAATTTTGACTGCCTTCCAGAGACCACCCATGTGTGCCCCTTCCCCTTTAGAGTTGTGGCTGAATGGTTCCCCAGAAAGGATATGTTGAAGTCTTAATCCTAGAGCCTCAGAATGGGAGCTTTTTTGGAAATAAGGTTGATACAGATGAAATAGGTTACATTGAGATGAGAGCACATGTTGTTAGATTAATTGATCCAACATGACTGGTATTATTCTAAGAGAAGAAGCGACGCAGTGTGGACACAGGTACAGATGGAGAAGATAGCTATGAGTGAAAGCAAAGGTATAAATGGGAGCCATGTTGCCATAAGCCAAGGAAGGCCCAAGACCACCAGAACCCGGGAGAGGCCAGGAAGGACCCTCCCCTAGAGCCTGCAGCAAGACCATGGTCCTGCTGACACTTGGTTTTAGACTTCTGGCCTCCAGAACTGTAAAAATCAACGTTCATTTCTTTTTCTAAGCCACTAAGTCTGTAGTATTTTGTTACAGCAACCATAACTAAGGGACACAAAGGGCAAAAAAGTTACAAAAGATTAAACAAGAAAGTAGTACAATGAAATGGAGAAATGGAGGTAGATATTGCACTGCCTTAAATATTAAAGATTAAATATTAAAAATTTTATCATTTTTCTGGTAGTCTCTAAATTGCAGGTTTGTTGAGGAATACTCCCAAATCCAATGAGAAAGATCTCAGTCGTGAAATTTCAGGAACAGAGAAGCAACATTTTACTCATCGAGGTTACTTACCATCTCCTAAGATGTTTGTTACCTTGTCTACTGAGTCACCTCTCTCAACTCAGCCCACCCCAGGCCGGCACTCTCCTGCTGCAGGGGAGAGAGAGTTTCTGCCTTTGGCTCTGCACAGAGCCCTGCTATAACCAGCAACCTCCAGGCATCCCAAGTCTCCACTCTGGTTTCCACACTGGCCCCTTTAAGCTCTGTTCTCACACTAAGTTGTCAAATTTAGGGATGGGAATTTGATTCACTGGTAGAACATTTGCAGGAGCACCTGGGTTCCATTTCCAGCACTGCCAAAAAAAAAAGGCAAATTTACTTCCTAAATCAACCAAATCCAACACACTTACAAATGGGGACAGTCCAATTAGCAAGTGTGTGCTAAACAGTTGTAATAGTACTAACAGAGACAAAAGAAGGTTGGGGCATTGCCTCAAGACCTTGCAGATATATGTAGTCCATGCAGGAGGCCCAATAGCTAGAGATTTAAAAAATAATAAAATACAAAAAGGCTTTCAGTACATATCATGTATACCATAGGAATTCAGAGAAGGAGAGACACTTTATAAATTAAAGAAATCAGAAAAGGTTGAACTTGAAGGTTTTTTTTAAGAAAAAAGTATGAAAACATTATGTGCAAGTTCCTAGCACATAAAGTTACACCTTAAACAGTATCCACACAACTGATATTTCTGGAAGGAAGAAGAAAAGAAGAGAGAGAGAAAGAGAAATAAGGAGGGAGAGAGAAAGTTGGACTGGTAGAAAAGGGGAGACAGTGTTCATATAAGAAGAGAGGATGGAGTGGGAAATGGGATGAGGCAATAAAAAGTAGGGGCAGTAAAAAAGATGGTTTTGACCTTGTTTCAGTTTGATTGAGCACTAGGAGGAGATAAATGTTAGATGCAAGATAAAGCCAGATGCTTGGAGAGAAAAGGAAGTTTATAACCTGTACAGTTTCCCTGCTGTTTCTCTTCATGGCTGTAGCAGGATCCCAGTTTGAGCTCCAGCTCCTGAATTCCATATCTCTAGGCTGCCTCATTATGTCTGGAGAGATCAGGGCCTGGAAGGATCCCAGGAAGCTCTTTAGGAAGACTACTCCAGGCACATTCCTAAGGGAGGAAGGGCAGGAAAGGTAGAAGGGAGGACAGCGTAGGGAGCTGTACACACTCACCTTAGACCACAGGCTGGAGACCCAGAACCTGGCAACTGCAGGACACTGGGATTACCAGCGGGGCCAGAGGGGCTGACGCTAAATTGGGGGCAAGGGGACTATACAAAAATGTTAATCCAGTCTAAGGTGATGTCTCTCTGGGAGAAAAGCACTCACAGTATGGGCACCACCATTTATAAGATAGAGAGATGCCCTCTGCTGAAATAGCTCCCTCAGGGGCACCAGCATTGATGGGGAAGCAGGATGTATTTTCTACCCAGCCTCCCCCAGGAGACATCAGACTCAAAAATGGGGTTGCTGGTGAGTGATAGGGATAGGGTAGCCATGTATAGTTTCCCAGGAAACAGGAACACTATCACAGCAAGTCAGAAGAGGAGGAGAGGAAAACACTGGACATATCTGATGATGGGTAAGACTAGAGAACAGGAGACACTCCCTGAGGATGCCCAGGATTGCTAGAAAGAAATGGGCCAAGGGCTGCAGGTCCTTTCAAATGTATTGGGACACTACGAAGAGAAGTAAGTACCCCTTTGTAGCTTTTACTTTGACTCCCCAAATTTTAATCTAGGAAATGTGGGATACAGAGCAATACAAATAATGTCCTCCTGACAAGGCCCATGACCTTGCATCTGAGCTCTCCGTGACCCTGACATCATCGAGCCACAGAAAAGAGATGCCCCCACGGCTTGCTGCAGCTGGCATCAAATAGCATAAAGAGACAGCCAGCCCCAGCGAGTCAGAAAACAAGAGCTGCAATCACATAGTCCAGGGAATACAGATATTTTCCTCGAGGCAAGTCACAAGATGCTCCAGAACAGAATACAGCTGCTTAAGTATACCCATCCTCCTTGCAGAATCTCTGCTGGCAGAGTTCTACCATGTGGACTAATCAAGTAAAAAAAAAAAAAAAGAACTAGAAAAAAAAAAGATTTTTTTTTGTGTCTAGTTTTTTAAAACAACAAAACAAAAGAATAGGACCGTAAATTTTGCTTAATGCTAGCTGATTACCATGAGTATGTCCACTTATATGAGATTTTGGTTTACTGGGGGAAATGCATGCAATTAGGAGATTGTGGGAAAGCAACACTCCTCCGGATATGGAATCATAAAACAAAGCAGTGCCCTTACTTGACCTTAAATGACTTTGCCAGCAGAAAAACATAATTTGCTGAACCATATTTGTAAATGTTTACATTTTTGTAACCCAATTGGTTGCAAAATTATATACATTACATATTATTGCTTTTGGTGAACTTTTACTTTTAGTCCTAGAAAACAAAGGCTTGCTTCTTAAAAAAAAAAAAATGACTCTCTTTAAGGTATCTGTCTTAATGATTGCTCAAATGGTTCAATGTAACAATATTACATCTAAATTTAAAAAACTCTCAATTTGAAACAGTAATAGAATAAACCAGAAATTTATGAAATGAGTCATATCTAGAGAGAAAAAAATCCCTTTAGCTAGAGAAAATTTGTATGAGCAAAGATTTATTCTGTTCTTTGATATCTTCAAAAGCATCAGACTCCTCTTGGTATGACTTGACCTCACAGAGCCTCTCCTGCCCTTTGTTGGCAGATAAATGCTGTTTTCTGGAGCTTTTGACTCTTCTGGCCATAAGCCCAGAAGTATTGATCAGCTTTGTGTCACTGCCCTATTCTGCATCAGAAAGGCGCCAGGGTGATCTCCTGAAACCCAAATTCTGCCAAACTACTTCTTGAGTCCCTATGGTCCTTCCCTATCATCCTGAGATGAAAAAACTCAGTGTCCTTAGAAAGGACCTAATTTGGATGCTTCCCAGCTTCCACTTCCCTGAGGAAACTGGGAGCTCCTGATAAAGAGTTGTGCAAGGTCACGATTGACTGATGGCAGATCCAGTTCCTCACGTGGGGCTGGGTTTGGTGCTTTAAATTTCCCCTTCCAGAGCTTCTGCATGCCCCTCAATGATAGCTGAAAGTAGTCATTTTCAGGTTTATCTAGGGAAAAATTTCAGATAGAAGAGCATACTAATTCTTTGAAAATTTTATTCAGAGTTGGAGACAGGCAGTTAATGCTAATGCTCAGAAAGTCTTTCCAACCCAGTTGAAAATAGTTAAAACAGCTTTCTTTGATTTACTTCCTTCATATAATAAATTTTAATATTAGATTTGATTTGCTTAATGTCAACCTGTGTCATCTCTTTTCTGTGTTGTTGTTTTGTTGTTATTTTATTTTATTTTTTTTTTTATTTGAGTCAATATTTCCTGGATAGGGGCTATCACCAACTCTGGTGTGTCACTGCCTTTAAAAGATCAAGTCTCTCTGAGGAGGGTTCTTCTTTGGGCCCCTTTCTCCGATTGTTCTAGGTGTTTTCCTTGCAATCCATGGTTTCTGTCTCTAATAATTCCTCCATGGATAACAAAACACCCCAAATCCAAACATCTCTAGACTTTCTTTATTAAATGACACAGGGGGTCAATAGCCAGACATGGTATAGTATTGGGGTCACCACCCCTTTGTTCTCTGTAGTGGCATCTCTTGTCCAATGGGTGGCCTGTGGTCTGCAGGCAATCAAATTGTGTGACCTTGTATCTCTTGATGTGACCAAAGTCTAGCAGCCCTCTGTGGATGACTCAGCTCTGGCCTGAAGACTCCTCAGAGGACTGCCCTTGGTGACTTTCAGCTCCTGTTGAGAACTGAACCCCATACTCTTCCAAGCTCAGCTCATGAATAGGGTATCCATTTGTTCCTATTTTCACCTGTACACAGATATATATGTGTGTGTGTGTGTATATATATATATATATATATATATATATAATTTTTACTTTTGGTCAAAAGCATTTTACTTTGAAATAATTTTGAAATGGAACTTTTGACAACTCCATCAAAATTATAATATCAATGTATCTGTCAACCAAAATATATTTCAGAATAGTGTGTAATTGAAATTATTTTAGCTTCTCTTTTCGGCCTCAAAACATCCCATGATGGGACACTAAATCACAATGTCATCCGACTTGATGACATGTGATAAGAAGAACTAGGACCCCATCCATACTGAGAAAAATGTCCATCATTCCCCCATGTCACAAGGCCACTCCTACAGTCAACTCACATCTGCTCAATACCTAACCACAGCAACTAAACTATAATACTGTTATGGTTTGGATGTGAGGTATCCCCAAAAGCTCACATGTGAGACAATGCAAGAAGGTTCAGAGGAGAAATGATTGGGTTGTGAGAGTCTTAACCCAATTAGTGAATTAATCCCCTGATGGGAATTAACTGAGTGGTAACTGAAGTGGTAGGGTGTGGCTGGAGGAGGTGGAAATTGGGGCATGGCTTTGGGTATATATACGTGTATGGCAAGTGGAGTCCCTCTCTCTGCTTTCAGATCATCATTTGAATTGGTTCCCTCTGCCATACTCTTCCGCCATGTTGTTCTGCCTCACCTTGAGCCCTGAGGAATGGAGCTGGCTGTCCATAGGGACTAAGACCTCTGACACTGTGAGCCTCAAATAAACTTTTCTTCCCTAAAATTGTTCTGGTCAGATCTTTAGTCACAGCAGTGAAAAAGATGACTAAAACAGATACACGAGCAGAAAGTAGTGAAATAGTGCTTTCTTTGTTACCCTGGTGAACTTCCCTTCCTCCCTGAGGAGGTTCCAAGGCACAAAAGAGGAGTGAGTCTGACCAGCAGTTGCCTCAGATGTGGAAAATTTCCAGGTGGTGACCAGTTCGCCCTTATGGTGGCAGTCTCTCACAGGACTGGGACACTACCCAGACAGAGCAGGCAAGGATAGGCTGAGAACCCTGAAGGAAATTCCAGGGCTCCTCTCTATGTCAGAAAACATCCCAGGACAGACAGACCCCTCTTGGGGTAAAGATGGAGGACAGCAAGCACACCCAAAAGGGCTATTTAAATTGGATCAAACTCAGGTTTAAACTGAATTAAACCTCAAGTTAGGCGGAAACTGCTTCTCGGTCCGGGTCCTGCTGAGGGCCGGTCAGGACTCACCCGTTGCTTTGGTTGCCTGGCAAGGGGAACGAAATGCTGCCATTCGCATAGGATACCAACATGGCAGAGATCTGATGTCATCAGAAAGCGGCGGAGGAGAGAACTTCATCAATACCAGCGGTGACAGAAACAGTTGGTCTCCTGGTAGGGGGGGTGAGGCACAGACACCCGAGTCTCCTCAATTTGTCGTCGAGCCAGAGGGGAGGAGCCGGGCCGCCGCCAGCGCCCGGAGCAGGCCCAGTGGCTCGCCAGCATGGTGACCGCATGACCCCAATTGGAGAGGGGGCGGAGCGGAGACGCCACCCGCACCCGCAAGGTGGGCAGACCCGCGACCCAGTGGTACATGGGCGTGGTAGGAGGGGCAGGGCAGAGCCGCCGCCCGCGCTTGCAAGGTAAACAGACCTGTCACAGACTGGCGGGTCAGGCCCAGTGGCCTGCCAGTGTGGTACACACGTCACCCCAACTGGAGTAGGGGCAGAGCAGATCCTTCTCCCACGCCCGGATCAGGCCCTGCTGGTGTGGTGGCCACGTGACCCCAATTGGAGTGGGGGCGGAGCGGAACCGCCACCCGTGCCCGCAGGGTGAGCAGACCTGTGACCAACCTGCAGATCAGGCCCAGGGGTCCGCAGGCGTGGTAGGAGGGGCAGGGCAGATCCGCCACCCGCGCCTGCAAGGTAGGCAGACCTGCGTCAGACCGGCGGATCAGGCCCAGGAGCCTGCCGGCGTGGTACACACACCACCCTAATTGGAGTAAGGGCAGAGCAGAGTCACCGCCCGTGCCAGGAACAGGCCCAGCGACCTGCAGGCGGGGTAGTCACGACACCCCAATTGGAGTAGGGGCAGAGCAGAGCCACCACCCGTGCCCGAAAGGTGGGCAGATCTGCGACCGACCAGCGGGACAGGCCCAGTGGCCTGCCGGTACGACAGACACGTCACCCCATTTGGAGTAGGGGCAGAGTAGAGCCGCCGCCCGCGCCTGCAGGGTAGGCAAACCTGCAACCGACCGGCGGATCAGGCCCGGTGGCCTGCCGGCGTGGTACACTCGTCACCCCAATTGGAGTAGGGGCAGAACAGAGCCGCCGCCAGCTCCCAGAACAGGCCCAGTGACCTGCCGGCATGGTAGCCACGACACCCCAATTGGAATAAGGAGAGAGCAGAGCCGCCGCCCGCGCCTCCAGGAAAGATACGCAAGCAGTATGAAAAGACAAGGAAAGAAAGGACCACAAGCAATGCAGGTCAACGCAACTTTAAAAGAGGTAACAGCTGCAGCAGATGGAATGTCAGATAAAGAATTCAGGATATACATGCTTCAGATGATCTGGAGTATCAAGGAAGACATTAAACAGCAAAATCAGACAATGAAAGATCACTTCGACAATGAATTACGCAAACAAATCCAGGAAGCAAAGGATCAACTATACAGGGAGATAGAGGTTATAAAAAACAAACAAACAGAAATCCTAGAAATGCAGGAAGCAATAAACCAACTTAAAAACTCAATGGAGAATACTACCAGCAGAGTAGAACACTTAGAAGATAGAACATCAGACAATGAAGACAAAGTATTTCAACTGGAAAAGAACATAGACAGCTCAGCAAGACTGTTAAGAAACCATGAGCAGAACATCCAAGAAATATGGGATAACATTAAGAGACCAAACTTAAGAGTCATTGGGATACAGGAAGGTACAGAGCTCCAAACCAAAGGAATGAGCAGTCTATTCAATGAAATAATACGAGAAAACTTCCCAGACTTGAAGAATGAGACAGAATCCCAAATCCTAGAAGCCTACAGGACGCCGAATGTGCAAAATCATAAGAGATCCACACCTAGACACATTATAATGAAGATGCCCAACATACAGAATAAGGAGAGAATTTTAAAAGCTACAAGAGAAAGGAAGCAGATTACATTTAGGGGTAAGCCAACCAGGATAACAGCTGATCTTTCAACACAGACTCTGAAAGCTAGAAGATTCTGGAACAACATATTTCAAACACTGAAAGAAAATGGGTTCCAACCAAGAATTGTGTATCCAGCGAAATTAAGCTTCAGGATGGAAGATGAAATTAAAACCTTCCAAGATAAACAAAAGTTTAAAGAATTTGCAGCTAGAAAACCATCTCTTCAAAACATCCTCGCCAAAACATTACAGGAAGAGGAAATGGAAAATAACAATGAAAACCAACAGTGGGAGGTAGGACAGTAAAGGGGGGGGAAATAATCAAAGAGGAAAACAAACCATGTTTAGTAACAGAAATAAACAAATATGGCTGGAAGAACAACCCATATCTCAATAATAACCCTAAATGTTAATGGCTTAAACTCACCAATTAAGAGACACAGGCTAGTAGAATGGATCACAAAACAAGACCCAACAATATGCTGCCTACAGGAGACGCATTTGATAGGAAAAGACATACATAGGCTGAAGGTGAAAGGTTGGGAAAAATCATATCACTCATATGGACTTCGGAAACAAGCAGGAGTGTCCATACTCATATCAAATAAAATAGATTTCAAGCCAAAGTTAATCAAAAGGGATAAAGAGGGACACTACATACTGCTTAAGGGAACCATACACCAACAAGACATAACAATCATAAATATATATGCCCCAAACAATGGTGCAGCTATGTTCATCAAACAAACTCTTCTCAAGTTCAAGAGTCTAATAGACCACCATACCATAATCATGGGAGACTTCAACACACCTCTCTCGCCACTGGACAGATCTTCCAAACAAAAGTTGAATAAGGAAACTATAGAACTCAATAACACAATTAATAACCTAGACTTAATTGACATATATAGAGTATACCACCCAACATCAAGCAGTTACACTTTTTTCTCAGCAGCACATGGATCCTTCTCAAAAATAGATCATATATTATGTCACAGGGCAACTCTTAGACAATATAAAGGAGTAGAGATAATATCATGCATCTTATCTGATCATAATGGAATGAAACTGAAAATCAACGATAAAAGAAGGAAGGAAAAAGCATACATCACTTGGAGAATGAACAATAGGTTACTGAATGATCAATGGGTTATAGAAGACATCAAGGAGGAAATTAAAAAATTCTTAGAGATAAATGAAAACACAGACACAACATATCGGAATCTATGGGACACATTGAAAGCAGTTCTAAGAGGAAAATTCATTGCTTGGAGTTCATTCCTTAAAAAAAGAAAAAACCAACAAATAAACGATGTCATACTTCATCTCAAAATCCTTGAAAAAGAAGAGCAAAACAACAGCAAAAGAAGTAGAAGGCAAGAAATAATTAAAATCAGAGCTGAAATTAATGAAATCGAAACAAAAGAAACAATTGAAAAAATTGACAAAACTAAAAGTTGGTTCTTTGAAAAAATAAACAAAATCGACAGACCCTTAGTGATGCTAGTGAAGAGAAGAAGAGAGAGAACTCAAATTACTAGTATACGGGATGAAAAAGGCAATATCACAACAGACACTTCAGAAATACAGAAGATAATCAAAAACTATTTTGAATCCTTATACTCCAAAAAATTAGAAGATAGTGAAGGCATAGATAAATTTCTTAAGTCGTATGATCTGCCCAGATTGAGTCAGGAGGATATAGACAACCTAAACAGACCAATATCAATTGAGGAAATAGAAGAAACCATAAAAAGACTACCAACTAAGAAAAGCCCAGGACCGGATGAGTATACAGCAGAATTTTACAAAACCTTTAAAGAAGAACTAATACCAATACTTTTCAAGCTACTTCAGGAAATAGAAAAAGAGGGAGAACTTCCAAATTCATTCTACGAGGCCAACATCACCCTGATACCTAAACCAGACAAAGACACTTCAAAGAAAGAAAACTACAGACCAATATCTCTAATGAACCTAGATGCAAAAATCCTCAATAAAATTCTGGCAAATCGGATACAAAAACATATCAGAAAAATTGTGCACCATGATCAAGTAGGATTCATCCCTGGGATGCAAGGCTGGTTCAATATACGGAAATCAATAAATGTTATTCACCACATCAATAGACTTAAAAATAAGAACCATATGATCATCTCGATAGATGCGGAAAAAGCATTCGACAAAGTACAGCATCCCTTTATGTTCAAAACTCTAGAAAAACTAGGGATAACAGGAACATACCTCAATATTGTAAAAGCAATCTATGCTAAGCCTCAGGCTAGCATCTTTCTGAATGGAGAAAAACTGAAGGCATTCCCTCTAAAATCTGGAACAAGACAGGGATGCCCTCTCTCTCCACTTCTGTTCAACATAGTTCTCGAAACACTGGCCAGAGCAATTAGACAGACGAAAGAAATTAAAGGCATAAAAATAGGAAAAGAAGAACTTAAATTATCACTATTTGCAGATGATATGATTCTATACCTAGCAGGCCCAAAAGGGTCTACAAAGAAACTATTAGAGCTAATAAATGAATTCAGCAAAGTGGCAGGATATAAAATCAACACGCATAAATCAAAGGCATTCCTGTATATCAGCGACAAATCCTCTGAAATGGAAATGAGGACAACCACGCCATTCACAATATCTTCAAAAAAAATAAAATACTTGGGAATCAACCTAACAAAAGAGGTGAAAGACTTATACAATGAAAACTACAGAACCCTAAAGAGAGAAATAGAAGAAGATCTTAGAAGATGGAAAAATATACCCTGTTCATGGATAGGCAGAACTAACATCATCAAAATGGCGATATTACCAAAAGTTCTCTATAGGTTTAATGCAATGCCAATCAAAATCCCAACGGCATTTCTTGTAGAAATAGAGAAAGCAATCATGAAATTTATATGGAAAAATAAAAGACCCAGAATAGCAAAAACAATGCTAAGGAGGAAGTGTGAATTAGGCGGTATAGCGATACCAGACTTCAAACTATACTACAGAGCAATAGTAACAAAAACAGCATGGTACTGGTACCAAAACAGGCGGGTGGACCAATGGTACAGAATAGAGGACACAGAAACCAATCCACAAAACTACAACTATCTTATATTTGATAAAGGGGCTAAAAGCATGCAATGGAGGAAGGATAGCATCTTCAACAAATGGTGCTGGGAAAACTGGAAATCCATATGCAACAAAATGAAACTGAATCCCTTTCTCTCGCCATGCACAAAAGTGAATTCAAAATGGATCAAGGAGCTTGATATCAAATCAGAGACACGCCGTCTGATAGAAGAAAAAGTTGGCTACGATCTACATTCGGTGGGGTCGGGCTCCAAATTCCTCAATAGGACACCCATAGCACAAAAGTTAATAACTAGAATCAACAAATGGGACTTACTCAAACTAAAAAGTTTTTTCTCAGCAAAAGAAACAATAAGAGAGGTAAATAGGGAGCCTACACCCTGGGAACAAATCTTTACTCCTCACACTTCAGATAGAGCCCTAATATCCAGAGTATACAAAGAACTCAAAAAATTAGACAATAAGAGAACAAACAACCCAATCAACAAATGGGCCAAGGACCTGAACAGACACTTCTCAGAGGAGGACATACAGTCAATCAACAAGTACATGAAAAAATGCTCACCATCTCTAGCTGTCAGAGAAATGCAAATCAAAACCACCCTAAGATACCATCTCACTCCAGTAAGATTGGCAGCCATTATGAAGTCAAACAACAACAAGTGCTGGCGAGGATGTGGGGAAAAGGGTACACTTGTACATTGCTGGTGGGACTGCAGATTGGTGCAGCCAATTTGGAAAGCAGTATGGAGATTTCTTGGAAAGCTGGGAATGGAGCCACCATTTGACCCAGCTATTCCCCTTCTTGGTCTATTCCCTAAAGACCTAAAAAGAGCATGCTACAGGGACACTGCTACATCGATGTTCATAGCAGCACAATTCACAATAGCAAGACTGTGGAACCAACCTAGATGCCCTTCAATAGACGAATGGATTAAAAAAATGGGGCATTTATACACAATGGAGTATTACTCTGCATTAAAAAATGACAAAATCATAGAATTTGCAGGGAAATGGATGGCATTAGAGCAGATTATGCTAAGTGAAGCTAGCCAATCCCTAAAAAACAAATGCCAAATGTCTTCTTTGATATAAGGAGAGTAACTAAGATCAGAGTAGGGACGAAGAGCAGAAGAAGATTAACATTTAACAGGGATGAGAGGTGGGAGGGAAAGGGGGAGAGAAGGGAAATTGCATGGAAATGGAAGGAGACCCTCAGGGTTATACAGTGGAGGGGGTAGAGAGAGAGGAGGGGAGGGGAGGGGAGAGGTGGGGAGGGGGGAGGGGGGAGGATGGGAAAGGCAGTGGAGCACAACAGACACTAGTATGGCAATATGTAAATCAATGGATGTGTAACTGATGTGACTCTGCAATCTGTGTATGGGGTGAAGGTGGGAGTTCATAACCCACTTGAATCAAAGTGTGGAATATGATATGTCAAGAAATTTGTAAGGTTTTGAACAACCAACAATAAAAAATTAAAAAAAAAAACCTCAAGTTATTTTTTTTTTCTCCTCTACTTCTAGATTTGAATACATATTTCCTGGGCCCGTCGGAGTGTAAGGTATGTAAACATGGAATCCTCCTATACACTTGAACTATAAATATATTTATCACTTCTGAAGCTTGTCTTCTGAATGAGATCAATCAGTTAGCTCTTCCGGATCGTACCAGGTTTAGATCAGAGAATCCCTCTCCTCATTGTCACTTAGGGAAGTGAGAGTGTAAGAATTCTGGAGGCCTGTGGGCAGTAGAATAGAAGATGGAGGAGAAGAGAAAGGGGTCCCCATGAGATTAAATATGGGAAAACAGTGTTAAGAGGTGAGAGAAACTGCGTCTACATTTCCTAGTGTCAGTCCTATTGAATATTAACAGAGGCTTTCTTTTTAATTATCATACGTTATGAGCAAAACTGGGCATCGAGGAAACGATATGAAAATGTTTTCAAACGTTGAACAATAATAGCTTTCAGGGGCAGAGTCTATGGGCCCAGACACCTACAGGGATTACTCTCTGTATTGTGTTGGTTTTTGTTGGAACACAAAAAGATACCTTGCACCCAAGGGTCTTTCAGGATTTAGAAACTTCAGATCCTATACATCTGTCTCAAGTGTAAAATTATCATGCCCTACGCCCAATCTCTCCCTTGCGCTCTCTTGCTCTGATGACAATGTTGGAAATATGAGAGACATGTGCTAATCTGTTTGGGGAATAAGGGAAAGGTGTTGGGGAAAAAATGGAAGATGTATTCCCTGGGAAACTATTTGAGTTCCACTAAACAGAAAATGTACAAACTCACTCCTAATTCACTCTGAAGTTGTGCGTTTCAATTCCCTTGTAAAATACAGCAACAGAAATTTGGAATATGCATCCCAGCAAGAGATCTCTTTTCAGTGCTTAGGCCAGAGAGAGTAAAACTTACTCAATAACAATATGCTATAAATCATATTGTTTATACAAATACACTGTTCTTGCCTGCTGATGTTTCTTTTCAAAAGAAAAAATATTATTGTGCTTTCCTCACACTATGAAAATATGTTGTGAGAATTTAAAAAAAGAAAAACAGAAACAAATGTGTTTTCTGCAACTATCCCTTTTATTTCATATTTCACTTAATTCTTCACCATCCTCACCCTCCTCACTATCATCATCTCAACTGGAAAACCTCAACACTATGGGCCCAGACACCATTACCTGACTCTTCTTCCTGAGCAGGCTTTTCTTCTGTTCCTGTTGCCACTCCCTCAGCATAAATCTCATTTGGATCTCACCCAGCTGTCTCCTTATTTTAGTTACCTTCCTCTTCCTTGTGCACCTTCCTTAACTGCACAACACACTCCATTCAGACAAAAAATGACCCCCATGACCTGACACTAATTCTCTATCCTACTTGTTTCCTGCTCTTTGACTTTGAGAACATCTTCTGTTATTCAATCACCTTCTCACTTCCTAGTCTTTGTACTTCATTTTTCTTTTGAGAATATTCTTTGCTCCACCTCTCCAGCTCCAAACAGATGGAGACTTCTTCAAATCTCACCCATATGGCAATCTTAGCTCCAAGAAATCTCCTCCATGATCCTTTTCTGATTTCTCTAATTGAAATTGATGTCTCCCTTCCCTATATCTTCATACTTTCTCTACTTCCCAGGCAACATCACTTCTTGCCCACTGCTACAAATAACTTGAGTTCTGCAGCCTCTTAACTCACTTAGGAATTCCACAAACCTTACAGTTCTCACACCACCATATTGAAGGAAAGAGATAATGAGTAGGCAATAGTAACAAATACCATCAAGAAACACCGGCTTTGAGCAATGGTGGAGAGCTATTGTGGATTACCAGGCTTTTAGATAATTAATAGTTTAACCTTTTGGATGCCAAAGATCTCAAGTATTTTTCAGTGGTTTAAATGGTTTACCAATCTCCCCTTCTTGGTGAAAAGAATAGATTGGGTCTTCAATCAGCCACGCTTTCTAAAGCCTCTTTCTTGTGGAAGCTGAGGGTCATCTCTCTGTACATAATAATGTCATAAGTGAGTGTTCTGTGTAGACATAAAAATATTGAGAAATGTTTAATACATGAATATACAATGTGTTATTACTGATAAAAACCAACTATTGTGTGATTAATGACATCATTGAGAAATAAACATTACACACTTTTATTCAGCATTTATTTTCCTTCTCCCCTGTGAATATCCTTTTTCATCATGTATTTTAGATTCTCCATATCTTTATATAATCATTGTCTTTCTACTTTAAACACCCCATTTCTATTCTCTGCTCCTTCCTGCATCTCATTTTGTTTAAAATGTCTCTTATCCTCTTTTTTCTCTCCTCTCTCTCTCTCTCTCTCACACACACACACACTTTGTTGTTCTTATTCTCAAAGGTTTCTCGTCTTTCATATTTCTTGACTTTGCATGTTTCTTTATTTTTTATTTGATTTTTATATCTATCATGTGCCCTCCTTCTGTAGGCAGAGCTCTAACAGATCAAATCATAATCAAAATATCCTAGAAGTTCCCCTTTCTTCTGTCTTCCCACTGCATTCCCTTTTATTCTGGTTCCACTCATACTTGAGTTATTGTAATGACCTCCTAACTTCTCAATATGTAGCCAGTTCACTGTAGATCTAATCAGAACTACATTGTCCCTACTGGGACATTCTTCCTAAAACATTGGTCTCTCTTCCTTAATACTAGGCACGAGAGCCTTTAGTTTCTCTTTGCTTCCCTGCTGGCATTCAAGTTTCTCACTTTGCCCATACCCTGTCTTTCTTACATTATTTCTCTGTTCTCTTTTCAGAATATTTATTGTGTTACTGTAGTAACTGGTTGCGAAAATGTATTTCTCAGTAACCACACTGGTATTCATACCCTTGTGTTCCCTCATGTACCTGTGAGGTGGCCCTGTTTTCTTTTTAACCATGGACTGGTAGACCTGAGGCTGTAGGACCTTGGAGGGGACATCACACGAAGCCTGGCACTCGGGTATCCACCTTCAGGAAGTCTGCTTCTCTTCTAAGACCACTCTGATTCCATCCTTGCCCAAACCATAGCCTTTTCTCCTAGAACCCATGAACACAAGAAAAAAAAGAGCTTTGTTATCTTGTCTTTCCAAATATAATACCAAGGCTCAGGACAATGCAGCTCAAGCCACCATCTGATTTCCTGGATAATAGTAATTGTATGGAACACAGATCACACCCAGAAAATCACTTTATTTCTGTAGACCTCAGTTTCCTCATCTAGTCAAATGGAATCATTGTGGACTCTTGGGTTATTTACCCATAAAACTGACTTTTCCAAATTTTTCCTTTGAGATCTTAACTAGTTCAATTCTCATTCCACTCTTCAGACTTTTACTTCCAGTCCATGTGAAGTAACAGAGACTAGATTTACCTACCATCCTTAACAACCAAGAATGGACAAAATATGCAACAATTTTTTTCAAAACACCCAAGATCAGGCAATCCTGAGAGAGAAAATGAATGAATTGAGCCCTATGATCATCACAGACTACTGCCTTTATAGAGTATTTCCAAGACACTGAGCAGGGAGGAGGAACCCAGACTAGCCCAGTGAATTCTTGAAGTTAAAGAAATGAAGCTGAAAATTCAGGAGACCAAGGAAACTAAAGTTAGAAGAACAAAATAAAAGAGAAAGAGCAGCACAAAGAAAGAAACCCCTGTGATTTGGAGAGGATCCCTCTTGAGATTCAGCTGAGTCTGATCAGCACATACATGTGAGGAAACTAAAATGAAATCAGATGTCTATTCTACACCAAACCCAAAAAAAAAAACAATTCCAGGTAAACAAAATGAACTCCAGAAGCAAAACTTCAAGATTTTTAGAAGAAAATAGAGAAGAACACCTCTATCACATCTCTCTTAAACAAGATACAAGAAAACATTGGCCTTAAAGGAAAGGATTAATAAATTTGTGTTCACTAAAATTAAATCTTCTGGACCCTAAAAGACAATATAAAAAGTGACACTGTCCCAAGCCAGATACAAAGAGAAGATGTTTACGATCCATAAGACCAACAGGAAATTTTTACTCAGAATATAAAATAAAATCTATTTTTAAAAGTATAGCAACCTAATTACAAAAGAAATGAGTAAAACATATAAATAAGTAATTTCTAAAGAGGAACAACATATCGGCGATGAGTGTGTGTGTGTATGCATATGTGCATGTGTGCTCTGATTTCTCAGGAAAATAAAACCATAATAAAATTCAATTTCACACCTGCCTATAAATGTGCAGTCATTCATTCATCCATCACAGATGCGTAGGGTCACAGTACCATGCTGTTAAGCACATAGAAACATTAAAAAGTAGATGAGTGACAATGATTTCATTTACATTCTCTACTGGAATGAGAACTATAAAAGGTCAAGCACCTCTCATAGTGTCCCTAGCATCAAGGAAAAAATGTAACTCTTGCTTGGAGGATCTCCTAGAATGGAGAGAAGGAGACAAGAAAGTGGTAAATCTAACACCTCCCAAGGATATCTGCAAGGGTCCACCGAGGAGCTAGATTTGGAAGGACGTATAGAACTTCACAAGCAACTGGTATAGTTTTCAAAAGCCTTTGAAAAATGCCGCAGTCTGGCTGGGCACAATTCAGGAGCCACTTGTCAAAAGAAACTAACTTTATTTTTAGAACCACACTCGCCAAATAAAACAGCTCCTCAGGAAAAACCCTCAGAGCCCAACTGCCACCACAGGCTTCCCACAAGCCTCTCCACCTCCCCCACTCCTCCTGCTCTTGAGGCTGATTGGCTGGGTTGCATGGGCGGAGCCAAAAAAAGTCCCCCAATGAGCAGCTCCGTAGTCTGAAAGGGCAGGGAAACAGCCCAATGAGCATCACTGCAGAGGAGCCAATCAGCTAGATGTTGCTGGGGCCCCTGTGAGCCAATCATCAGCTGGCAGTTTGAAAGTTTGCTGGGGCCCCTTGGCTGTGGCTCTCAACAGAAAAATGTTTACCTTAGCACAGCTTCTATCTTTTCAAATTAATCCAAAATATTTACCATATTATAAAACAGACCCACGCACAACTAGTCTCAAATAACTTATTCCTTAATACTAAATGGCTTTAGCTTCAAAGTTCCAGAAAAGGGAAGATAAGGCGAGGAGAAGAGAGGGAGAAGGAAGAACCAGAGCCATCTACATCCACATCACTTACCATGTTAACACAGACACTTCACCATTAGCATTTCTATTCTGCACCAACATCATTTTACTATTCCATTGACTTCATTGACTTTACCACTTCAGAAAACTCTTGCTTGATAAAACTTGCAAATAACTTCATTGATAGTTTCAGCAACTTCCAAAAAAAAATCTCACTTAAGCAAACATCACACTGTTCACCTCCACAGTCAACTGTCTATTCCCCAAAACTCTTGACTTCAGCAATCATAACCTACTATCTTGCCAGCTTTACCTGATCCTCATTAACATCCCCTTCCCACGTTCCCAACACTCCCATCCTCTAGCTCCTCCTACCTCTACTAACCCTCTGCTTTGACGGACAGGCTGTAAGCTAGACTTCCTGACTTGACCATATCCACAAAGAGAAGATGTTTACGATCCATAGACAGGCGTATGTCTGATGTTGGTGCAGAGTGGAAACAGCTAATGGTGAAGTGCCTGTGTTAACATGGTAAGTGGTGTGGATGTAGATGGCTCTGGTTCTTCCTCCTCCGTCTCCTCCCCTCTCCTCATTCTCCTTTTTCATCTCCTTTTTCTGTCAATTTGTAGCTAAAGCCATTTAGTGGTAAGGAATGAGTTATTTGAGAGTAGTTATGTGTGTGTCTGTTTTATAATATGGTAAATATTCTGGGTTAATTTGAAAAGATAGAAGCTGTGCTAAGGAACGGATTTTTCACTCAATACTAGGCCTCCTTACAGGTATTTCTCTCTCTTATTTAATAAACATAAATTTAGCTTTGTCATCTCAACAGGTTGTTTCAGTGATATTTTTTGGAGCATTACATCCCATCGCCACCATCATCGTCATTGTTGTTAATATGTAGTAGGTACACCTTAATTCTACACCAGGCTGTTGCTAAATGCTTTAGATACCTGACAAACTTATCCCTTATACAAACAGTGTTTTTAAACAAGTACTTAAATCATATGAGGTATAGCCAAAATGCCTTCCAAAGAGGAGTTTTATATTTTCCTTTTTCTTAAAGATAATGGGAGCCTCACAGGCCTATATCTGAAAGTTATTCTGCAGCATATATCCTTGGTGAGTACCACTGAAAGCCATCTGTCATTGCTGTGACATTGGCATCCTTGATTAGTTTACTGAACTCTTTTTAAAATAATTACAACAATGGAAGCAAATATGCCTCTTCTTTCAATATTTCTCACACAAAATATTGGCTGATGAAATAAATAAGAAAGTGTTAGATACATACACACGAACAAAATAAAGGTAGAGAGTCTTTAAGGCAAAGAAATACCTGCAGTTTACCTTTCACCTGGAAATAAAGAGTAATAGATACTCTCTTGGTGAACCGAGAGAGAGGGAAATGGGGTGACTGAGCCTCCCAACTAAAGTAACATTAACTGTATATTGTAATTTCACTTTTGCAACACCACGCTTTTGACTTTGTGGCACCACCAGTAAAAATTCATTTTCAAGCCTCACGCCCGAACAACCTGTGCCTTCGCCTTAATTCACTTTTCCTGCTAAGAGCCAAAAGGAGAGGTAGACTTGTCTAAGGAGGATGGACGGCACAGCACTGCATCGGAGGAGGCCACATGCTAAATTAATCATGTTCCAGCTAGAATTTGCAATTCTTTGAGAGATGTTCAAGATGGTATGAAAAATTTAGAGGTAACAGGGAAAGAAGGAGAGAGGTTGTGAAGCAGAAAGCTTCAGAGGGCACTTTAAATGTGAAAGATGCATTATAGTTTCTTGCATGTGAACAAGATAGCTCGCCTTACCCAGACTGTAATAAATAAGGACTGTTTTCTCATAGATGAGCCCTATGGTGGGAGTGCCCGTCATGGAACATAGGACTTTTAGATTCCACAGCCATTTTTAATAATTTGTATAAATATGAGATTCTTCCATCTTAAATTAGCTTTGATTTGTCAAAGCTGCATGAAAGGGTAGTGTCAGGACAGGATGGCCAGCTCCGCTTCAGGGCTTCTGAATCCTACTGCAGAGATGAATTGGGGGAGTATTTTTAGTATTGTTATTATTTTAATTTATAGCTTGCCCTATTTCTGCTGTCAATCTAGTTTTTTGAGTTGCTAGCATCTTCACTTTGTGGACTTCACATTGGTCTTCTGCATAAATGTAGCCAAATGTGCTCTATTTGATAATTTCTTCATGTCAGAAATGAGATGATAAACTGAGTCCATCACAAATTAAAGCCACAGAGGATATTTTTAGAGACAATAGTTTCTCTAGAGTTACTCCTGGATTTTAAAATTTAAACAAAAGGAGTAGAAAAGTAAACACCCTAACTCGAATAATAATAATCTCCTCTCGAATGCAATGTAATTTAGCACAACTTTCCATGACAGTTGTAAATGTTTTGCAGCTAGGGATTGAACCCAGGATGCTCCTCCGCCCCTGAACTACATCTCCAGACCTTTTTATTTTATTTTGAGATGGTATTGTGAAGTTGCCCAAGCTCACCTTGAACTTGCAATCTTCTGCCTCAGCCTCCAGAGTAACTGGGAAAATCTTTACTTGACACTCATGTGATATTCTTCCACAGCCATTCAGTCACACCTCATTCTCAATCCCAACCACATCTCACTGCAATTTCCTGTCTTGTGGTAAGAAATGGCTTTTGATGACCATAGAAGAGGAAATGACAGGAAATTTCACATGTAGTAAATTGTGTGGCCTCCACCTTTAGTTGCAAATGAGGATATCAGTTGTTGCCCTGATTGGTTTTGGATACAAGATGAATGAGTGCTATAGGTAAAGTCCTTACCACAATGCCTCATCTCCCTGGAGTCTCTGGTTACCTGGATCTTTCAACACTTTACCCTTCTCTTACTGAACAGTTTAGTTTCACCTTTTTTCTGTCGTCCAAAGAAACTTTCCAGTTCCAAATCCTGTGCTCTTAATCCCATGCCTTAAATCAGCAACTAAAAACTCATTTCTAGTAATGATGACTAGTAAGGAGCCTGTGATATACTTCATGTCCACTTTGAGAATCTCAATGATTCCTTGCTTGTAGAGAGCCATTTTCCTCTTATCATCAATTAATATTTGATGGGTTGCTGATTCTTTATATTACTTCCATCCCAAATGATTTGCTTTATAAACTCTTTCCCTCCCACCATGCTCTGCTTGGAGGGAGGGGCTTCCCTACTCCTAGGGAGATGCCTATTGCTGGTGGTGAGCCACTCCTAGCACAGCCACTCTTCTCTTGTCAATGAAGACAGTCCTAAGCAGTCACTCAGGAACAACCCTCCACACTCACCATCTGAACAAGAAAAGGGAGTTAGGTCTTACCCTGCCTTTCAGCTTTCTTTTAGTTCTTTCATTGCACCAAGCTCCTCAGTCAACTTGACCTTTATAAAAGCTGTTGTCCCATCTTCCTGGGGCTCTCTATTCCTGACCACCCCAAGGTCTAACTTGGTCTCATGCTTTCAGTCTCATCATAAACATTATTGCTTCTGGGAGAACTTTGCTAATCCCTGCACATATACACTAAGCTTGTGCCCTACAGTTAGTGCTCCCACAGCACCCCATATTTCTACTTTTATGATAGTCAGCACACTTACCCTTCTCTGTAACATCCACCACCACTTATTCAAGTTGACTTCCACACCAGACTGGGAAGACCACTGGGGCTGCTGGTTCACTCTTATTTTAGCAGATAGCAAACATATATTGCATGGAATAAAAGCAGGAATAGTATTTGATTCTCTCTTATATCTGCTGCAATATCCAGCACAGTAACTGAAACATAATTAGCATTCGATAAAATGCTTATGGATTAAACACAGGAATAAGAACCCTAAGGATGTCAGCTGAATTCAGCACTACCCCAAATCAGCTGGGAAAATTCTTCCTACCCTGGTTCTTGCCTCATCTCTCAGTGGGCTTCTCGCTTGCTGCTTGGCTCAGATAAAAGCTAGAGAGAACAGCATACATGAGAAGAAACAAAAGTAATATGCAGTGGAGACTAAACTGCCACACTCAAAAGTAATATTCTTCTTTTCTTTCAACTCCTACTATTGAACACCAACCACCCCTCCCCAGAGGAGATAACTGGAAGCACAGTCATAAGAAAAAGTCACCACTGTGGGTTTTTTTTTTTTTAAAGAAGTATGATATTTAAATTCTCATTCATGAATATGTAGCTAATATTGACTAATGGGAAACGTAAAATGAAGGCTTTTTAAGGCAAATCTATTGAAATTAAGGCCGTATGTAAGAAATTTGTTTAAAACTTTTCTTTCTGAGCCACATCCAAAACACCAGAGGGCATATTAAATAATGAAAGTGTAAAACTATTGGGAATTGGTGCTGGTTAGTATGTTGGCACAGTACATAGCTCCCTGTGTGGTTTAAAAAAAAAAAAAGGAATTTTCTTTTCTTCCTTTATCTAGTAGCCTCCAAAATTAAAACAGTTTTCTTTGTGGAGTAATATAAGCTAACCAAATTATACTCTAATATTTTCACTCAATGACTTGGAAAGTCATGAAAATGCTTGTCTGGGGAGTTCCCTATGCAGAAACAGAAAGAAAGGAGCATACCAAGAGGATTAAAAGAGAGAGAGAGATAAAACAAAGAATTCCAAGGATTGTCACAATCTGATCTGCATAAATAAAAGATAATGGCTTCAGTGAGCTGGCCAACCTTTCTGTGGAGTGATCGGTCTGTGGAGAGTCATGTCTGAGAGGCTGCAGGTCATTATGGCAGAATAAAGCCCATTTCTCATTTATATTAAAGAATCTTGCCTGTTAAGGGCTTGATTTGGATCCTAGACATAAACACACACAGGGCTGCACACCTTGTTAAGTCAATTGCTACATATGCATGCTCTCCCTAATACACATACAGATTTTACTGTTCACAATTCAACCATTACCCTAATGTCCTTTTCTTGATTTAGAAAGGATAACATTTAGGTAAGTCCAAAGTACTCAAATTGAGAGGATTGGATTGGATTATAAAATCTGCTCTTGACACAGAATTTTTTTTTTCTAATGTTGCACAACAGACACTAATTTCTCTCCCCTTAAACAGAACTTGGTACATCAAGAGAAACAGGTAAAACTGATTCCGGTTCTGTTTTATATGTTTGATTCATGTTTTAAAATCTGGTTCCAGGCAAAATGGATTGTTCCAAGTCAGCATTTGTAGAACTAGACAATAAAAATGTTCACATTGACATATATACATATATACATATATATATATATATGTGTGTGTGTGTGTGTGTGTGTGTATATATATATATATATATATATATATATATATATATATATATATATATATGTATTCAACTTACAAAGTTTTTTGTTTGTTTGTTTTGAGTGCCAGGGATTCAGGGATTAAACTCAGGGGCACTTGACCACTGAGTCACAACCCCAGTCCTATTTTGTATTTTATTTAGAGACAGAATCTCACAGAGTTGCTTAGCACCTTGCTTTTTGTTGAGGCGGGCTTTGAACTTGGCATCCTCCTATCTCGGCCTCTCAAGCTGTTGGGATTACAGGCGTGCTCCACCACACTTGGCTGATGTTTTTATTTATATTCAGACAATGCCGTAAACAGAGACTGACTATATACATAGTAAAATATGGAATAGAAAACCAAGGAAAATAATGATGCCTTAAGTCTGAAGGGGAGTTATGGGTATAGTTGAAAGGCTTCCTTGTCTTGACCTTATGGAGTGGCTGTAGCTTTAGTAGGGATGATCCCCACCTTATAGGTCTGCAGGTTGAAAAACTCAGTGAGTCGCTTGATCCACACATTCATTAAGGCCTGCTCAATTCATTTGCATCAACAATATCAGAAAAATAATATTCAAACAATGATTTCGTAATAAAAAGGAAAAGTATTAATTTATAAGTATAATTTATATGATAGTGATATGACATATTAAGAAAGTTCTGGATAGAAGATTGAAGTTCTGGTTCTAGTCTACCCAGTTTCCAGCCCTGTGACTCTAAGTGAATCACTCTGTCTGCTTCTAGATTTTCCTTATGGATTCCTAATTGAGAGTTATTAAGAGTTAATTCAAATCCACAAGTAAATACTTCAATAGAAAAAATGGGCAAAGACAGGAATAAAATATAGTACAGTATGGTACTGTGGCTTTCAAATTAATCTAGACAATGCAGGAGCCCCAGTTGTATCAATAATGGGATGACTTGGACCAAGAATTCTTACAGCGTTGATGTTAGGATGCTTAAAAGTATATGAATAAAGGGCTAATTTTACAGAGTGTTACCAAATCTGTAACCTGCAGCTTGAGTAAGATCATAAACTTATGAGAAGAGACTCCCTAGAACAATGGTTCTCAATGAAAATGCTGTTGCCTCTTGGTGAAGGTTTTGGGAATTGAGTTGGAGGTTTGTTGCTACAATTTTTGGGTATACTACTGCCATGTAGGGGTCCTTCGTATCTTGCAATACCTACAAGATAGTTTTGAAAAAGGAAAAATTATCTACTTCCCACAAAACTTTTGTACCTCATCACATTAATGAAAGTATGTTCATAATTATCTAGCATTGTTTTACAAATGCACACACAAAATTATTTGCCCAGTTTTAATATACACTGATTTCCTAGGGTGATGATTGCAAAGTCAATCAAGGGAATATCTTACTTTATGGGAATATCTTACTTTTGACCAAGAGTTCTTACAGTTTTAGAAATCATATCTCTTGTGATGTTCAAGTCAACAATTAGACATTTACATCAGTCTGAATCCATGGCTGAGGGATTCATAGTGATTCTATATAAAGGTCAAACACCTTTTTAGAACAAATTTCTTTCCTTTTAGTTCTTTCTTATGCCTCCAACACCCTTTTAGGGCATTGTTTCAATGATTTTGGTAAAGAAGGTATTACAAAATATTTGTTATATAAAAGGGAGACATGGGCATGACAATGTTAACTGATCTAGGGAAAAGATAATCTATATGGAAAAAATATTAATGGAAGTTTTCAACAGACATATTAGGGCTAGGGTTGTGGCTCAGTGGTAGAGCGCTTGCCTAGCATGCATGAGGCACTGGGTTCGGTCCCCAGCATCACTTTAAAACAAGTAAAATAAAGGTGTTGTGTCCATCTACAACTAAAAAAAAAATAATAATAAAAGACATGTTATGAAGAAGTGCCCTTTGTGTGACCAGGAAATGGGGAACAAAATTTCTTGAGAGTAGAAGCAGAGATATGCCTGACTCTGAGACTTAGTGAATATGTAGCCATTTCCAGGGAGATGAAAGGTTAAGCTGAAGGTAGAGGCCCTAGGGCAAATTTCCCATTTGAACTAGGAAGATGCTACTTTGCCATGTGCCCCCAGAACACAGTAATCACAGGAGAACAAAGGGAGCAACCAGTACTTGGTACTTGTAGGTAGCAGACAAAAAGCTGGCCTTGAGATTCCTTCTGCTCCAAATAGAGGATATGGAAGGAATGCAGATATTCTCAGTGAAAAAGCTGAATGGCAATCCTGACAACCCAAAATAACAAACCAGGTTAGCCCCAACTTGGCCTGTTGACGGTAAACTGACCTTGAAGCAGAGTCTGGGGCGGGGAAAAGTCAAACCCAGGGCAGGATGGAGACTGTAGCTGAAATTGGCAAACTCAGCATCTGCATAGCCAGGCAGAAAGCCCTGACAGTGCTAAGGGAAGAGGTCACAGCAGCAGAGTCATTGGGACCACAGCAGCCAGGTGAACAGGGAACAGCTTCCAAGTAGTCAGAACACAGACCCTCCCCCACCTGTCATACAAGTCACTGTCCCTTACACCCAGAAGCCACTTGCATGGAGCAAGAGTCAGCCCAAAAAACTGGGTCAGCTCCCAGAAGGGACAGAGTTAACCTATTAGAAGATGTGCTGCCCTGGAGAGACAGGGATACCTTGAATGACCAAGTTGCATCTTCCTCTCTGGCTAAAAACTCCTCCCTACTCCACTTGATACTAACAAGCAAAGTAAAAAAAGAAAGAAGAATCAACTTTGTGTAGAGATCTCAGTTTGCCAAGTTTTGTATTTTTATCTTTCCCTTCAGAATGTTCCTTCCTTTCCACAAACATCAAAATTTGGTCATCCTGAGCTTGGACTAAAAGAATTAGCCCAGCATTACATTTATCATGAACCTAAGACGATTAAAATAAAAACAAGAATAAGAATGCCATCTACTGGTGTGGAAAGCATCAAGGATCTAATAAATCCCGTTTAAATGGGGAAAAGATGTTGAGTGAAAACAGGTTATTATTTTGCTGTGATACAGAGGTAACAGGAGAATGGAAAGTTAAATATAAGCAGGATTAAGTGAATTAATTACAAACAAATTAATTCCTTCTTAAAAGTAAATCTTTCTTCTTCATATCTCAATTTTGTAGTATTTGCTGCTATAGGCTCCCTTTAGACACAATAGAGATAAACAATAATGACACAAAAGAATTTTTTAAACTGATTTGTTCAGCAACCTAATCTTTCTCTTTTTTAAGTTTTTAAAAATGAATTTGCCATCCTGCTATCATGTATAACTAATTAGAACAAATAAAAAGCAAAAAAAAATTTAACAAACAAAAAAAATGAATTTGCAAATTGGTTTGCCTACGTAGACAAAATGAGAGCACATGTGACTATTAGCCAGCCGTTTATATTTTCTATATGTTGGAGTTGTACTGGATTTTTTTTTTTTGCATACTTTTACAGAAAGCAAATCAAGAACTAATAAATTATATTTGTCAATATTGATTACCATTTATATGATTATTTGTATGAATTGTCCTCAATTGGCTGATAATTCAATTCAGTATTATTTCTAATCACTTTTTATTTCAAAATTCTATTCAAATCAGGATAATTTATCAGTTTCTTGATAACAATTCATTAAAATGTTGACAGTATCAATGTTTATTTAATTGCATATAAATACCTAATTATTACAGCAACATTTGTCTAAAAGATTATCCTTTTTCCTATTAAATGGCCTTGGCACATTAGTCAAAAACTAATTGACCAAACGTGTGGGTTTATTTCTGAATTTTATGTTCTGCTTCATTAATCTGTTTATATATATACTAGTTCTGCATTCTCCTGTCTCCCTTATATCTTCCTCATAGGAGAGAAAACATTCAACCCTTGACTTTCTGCTTCTAGTTTATTTCACCTAGCATGATGTTCTCCAGTTCCACGCATTTACCATCAGTGACACAATTTTTATTCTTCTTTATGGTTGAGTAAAATTCCATTGTGTGTGTGAGAGAGAGTGTGTATCACATTTTCTTTATCCATTTGCCTGCTGACAGACACTTGCACTGTTTCCATAACTTGGCTATTGTGAACTGTACTGCTATAAACATTAAAGGCAGGTATCAATTATGGTATGCTAATTTCAGCTCTTTTGAATGAATCCCACTTTATAATTATATGATTATAACATATCAACTAAAAAGTAAGTAAATAGAAAGATTAGTAGGGTAGAAGAAAAGGGTTGGGAAGTAGAATGGGAGAGAAAGGGGAAGCACTGGGGAATGAAATGGAGCAAGTCATGTTATATACATTTATGAATACGTCACAATGAACAACACTATTACATATAACTATAATGTCCCATTAAAAAATGACATAATGAAGAAGACAAATTTTAAAAAAATCTAAAAGGAGTTTAGAAATAAATTGGAACAGCTCAGGCTCAGTGGTGCATGCTGATAATCCCAGAGGCTCTGGAGACTGAGGCAGGAAGATCACAAGTTCAAAGCCAACCTCAGCAACTTAGCTTGGCACTTAACAACTTGAAGAGACCCTGCCTCAAAATTAAATATAAAACATGGCTGGGGATGTAGCTCAGTGGTTAAACATCCCTGGCTTCAATCCCCAGTATAAAGAAGGAGAAGGAGGAGAAGGAAAGGGAGAAGAACTGATTGGAACATCATTTCAGTAATACTGCACTTTTTAAAAATTCCTTATGAGGCATGAAAGCTTTTCAATCCATTTCCCTCAATCTCAACAGGAAAATTTTAAACAATCCCAAAAGATGGTAATAATTTACAAAAGTCTTCAAGTCTTCATAAAAGATGTCCTTAATCTCTCTTAGAAACACCCTTTTCAGCCAGGTCTCAGCCCCCAACATTTGAAGAATGAAAGAACTCTACTTTTAGTTTTCTCTTGCTGTTCTCTCTTGTTTCTGAGCCCACTGCCAGCTCACAGGCATGTCTACAAACACTGTCCAGCTCTACACATTGGCTGTCATAGGCGAGTGTTCATGGTAAGTCTTAGGGAAAAACTGGAAAAGCATGACTTGAGGGTCTCTAAAAGGTCCACCTCCATGCCAGGGCTAAGCATTTGATCAATATCTGTTAACAGAATATATTCCTAAATACATCTCAAACATAAATATACTGATCTGAAAATCATACCTTTAAAACCAAAATTATTTTGACCAAACAGGTAAGAGTAGAGCCTTCAACATTCATCTATTGAAGGGCATCTAGGTTGGTTCCACAGTTTAGCTATTGTGAATCATGCTGCTATAAACATTGATGTGGCTGTGTCCCTGTAGTATGCTGTTTTTAAGTCCTTTGGGTATAGACCCAGGAGAGGGATAGCTGGGTCAAATGGTGGTTCCATTCCCAGTTTTCCAAGAAAATCTCCATACTGCTTTCCATATTGGCTGCACCAATTTGCAGTCCCACCAGCAGTGTATGAGTGTATCTCACCAATACTTATTGTTGTTTGTCTTCATAATAGCTGCCATTCTGACCGGAGTGACATGAAATCTTAAGAGTGGTTTTGATTTACATTTCTCTAATTGCTAATGATGATGAACATTTTTTCATATATTTGTTGATTGATTGTATATCATCTTCTGAGAAGTGTCTGTTCAGGTCCTTGGCCCATTTATTGATTGGGTTATTTGTTTTCTTGGTGCTTTGCTTCTTGAGTTCTTTATATACTCTAGAGATTAGTGCTCTATCTGATGTGTGAGGGATAAAGATTTGCTCCCAAGATGTGGCATATATACACAATGGAATATTACTCAGCAGTAAAAGACAATAAAATCATGGCATTTGCAGGTAAATGAATGGAGTTAGAGAATATAATGCTAAGTGAAGTTAGCCAATCCCAAAAAACCAAGTGCTGAATGTTTTTGTTGTTGTTGTTGTTGTTGTTGTTGTTGTTGTTGTTTTGATATAAGGAGGTTGATTCACAGTGGGATAGGGATAGGGAGCATGGGAGGCATAGACGAACTCTAGATAGGGTGAAGGGGTTGGAGGAGAAGGGAGTGGGCATGGGGTTAGGAATGATGATGGAATGTGATGATCATTATTATCCAAAGTACAGGTATGAAGACACAAATTGGTGAGAATATACTTTGTGTACAACCAGAGATATGAAAAATTGTGCTCTCTGTGTAATAAGAATTGTAATGCATCCCACTGTCATATATTAATAAAAATAAATAAATAAAATGAATAGTGCCTTCACAATTGGAAAGCCATAGTGTCATTGTGAGAATTAAATGTGATTTCTGCAGGTAAGCACCTAATAGGCAATATCTGCAAGGGAGGCACCTTGGAGACTCTCAGGACAATAATTCACTTGCAGAAGGTGTGAGGAACTTGTGAAAATCATTCAGCCCAGGATGGGAAGAAGAAAGGTTTGAACACACATCGTAGCTCCTAGACCAGTGCTGCACACTTTGGGAATTCCATGCAACTTTCCAACAAATCAAGGACTTGAGGGTAATGAGATAGAGAATGGGCAAGTTCCAATGGGGAGTGAAATATGAGGAACACAGAGAAGCAAAGAATAACCCTATTACACATAAGACTGTTAAATTAAATGTTCTCTCGCTTGTTTTCTCAATTCCCACACCTACTGATGTGTGCATCTCTAGCCTCATTTTATGAATAAGGAAACTGAGGTTCAGAAAAGTTCAGCTTGTATTTAAGGCAGAGGACTGTGGTTTTCGGACTCCAAGTTCAGTGCTATTTCTAACGATATCAAGTCTTGGGAAAGGCCAGACAGGGTGTCCAGATTCCTGGGGCTGAAGAAGACAAGGAAGATCCTTGGGAAAGGAGAAAACAAAGACAAATAAATTCACCTGCTTTACAGTGGGGGAAAGGGCTCTTCTGAAATTAAAGCTTGTAATACAGCAGCCTGGCTATTGTCTGCTGTTTGTAACTGCCTCTGTCCAGTTGCTCAGGTTGAAGAATATGATGTCAAACTTGACTCCACTTTCTCATCCCCTGCAACCAATCTGCTACTAAATTCCCGTGGCTCTCCCTCCAAACAACAGACAGATTCAAGACTCTGTTCCCACCTTAGAATCCCTTCTCTCTTCAAGAAACCACCTTTTCCCCACATTACAATAGTAGACTCTAACTGCTCTCCCTGCTCTGCCTTTGACCCCTTCTGAAGATCATCAACCAGAATGAATTTCCCCCAACTTTTATTACAAAATTTTCAAATGTAAGTTTGAAAAGAACCAGAATTGAATTTTTGTATCTACAATCTAGATTCTGCCATTACATTTGATTATACAGCTTGAGCATCCCCAAGCTGAAAATCCAAAATGTCCCAAAATCTAAAACTTTTTGAGTGTCAACATGATACCACAGGTATATGTTGACTTCATTTGACTTACACAATGACTATCTAAAATGGCCATTCTTATTCCTTTGTAATAATAAGAAAACAGACAAAAGTAGGCTAAGCAACTTGCCCAAGGCTACCAGGGTATGCAGAAGCAAGAGATAAAATAGTTCTGTCCATTTCCAAGATCCATTTGTTTTCACCATATGGCCCAGATCTTCTGAGGTGCAACAGGTCGAGCCCAGGCAGGTACCCTAACTAAAGCTGATGGCACATTCATTCCTCATTTCATACTTAAGTGGTCACTTCTTCAAGTGAAATTCTGACCCTGAAAGAAGAGCGATCTCAAACTAGCAGTAATTAATTTGGAGGAAATGGATGAGATGACAAACGAAAAGAGAACCCACATCCTGGGTGGGGATATTTAGTGTAGGAGCCTGGCGTGTGTACAATAGAAAATTAAGAATTACAAAGATACCCAGGCATCCTGGACCCAAACGTGTTTCCCCAACTCTCCATTTTCCCCAAGGGAAAATTAGAACCCATTTAAAGAAAACCATATATGTGCACATCACTGCTTCCTTTGTCAGTTGCAGAATTAATCATATGCCATAGTAACGTATCTGTTGATATACTGTTGTTTTCACTAAATTGTGAGCCTCCTGAGTCTAGGGAATGTAATTCGTTCCCCTTTAACTCCTCAAAGTCTAGAAGATTTTGGCACATAAAAGGAGCTTCATAAACATTTGTTGAATGAGTTAACAAAGTGGATGAATAAATGAATTATAATGCAAGACCTGGGAGGAGCCAAGAAAAGTAACTTCTACTAAGCAGCAATGCAAACTTTTTTTTAAAATCTCTTTTATCTCTTCTCTTGACTTGAAACACAGACAGAACTATTTTAAATAACACTGCTGCAATGGGATTTTAAAGTGATTACTGCATATCACAATAACTAATGTTCCAATTTAAAGCTGTGGGTGATTGGTTCAATACAAAACAGCAGTGAATGCTGAGAAAAGTGCCTGAAATCCAGTAGCTTATTGGTTAAATATTGGTTTAATTTAAATCTGAATCTTAATCCAGGCACTTCCCCTCCCCATGCAACCTCTTTGTAGCTCTCTCTATTGTTTGACAATATATGTATCTATATGTGTGTACCATATTACACCATAAATTCTTGAAATCAGAGCCCATGGCTTATTCTTACAACGAAAAGACAAAGCTTAGAAGTTAGCAGGCATTCACACAATACTTATAAGAACTAATAGTTAGATTTACTGTCTTCCCATCTACTCCCAGATAAAGTGAGAGAAAACAGGCTTTTACTATGAAGAGACAGTTGTGATTACTTGTTCAAGTATATATAGATACTTGAGGGGAAAACAGAAAGACTACCAAAATAGTTCTATAAATATCACATTAGACATCCCCACAAGACAATCTAATGGATCATGTATAAGAAAACAATTATCAGTATTAACTATAGTAAAACCATAATAATAATTGATGTTAACTAGCATTTATTGACCACTCACTATATCTGTCAGTAACTGGTGGTTATCTTATTTACATACATCAGATCACTTAATCCTCACAGCACAAACTTTGTGATGTACAATGATTATCCCTGTTTTCTGAATAAGCAAATTAAGGTGTGGAGACACTTGAGCAAATCTCCTGGGGTCACCCTAAGTGTGAAACAGGGCTTGAGCAGGTTGCATGGGCTGAGGACTTTGGCAGATCTTTGATTTTAGCGTTATTTTTATGACTTCACTTTATTCAGAGTTTATCTTTAGTTCACAGTTTCTTGTTAGCTCTGTTTACTTTTTATTTCCACAACCTATTCTTTAGACATTCATAGATAGTCTTCAAATGTAAGACCTATATCCTTCTCAGAGAATCCACAGCTCTTTGTAGGAGTTGAGAGAGTTGATTTCTTGATTGCCCTGCTCTGTTCTATCACTTACAGTAATAATTACAGAAGTAAAAGTGTAATAAAATGGGAGGTTTTAACCCATATTTTATGAGTCACAAATGGGCTCTAAAAAGCTGCCATTTTTATTATTTCCTTTACAGATACTTAACAGGTAATGTCAGTAGTAAAGTTTAGTGCCCAGCCAGCACTTAATATTCCCTGCCTTCAGAACTATCAACCCTCCTAAAGGAAGAATAATCAAGGAAGGTTCATGATGTATATGTCTGTCAATCTACTTATATTGTCTAGGTAAAAACTGAAACGTAAAGGAATAAGAATTAAAGTGTTGCATCTACAATACAGATTGGACAGCAAGAAAAAGCAGTGAAAATAACCAAAATGAGAATATTATCCAGAAAATTAAAATTGTATGTGGCTGTACATACAGCATATACCACCTGGAAGAAATGGCCCTAAATTGTAGACACAGCATGAAACAGTCATTGCAGAGTTGGTTAGTTTCACATTAACTCATACAATCTGACCTTCTCTGACACAGTTCAACACCTAAAAATTTTTCATTCCTCTCTAATAAACTAAATATCTCTTCATATTGGCTCAGTTAGATTTCCAATAATTCTTCTTGTTAGAAGCTGGGCACCCAAAGCTGGTGATTAACTGAATGCTTTCCAGCCCTTGCCTACATGTTCCAATTTTAATTCCTTCGCATTTTCTGCAAAAGAAGTTAACGTGTTTATACCTAGACATTGTGGAAGTAGATTGTCATAAGAGAGCTTGTGGCAAACACTATCTATCCCTTTCGCCTACTCCATCAACCCAAGACTGTAGATTAATTCATTCAGGCACTACCACAGCTGCTCCATGTGAAGTAACCAGAAGTTGTTTTTGCTCAGGGGTTTGCCACAAGGCTCCAGAACTTGTGAAGACGTATTACAAATCAATGTATATAGGGTTATGGACGTGGCTCAGTGATGTTTTCCTAGCATGCACAAAACTCTGGGTTCAATCCCTAGAACTACAAGAAAGAAAGAAAGAAAGAAAGAAAGAAAGAAAGAAAGAAAGAAAGAAAGAAAGAGGAAATAAAAATAAGTCAGTATATTTATTTTCAACCACAATTATTTGAGATTTGTTGAAATTTGCTTTTTAATTTAGTTCATAATCTTTCTTTGTAAATGTCCCTTGCAGCTTAAGAAAAATGTGTCTTCTTTCAGAGTCTGGTGGTGGTTTCTATTAGTTCAAAATTGTTTGCTGTGTTGCTAAAATTTGTATACCTTTAGTAATTTTTTTGTCTTAGACATAATAATAATTGAGATAGATGTGATGAATTTTTCATTACTTATGATGGTCTTTAGCTTCCTGTGATTCTATCGATTTTTGCTTTATATATTTAAGATATTTTGTTAGAAACACATGAGCTTAAAGTTGATATTATCTTCCAGATGATTTCAGTATCTTATCGTTTAGAGTTCTTCTGTATTTCTACTAATTTTTTATTCAAGTATTTTGTATGATAATAATACATTTATCTCTTTTGTTTTGCTTAATGTTTGTTTGATATATATTTTCCCATTTTTTTAAACTAGACCATGCCTTTATATTTTAAATGTGAACTGAAATATTTTAAATGTAATCTGATCATCCACATCTTTAGTTAGAAGGTTTAATACATATACTTTAGATACATAGATAGATAAAGAAGGAGTACTAGGGATTGAATGCAGAGGTGCTTAACCACTGAGCCACATCCCTAGCCCCTTTTATTATTATTGTTATTTTATTTTGAGACAGATATGGATAAGTTGCTGAGGCTGACCTCAAATTTGTGATCCTTCTGCCTCAGCCTCCCGAGTCCCTGGGATTACACGGATGTGCCATTGCACCCAACTTGATATAGTTGGAATTTTAAATTGACATAATATTGTACTTATTATTGGTACTGGGGATTGAACTCAGGGGCACTCAACCACTGAGCCACATCCCCAGCCCTATTTCATATTTCATTTAGCTACATGGTCTCACTCAGTTGCTCAGCACCTTGCTATTGCTGAAGCTGGCTTTGAACTCGTGATCATCCTGCCTCAGACTCCTGAGTCGGTGGTATTACAGGCATGTGCCACCAAACCTGGTTAATATTAAACTTCTCTGTGGGTTACAATATTATAATTTGAAACGTGTATATAATGTGTACTGGTCAAATCAAGCTAATTAGCATTTCTATGTGCTCAATTATTATTAGTTCTGTGTTGGAAGCCTTCAAACTCTTCTCTAGTCACTTTGGAATGTATAGTTAATTGTCGTAGACTATAGGTAACCTACTGTGCTACAGAACATGAGAACTACTCTCTCCTCTGACCATACTCTTGTACCCACTATCCATCTTCCTTCCCACCTTCCCCCTAGCCTTTCCAGCTTCTGGTGACCTCTGTTCTACTTCCTGCTTCTATGTGATCAACATTTTTAGCTTTCATTAAAGAGTGAGAACATGTGATATTTGATACTTGGACCGTTTGTATATCTTCTTTATTTTTAATCCTTCCATTTTTAATGCTTCTAGACTTTGGGGGATTTATTTTATTTTGTTTTTGTTTACTTATTTGTTATTTCATGGTATTGAACTTATATATCAGCTCTGAGTCTCTTGCCCTACTTGTCCCATACTTCTGCTTCTGTGGCAGTGACAGTTTCTACATGAGCTCCAACCAGTTCACACAGGTACAACCTGACAGTATCTTGTTCCAGTCCCAAGACATGTGCTTCTCACTTCCTGCCATACAGTTACCCTATTAAGCCATAGCTGAGGATGTCACCCATGCAGGCATGATAGGAAAGGGGGAAAGCACCAAAGGATCAGTGCTTGCTTGTATGCTTTCGGTCCATCTGCCTTTCTTTCTCTCTTGAAAGACAGCCATGAAATTGATTTTATACTGGCTTTCGGTTAAATCCCTAATATGGAATTAAGCAGCCAGTTGCCCGTAGCAGTGGAGAAGAGGAGGAAGAAGAGAGGAGAAGTTTAAATTAATAGATCCTGACAAAATATAAACCCCAAAGCCACGTCCCCAGTGATCTACCTCCTCCAGCCACAATTTACCTGCCTGCAGTTACCACCCAGTCAATGCATATCAGTGGATTAATCCCTAACCCCTGATTAGGTTACGCCTCTCATAATATAATCATTTCACCTCTGATAATGCTTGCATTGTCTCATACATGAGTGTTTGAGGGCACCTCATCTAAACCACAACAGCTGGCTTAGCCCCCATCTTTTGTTAAAAAGGTTTTAAAGAAGACTAAAAACTGCAGGAAGGAATTTCCTATTTGACGTCCTGAGCAATCTCCCAGCAATGGGGTGCAGAATCTGAACCCTGCCTAGCTGGACTGCGAGGGACAGCACACTTGTGAGTAATTGCCCAGACTTAAGTGCTGAGCCACTCCAGGAGGGTACTACTTATAATTAGCACCAGAACTAGACACCTATCTGTCTGCTCCAAAGGTATGAAATGCAAATGATTTACTTCCACACCAGAATTTCATCAAGAAGAGCAGCAGGCACCCCTGTGCCTGGAAAGCACAGCTCAACGACTCCCTGTTGACCTCTGTCCAAGTTTTGAGTTGATGCAAAAATTTCCATTTTTCTGGTTTTATCTCTTTTTTTTATGGCTGGGATATGTTATCTAGATCTTTGTACTGCTCATATTAATGTAGTCTCTAAACACAAGTCAAAATTCATTCTCTTATCCCAAAAGAGACTATAACTACTTTAAAGAAATTCTCTTCCCCAATTCTTTTTTCAAGGGAATCCGGCTGACAGGCCTGAGTTATTTCAGGTGGTTCAGATACAAAATTTTATGCACACATTTGTTTTTATATATACTCCTAGGTGTTCACACATATCTTTCACCTCTTTCAAAATTTAGAAGGAATAAAAACACGAGCCTTGAGTAAATCATACAAGATCTACTGCCTGTCTGATGCATTCTTTGTTGAGACACGTCTGCTTGCCGCATCTCTTTCTTGGCATAGTCTATTTTATTCCATTTGAAGAGGCCGGTGTAAGTCTCCCCAGTCTGCACTCAAAGGACCTTGTACTCTTGTTGTATAACCTGGGAAAGTGATCTGAAAATGAGCCCTCTTTGGGGACCTCAGAAGCACCAAACCTTAGGAAACTCTGCAGAGAGAAGCAAGACAGACTGAAGAAGCTAGCCAATATTTCACTCCATTCCTATGAGGAAGGCTGCAAAGGAAACATGTTTACACATAAGTCAATACATCCAGAACATTCTTCAGCCTTCTAGGTAGGCTTCATGTGGGGTTACAAGACGAAAGAATGCATTGCAGCAGTCTAATTATTTACCAAATAAAACAGCAGTCAGCCAGAAAGTGAACGTACGGTTCCAGTGGTGTTGCATAGTCTCTCTGGCAGCTGCATTGTGCAATATCAATCACATTCCTTTATAATTTTAATTTTTAAATGGGGCAATAAATTAACATGGTATAAAAATATCACCATGTTTAACATTTTCTATTTGTTCTGACATTTTTATTATTCCAAACATAAAGCAGTTTATATGTAAATTGCCGTATGTTCTTAAGTTAAACCAATAGAATTCGGTCTGTGAAAAAGTCATCCTTTTGTTGTAAATGTGTATAACAACCCATTGCACAAACAGTTCCAAGAAAAAGAGGGGAAAGTGACACATGAAAGTAACAAGCAAACATTGTGCCCAATGCAATTGGGTCATGAATTATATTTTGTGATTGTCTTTGATTATGTTCTCATAATGAACATGTTCTCTGTTTTAAATGAAGGATATTAGGTAGTGAAACATTATTCTTTATTAGAAAATTTAGAGATTAAACACAGGCCATGTGCTAGTCAGCTTTCCATTGCTGTAAAAGTATCGGAAATAAGCAGCTTAGAAGGAGAAAAAGTTTTATATTTGGTTCATAGTTTTGGGGGTTTCAATCCTTGATTGGTTGGTCCCATTTCTTTTAGATCCATGATAAGGCAGCACTTGGTGGTGGCAGCACCTGACAAACCCATTCACCTCACAGCTGGAATGTGACAGAGAAAAGGAAGGGGCTTGTTATGATTTAAATACGAGGTGTCTCCCCAATCCACTGATATGGATTAACTGGGTGATAACTGTAGTTAGGGAGGGTGTGGATAGAAGAAGTAGGTCACTGGGGGCATTTGGGGTTTATATTGTCTCTAACAAGCAAAATTCTCTCTCTCTCTCTCTCTCTCTCTCTCTCTCTCTCTCTCTCTCTCTCTCTCTCTCTCCTCCCATCCCCACTGTCTCCCTCTGCTTCCGTGTGCCATGTCCTGAGCTGGTTTCCTCTGCCACATCATGCCACCATGATGTTCTTTCTCACCTTGGGCCCAGAGCTATGGAGTCAGCCATCTATGGACTGAGACTTCTGAATCCATGAACCAAAATAAACTGTTCCTCCTTTAAGATGTTCTTGTTGGGTCTTTCGGTCACAGTGATGAAAAGCTGACTAAAAGAGGAATGGAGTTCCAATATCTCCTTCAATGGCATACCCCATCCTATGATGAGAAGACCTCCCACTAGGTTCCACTCTTAAAGGATCCACCACCTCCCAATGGGCCATAGACTGGGAACCAAGTCTTTTAACATGTGAGCTCTTCAGAGGCCCTTATGCAAACCATACCAGGTCACACGGGTCCTGGTGGCAGAGAATATGTCTTTCATTGTGTAACTCAGCTCCAAAATACAGTTATGCCTACACACACACACGCATGAACACACACACACGCACACACAAGTACAGTACAAGCAAGTACCTATGTATTTCCCATAGTTCATGTTCAAAGAAATTTTCTGAAAGATGAAATTAACTCAAATTTATTTTCCTCAGCAAAGCTGTGATGATAGTTTTGTTCCTAAACAATTTAAGTCATTTAATTGTCTACTTATTATATACTTTATTCCATTACTCAGCATTCTAAACTATATTTAAATAAATTGAATAGAGCAATAGAATAAATTGCTAACATTAAATTTTTATGTATTTAAGAGATCTGTGGGAAAGTTCCTATAAGCAAGAAGACAGAGAAAGCAGTGGAAATAAAGAAACAATTGTATGATCCCAGGAGGAGGCCACTTCTGAGATCATTCATTCGATACTTTCATCCCCTATATCAGACCCCTCTCCTTGACACTGGTGATATGAAGGTGAATAAGACCAACAATGTCCCTGCTATCATAGAACTTACAGTCTATGTTTGCAGTGAAGAAAGTGAATTTATCAAATAGTGGTATAATGTCCATGAAAGGCTAGGAAGAAAAGAGCAAAGGAATGTGAGGCAGGGTATGGAATAATCTGGTTTACACTCTTACAATATCAAGCTGCTGTGTGGAAAATAAACGACGGGAAAGACCTATGGAAGCAGGATTAGTTAGGATGCAATTGTCTCACACAAGAGGAGAAATAAAGACAGCTTGAGTTAGAGTGTTACTCATCAAAGTGATAAGAAGGGTTTATGTGTGGAATCTGTTTTGAAGGTAAAAGCATCAACATTTGCTAATGAATTGGATGTGGAGTGTGAGAGAAAGAAAGATGTCAAGGATGATCTCGAGGTTTGGAGACTAAAAAATTTTGGATGAAATTGGAAACATTTACAGAACTGAGGAACACTGAGGGTGAAACAGGTATGGGGGATGGACTCCATAGTTTCACTGAGCATGTGGAATTTCAGAAGTCTGTTAAACAACTGAGTGAAGATATGAAGGAGGTAGTTGAATATGCAAAGTAGAAATTAAGAGGAAATTGCAAGCTGAAGAAACAAATGCTGGTGTCATGAGCACATCAGTTGTATTAAAGCATCAGGAATGGATGTATCAACTAAGAAATCAGTGTCCAAAATAAGGAAAAATCTAGAAATAGAACACTTAAACATTTTATTATGTAGCATTCAGGAAGAAGAGGAAGATCTGGGAAAGGAGTCTGGAATGGATGACCTTGAAAGGCAAATCTCTAGCAAGGCACAGCTGAATGCAGTTGGGGTTTCCAGAAGAAGGGGGTGGGGGACACAACAGGGCCAAACTCCACTAGTAAATGAGTAAAGTGAGCACTCAGACTCACGTGGTGGACTTGGCAGTGGGAAAATCCTTGCTGTTCTTGATGAAAATAGTTTCAGTGCAGGCTAAGTGTAAAACCCCAGTGTGAGAAGATTTGAGAACTAATGAGAGAAGAAAAGTGAAAAAAGCAAATATAGACAACCCCAGGACTTTTCTTTAAAAGAAAGGTAAGAGATGGACAGATGGTTATAAGGGGTATCAAGATTCAAGGCAGGGGCTATGGTTATAGCTCAGTTGGTAGAGTGCCTGTCTAGCATGCATAAGGCCCTGGGTTCAATCCCCAGAACCACCAAAATAAATAAATAAATAAATAAGATTCAGGGCAGCCATTTTTAAAATGGAAGATATTATACTACGATATATATTTATAGAAATACTTCAACAGATGGGGGACGGAAATGATGATACTGTAATCCTCAGGTAGGCAAAAATTTCTTTGATTTAGGGCCCTAGGTGGAGTTGGCTTAAGTTAAAAGAAGGGATAATTTACCCAGTGCAACAAGAGAGAATACAGGGTGCTTGGTATGGATTTGGTCAAAGGAGAAAACAGAAATTCCTTTCTTATAGTTTTGACTTGTCCTGAGATAAAAGAAATGAGGTCGTTAGTTGAGCATGAGTAGGAAAAAGAGTGTTAGTGTTAGAGGAGAATAGAATGAGTGCAAAATAATCATCTAGAAAAATGAAATCTGTGACTAAGAATGGTATCCAGGAAGAGAAGTGATAGAGACTGGGAATGAAACAGACTGTGACACCAAAAAGACAGCCCCATAGAGAAGATGAGTGAGGCACAGGGAAGCTACCTGAAATCCAGATCAAGAAGCAGGGATGGCCTCAATGCTCAAACCCATGAAGCAGCTGCCTAAGGAGAGAGCTTTAACTCTGCTTCCTGAAAAGTAGTTAAAATATCACTGTTGAATCCTGCAGATGTGCTAAGATGAAGACTCAACAGAATGTCTTTCAACAGAAGAGGTATCCATCTAGGAGGCCCCACAAATGAACAACGAAATTGTAGAGATAACAAAGAAACATTAGCAAAGAAATAATGAAAGGATACTTCTCAGAATGAAAAACAAGTCTTCAGATGGAAAGGGCCAACAAGAATCCATCACAGTAAATGAAAAGGACCCATGTTCTAAGGAACAAATAATTTCAAATTCAAATTTTATGCCCAGCCAAATTTTCAATTGACTTTGAGGTTGAAAAAAAATATACTTTAAGCCATACAACTTCCTAAATCATTTATTTCCCATGCACTCTTTCTTATAAATTATTGATATATATAGATACTTCTCAACTTATGGTAGAGTCACAGCCCAATAAACCCATAATAAGTTGAAAGTATTATGCCAAAAATGCATTTAACTGAGCATTTTACTGATGTACTAATGGACTATCCTAGCATTAGCAATGTAGTAAACTGTAGAGAATTGGTTGTTTACTCCTGTGATCCTGTGGCCAACTGGGAACTGTAGTATCATAACACATTGCTAGTTCAGGAAAAAAAAAAATCAAAATTCAAAACAGTTTTTCTTGAATGTATATCACTTTTACACCATCATAAAGTTTAAAATTAGTAAGCTGTACCATTTTATTTTTTTCTTTGTGTGTGTGTATATAATTTTATTTTTATAAATTTTTTAACTACACGACAGCAGTGGAAAGCATTACAATTCTTATTACATACATAGAGCACAATTTTTCATATCTCTGTAAATAAAGTATGTTCACACCAATTTATGCCATTATACATGTACTTTTTTTTTTTGCATTACAATTTTGTTTTAACTGAGAAAAAGCAAATCAAGAAAGAGGAAGTCATGGGATCCAGGACTCAGGAAATCAAACACAGAAGAACAAAAAAGAATTACAGGGTGATAATTAAGGGAGGATGCCAGATAATAGCATTAACCAGTGTAGAGTGATCCGCAGAGTAGAGCAGGTAGATGAAGGACACCAAGAAGAATGTCAAGGGTGAAGCAAGAAGAAGACCCACCAGATGATCAGATACATTTGATCACTTTAAAAATTGCATTGAGGTATTGTTCATGGGATTTAAAAAAGATTTATGAAAACAACAGAAAACTTAACCAAAAGAAAAACAAAACATTGACATTTATTAATACCAAGAAAATAACTTCTATTGGAAAGGACATTTAATTGTAGTATCCTGTTTTGCTTATCAGTTAAATTTTTTTTACATTGTCCTAATAATGGAAACACAAAAAGAGTTTCAATAAAAGTTATGACATCAAAAGACCCTTCTGGAAACTCCTATAGCATAGATCTTGGTGGTTCCTATAAAGCATGAGCTTTTGTAAATAAGGCTCCTAGAGATCTTGAGTCTGGATGTCTCTCGAACCTTCCACACCAGTCTTTACTCTCAAAATACTGTATCCTTTGCCTTTAAATAAAAGCCTTATGTGACTTGTGGAGACTGGTGATTTGAATCATGGTCTGACTCTCTCATGGCTACATTCCACTGGGAACTGCCTGTCCAAAAGTGCAGGTCAAGATAGCCCAGTTACTATGGTGACACTGGTGGAGGAAACTGTGCAAAAGCTCAGAGACCTTGAGTTCAGACACCAGCTCTCAGGAATAGAGAATTCTGAGCAAAACAAGATGACACTGTTTCACCAGTTCTGCATCCTTCAGTTTGCTTCTTTGCTGAAACTTTCCCACAAATAACCTTTTGATAAAACCTATATAAGAAATATGCTGAGCTAACTCTGTGTCATTCACCCCTCATCAGGGGATGATGAACCACCTGGCCCCACTTTTTTCTCCATGTGTGTCTATTTGTCTTCATTCCCCATCTCCCCTCAACTGGTATCTAAATATCAGATGTGCAAGTCATAGCATGACTGGAAAAAAAATTAGGGCATAACTATATTGAAGCATAATGATAAAACTATTGATCTGGGAAAAGAGAGGATTTAAGAGAACTATATCCTTATCTACCATGATGGCAATTCAGTAGGTATTTCCCATATTAACAAATAAATTGCAAGTTGATTAAATAAAGTTAAACAAATAGCCATAGAAGCATCTTATCTATAAATACAGAGGTGAATACCACAAGAACCAACTGAAAAACTAGAAGATAAATGTCTCTGGGGACCAGGACAGAAGTGTAGGGAAGAACAGGGAAGAGAACGTAGTCAATCACTGTATAGCTTTACAAAATGCTTGATGTTTTAAATTATGTGTGTTATTTTGATATAAGTAGAAAATCACTTTTAGAAATTAATTTTCTTTTCCAACCATCCCACTCCTTCCTCCTTTCCTTAAATGCTAAATACCCACAAACATCATACAGGAAGGCAATTATCAAAGTTGTTATTTCTATAGCAATCTCCCACTATTTGTTGAGTTAGAAGGAAATTACCAGCACTTTTTAGATTTGTGTCACTTATGAGATTCTGAAATTTATCTCTTTTCTTTCATAAGATGGAATTTGGGACATAAAATTTCTGTATTCCCAGTAAGTTGCCTACATCACCAGGCTCTAAAATATAATAACAACTTCAATCCCCAAATCAGGCCTCTATGACATTAAATCAATCTGTTAAAGAAAAATCTGAAATTTTAACAAAAGCAATATTGTAATATAACCAAAAAATTCATTAAACACCAACTTACAGAATTCCAAAGGAATTTCCTTTTATGAATCAGTATCACCTAAAAGAGAAGCCTTTTCTCTATGGGTGGGGGTTCGACAATATTATGAAATAAGGTAAAGAATAAAGCAATAGGTCCTTCATCCAGAATATCCTTTTCTTAAATCTAAAAACATAAAATGCCTTTTGTGTCTTAGAATTAATCAAAGCAACCTACATTTAGATGCTGGAAAACACTTGACAGTTCTTCTCATAAAGATAAAGATCCACCCTTATACTTGAAACTTATGGGGGCGTTGTTTTGCTTTTTTGTTCAGGATGCTAAACAGCACTGAAAATTGATAACGAATCAAGTCAGCTTAATTTACAGTCTCAAAGTTAACTGACATTACATTAAACAGATGATCAACCATCAAAATTACTACAGCAGTGTTTATTTTCCAGATCATATTTTGTAGTCTTTGAAATGTCAAATACGCACTCCCACTGAGAGGCAAATGTGGATCTACAGATGCAAGGTTGTCATTAACATGGAGAAGACTGAAAGCAAATTTTACAAGGATTCATTACAAATTTAATCCTTCCTAAAATTCTGATTAAACAGGGGACTGACAGGTTGCTTGATTCTGGGGGATTCGGGTTATTGATTATTGACATAAGAACTGCAGCTTCTGAATGTTTGAGCAAATGAAATTTGGGGTTTCAAAGTTTGTGGCTTCCAAATACAGGAATTCATTTCTCATGTGCTTTATTCAAATCAGTGTTGTTTACTCACTTCGGACCCAATACAGGCTGGGAACTGTCACCTAAAACACTGTATTCCTTTTTATTAAAGAGCAAAAAACCACAAGCATGCTTATTAATGAGTCTAACTGCCCCTTGAAAATATAGACGTTTTGCAATAACGATGGAAAAATGTTATCACAGATGTGATGCCAGTTACTTATCCAAAACACTTAAATTTGCCTTTGCTTTCTTGTGTAGCCACCCCCAAGCTCTTCCCAGACTGCCTCAGCCATGCCCAGAGTGTATGTTCAGCCATGACACACAACAAACAACTGTGGCAAATACCCCTCAATCCCCCTTATCCTGCTCCCCATCACAAAACATTGAGAAATTATTGTGATCAGTGGCTCTCATTCCTTCACAGTCCTTACACTATGTGTGGGGACAACAGCACAGATTTCTCTCTTAGAGGGGCTCTTAGTTCACATATGGAAACAGCAGCCAAACAGGTAACACATGAGGACAGCAAGAGAAATACACCCAAGAGAGCTGCAGAGAGAAGGAAGGTGCTCAGGCTGTTCCACCTGAGGCAGCCTTTGAGCAAAGCCTTGAAGACTGGGGAGCAAGAGTCAGCAGAGGCCAAGGGCAACTTTCCAGTCCAATGTCTAGAAGGGCAGTGCTTTTGAGAACCTATAAATATGTTTTATGTCACTGAAGCAGGATTGCATTAGCAGGGAATGTAAGGATACAAAGACAAATCTGGGGGCTATATTATTAAGGGTCTCATATGCCACACTGAGGAACTTGGGGTTTTATCTGTGTGTAACAGAAAACCATGAAGAGTGTTTTGGGGGTTGGGGAAGCTTGGAATTGAACCCGGGGTCTTGTGTACACTACGCACGTGCTCTGCCACTAAGGGACACCCCTAGCTCCTCAGAATTTTTAAGTAAAAGAATATAGTATTAGGTTTTGAACTTAATCTGTTTCTTGATGTTTTACCACATACTCACCTCAAACTCTGGAAAAGCTCTTTTCTCTATTTTAGAGTTTATGGGGGTATTCACCAACCAACACAGATTCCTCTCTTGGCCTTAGATCAAAGGCCCATAAAAGGAGAGAATACCTTTATTCTATGTGTTTTATACCCCCTCTAATTCCTCCTAGCCCTAAGCAAGGGGCCTTAAGTGCATACTAAATCTATTTCTAGAATTTCCTAAAGTAATCTGTAGCTTTCAGTTCTTGACAAATAATATTAACCAAAGAAAATGTTCAGAAGCCTCTCTGCTTTATTCTACATATTGCTTCCCTTTTTTAGGGCAGATGTCTCCTAATGAAAATTTTCAATATGTTTGGATCTTTAGTCCTTTCACTATCTGATCAGCAGTTACACAGAGTGAGGCAATGCCTCCTCTCCTTTGCATTCATGTTGCAGACACTTGACCTTGGGCACATCATCAGCTTGTAAAGATAATTTTCTTGCATCTCTATGAAAAGAGATCTTTTTAAGAAACATAGTAAGAGCTCAATAAATATTTCCTGACTGCCTGTGAACACCTCCTGATATTGCTTAACAGACCAGGGGAGCAACAACTCCAAGAGGGCCACCTTCCAGGACCCACCTGAGCCACAGCACAAGAAATCAATCAGCATTAAAATCAGCCTTAGCTACACTATGGTTGGAGATGGTTCTTTGAAGAGCCTAGCCTTACAGTGCCAAGCCAACAGATGTACTTATTCAGAAATCTCTGTAGAGAGCCCCAGGTTAAATGTTGCTACTGAGTCTCAGGAGAGGCCAAAAAGCCACTGGCTTGAGGCCAGGGCACACCACAGTGACAGCTTGGGTTTCTCATATTGTAGAGAAGCAGTAGGATGAGAAGCCCACACCTACCCTTGCAACCCCTCCGTCAGCCAACTCATGTTAACAACAACCCAGGGAAGGTATCATGTTGATGGAGGTGCCATGGTTAACATCAACACCTACGGCAAAGCCACACAGTTACTCAGCAGGGATTGTTTCTTAAATTTCCCTTTGCAATTTTTAACATTTTTCAGTTAGTTTCTATTTTAATGAAGGCTAGATAAGGAATGGAACAACTTTCTAAATTATATAATGTTTGTCTTATCCCATTCTATCTTCACGTAGTCTTTACAATGAATCGTATTTTCACCACTCTGGAGATGAGGATAAGAGATTCTGAGACGGTATGGAACTTGCTCATCTCATAGCTTTTAAGCCACAAAACCAGAGCCAATCCTAGATGTCTCCTGTTCCCTTGGCCGAAGCTCTTTCCTCTGTGCTGAGACAAGACAGTGGAGCTGGTGAGAACTCAGGGACGACTGGAGATTTCCTTCTGGAGACTGCTCCAGGTATATGAGGATCGGGGAAGACAGACAAAGAGAAAGAGAGCAAGGGAATGAGAGGGAGAGAGAAGGGGAGAGGAGCAAAGGGAAGAGGAAGGAAGGAGAATTTAGCTTCCTAGTTTCCACCTCTCCAAGCAAATCTTATGATTTATTTGCACCAAATTCTGAGTTTATTTTATAAGTAGAATGTCTGGATTCATTCAAAGGAGCTATAGTTTACAAATGTGTTGGAGATTCATCTTGTGATTTTAGAGTGACTTTGGTCAAACTCAGTGTTTCATGTATTGATTTCCCTCCTCCTCTGCCTTGAACATTGCCCATTCTGATCTGGCGTCCATCAGTAACAGAGGCACTCAGGAAACTACATGCCAGCCGAGTTATTAAGGCCTAGTGTGTTGTGCCCCGGTTCCCTTGTAGAAGTGATAAGGGGCAGGAGGTGGGGTAGGATGGCAAAGAAAAGAAGCATTCAATCCACCTTTTGCTATCTATTTCCTACATAACTCTCAGTTTGTTTTCCTAAATCCTTGGGTATAGAAAAAAATCCACTATTCTTTTGTTATTTTCTCAGAACCCACACTGTGTCCAGAAATATTGTTTTAGGGACCATTTGACTGAGGACATACTTTGTGAAATACAGAGACTCAGACGAGCCTAACTGCTCCTTCCATAGGGAGCTTCGGAGGTCCCCTCTTAGAAACATCAAAAGATAAATTGTCAACCTTTTGATTACTGAAGTATAATAATTAGATTATATAGAAATTTTCTTAACTGTGGGGATGAACAGAGCAAAATAGCTGGTAATTGGTTTCAGCCAGAGTAAATAATGTCCTTCTTTTTATTTACATTTGGTTTTCCTATAAACTGCCTACTGGGTTGTGTGGAACTCAGAGGCTAGCAAAAAACTGAATCCCCATCCATCAGTATTAATCTCACACTTTACCTTGGCTCCATCCATTTATCTTTCCGACACAAATTAGAAATTCAAGAGTTTTAACAAATGAGCCTGCAAATGTAAACTTATTAGGCCATATATTTTTACTACACACTGTGCAGTGCCCTCCACAAAGCTGTCCCTTCAGAGAGCATTTTCCTATTTTGTGTTATTGATGGCAGCTAACTAATCACATTTTTAATGTTGTCTTTGGGGAGGGCTGTTTGAGTGAATGTGCAAGCTAAACTACCCAGAATAAATCTACCTTATTAAATGCTTGAAATTATGTGTCTTTTACGATAAAGAAACTCCCGAGCATTGTTACATTTGCTAACCTTCTTTTCGCAGGAATCAAAAGACTGGGATTAATTAAAATAATACATCAAAACTGGGGTGTTGTACAGAATGTGTCTATGTGTGAGGAAAGGCCAAGAAAAATTGGTTAATTGGTCTCTTCATCCCTATTCACTCCCCTCCATCTAAATAGCTTTAAGTGTTGTTTTCGGAAACAAAACTACAATAATAACATGGGCTGGGGAGGAAGATTCAGAGGCCTGTTTGCTAGACAATGGCTCCCCCTCACCTCTACCCCACCCCCAGGATATTCCTTCTGGTTTACAAAGAGCCTCTCTGATTAATAAAGAACTCAAAAAAAAAAAAATAAAAATTGGCTCTTAGATGTAAATCTCTAAAACACAGAAAGTATAAACATATAAAGTATATTGTGAGCCCAGCTTTATTTTTCATCTAAACAAAGATGTATGATTCAGATGCCTCTGAAAAATGTCATTTTTCACAAGTATCAAAAGAAAACATCTGGCAGGTAAATGCTTCCCTCCGAGCCCAGGTCCTCCTTTCCTTTAGCTGGAGTGGGCCTCCCTCAATACTGTGTGCAATCATTTCATTATTCTGATGTGGTTTAATTACTGGCAGGTCCTTTATTACTGAGCTCAAGTGCTAATCTGAGCCCTGAGTGCATCTGCTTTCTACTTCTTTGTAAGTTTTGCACTCTCAGAAGCAAATGCAAACATGGCCACAATTCTGGCTTGTCACATAAATTTCAAGGATGAGGAATGATGCCTAAGCTTGAATAGAAGGAATGTGGATCATTTGGGAGCCAGTACTCCCAATGGCACAAGTAATGCAGAATTTGGAATCTGCATCAATCTGTACCCTTAAGGATACAAGTGGATAGAATAGAAATTTATCTTTAAAAAAATGCATAGAAAGTGGGAAGATATAGGAAGAATCTAATTTTTTGCAAATTATTTTCTTACTCAATTGTCCTGGTTGGGATGTCTGGCTTTTATAAAAATGGGCATTTAAATACAATAAGCACATGCTTTTTATAGAAATTAAAGTCTGAAGCATTTCAAGATCATTTAATAGATGATTTTTGCCACCAGAGTTCTTCTCTTCTACTTACCATGGAAGAGAAGCAAAACTTGATTAGTACCTAACTAAAGTGTAATGGCTGATAAATTTTTCTTAATGTTTCAAAACTAGATAACTATGGTAAGGCTGCCTAGAATTTATTTCTTGACTGCACAAATATACTCATTTTTCTCACTGAGTCACAGGAATCAACAATTTAAGAATGTATTGGCTCTCTTTAAGTGTATTTCTTATTTATCTAGGATTAACTGTTAGATCTAGCAAAGATTCAACAAAAGAAGAGCGATGAATTAAGAAATTTCTGGGTGATAGAGGCAGAATTCACCTTTTACATCAGAATTTGGTATGAAAACTGTAAGAATGTGTTTATTTAGTCACTCGGCAAACATTGATTGAGCATCTACTAAGAGCCAGGCCCCGTGTCAAATTCTACAAACACAAAGATAACAAGCCTCGCCCTTTAGGAGTTACAGGAGAAAACATTTTGACAAGCAGGTAATAAAACATCGGTAGGCACTGATATGGAAACAAACCAAGAATTTGGGAGCTTAAATAATCACTGTAAGAAGTGTTCTTCTCTCTCAAAATTTTACCTATTAACAATGCTTAAAATATAATTATATTTGCTTTCATTGCATTCTTTGGGAAAAAAGAAAATCCATCTGCTGTTAATGTTAATGAGATCAATATTCACATTTTAAATAGACTTACATTCAATTTAAAACAAGCAAAATTCAAAATCATAGAGCACTTTCTAAAAAGTTCAGTATAAACAGAATTAAATAAATATTAATTTCAAATAGCCCATCCTAGGAGATATTTACTCTTAAGGAGAATACTACATTTAATCCTTTATTTAAATAAAGAAACTTGTAGTCAATACAATATCCATATTTACTTATAGCATATTCCTGGATTTTCATATATTAGATTTGAATAGCAAAACCTTAGTGATAGGTCCCTAAGCAACATGAATTGTCTTTGTAGGCCCTGATTGCATGTGCTAGCATGATTAGAACAAAAGCCATTAAAAGCACTAATCCCTCTTGCCCTTGGGATCTGGTGCAACCTTTCATGGATCTGATCCCTGCTTAATCTGTCATCCTGGCTCCTGAGTAACTACATGGAACAGAAACACTGAGCACACACAGCCCCCTCTAGTTGTGTGGAACATATAATGTGAGCCTATAAGTCAATAATTTTCTTAAGTCCCTAGATTTGGGCTTCTTGTTACAGCAGCATAGCTTAAACTTCCATCAGCCACAGTACAATGTTGTCTAGAGCAATATTTCCTTGCTCCAGACACACTTGAGCATTCAAATATCATCTTCACAATCTAATTTTAATTAATTTAATTTATTTAAAATAAGTGTATTGATTTTTGAATGAAACTACACAACACATTTCCAATAAGTAGAAAATAACTGCAAAGCTATAACTCTCAGCACAAGGTGTTTCTTTATATACACACTTTACTATACCACCAGTATTGATCTAATGCAATTTTAGAAATACAAGTACAAAAAAGAAAGGCCTGGGCTTTGAAGTCCAATAAAATTCAGTTTGAGTTTCAGCTCTATCACCTAATTTATGTCCTCATGTAAGTACCTAAACTCTTTGAGCCTCAAATATCTGTTTTATATAATGGAAAACTATTACATAAAAAGAATTTAATTATTAAATGATAAATGGATATGAAATGCCTGGCCCATATTTTTAAGTGCATAATTCTGTGGATTTTAGTATCCTGACACACTTTTAATGTTCAGAGATATTAGATGTTGTTATTATTGATGCCAAAGTATCACTAGATTGTGAGCTCCCTAAGGTATTGTGTGTATTTATCTGTGAATACCTGTATCTTCCAGTGTGGTCCTTTGTACAACAGAAGTGAAGTAAATGCTCATTTAAATGTTCTGCATTATCAAAAGTTTCTCACCTTATCTGTAGAGTTTATTTCCATCCCTAATTGCATATAATCAACCAGTTTGTTGGTTGTCGTGGTTCTGCTATAAATCCACTGTGACTAGACTTTGGTCTGCTTCCAACTCATAGGCTAATCTTTACAAACTGCTGTCTTTCTTCAAAACAAAAGGAATACATATCTTTTCTTTTAGCTTGAAAATTTACTAATGATTAGCTGAATCTCAAATTTGAAGGTTTCATGAATGTAATTAGAAGAAAACTCCAGGTTTTGTTCTCAGAAACCACAAGATCATACAGTGTGAATTATAGCTCACTTTTTGTGAATACATTAGGAAACGATTTTGAGGTGTTTAAGCACTGAAAAATCTAAAATCAAGCCAACATGGTTTCAACCTTGAATCCACAATGAACAAGTTACTAAACCTCTTTAGTCCTTTGTTTGCTCATCTGTAACATGACCTTGTTAATGGCAGTCTCTACTTACGGTTGTCACAAGGCAAATTAGAGAATGAACAGAGATTAGGTGGGTTTAGAAGAGGCCCTGGCATACAAGAAGAACTTAATAAGTAGAAATGTTAGCTATTATTTCTATTTTGTACATCTAATAATTGTGATTATAAACATGTACATTCTAAGTATAAAGATTCATACTTTGAATTACTATAAACATTCAAAAAACTAAAGAGAAATCTTTAGGCATTCTATAAGTACCTCTGTTTACATTTTATTATTTCAATTCAATTTTTTGACTACCCAGGATAAGCAAAATTTTGCTGTGGTTAAAAAAAAAGAAAGTCCAACAAAAGTTTTGTAATAGGACTTACATGCTGCTTTTATTAAAAACACTGACCCTTCACTTGATCCTGCAGACATCCAATGGGTAACTAAAAGCAGGTGGCAAAACTGTCTACCTCTGCCTTTATTTTATATCTATCACCTTTTTACTTTAAACTTTGGGGCAGATTCCTGCTCAACTCTGTACATAGACATCTAAAGCTGATAATTTTTCCCTTCGAGCCAAAGGCATGAACACAAGAGTAATTAAGATGTTTTCATGATTGACAGGGACATTTTAATCAACAGATTGTCAACTACCAGCACTTACATGTCCTGTCACAGACCATTGGAACCTAGAAGTCTCCCGTCATTTCCCTAAACCTAAAGGAACTTGAACTTAGATTTCCATTTTTCCTCTTCTTCTGAGTCTTTCTCCCCTGCAGTTAACTGAGGTTCTAGGGACAGTGAGCCTTGCTGGCAGATTGTTCCATGATGAAACTGCCACCCAACCCAAAATAGGACCAGTTTGCACTACAACAGTAAATGAGGTTGCTCTGCAGATGAAGAACAATCATCTCATGATGGGGAATCAAATTGTCCCTCAAGCAATAGCAACTTTCCCAGAGCCAGCAGAAGTGACAAGAACCAGATCTGAGATAATGATCAACCAGACCAGGGCCTGACCAAGATGCCCACCTTGCCAGCTATTCAGAGCCCCAGGCATCCTGGCCTTTGTTCCCCTTTCTATAAAACACCAAAGTTCTTGTCAAACCCTAGAAGAGAGATCTTAGGTCACTATACCTCTCTAATTTTTCTGGTAGATCTTTTCCTACTTTGGCCACTCTTCATACCTTCCATTGGCTGTTGGGGCAAGTAGTCATAGTTGGTCCATTGGGACCCCCAGACCCAGGGCTTTTGCCCTAACTTTAGTAACAATTTTTCACTCTCCCAGGTATGTTGTGGGTCCAGATAACAGACAGCAGGGCAGCTGATCTCCACAGGCTGGCTTCTCCCTCACCTGCTTCAGTTTCAGGGAACCTCCAGGTGACATGTCCACAGTCAATCACCATGGGAAGAAGAAGATAGAGTATTGAATCATCACTACTATGTAGTATTTCACTCAGTCACCATGGCCAAAGCATATTGCAAAGCATGCCCCCCTTAGGGCCCACAAGTGGGGAAAGCAGCCCACTCATCTGCTAGAATAGGAGGGAAGTAGACACTGAGGAGAAAAAGCAATGTCTGACCCAATAGTAAATTATTGTAATAATCACTCATGCAGTCTTTCAAGTTATAATTTTTAAAAACTCTTAATAAGAAGCTTTCATCAGGGAAATAGAAATGTAGCTCAATGGTGAAGCACTTGCCTTAGCATGCAAGAGGCCTTGAATTTGATCCTCAGAACCGCAAAAAAAAAAAAAAAAAAAAAATGCAAAAAAGCTGTCATTGCATTACAAATCAATAGAGCACACATACAAAAACCCTTAGTAGGTGCTAAATGTCTTAAGAGAAGAATCCTACAAAAATATATTTTTTTAATTTAGTTGTACAAGATCATGGCATTTGCAGGGAAATGGATGGCATTAGAGCAGATTATGCTAAGTGAAGTTAGCCAATCCCTAAAAAACAAATGCCGAATGTCTTCTCTGATATAAGGGGAGTGACTCAAAATAGAGTAGGGAGGAAGAGCATGAGAGGAAGATTACCACTAAATAGGGAAGAGAGGTGGGAGGGAATGGGAGAGAGAAGGGAAATTGCACGGAAGATAGAAGGAGACCCTCATCGTTATACAAAATACATGTATGATGATGTGAGGTGGAGAAAAAAAAAGAGAAATGTGTCACATTAGATTGGGTAGACAGAGGTGATGGGAGGGGAGGGAAGGAGAAGGGGGGATAGGAAGGGCAGTAGAATAAAATAGACACTAGTATTGCTGTATGTATATACGTGGCTGTATAACCAATGTGATTTTGCAACCTGTACACTTGGAAAAATTAGAAATTATACCCCATTTGATTCAAATGTATGATATGTCAAGATCATTGTATTGTCATGAGCAAATAATAATTTTAAAAAGATGAATGTAGAAACAAAAAAAAAAAATTAGTTGTAGATGGACAGAATACCTTTATTTTATTTGCTTATTTATATGTGGTGCTAAGGATCAAACCCAGTGCTTCACACATGCTAGGCAAGTGCTCTGTCACTTGTCTAAAGCCCCAGACTCAAAAACATTTTTAATTTACCCACAATTTCAGGGATTTATGGTGGCTTCTTCCCCTCATCTCTACAGCTCTCTTCCTTCCATCCTACATCTCTGTTCCCAGAAAATTTTTTTAAAAAGAAACTAATCAATGTGGGATTTAAACTCTAATTGATATGATCATATGGCTTGTTTTAGGCAGTGGAACAACCCAATAGGAAATCGCCTTCCCACAGGAAATAGGTGTCTCTATTTTACTGATTCCTTCCAACTTTCCTCCCTTTTCTTGAAAAATAAAAACTCTCCTTAATTTTCCTACTGCTTAAGCTACTTTGTAGCTTGTTTCTTCTTTCGCCGTCAAACTATTGGAGTGAATTCCAACCCCTGAGTCTTTTTGATCATTTTCTAATTTGTCCTTCCATGTGACTTTCATATCTCATCTCTAAATCTGTACCTCCCATCTCACTGACCCCCGCTACAGACACACTGAATTATTTGAATTTCTTACTTCACAGATCAAAACTGCATATTATTATTCACATATTATAATCCCCCCAAGCCAATTATGTTCCATAGCTTAGTTAATATTTTGCCCGCATTTAAAACACCAATGAACTTTGAAATCTTCTCTTCTCCTAGGCCCAAATTTTATCTGACTTCAAGTTCTTTTAATTATTTTTATGAAATGTTCCTTTTGTGTATTCTTTTTTTCAAATTTTCATCACCATCATGTTTGGTGTTATGTTTAGGACCTCACACCTGGACCATTGACACTGTCTTCTAACTGGACTCCCTTTCTCTAGGTTTTTCTGCATCTTACAGTTTCGGCATGCCACCTGTATAATCATCCTAAAATACAACTTTTATTGTATTAGTCTGTTACAGCTTGCCACTAGGACCATACAGCATCAACACAAATTCCTTTTATTCATTAGAACTTTTATCTTTTGCATGAACTTCCTCCTAAATAAAATCAGGTTTTAGTCATTGATTTTAAGAAAGATCATCTGCTTTCTCTTTCTCTCTTTCCCCATCCATTGCCTCTACCTGGTACATGGTCTCTGGTCTTATTTTAGATAAATCCCATCTGCCATTTGCAGCCTCTTATCAGTACCTCCAAAATCCTCAGAACCATGCCTGGCTCTGTAAATACAATAATATTTGTGTGTAAGTACTCACAAAACAGGGTTCCACAAAAATCACATTCATGTTTGGGTGATTTTTTATTGTTGTTTTGTTTGGATGCTTGTTGTTGTTTTTGTGGTACTAGGGATTGAACCCTGGGGTACCCTACTACTGAACTACATTCCCAGATCTTTTATTATTTTGAAATTGGGTCTTGCTAAGTTACTGATGCTGGCCTTGGTCTTGTAATCCTCCTGTCTCAGCCTCCCAAGTCATTGGGAGTACAGGAATGTGCCACTGAACCTGGCCCAGATGTATTTTGACAGTCAATATCATGGTACTTTTGAACTGTTGAAACTAAATTTCAGAGCTTTTAGGGGCCACATATACTCTTTACTTCCTTTAGCACTTGAGCTTGAAAACCCCACTCTGTGACATAGCTTGCTGATAACATAGTTTGTCTCATAATCGTTACCTATATTTTTTTAACAAATATGTTTTGTTTATTTTTTTAACTAACTTGTGAATTTCCTAAGGTCAGCAAAATGTTAGATACAATTAAAAATTTAAATAGGGAAGGAAGAGTGGAAAACACTTTGTAAGTATAATTAGCCACAGAATTTTGAAAGTCATGGGTCTTTTCCCCCAAGTCCTGCCAGCGCCAAGAGCAGGAAGATATCTTAAAGCAACTCGGGTACAGAAATGGTTTTATTCACTGGAGAAAATTTATAAACATTTTCTGTCCTCTTTTTCCCCCACTTCCACCAAATGGACAGCTTTTATTTTCATATTAATTGATGGATTCCTTCGGTTTTTTTACCTCAACTTAATCTGAATAGTCAAACAAAAAAAAATCTATATGCAAAAGCATGCATTTGAAAGATCTTCAAATCCTAAATAAAAGAAGTAGTTAAAATAGGTAGGTCAATAGAGAAAAATGAGGAATGATGGTTTCAAAGAAAAAAATACCAAACTCAGTAGAGGACACAAAAAAGAATTTCAGTTGTTTATAATGGTTTGGAGATGGGAGAGGAAAAATGCCAGTATATTTTGAGAAAAGAGAAGGAATAGGAACATAGAAGTGATTGATTGAATGAATAAATTAAATACTATTATTGGGTGCTGACTGCCAGCCAAAATTTTATGCACCTTACATCACAGGAACTATGCGAGGCTGGTACAGTTGTTCTTATCTGAAAGATAGGAATCAAAGTTCATGGAATGTACCTGAGGTTACACAGCTTGTAAACAATAGCATCAGGATTCAAACTCCGATCTCAGTGTAAAATCTATATCCTTGGAACTAGCCTAACTAAGCTTAACAGAATACAATAAAAATAGTATTCTTGGTAGATGACAATTGGTATCATGCTTTAATTAATAAAGACTTGTAACTTTATTCAATGAGAAATAGAACAATTCTAACAATGTCACGAGACAAACAGAGTGGAATTATTCTAATGTGAAATGAACAAGAAGAGGGATGAGTGTCAGGCTGAGAACTGCAAGACCCTGGTAGAATTTTCAACCTGAGTCCTGACTTGAGATGATACCACAAAGGCAGGAAATGCTAGCTAGCATGAGCAACACTGGAGAGGGCTGTGGCCACAGTTGACGTTGTAGGGCAGCTCAGTCTTTTGGGATGATGATTCTACAATATAATTTAAAATCCATACAGTGTCTAGGCCATGCAACACAGGAACCTCGCCTCCAAAACTTAACTCAGAGGACTACAAAGGGTAGGGGTAGCTAGGAAAGAAGCTTGAATGAACAAAATAAAGATAAGTGCATTTACTTATAAAAGAATAAAAGGAAGGACTGGGAAATGTTGCTCAGTGGTAGAGCTTTTGCCTAGCATGCATAAGCACTGCCTAAGGGGAGGAAAACTTTGGAAAAGAATCAAAAACTAGTAATAATATAAATGGTTGGGGAAATACTAGGTAAACTATGGAACAGTATACAATACCATTAAAATGTAAATATAATTGCTTAGAAAAGGATTTAAAAATTGGTCAAATGCAAAAGTAATACATTATATGATAATTGTTTGAAGGGATAGCTATGCTTATCCTGATTTGAACATTACACTATGCACACATGGATCAAAACATCACATAGTACACTATAAATAAGCACAATTTTATGTATTAATTAAAAATTAAGAAAATCTTTAAAATTTTCAGAGTAATACATTAATCCTGAAAACACAATAGTAATACTACTAGTTTTGAGCAAATTCTGTTCTAAAAAACATATGCTAACTAATTTAGAGCTACTCTGTGAGGTATCCTTATCATCGTTTTTATGTAGAAGAGAAATTTGATGGAGCTCACAGCACAGATGCCCAGCTACTACTACAGACATTAGGCAGGACTTGAACCCATAGATTCCTGCTCAAAAACCCAAATTATTAGCTTCAGTGGTGATGCTACAGCCATGATTATAAAATCCATACATAACCAATACAACAATGAAATGTATGTAAATAAAAATAAGAAATCTTCCTGAAGAGGAATTACCACAATTTGTAAGTGTAATGAAAGTAGACTAGAATATTAATTAATTTTGTTCTTACTCTATATAAGGCTGTGTACTAAGAGTTTTATTAAGTAATTCTCTGATAATGGTTATCCTTGGAGTGGGTTGTGAGGGTTTTTTTTCTAGATTTTTGGTTAGAGACACAAAGATAATTAATATTTACCCAACCACTATTATTCATATGTAAAAATTAAAATTTGTACTATAGGCTCATAGAGACCATCATTCACAAACTAAGAAATTTAAATGACATAAAAGTAGTGAAGCATAAACACCATGTAGTGGTAGTAAAATTATTCCCCTGGATGTTGAAAAACAAAAAAATTCAACTCTTAAATTCATCACATATGTTTTAAAGTAGTAAGCAATTCATTCCATAATCTAACCTCTGTGGACTAAAATGGGATGAAACATTTTAAGAGACTTGTAGACACTCAAATTTTCAAGTTAGATTTAGTTCCTCAGCATCTTAGTGGGTTGTGACAAAAAGACACATTGTTTTCTTTAGGATATGAACGTAGAAAATGAAACTTAAATATATACATGCTACATATTTGCGTGTATACACATTCACATATTTTCCAATTAATCCACTTCATATGACCTACTAAAAACAAATCCCAAAGGAATAAGGCAATAAATGATGCCACTTCCAACTTTTGCAAACCACAGACTGTCACTGTAATGTCACATTTCATTTTAACCCAATTTCAAGATTATCACCCTCAATTCTCAAAGGTGATTTAAGCCATATTCATCCTTAAAAGGTTTCAACTTTAGTTAATGCCAACTTGGTTGATGCTTGAACATCACATACCTAAAATATTAGAAATGAATTAATGCAGCAGAGCAGCCAAAGGTATTGTTTTAAACAAAAGACATTTTCTTGTGTGACTTCTAAAAACTGACTTTTGTCTATAGACATGCTACATTATTGTGGTAATGGGCATCAAGAAAGTACCAAGCTAATGCCTTTAAAAATAAAATAGTTTAGGTGTCTTTATAACAAACACTGGCCTGGGTTGTGCATATTACACATACAAATTTTCGAAACATTCATATTACATACTATTTAAACAGAGCTTCTGTGATGGAGTATTGTAAGCAACAAAATTTTATCCATTGTTTCTAATACTATTTCAAATGGAATCATTTAAAACCTTGATTAAAAATGTATACCAGTATGTCAGGTCAGGTATTAAGGAATAGGAATATGCGTTTTATGACCCATTATGCAATTTTTGTTATTTAAGAAAGAGAAGGTAAGAAACAAAATAGCTCATAGGTTTTAATATGACATAAAGCTTGCCACAACACCCATCCTTAAATTTCTTCTACCAAAAGGTTATATAAAGAAATAAAATTATGAAAAAAAAATGCAAGAGCACATGGAGGCATACACCAGCATTATGAAAATCAATTTAAGAAGTGCAACTACAGTTGTCTTTCCTGGGTTTTTAATTATGTGTTTGTTTGCCATGGTGGCCTAATTTAGTCCAGAAGATGAGCCAACATTAAAAGCTGGTAGGAGAGGTAAGTAATCCCCAGGGTGGGCTGCTTGTGCTCAAGAGTTTAAAAGCTACATAGACAGAGGCAGGAGCCAAGGCACATTTGAGAAGGGGGTCCACATGACAAACAGTGAAGGGCGAGCAAATCAAATTTTTCACAATTAGTTGAACAACAACTGTGACAGGTTTAGCGCTTAGCATTTTCATTTGTGTGCTCAAATTTGGTTATCTGTCCTCTTTTATGCAAATGCGATGTGACAGGAGAAGCTGGGAGCACTGGAGCAGGCCAATCACTCACAACAGGGGCTAGGGCTGCTTGGCTGAGAGGCTGGGATTAAATGGACTGAATGCTGATGGATAAATGACATGAGCCGCGCTGAAAGCCTCATGAACTGATTTAAAACTTCTAAGGGAGGATGCTAAGAATATAATTATGCTTTATGCTCCAGCCTAAACTGTCAAAAATAAAAAGATAAAAGAAGAATATAAATTGTACCAAATGAATATTATCAGCATTCATAATTTAGCCAAACCCAATATGTTTATCCTACATTGGAAAATAGATAAGATTGCAAAGCCGTGTCCTTACACCACAGGCCTTAGAACCGAAGGAAAGTTTAAACATTTACAAGCAAGCACAACAGAAAGGAATTCAAGTCACCACAGGCCTCTTTTTAAAGGGTGCCATCTCCAATAAGACAGACATCCCCTCTGCAAAGTTGGCACAGCCAGTTCATTGTCAAAAGTATCTTTACTCCACTGTATTAAGAAGCCTCTATAACAAGAAACAGGTACAAAGGAGTGGCTCCTTTGATCACAGAGTCTTGAAACACAATCACCAGTACCTAAGAGACCAGAGGGACCATTTCTATGAATTTGCCTCCTGTTCCACCCACCTCTAACATTCTGTAATTGAATCAAATGCAAAGGGTCAAAACATGCTGGACCCTATTATCTTGTTTGCTTCACCTAGGTCTTATGATTCTATTATTGCAACAATTTCTTAATAGAATGCTTTACAGTGCTAGATTTCTTACTGGAGTCTCCTTCTGAAAACAGATATCTAAACTATTCTCAGTTCTTTTCAATATGACTTTACAATTTCTTTGTTATCACTATGTATGCACATATGCATGTGGCTTTCTGAGAAAACATCAGTGATATTAGACAAAAAGAAAAGGCCCATATATAAATATAAATATATATACACACATATATATACACAACACACACACACATATAAAATCATATACATAAAAGAGAGAATATAATCTTAAATCCGTTTTAGTAAAGGCAGGATATCAAACAGTACAATACAATAGGAGGAGAGGCAGAAAGCAAAGGTGGTAGCAAAGGCAAACCATGCATTTTGAATTATTGTGTTGTACCCACATTCAATAAAATAAAGACATTAATGTTAAGATAATTTTCCCAGTAGTTGATGTTAATAGATGTTAATGTTAATAGTTAATAGAATTTTTTTCATTCTATAAGATCTTTGACAAGATTTTCTACTGTAGACTATCTCTTAAAATTCATAATTGTTTACCACAATATTAACCACTATCGCGAGACTGTCATAAAATTCACAAAATACTTATTAGTGTAAATATGTATATAAAGAAAAAGAAAAATATTAATTCCTAATGAAAGATATTTGACCTTAATGTGCTGATATGTAAGAAATAATCAAACTTATCCTTACAAGACTAGAATATTATAAATAAAATGTCTGCTACTAAACCATTCTTATTTTATAGAAATATACATGTCTGTGTGTGTGTTTGTTATATACACCCATTTTATACAAAAATAGTGCACAAACCATAAGTGTGAACACTGGTGAAAGTTTATAATGTAAACAAACCTGTGTAACTATTATCCCTATGAAGAAATGGAGTGTGACCAACACCACACAAGAGTATGACAGGCCCCTTTCCAGGCACTGAGCCCTCCAATTGTAAGCATCGTTCCAAGTTTCATCACAGCAGTGTGGCTCTGCCTGGTTTTTTAAGATTCATACCAATTGACTCACAAAATCTATATTCTATTGTCTGAATTGTTTTGGAGAGGCGTGTTTAATTTCTTTACTCAATATTACTAAGCCTTTATCTATATTGCTGTGTAAGCAATAGTTTCTTCTTTTTCATTGTATGATAGTTCATAGTGTGTACAGAATGTTCTACCATTGATGAACATTTGGGTTTCTTTCAGTTTGGGACTATTACAAATATTCTTGTATATTTCCTTTGTTTTTGCAAATATATTTTCATATCTATGGAATATTTATATACCTATGAGTGCCATTTCTGAGTCTTTGGAGATATATATATATATATATATATATATATATATATATATATATATATATATAAAATGCAAATTTTAATGAACATGATCAGTAGATCCTCCTTAACAGTCTTCTAAAGTGCTTTTTATATAGTAAAGGAGTCTCACTATTCCCTATAAATTTTCCCTTTAGGATACAAAAAAAGAAAGAAAAGAAAAGAAACCAGCAAGGAAAAAAATGGCCAAAATTAAATATATATACTACACACATAACTGTAAGCAAAAAAAAAAAAACTGTAGTTAAATTGAAATTTTATGTATCCTAGCCCTGCCCCTTTGTATATGAAAAGAAAGAAGTGGAGGTTTTAACTGTGGACTCTGATGCAACCCACTGAAGGAGTTCATTAATTGTACTGGAAAATTATCATTTATTTAATGACTTCCTAAAAAATGTGTCAGACTAAAACTAGATACATCCACCCACAAATCTTAACCTTATTTGGCAGACACAGCACTCATGCTATATCACTCAGAATATGAGTTACATTTTTATTCAGGATATGAGCCATGTTTTTATTCCTCTAACACATCTGGGGTTTTTGTTTGTTTGTTTGTTTGTGTGTGTGTGTGTGTGTGTGTGTGTGTGTGTGTGTGTGTATTTAGGACAGAAGACTGATTGAGCTTCTAGTTTGTAACTGTGATTTTCCCGAGAAATATATGGACAGATACTTCACTGCTTAGCCAAAAGATGATCCAGGCTGATCTATAAGCTAATCATTGCCCTCTGAATCATCTGCTGCCAAAATAGATATACACAGTTTTAGAAGAAAATTCAGCTGCAACTCTTATCTACTGGACATGCCAACACATAGAACTCAAAGCATGAGCAACGAAACCCTCTGAGCGATGTCCAGGTCTATGCCAAAGAGATTTGCAATTACATCCAACCCTCTCCTTCCTTCCCTTCCCTTTCCTTCCTCCCTCCTTCCATTCTTTTCCTTCCCTCCCTCCCTCCCTCCCTCCCTCCCTTCCTTCCTTCCTTCCCTCTCTTTCTTTCTTTTTTGAAAATTTACCAGTTTTATTATCCTGGAATTTGAGAAAAGCAAAGATAAAAACAGTTGTTAGAGCAAACAATATCTGCCATACCTATCTAAACACACACACACACACACACAAATACACAGCATTGTCAAATAGCACAGCATTGAAACAACATTTTTTAAAAAGTAAGGACTCCTTTCAAAAATTATCTAAGAATATATCCAAAAGCACTGAAGCTAACAGATTATTAGAGCGACAAAAGGAAACATATACTAATCTGGGAAGAGAATAATCTAGTTATTTTACAAAAAAGGACCTAAATTCTAATTATATTCCTTTTTTACATTAATCATATAATAATTTGGAGTTAGAGAATTTATTAATATTTTTATATGTATATATTTAGTTATATGTGGAAATATAAAGGTACAGTACGCAATAACTATAAAGTTTGGGGATATTGTTTCAAAGCACAATTAATATGTCAAACAAAACAATTTATGTATTATTATAGTATTACTTTCTTAATAGGTTATGATAACTTTTTAATAAGCAAATTAGGATTATATCCATCATCATGTGTCCATATTCATATTGGTAGTTTCATTTAATATAATTAACCACTTAATATTAGTCAGTACAAATAAAAGCTGTATAAGTCCATTTTTATGAAATGCTAGAATAGATGAAACTAATACATGGAGACAAAATCAGAGCAGTGACTGCTCCTGGTCCCCAATATCTTTTAAGAGCTCCCCGGGGAAAAGGAGTTGATTGTGGATCTCTTCCCTCCAAAAAGGTCCCAGTTCTGAGATTTTTCCTACTTCTCCCCAGAAATCCACGTGTTATACACAAGGAGGGTTTTTTGTTTTCTCCTTTTTTTTTCCCTTTCATTATTTCATCACACACATTAATAGCAGTGTTTCAAATGACTAGCACACAGTCGCCTTGTCACTCAGTGGCTTCCATATGACCTTTCTTCTGGTGACAGGCTCCTCATGCTACTTTTACTCTGGCAGGCCCCTCTCATGGCAACTTCCTGTCATTCTCCAGCATAAAATTTATTTTTTTTAATTTTTTATTTGTACTTTGATATACATACATGGAGTATAACTTCTCATTCTTGTGGTTGTACATGATGTGGAGTTACGATGGTCATGTATTCATGTATGAACTTAGGAAAGTTATGTCTGATTCATTCTTCTTTCCTATTCCCATCCCCTCTCCCTTCCCTTCATTCCCCTTTGTCTAATCCACTGAGCTTCTATTCTTCCCTCCCCAACCACTTGTTGTGGGTTAGCATCCACATACCAGAGAGAATATTCGGTCTTTAGTTTTTTGGGATTGGCTTATTTCACTTAGCATGATAATCTCCAGTTCCATCCATCTACAGCAAATGCCATAATTTCATTCTTCTTTATGTCTGAGTAATATTCCTTTGTGTATATATACTACATTTTCTTTATCCATTTATCTGTTGAAGGGTACCTAGCTGGTTCCATAGTTCAGCTATTGTGAATTGAGCTGCTATAAACATTGATGTGGCCAAGTCACTATAGTATGCTGGTCTTAAGTCCTTTGGGTACATCCAGCATGAGATTTTTGTTTCAATCTCTATATCCCTGGAGAAGCTAGGTCCTCTCCTGAAAGACTCCTGACTTCTGGACCCCTTTCCAAAGCCTCACATGAATTCCAAAATGGGCCCTCTAGCACCCCTGTCTCAGCCAGTACACCCTCCTTCTCTCCCTCTGAGATTCCACTTTTGGTCAGCATAGTACAGTCACTTTCCTTCAAAACTCTCCCCTGAGGTCAACATCCGGGGACATATAAGTTTCCATTTGAAATGTCTCATCTCCTGTCCCAGGCAGTCAACTCACATTTCCAGACTCACATCATCTGACCACAGTTTCTCAAACAAATATTAGAATAATCATTAACACTGATACTTTCATTTTCTAGGTTCCAACTTAACCAAAATAACCATCCAAAATATAAATAAACTGTAGGTAGACATTCTGTTTTCAATAGTGTCAAAATGTTTAAATTATCTCTCAAGAACACATTTTTATTCATTATTGAACCCTCAGCTCAGCTGTCACCTCCTCTGAGGAATCTGCAGCAAACTCCTTGAGACAAGTTAGTCATTTCATTTTCTGGGTTTCACAAAGCATGGTAACATTTAACAGGTTGTATTATAATTACCTGCCCACACGTCTTCCTTCCCCACTGGCCATGAACTCCACAAGAGCAAGGACTATAACTTACTCACCTTTCAATTCCCTATTTCAATTCAATTCAGCAAATATTCAACACTCAGCACTGTGTTAATTTTAAAGTTACCACTTAGTAAATATTTCATGATAGAATGAAAGTACCAAGGAAGATAAATTTACATTATCTGAAGATACTTCCAGGGACACCCAACTCTGGGGCCCCTTCTATTCAGTGAAGTCTGTCTCTGTTCTACTCATTTAAAAAAAACAAAAAAACTTGCTTTCTATGCTTGCTTCAGCATTTCTCAGATGTTCAATTTTCACATAGGGATATGGGACTTGGCTCTGATTCTTATCCCAGATACCATATTTAGATGTCCCACCAAGATTGTTGCTGAGGTAAGCTCCTTCACAAAACACACCCCACATCTTTCTGAGGTGCATCTTTCTCTTTCTTTCTGAAGGACAATAATGGGTACCTGTCAGCTAATTAAATGCAATTAGTGCAAGTCACCATTTACAAGACATAGGTAAGAGGATTCGCAGCCTAGGCAGTTCTAAATCACCTGTCCTGGTGGGTCAGACATGTTGAGTTCCGCCAACGCTGTTTCTCACTGTCCTATCCAGGCTCTGAGCACATTTGGTGTGAGAACATAGTGTCTCTAAACCAGGTCTGCCTTTGGATTCATGGAGACTTATAGATCAATGAGCAACCATAAATTAAAATTTAAATGAGACATGGATACAAATACCTTTTAGTTAATGTGACTTTTAAAAAGGGGTTCAATTAGATAACAGATGAAAATAAAGATGCCTTTAAAATTACTAACTCACAAGTTTTTCTCTGTGGTCAGATAATTTAATAGAGTGTTGGTTTCTATAAACTGTCTTGAATATAATATCCATTGTTTCCAGGATTTTTATTCAACAAGGAAAAGATGGCTAGTACTGTTAACTACACTTGTCTGATATCTTGTTTTTTATAGTTAAAAATGAGTAAATTAGATTTAACATCAACGGGATTATGTATGTGTTAGAGACATCTGATTAATTTACAAAGTTAAAGTGCTAAAACATCAACTGCTAAGTATAAAATCAAGTATCTTAACTTCTTAAATTCCACAATATATTTAAACATTAAATGTGTTTTCATAAATTGGTAAATGGAAAAAGATTTGAGATTGTTTTGTGTCTATGTCTTCACTAAAACAAGGTTACTGAGAGCTAAGATTCTATCAGGTATAATTTATATACAAAGAGTATAAGAGGTTTCAGTTGGGATTCAATTAAAGTACTGCAAAAACAAAGTATTCTATATTATTAAAGTGGAGTAATTTGTCTAAATTTAGACATTTCATAAGGGTTGTTTCAGAATGTGATTTTAAAAAGGGTCAACAGCTAGGAAAGAGCACAAGAAGGTTCTAAGTAAGGAAATATATTTTAATATGAAAAGTAGAAGAAAAAAGAAATGTTTCTGGATGAGAAAGTCTTTTATGTGATAAAGTAAAAAGTTGTATAAAATCTAAGCAAGTTACAGAAGGTTTGTGGAGGGAAAATTTCAATAAGTGTGTGTGACTAAATTGGTTATTTATAATTAGCATAATTGGTTAAAGTTATTCAAGATTAATATTTATGTTCTGATAAAAAAAATCTTAATTCTCTATGGTTAAAGTAACAAAGATTTCTTAAAATATTAACCTGCTCTTATCTATCAAGATAATCTCTTGTGTCTGTTAAGTTTTATTCTTTAGAGAAACTAGTCTTAAAGGAATTAGAGTTTGTACAACTCTGGTTAAACAACAACTTTTATTTTAGAGTGTTACACTACATTACTGAGTCTGAATTTTTCTTTAAAAGCTAAACTTGGTAAATATAAAAACATCAGTGTAATTATAGTGCTACTACTGGCTTCTTGGTATAATAAATATATTCATATCTTCCAAGTATACAAGTCTTTAAAGTATAAGATTTAGAAGAACATTTTACCAAGCTAGTGTTCTATAAACTAAGGTTTAAAGTAAAGGTTTGGGATTATATTTCTTGGTTCATAGCTATTATAAAAACTCAATATGTTTTTATTCTTGTTAATTTAATTTTGTATTTTCCTTGTAAACTTTAACTGCTGTATTACAGAAGTACAACTTCTAATATAACAGCTGAGTTAATTTAAGATAATAGGCCATCATCTGTAGGACAGAGAATATGTAAGGCTAAATGCCAGTACTAATACAGACCCCAATTAAATAGAGGGGTTAAGTAAATGTAATGTTGTAGACATTGAAGTTAAAACCCAGTACTCATACTTTAAGACTGGCTTGTTGGATGTTTAAGACGAAAGCTTAGAGACTAAAGTTAAGGAAGTAAAGGGCCAAGAAGAAAATAGCCAATATTTGGCTCTTTCTCTCTGAGTCAGCTTGAACCCAGGGAACAAGGGGACTTTTCTAAGGGTTCTGTGACTCTGGGGCACATGACCTTCCAATCAGAGGGGTCACTGAGACCCTGAACACAGAAAGGCAACCAATGAATATGTTGCAAAAAAAGAGGAGATATTGGATATTGGAGAAGGGAGATATCTCTGATGCTTCCAAGGGAAGCCACATGGTCAAGGAGATGCTGGCTCACCCTGGCAGATGACACTAAAGGAGCTAAAAGGCTGCTCTCAAGTTCCCAAAAGTGACCGCCCTGAAGGAACTCAGCGACTCTTAACAATAGATAGGTACAAGGTCAATTGTTATAAAAGCAAAAAAAAAAAAAAATATATATATATATATATATAAAATCAAAGTACAGCCATATCTGGACTTTTAAAAGAAAAAGAGAAAAAGACAATAATTCTTTTAATGTAACTTAAGATACACACTTGTGTTAGGCCCACCAAGATAAGTAAGATTGGAGGCTACAAAAGAGAGATTTCTAGATGAGAGTGCCAGATAACTATCAAAAGAGACTATCAGAGTCAGAAGGGTTTTGTTTTTGTTTTTTATTTTAGTCAATTTAAGGCCTACAAATCTTCCTAACCTCCTACACACATAGACTTGATCTTTGCTTGCTAGTATGATCTAGTCCTATGTGACAAAAATAAAGAGATCTTTACTAAACATAGAGGTTATGCCAATAAAAAATATTTTACAAAAATCAGATGACATTAGCTATCTTAACTACATCTTATGGGGACATCTGTGACATTATAAAAACTAAATGATAGGTTTACATTTCTGATAACTCTGGCAATGTAACTAATAGCCTTAAAGGTTTACAGTCCCAAATCCAGGCCACATCCTCCTGACCTTATTATGGATACAACTTCTTCGCTCTTGCACTTCCTGGTGAGAGATAACTGATATTCATTTATATGTTTCAGATGCTGTAACATTTATTTTAAATTAATCTTATTCCGGTATTTGTGTCTTTTTGTTTCTCTCATAGAAGCACTCACATCTCAAATGACTTTACAATCTGTTCTTTTCAAACCAGACTTTTGCCATGACCCCTTGTCTGATCCAAAATATTCCTAAGAAAGAAACCCAAACTGCTTGCCCCACATGGCCCCCTCTCAGCTCAAAACAGCAAGAACAGTAATCCTAATCATCCATTTGCTCCTACAGCAGTAAGGATTTCCTTTGGGGTGAGGTGGGAGGAGAGGGGCTAAAGCATGGTGGGAAGGGACAAAAGAGCAGTCAGGTAGGTAATGAATGTTTGGTTCAGGAAGATAGAGCTGATTCAAGAGGAAATAAAATGCTAATACCTCCAGAGCCCTTCCCTCTCTTCTTCCACCCTTTTGTCAAGATTATCTGCCTCCAGGGAATCTTCCCCCTTGCAAGTGGTTGTTAATAAATGAACACCTCCTAGGCTGCTCCCTTCCTACCTGTACCCCTGGGTGACTTTATTCCTGCCCTTAGATCACTCCATTTTTGGCCCACCTTTTGGTCACTAGTCACATAGGCAGAATGGGGGAGGAGAGAGCATGAGAACAAAGGGAATCTAAAATGTATAAAAGGGGCAGGACACCTCCACTTCTTTGGACACCCAGTTCTGGGGCCCATTCTCTTCAGAGAAGTCTATCTCTATTCTATCTTTAAAATAACATTTGCTTTCTACACTTTCAAAAAAAAAAAAAAAAAGTCAATACTTCCAAAAAAGTTTTGGAAAAAAACTCCCCTTTTCATTCCTACTTCCAAAATCCATACTTAGATCAGAAAACTTCCAAGATTTTTTTCCAGTTAATTTTATGTTTGTAAATTTAAAGGATAAATAATTTGAATTAGATAACACAGCACAAGTGACCTTAGAGGTAATCTAGTCTAGGGAGACAGACAATATATGGCACATGTAACCTCCTCTCTACCTCCTGCCCCCATACCAGACAGCACTAGCTGATCATGGTGTTCTTTCTCATTTAGCCCCACCTCAGCTTTAGAATCCTCAGCACTCAACAGGCTGCTTTCAGGAGCTGCTGATAAAGATGAATTCTGCTTGCCAACCTTGATCTGGTTTCTTCTTTTTATTGCAGATAAGCAAGGTAAGATTCTGAGTGTTTTAATGACCTTGCTTAGGTGACAGAGCTAATTAGTACCAGATTGAGAAACTGATATAACTCCATTTTTGAAAATAAATAAATAACAGCAGCTTCTACCTCAAGGCCTGTCCTAAGGAAGGGGGCATGATCCTTGTCCTTGGAAAAACCCACAGAGCACACCTAGGCACATACCCACCCTGCTGAGTTGTTGTCTGCAAATAACAGGAGAGATCTGTAGTGCCAGGTGTCCCAACTCTGTTAGGCTAGGTGAGGACCCATAGCAACCCCCTAGCAACCACCAATCAGCATAAGACAAGAAAAATATCTGGGATACCAGATGACCCCCCAGTAGTTTACAGTGGTTGATAACATGTTAGGGAACGATGTAGTTCAGCACATAAACTCCTCATGGCTTAAACCAATCAGTTCAAAGACATCCCCCTCTTGCACTAACCAATCACCCCTACCCAACTTGTTCTCACCAGTGAATGTGCTAATCAATGTTAAGAGTTGTTGTTTGATTTTCCCCATTATGAAATGATTTGCTGTGTGACGTTGTGATGCATAGAGTATCCCCCCAAAACCTATAAAATCTCACTGAACAAAGGCTCACTCCCTGGGACCGCTGCGACGACAGGAACAGTTGTGAGTCCAGGCTCGAGCTTGCAATAAAGACTCTTGTGTGATTGCCTCGGATTCGGCTCCTGGAGGTCTACTGGGGTCCCACAAATCTGGCATTACAAGATCACCTAAGATTCCTTCCACCAGAAAACACTTTAATTTTACAGCTGGCTAATAGGAATGAATACTTTAGGGAAAACACTAGTTTTGTTCATTATATGTATTTATGCTTTTTGTTCATTATATGAATTTATACATAAATGAATACGTTGTTATTATATGTAAACATATACTTTACTATATTTATATCATAAATATATTTATATATACATACATATAATAAAATCATACTTTATATGAAGTATTCGTTCCTTTTAACCAGCTATAGGTTATTATAGATATATCCCTGTGTAATATATATTTTGTGTTATGTAATACATACATATGTATTTTTAAGTCAAAGTCACATACTTCTGAAAGTGTGTCATAAAAAATAGTAAATTACAGAAAAAAAAAACAGCCTGAAAATAGACAAAAGAAGACAAGCAAAGACCTTGGACATGGAATCACACAAAGTTTAGCCATTTGAGTGAGGATAAGAAATAAAATGAACTATTAGCAAATAACAATGACAGACCTTGAGAAAAGATGTCTGATTTCTGTGGACCAAATAAAAACAGTTGCCACTGACTTCTGGTTTCTATTTTGGCTAGTTGTGTTCATTTATATCACTGCATGGTTTACAAGGGTTTACATGGTTTACAAAAATATGAAAACTAAGCACTGGCTCTTGTAACTTATATTTTTCATTTAGCTTCTTAGCATAACCAAGTCATGTCTAAAAAAAATAAGTCATGGTAATTATAATATAAGCAAAACTCATTTTCTATATTATGTTTGTAACTTGGCTATTGACTAATTTTTATAAATTTTCACTGTATAGATTAAAATGATATTCCTCCACTGAAGCAGCACTGCCACCACACCAGTACAAAAGAAACAGGGAGGATTTCAGAATATAATGGTGGAATTTTTTAGACTGCTCAAATGCTATAGATAGTTATCTCTATCATTCACAATGTTGATGTATAAAAGAATATCTGTAAAAGAAAACAAGAGTTATATTAAGAAGTAAGTGTAAGCTACTGTTTTCCTTTTCAGACCATGAGCTTAAAATTCTCCAAAGAGATGGACTTGTTTTCTTCCAGCTGGGTATGAGAAAGAAACAGAGAAAGCTGAAATAAATTAAAGTCTCAGATTCCTTAGCCTCCTTTTCTTTGAGAAGAGAAACTGAAAGATATTCTCAAAGAATCAACACCCAGGATACCTCATTACCAGAAATAGACAGGCAAATGAGAAAAAGAGTAAAGAGAAAGCAACCCCACAGTCTGAAAATAGATAAAAGAAGACAAGCAAAGGCCTTGGACATGGAATCACACAAAGTTTAGCCATTTGAGGATAAAAAATAAAATGAACTATTAGCAAATAACAATAACAGACTTTGAGAAAAGATGTCTGATTTCTGTGGACCAAGAAAAAATAGTTGCCACTGACCTCTGGTTTATATTTGGGCTAGTTGTGTTCATTTGTATCACTGCATGGTTTACAAGGGTAGTAGACTCACAACAGCGGCACTGTAGATGTCCCTCTTTGGAGACAGGGGTACCAGAGCAAGGCATTAACAATCCTCTTTTGGCAACAATCACTGAGAGAAATGATGATGGCAGCCAAAGGAGTTATTTATCTAGTATCTCTCACACCCAGTAGGTGTCTGCAAACTATATTTCCCAGACTAACTTGACAGCTAGCTTCCAATTAACTTCTGCCAATGGAAAGCACTATTGGGAGATCTTAAGGTGGGACAGGGAAGAAAGGGAGGAAAGATGCTCCTACTTCCAGCTCTTGTGTGTATCCTTCCAGCATCTTTTATCACTTTCAGAACAACCACGTTTTGTTCCCTTAGAAGTCCAGGTACCAGTTGTGAATAGGTCCCTTTTCTATGACAGCTGTCTTCTATTCTTAGATTTTGAGAAAGCAGCAACCTCCCTCAATTACTTCTAAGCTGCTGTAAGTAACACTTATTATCCATTTAGGTAAAATGTTACATGAATTTATCACTGGGAGACAAGAAAGTAACACATATACATGCTTTGTTGTATGTGCATAAACTGAATAAAACATGCACAACAACCAATCACTGACAGACTGAAAGAAGAAATGAAATTGTTCACAGATGCTGATGCACATCTCTTATTTACACAGTGGTTTTTGGACTAAAGAGCTACAGAGAAGAGTGTTCTTTACACAATTAATTACAATTGATTTATGTGGCAACTAATTTCTGAACCATGGTATTGGAGTGCTGGTGTTAAGTAAGGAAACTATGGTAACTAAAATTCACAAAATCACAACAGTGTAATGCAAGGACTGCCCATATTTACTTCTATTGACTCAACTATTTGGGGGTTCAAAATTTCCTTTTGAATCATAATTCATTTCTTTCAATAAATGCATTTCCAGACAGACCTGATGAATCTTTTCCTTTTTCAAACAAACTCATAATAAAGATTTTCAAGGGGCTGGAGCTGTGGCTCAATTGTAGAGTGCTTGCCTAGCATGTGTGAGGCACTGGGTTTGATTCCCAGCATCACATAAAATAAATAAATAAATTAAATAAAGGTATTGAGTCCATCTACAACTAAAAAAAAATTTTTAAAAAGATTTTCAAATAAGAAGAGCAATATGTTCCCCTCTGTTTCTCTCTTTCCTTGAACTGTTTACACCTTTGTTGGCACTCACTAAGTAAGTCAAGACCATTGACCCATTTATTTTTTAATTGTGGGCTACTCTACTTAACTGCCTTTGTTCAAGGATATACAGCCAAAGAATAGAGGTGAGTTGAGGGATCTGTAGATTGCAGTTGGTCTGGCACAACGTTTGGATGATTATTTGCAATTCTTAACCACATCCTCCTCCAGCCCTTGTAAATATGAGAATTCATCTGGATTCCATCCTTGGCTTTTGCTCTTTGCAAGCTACATGTGCTTAGTGTGGAATCTCATCTATACATATAGTTCCCAGATCTATATCTGCAGCCTAGACATCTCCCCGGGCTTCAGAAAGCACACATCTACCTGAAGGATATTTTCACTTTGATATCCCAAAAGGCCATGAAGATCAACATTTCAGAAATAAATTCAACTCATCCTCTTATTCTACAAATCCTTTCCTAACCCTGATTTCAGGATATCTATTACATGTCCATCAACTTGATTGTTCATCACAAAGACCTAGCACTTTTAAAATACCCAATGTCCTCCCTGCTACCAATTCATACTCTTTATCATCACAATGATTGTTAAAACCTGAAAATATAATCAGTCCATACTTCCTCACTCTTATTCCTATCCTTCTGCCATTCCATTCCCTTTCTCCTTCTAACCTTTCAATGATTTCCCAATACATCAAGATAAAGTTCAAACATTTAGCCATGCTCTGAACCTTCTTTCCAGACTCCTAATCTAGTTTCTTCTGTTTTTTAAAACACTTTACGTTCTGATCTCTTCATGCTCCTTTGCCACTCCTCTGAATAATTATTTGCATAAATTAGTATTCATGAGAAATGTTTTTCCTAAATAAGATAGTAGAAAAGAGAATGGAATAGAGCAGAAAAGGAAAATTATGGAAGCGACAGCAGGATGTTTGTCTACCCATGAGCTTCAGAAGTTTAGGCAGAAAATAGAGTTGTGTTGAAAAGACAGATTCTGAACAGATGCTATCAATTGGATCCCAGAAACAAGAAACAAAGATTCACAGAGCTGGGGATAGGTCATTAACTTCTAAGATTACAGTACAGCTTTGGTGAACAGAAAATGTAGGCTAGGAAGGAACGTAGACACTAGAAGGACTGGGTGTACCCAGTAAAGCAGTGTTCATACTGAGGCCACTATGATTGGCCAGAAAGGCCAAAAGAAGGATCCTGATGAGATTGGAAAGAAGAATGTTAGGGGCATCCTTGAAACTAGATATTCTAGGGAATTCCCAAGTAAAACTTGGAAAAATGGTAAAAGGTAGGTGATATTCAGGACTTATGCAGATGAAGATTATGCAACAAATTATATTCTCACTAGTTGAATGGAAAACTGAAACACTCTGATGAAAATTGTCTTGCTTCAATTGTCAAAATTAAAAATAGAAGGAAATGTTTTTCCTTGTCTTGCCTCTAGTTACAATGGAGGATGTGTCTTCAGTCCTATCTAAGGGCAAACCCACTAATTGTACTTTGAGCCTTTTCTCATCCATCTTTTTGGGTACTTTAAACTATAAATATTGTCCACTCCTCATAATGGCACACATTTCAGATGGGAGACACAAACATGATTAAGGCTGGTCTCTCTTTACCCTACCTGACTTGCAAACTACTACCCTCTCTCTCTACTACCCTTAAAAACCTTCTCAAACACAGGAAATAAAAGGGATAAAAATAGGAAAGGAAGAAGTCAAATTATCACTGTTTTCAGGTAATATAATCCTATATCTAAAAGATTAAAAAAAAAAACTCCATCAAAAGACTGCTAAAGCCAATAAACAAATTTGGCAAAGTAGCAAGTTACAAAATCAACATACAAAAATCAAACAATAACTTTCCTATATATCAACAATGAATCTGCTGAAATAGAAATCAGGAAAATAATCCCATTCACAACAGCCTCAATAAACACATACATACATACATACATACATACCTAAGAACAAATCTAACCTAGGAAGTGAAAGACCTCTACAATAAAAACTATAGAACATTAAAGAAATAAACTGAAGAATACCTCAGATGATGTAAACACTTCCCATGTTCATGGATAGGCAGAATTAATATTGTTAAAATGGCTATACTACAAAAAGCAATATACAAATTCAATGCAATCCCCATCAAAATACCAATGACATTCTTCACAGAATGAGAAAATATAGTCCTAAAATTCATTTGAAAGAATAAGAGACCCAGAATAGCCAAAGCAATTTTAAGCCAAAAAAGCAATTCTGGAGGCATCACAATATCTGACTTCATATTATACTACAGAGCTATAGTAACAAAAACTGCATGGTACTGGCATAAAAACAGACATACAGACCAATGGTACAGAAAATAAGATGCAGAGACAAACCCAAACAAATACAGTAATCTGATCCTTGACAAAGGTGCCAAAAACATACATTGGAGGAAAGACAGTCTTTTGAACAAATGTGCTGGGACAACTGGTTATCTATATGTAGAAGAATGAGACTAGACCCTTAGTTTCTCTCATCTGGCGCGCACACACACACACACACACACACATACACACAATAAACTCAAAATGGATCAAAGAACTAGGAATTAGATCAGAAACTATGCAACTCCTAGAAGGATCAACACTCCAGCTTTTAGGCACAGCAATGACTTTCTTAATAGGACCCCTAAAGCTCAGGAAATAATGCCAAGAATTAATAAGTGGGACTGCATCAGATTAAAAAGCTTCCACACAGAAAAGGAAACAATTAGTAATGTGAAGAAAGAACACACAGAATGGGAGAAAATCTTTGCTACCATCTCTTCTAGGATAGGATTAATATCCTAGAAGATTATTAGCTAAAATATGTAAAGAGCTCAAAAACTTTACACCAAAAAATATATTTATAAATATAAATTTATATTTATAAATATAAATAAATAAATAGGCAAATCAACTAAAGATATTTCTTAAAATAAGAAATACAATGGTCAACAAATACATAAAAAAGTGTTCAACATCATTAGCAATCAGGGAAATGCAAATCAAAACTACACTGAGATTTCGTCTCACACCAATCAGAATGGCAGTCATCAAAAATGCTGAAGAGAAAGTGGAGAAAAAGAAACAGTTTTACACTATTGGTGGAACTGTAAATTAGTATAACTGCCATGGAACCACCATATGACCCAGCTATACTACTTCTCCATATTTACCCTAAAGAATTAAGGGTAGGGCTGTGGTTGTAGCTCAGCGGTGAGCGCTTGCCTAGCAAGTGCAAGGCCCTGGGTTTGATCCTCAGCACCACATAAAAATAAAATAAACATAAAAATAGATATTAAAAAAGAATTAAGGGTAATTAATTCTTTAGGGTAGCTGGGGCTGAGGCTGTAGCTCAGTGGAAGAGTGCCTGCTTGGCACGTGTGAGGCGGTGGGTTCAATCCTCCGCACCACATAAAAATAAATAAATTAAGTAAAAGTATTGTGTCTATCTTCAATTAAAAAACTTTTTTAAAAAAGAATTAAAGGCATCTTACTACAGTGACAATATGCCCATGTTTATAGCAGAACAATTCTCAATAGCCAACTATGGAACAAGCCTAGGTGTCCACCAACAGGAGAATGGATAAAGAAAATGTGGCATATATACACAATGGAGTTTTATTCAATCATAAAGAAAAATGGCATTTGCAGGAAAATGGATGAAATTAAATACCACCATGTTAAGCAAAATAAGTCAAACTCAGAAGGTAAGGGTCATATGTTTTCTCTCACAAGCAAAAGCTAGAAAGAAAAAGGAAAACAAATCAAGGGGAAATCAGTAAAAAAAAAAAAGAGACCAAGGGGAGGGAAAAGGGTGGGTAAAATGCTAAAGAGTAATATTGGCCAATTTGTATTGTTATATTGTGTGCAAGTACAAATATGCAACAACAAATCCCATCTATATTACAACTATAATGCACCAATAAAAAAAAATGAGGGGAAACAAATCCCCCCAAAATAAAACACCTTGCCTATATTCTGTCTCTATAACCTTAACTTCTTTTGGCCCCCATAGCCATCATTTTAAAAACAAACAAGCGAGAGCTAGGGATGTGGCTCAAACATTAGCGTGATCGCCTGGTATGCGTGCAGCCCAGGTTAGATCCTCAGCATCACAAACAAAGATGTGTCCACCGAAAACTAAAAAAAATAAATATTAAAAAAAGCAAAACATAAATAACAACTAAAATCAATTTCTTATCCTAAAATCTAGTGGATATTTTTGACATTTCATCTTATCTTACTTACCTTGCAACAGTTGACACTGTTTATCATTCTCATTCCAAAATATTTTTTTTGTTGTTGACTTTGTCCTGTAAACTCCCCTTTCCTGCTCTTCCTCCTACTTCTTTGGCTGTCCCTTCTAATTTTCCTTTCCAAAATAGGCTTACACTAGATTAAACAGAGTTTCAAACTCTATACTTGATCTCCAGAGACTCTCATCCTAACCCACAGATTAAGATTTCCATACGAATACATCTCAAGCTTTATGTCTCCACACTACAGCCATACTGGCCTTCTTTCAGTGCTCCAAACACATCACATTTGGTCCCTCTTTACTTTTGCACAAATTATCCATCAAGCATACAATTCCCTCATACTAAACTCTAGCTCAACTTTCACATCTCAACTGAACTTGTTATGAAAAGTCTTTCCTTACATCATTTTAGGTCATGTTAATTTGCTTTACACCCCCATTTGCCATTTTCCAGTCTGAGGTCTTTTTTATTTTTTATTTTTTTAATTGGTTGTTCAAAACTTTACAAAGCTCTTGACATATAATATTTCATACATTAGATTCAAGTGGGTTATGAACTCCCATTTTTACCCCAAATTCAGATTGCAGAATCACATCGATTACACATCCACATTTTTACATAATGCCATATTAGTAACTGTTGTATTCTGCTACCTTTCCTATCCTCTACTATCCCCCCTCCCCTCCCCTCCCGTCTTCTCTCTCTACCCCATCTACTGTAATTCATTTCTCTCCTTGTTTTATTTTCCCATTCCCCTCACAACCTCTTATATGTAATTTTGTATAACAATGAGGGTCTCCTTCCATTTCCATGCAATTTCCCTTTTCTCTCCCTTTCCTTCCCACCTCATGTCTCTGTTTAATGTTAATCTTTTCCTCCTGCTCTTCCTCCCTGCTCTGTTCTTAGTTGCTCTCATTATATCAAAGAAGACATTTGGCATTTGTTTTTTAGGGATTGGCTAGCTTCACTTAGCATAATCTGCTCTAATGCCATCCATTTCCCTGCAAATTTCATGATTTTGTCATTTTTTAGTGCTGAGTAATACTCCATTGTGTATAAATGCCACATTTTTTTTTATCCATTCATCTATTGAAGGGCATCTGGGTTGGTTCCACAGTCTAGCTATTGTGAATTGTGCTGCTATGAACATCGATGTGGCAGTATCCCTGTAGTACGCTCTTTTAAGGTCTTCAGGGAATAGTCCGAGAAGGGCAATAGCTGGGTCAAATGGTGGTTCCCTTCCCAGCTTTCCCAGGAATCTCCATACTGCTTTCCAAATTGGCCTCACCAATTTGCAGTCCCACCAGCAATGTACAAGAGTACCCTTTTCCCCACATCCTTGCCAGGACTTGTTGTTGCTTGACTTCATAATGGCTGCCAATCTTACTGGAGTGAGATGGTATCTTAGGGTGGTTTTGATTTGCATTTCTCTGACTGGTAGAGATGGTGAGCATTTTTGCATGTACTTGTTGATTGATTGTATGTCCTCCTCTGAGAAGTGTCTGTTCAGGTCCTTGGCCCATTTGTTGATTGGGTTATTTGTTATCTTATTGTTTAATTTTTTGAGTTCTTTGTATACTCTGGATATTAGGGCTCTATCTGAAGTGTGAGGAGTAAAAATTTGTTCCCATGATGTAGGCTCCCTTTTTACCTCTCTTATTGTTTCTCTTGCTGAGAAAAAACTTTTTAGTTTAAGTAAGTCCCATTTGTTGATTCTTGTTATTAACTCTTGTGCTATGGGTGTCCTATTAAGGAATTTGGAGCCCGACCCCACAATATGTAGATCGGAGCCAACTTTTTCTTCTATCAGACGCAGAGTCTCTGATTTAATATCAAGCTCCTTGATCCATTTTGAGTTAACTTTTGTGCATGGCAAGAGAAGGAGATTCAGTTTCATTTTGTTGCATATGGATTTCCAGTTTTCCCAGCACCATTTGTTGAAGATGCTATCCTTCCTCCATTGCATGCTTTTAGCCCCTTTATCAAATATAAGATAGTTGTAGTTTTGTGGATTGGTTTCTGTGTCCTCTATTCTGTACCATTGGTCCACCCGCCTGTTTTGGTACCAGTACCATGCTGTTTTTGTTACTATTGCTCTGTAGTATAGTTTGAAGTCTGGTATCGCTATACCGCCTGATTCACACTTCCTGCTTAGCATTGTTTTTGCTATTCTGGGTCTTTTATTTTTCCATATGAATTTCATGATTGCTTTCTCTATTTCTACAAGAAATGCCGTTGGGATTTTGATTGGCATTGCATTAAACCTATAGAGAACTTTTGGTAATATCGCCATTTTGATGATGTTAGTTCTGCCTATCCATGAACAGGGTATATTTTTCCATCTTCTAAGATCTTCTTCTATTTTTCTCTTTAGGGTTCTGTAGTTTTCATTGTATAAATCTTTCACCTCTTTTGTTAGTTTGATTCCCAAGTATTTTATTTTTTTTGAGGATATTGTGAATGGGGTGTTTTTCCTCATTTCCATTTCAGAAGTTTTGTCGCTGATATACAGAAATGCCTTTGATTTATGTGTGTTGATTTTATATCCTGCCACTTTGCTGAATTCATTTATTAGTTCTAGTAGTTTCTTTGTAGACCCTTTTGGGTCTTCTAGGTATAGAATCATGTCATCTGCAAATAGTAATAGTTTAAGTTCTTCTTTTCCTATTTTTATGCCTTTAATTTCTTTCGTCTAATTGCTCTGGCCAGTGTTTTGAGAACTATATTGAATAAAAGTGGTGATAGAGGGCATCCCTGTCTTGTTCCAGATTTTAGAGGGAATGCCTTCAATTTTTCTCCATTCAGAATGATGCTAGCCTGAGGCTTAGCATAGATAGCTTTTACAATGTTGAGGTAAGTTTCTGTTATCCCTAGTTTTTCTAATGTTTTGAACATAAAGGGATGCTGTACTTTGTCGAATGCTTTTTCTGCGTCTATTGAGATGATCATATGGTTCTTATCTTTGAGTCTATTGATCTGGTGAATAACATTTATTGATTTCCGTATATTGAACCATCCTTGCATCCCAGGGATGAATCCTACTTGATCATGGTGCACAATTTTTTTGATGTGTTTTTGTATCCAATTCGCCAGAATTTTATTGAGGATTTTTGCATCTAGGTTCATTAGAGATATTGGTCTGTAGTTTTCTTTCTTTGAGGTGTCTTTGATTTCAGAATCAGGGTGATGTTGGCCTCATAGAATGAATTTGGAAGAGCTCCCTCTTTTTCTATTTCCTGAAATAACTTGAAAAGTATTGGTATTAATTCTTCTTTAAAGGTTTTGTAAAACTCTGCTGTATACCCATCCGGTCCTGGGCTTTTCTTGGTTGGTAGTCTTTTGATTGCTTCTTCTATTTCATCCATTGATATTGGTCTGTTCAAATTGTGTGTATCCTCCTGACTCAGTCTGGGCAAATCATATGACTTAAGAAATTTATCGATGTCTTCACTATCTTCTATTTTATTGGAATATAGGTTTTCAAAATAATTTCTAATTGTCTTCTGTATTTCTGTAGCATCTGTTGTGATATTGCCTTTTTCATCCCGTATGTTAGTAATTTGAGTTATCTCTCTTCTTCTCTTCATTAGCATGGCTAAGGGTCTGTCGATCTTATTTATTTTTTTGAAGAACCAACTTCTAGTTTTGTCAATTTTTTCAATAGTTTCTTTTGTTTCAATTTCGTTGATTTCTGCTCTGATTTTAATTATTTCTTGCCTTCTGCTACATTTGCTGTTGTTTTGCTCTTCCTTTTCTAGGGCTTTGAGATGAAGTGTGAGCTCATTTATTTGTTGGTTTTTTTCTTTGAGGAATGACCTCCAGGCGATGAATTTCCCTCTTAAAACTGCTTTCATTGTGTCCCATAGATTCCGATATGTCTGTATTTTCATTTATCTCTAAGAATTTTTTGATTTCCTCCTTTATGTCTTCTGTAACCCATTGATCATTCAGTAACATATTGTTCATTTTCCATGTGATGTAGGATTTTTCCTTCCTTCTTTTATCATTGATTTCCAGTTTCATTCCATTATGATCAGATAAAATGCATGGTATCATCTCCACCCCTTTGTATTTACTGAGGGTTGCCCTATGGCATAATATATGGTCTATTTTTGAGAAGGATCCATGTGCTGCTGAGAAAAAAGTATATCCACTTGATGATGGTTGATATATTCTATATATGTCAGTTAAGTCTAGGTTATTGATTGTGATATTGAGTTCTATAGTTTCTTTATTCAACTTTTGTTTGGAGGATCTGTCCAATGGTGAGAGAGGTGTGTTGAAGTCACCCATAATTATTGTGTTGTGGTCTATTTGATTCTTGAACTTGAGGAGAGTTTGTTTCATGAACATCGCAGCACCCTTATTTGGTGCATAAATATTGATAATTGTTATGTTTTGTTGGTGAATGGTTCCTTTTAACAGTATATAATGTCCTTCCTTATCCCTTTTGATTAACTTAGTCTTGAAGTCGATTTTATTCGATATGAGGATGGCCACCCCTGCTTGCTTACGAGGACCGTGTGCGTGGTATATTTTTTCCCAACCTTTCACCTTCAGCCTGTGTATGTCTTTTCCAATCAGATGTGTCTCCTGGACACATATTGTTGGATTTGTTTTTTTAATCCATGTTACCAGCCTATGTCGCTTTATTGGAGAGTTTAAGCCATTAACGTTTAGAGTTACTATTGGTATATGGTTTGTACTTCCAGCCATGTTTGATTATTTATCTTTTTTTTTAATTTAGTTTGTTTCTCCATGATTAGCTTTCCCCTGCCCTCTGTCTTTACTGAGGTACTTCCCACTGTTGGTTTTGGTTATTGTTTTTCATTTCTTTCTCGTGTAGTGTTTTGCTCAAGATGCTTTGCAGTGCTGGTTTTCTGGATGCAAATTCTTTTAACTTTTGTTTATCATGAAAGATTTTTATTTCGTTGTCGTACCTGAAGCTTAATTTTGCTGGATACAAAATTCTTGTTTGGCATCCATTGTCTTTCAGTGTTTGAAATACGTTGTTCCAGGATCTTCTCGCTTTCAGCGTCTGTGATAAAAATCCGTTGTTAACCTTATTGGTTTACCCCTGAATGTAATCTGCCTCCTTTCTCTTGTAGCTTTTAATATTTTCTCTTTGTTCTGTATATTGGATATCTTCATAACAATGTGTCTTGGCGTTGGTCTACTGTGATTTTGTATGCTCTGTGTCCTGTGTGCATCGACAATTTGTATATCTGTTTTCTTTTTTATTTCTGGAAAGTTTTCTATAATTATTTCATTCAGCAGGTTTCACATTCCCTTGGTTTGAACCTCTATACCTTCCTCTACCCGATGACTCTTAAGTTTGGTTTTTTTATGTTATCCCATATCTCTTGGATGTTTTTCTCGTGATTTTTTTACCAGCCTTTCTGAGTTGGCTAGACTCTTTTCAAGATGATATATTTTGTATTCATTATCTGACGTTCTGGCTTTTACTTGCTCCACTCTGTGATACTCTCATTTGAGTTTTAATTTGGTTTATAGCTTCCTTCATTTCTAGGATTATTGATTTTTTTATAATCTCTATCTCCTGATAAAGATGCTTATTTGCTTCTTTTATCTGTTTATGTAATTCATTTTCAATGTGTTCTTTCACTGTTTGAATTTGCTGTCTCATATCCTCTTTAAGATTCCATTCCATCTATCTAAGGTATTCCTTGAGTTCTTTATTTGGCCATTTATCTGATGCCTCTAGGTTCTCCTGAATATTTAGGCTGTCCTGCATTGTTTGTACTCCTTTTCTTCCTTGCTTTTTCATGCTGCTCATGTTATTTCTTGTTCTGTTTGACTGCTGAGTTACTGTTTACTCCTATAAATTTATTTGATGCTGTCGCCGCCAGTTTCAATGAAGTTATCTCCTCCGCCACATTCTGGTGACGTCAGTTCTCTGCCATGGGGGTATCCCATGCAAATGGCGAAAGTTCGTTCCCTTTGCCGGGTGATCGATGCAACGGGTGGGTCCTGACCGGCTCTCCCAAGCCCCGTCTCAATCTTGTGGCCACTATCTATGAAGGCTTAGTTGGTATTAACCTCTGCAGGTTCAGAAGGGCCAACCAGTTGTTTCAGTGGGATCGTTTAGTGCTGAGTCACAGTGGTTTGTCTACGAGATGCAGACGAACGAGAGCTTGAATTCAGCTGATCTGGGCTCGGTGTGTGTTCTGAGAGGCCCAGACTGTTCGCCCCAGATCCACGTCAGCTCAGCATTCCCTAGTGATCCTGAGCAAACAGCATTTAGACGGTTTATGACTCCCTATGCCCACGCAGCTAAAGAGGTCAGAGACTTGATCTCTCCGCGCCCGCCGCCATGTTGGATCTCCTGAGGTCTTTTTTAGGCAGCTGGTTTGTGGGACTGTTTCATTTACTGGCCATAGTTATAGTGTAACCAGTGGAATAAATGAGTCTATGGTAACTTCAGAAATTCTCAGGTATGCAAACTCAGTTTATTCCTTGTATATATTTGAAATTCTTACTCTCAATACCACATTCTTTTCAGGGAGTACACTTCCTTCCAAGGCAATACTATATCTCCATTGTAACTACTTAGATGTCATTCTGGCTTTGTGTACTTTTTGATTTTTGTTTTTCTAAATTAAACTAATTTTGAGATCATTTTAAATTCACATGTGGTTATAAGATACAATAGATATCCCATGTTCCCTTTACCAAGTTCCCTCTGATGGTATCATCTTGCAAAACTGTAGTACCATTACCACATCCAGAATATTGTCAGTGGTAACAGTCAAGACACAGAATACCTCCATCCTCATAAAAATCTCATTACTCTTTCATAATCATGCCTTCTTCCCTCCATTCTCTATCACCTCCATAACCCCCTAAATTATCACTTCTATAATTTTGGCATTTCAAGGATGTTATATGAATGCAATTGGACAAGAACCATTTGAGATAGGGGTTTTTTTCACTCATTATTATTTCTGGAGTTTCTTCCAGAGTATCAGTGGTTTGTTTATTTTTACTGAAGATTATTATTTCATGAATGGATAAACTGGTTTAAACATTCACCCACTAAAAGATTATCTTCAGTGTTTTACTACTATAAATAAAGCTCCAATGAACAATTGTATATAGAAATAAGTAAATGCCCAGGAGTGCAAGTTCTGATTCATACGCTAGTTGCATGTTTAGTTTAAGAACTAGGCATACTGTTTTCCAGAATAGATGTATATAACATTTTCACAAGAAATCTAGTTTCCCTGCATCCTTGTCAGCATTTGGTATTGCCACTATTTTTCCTTTAGTCGTTCTGATGGGTGTGTAGAAGCTCTTATTGTGGTCTCAACTTCTATTTCCTTAATACTAATGATGTTGAACATCTTTTTACTTGCTTATTTTCCATTTGTATATATTCTTTAGTGAAAGATCTCTTTATGTCTTGTATGCATGTTCTACTTAGATCGGTTGCTCTGTTTTACTTATATATTCTAGATACTAGTATTTTAACATATACTAGATATGTGGCTTGAAAATATAATGTCCAATTCTGTAACTACTTTTTAAACAGTTTCTTTAATTGAACAAAGGTTTTTCCCTAATTTTGATTAAATTCATTTTATCATGCTTTTATGAATCATGCTTTGGTCTCAAGTCTTAAGAATTTGTTGCTTATCTCGAGATACCAAAGAGTTTTCTTTTTCTCTAAAAGTTTTATAGTTTTAAATGATTCATTTTAATTGTTGAATAAGGTGAGACTTTGGTCTATTTTGTTTTTCACTTAGGATGCCCAATTACTCCAGCACCATTTGTTGAAGAGGCTCTTCTTTTGGTTATTTTTGTACCCTCATCAAGTCAGCTGGAGAATGAGAAGTTATACTCCATTTGTGATGCGTTAAAATGCATTGTACTGTCATGTATAACTAATTAGTACAAATTTTAAAAAACTGAATAAAAGTCAGCTAGGAATTTATATGTTCATTTCTGGGCTCTGTGTTGTTGTATACCTGTGCATCTATTCCTCTATCAACAAAGAACACACTCTTGATTATAATCTGTTTTGAAATTTAACGTATTGATCCCTCCTACTTTCTTTTTGTTTTAGCTGCTATTCTAATTCTTTTGCCTTTCCACTTGTGTCTACAGAAACCCATGTGGAGTTTCCATTAGGTATTTTGTTAGACTTGTACACTTTGGGGACAAAATGTTGAGTCTTCAATCCATAATAACACATCTTTCCATTTATTTATTTTTTAATTTCTTTCATCAGCAATTTATAGTTTCTACAAGTCATACGTGGCTCATTATATTTATACCTATATCAATTTTTTTGATTGTAATTTTGTCTTATGTTTATTGCTAGTACATAAAAACACAATTGATTTTAGTATGTTTACTTTTTATCTTGGAATCTTACTAAACTCATTTGCTATCTAGGATTTTGTAAACAGATGATGTTAGCTCTAAATAGGGAAAGTTTTAATTCTTCCTTTCCAATCTCTGTGGTTTTTCTTTTCCTTATTGCATTAGCTAGAATTTTTAGCACTATGCTAAATTAACCAGCTGAGAGCAGACATCTTTCCTTTGTTTTTAGTCTTGGGGTAAATAGTCATTCATCATTAAGTAGAATATTAGCTACAGTTTTGTGTGTTCTTTTTGAAGTTAAAGGATTTATCTGCTATTCCCATTTTTTTTTTTCAAATCATGGATACTAAATTTTGTCCAACATTTTTTCTTTGATTGGAATGATTCTTCTTCTTTAGCCTGTTAATATGGTGGTTGATTAAATATTAAACCAGCTTTGCACCTTTTACTGTCTCGTTTTGATTTCAGTATAAGATTCATATAATGAACTGTGTAGTATTCATTCATTCATCTTCTATTTTTTTTCTGAGATTGTATAGAATTGTTAATTTTTCTTCAAGTCTTTGGTAGCATTCTCCAGTTAAACAATCTGGATATAAACTTTTTTGCGGGGAGGGAAGGGAGTTTTTCAATTATAAATTCAATTTCCTTAATGATGCCGAGACTAACCATCTCTCACTTTTTAAAAATAACAATCAAGTATAGTCTGAGGGTGAAGAGAGGAGCCCAATAACAAAATATAATAAAAACAGCTGTGTATCTCTTCTATTGAATGCAATCTGAAAGAGAACACTAGTGCATACCAGCTGCTCTGGTTAACTGCTCAACCCCTTGTTCAGCACAGAATCTGGAAGGATATTATGGTAGGACATTGCTCACAAGGCAGCACAAAAAGTACAAATTTGGAAAGTTCCGAGGTCCAACTGGCAAAAGCAGTGACAAGAAAGTTATGTTTAAGCATAAGCAAAATTCTTAGAGAACACTGAACCTTGACAATATGGTTTATACCTTTGTGTGACAAAATAACTTGTGTTGAAGTGCTCTTGTAGCTGGGAAGATAAAAAGGCAACTTGGAGCTGGGCACAGTGGTGCTTGCCTGTAGTTCTAGTTTCTGAGGCAAGAAAATCACTTTAGCTCACCATTTGAGAGAGCAACGAATGAGACCCTGTCTCAAAACAAACAATAGTACCTTGGAACTTAGATTGCTGATCACCTCTCCCTTGACTGCTTCCCCATGAACAGGAGATCCTAAAGAGAAGCTCTTGAATGCACCTTTTTCTATGAAGTTTTCATGTCTCCTATTGGTCAATAAAGTTTATCAATTGGGGAAAAAAAAAAGAACAAATTGTGCTACTTACTTCCAGTTAGCCTTCAATCTAAATAGAACCTTCACAATCTAAATAGAACCTTCACAATCTAAATAGAACCAACACAATCAATCACTTCCTCTCATCCTTGGCACTTAGAAAGCTGTTCTTTTGTAAGCACTTTTAAGTTGGAGGTTCTCTCCAGTGAACATCTTGACAAAAAGACCTCTTTAGGTTAACAAAAAATGGGTAAGTTTCTATAAAATGTTTAGTATATGTAGTTTTAATTCATTTAGATGCTATGAATATGGTTTGAGGACTGCCACAATTAATAAGGAAATAATCAAAGAATATTTTTGTCAAAAATTACCTTTTTGGTTTTTATTAAATTACTTCAGACATAACCATTGCCAAATGCCAGAAATTGACCTATCATTCCTTAGTTTATTAACTAAATATTAAGTTGGTAAGAAAGTACAGTGTAAAATTGGCACATTACCCACTAGCCTACTTTTGACAGTTTTCTAACTCCCAAACTGCAAATACTTCTTATAATTTCTAAGTATTACTTCTAGACACTTCTAATATCATTTTTCAAAAATTAGGTTTGGTAATGTCTCAGACACTACAAATATCTACCTGCATTTCCAGACACACTGAAAAGCTAAATGACATCTTTGTGATAAATAAAAGCATTTTAATATCAAAAATGCTTCAAGAATATCAGATACTTGAAAGGCTTACTTTTTGTGTGTGTGATCTGTACATTATCTCCCTGAAATCAGAAGTATCAGTTGATCTCATTAACTCCATGTCCTAAAATAAAAAAAAAAAATCCTCAAACACACTGTATACTGTAAGAATCATGGTTCTCAGAGCACTGAATATAAAATATAATACTGTGTGACACTTTCAATATCAGGTTAGACTTATAAAAAGTGAATCAAACTGTGAATTGAAGAAAATGCTGTTATTATCACTGTATACCCTCAAATACTGGAATTCATTTCATATATTGTATATTATATCTAAAATGTGCCCATTCCCATTTAGATAAAAGCATTACTATAACAAGGACAGCTTGAAAAATATAGTTTGCTGGATATTATTTTCCTATCCTTGTATTTGAATACACTATCAGGTTAATTCCGCATCACGTATGACCACAAGAATAGGATTCTAATTAGTATGTTATGCTCCATGTATGTATAATATACCAAAATGCACTCTACTGTCATGTATATCTAAAAAGATATATAAAAAAAAAAAGAAAAATATGGTTTGCAAGAAATTTTTCTTTCCAATAGGGTGGATTTTCTTTTCGAAACCTTTTTTAATGAAAGGAAAGAAAAAAAAAAAAGGAAAACTAGGTGGAACAATTATCTTCCCATTGTCTGACTGTCTTTTATACTCCATTTCATATTTATGTGCACCAGTATGAAGAAAACACAAATAGTTTTCAGGAAAAAAAAAGCAGTTTGAAGATTAAAGTATAGAGATTTCCTGGTTATGAATTCTTAATTGGTGACCAAATTCTTATAATATGGTATTAGAAATGGGAATTACAATCCTGATACTCCCACTATTTTATCTTAATAAAGATATGCCATACCTTCAACATAGACTACTCCAAAAACATTTTCTTAAAAATAAAAATGTCATAAAAAATTATTTAAAAATATGTAGTTCCAAGAAAGGACTGCTGTGGTTCACAAAATCCTGGAGACTATATGTTGTGGAAAACATCAGTAACAGTTTCAATACTATATCACAGCTTAATTATTTTACTAATAAGCATAATATGATTTGCCATAATATAAACATGGAATAAATTCAATTGAGTTCTAAAATGTGCAAACTCAACTTATGCTATTTTCAAAGTTAAATTATGATAAGTACCTACCTAGATATTTGCATGTATTATCAGCTTTGTAAATGATAACATGCAAAATTTATCAAGTTTTAAAAATCAGTATGCTCTGACTAAGCAATTCTGAGGATATATCACAAATAATCAAAGGTACAGATTTTCAAGGATATATTCATACATTCAAGGAATGGAAAGGCCTATCTACCCAAACTAAGAATTGATTCATTACATGATTCATCTACAAATGATGGACTCTTAAAGATGGTATTAACTCTGCAATAGGCTACAAAATAAACTGTATAGTCACATTTTAAAAATGTCTAGTGATCATTTATAGATGAAAGGCTATTATACTACATCTTGGCCTTTTAACATTTCTAGCTTCTCTACAATGACACATACTACATATGATCTTTTAAAAGAACTAAAAAGGACAAGTTTGTTCTTTGTGAAAAAAATATATTTGGGTTTAAATGAAGGCTAACACAATCTTCAAATACTGTAAAGGCATGAATATATACACATACATCTGCAAATATATGTGTATATATAAAATGACTATATTGTTAAAATAATTTTACCAAGATTAACAAAAGTTCTCCATTCCACAACCGTTATCTCTTTAGATTTTTTTATTGAAACAGTGAGATGAAAATGCATTTTTGCAGAGTTTTTATAAAATCCATTTGATAAAATTAAATATGAAATGAACATGCTAAATGCTGGGAAAGTAGGCCAAATCAGATCAGAAGGGAAAAAACTTCAGGTGAAAATTCAGTTAGAGAAATTTGAAAGCTTTCAAAGGCCTCGGGGATTGATACTTCCCTTTTAGAAATCCATGGAATTCCTCATTTGACATCATAATAGTATTTCTATACTTATCACTCCTAAATTGTTGGCCATAAATGAATAGAGAAAACTTCCACCAGTGAAGAGGCAGAAACTAGAGAGGAAAAGGGTAATGAAAATTTATGTATGCATATGTGAGAGGAGTTATTAAGCTATCAACACACCAGAACCAAAATTAAATTAAAAAAATAAGAATGAGAGTGAAGAAGCAAGAGAAAATGTGGAGCCATTTCTTTGTACAGACAATTTTCAGAATTCTCAACTGTTAATGCCCATCGGGTACATATCTTTCTAGTTCATAATAATATAGCTGATGCAAGATGTAGGACAATTCTAAACGTTAACAACTGTTTTTAGTAAGACTATTTTATTTTAAAATTTTTGAAATATAAAAATAATAAACATTATGGATATTTAACAAACAAAACATAATTCAACTATAAATAATAAAAATGTTGACAACCCCACATAAACCATGTAATACTATAAACATTCTAAGCATACAAGAGTAGTTTCTAGTTCAAGTTTTGCCTTTTTTAAGTTCAAGTTTTATTATCACTTTAAAAATAAACAAAAAGCTGCTACAGCTTAACCAATTACTTTCGCTCCACTCAAAGAGCAGGGAATATTTTTCCCCATGCCAACACACATTCATGAAATGGGATACTTATGGGCACAGGTATTAAACACTGGAACAATCCAGTCTTCAGACAAGAAAAAACTCCTTTGGTGTTTTTAGATTCAGCAGTCCACAGAAACTAAGTTAAAACAAACCACTTGTTAAAGGAAATCTTGTGCCAGACAGTATGTTCTGAAGTAGTACCACTCAAAACAAGTTCAGGATTCTGAGAATCAAAAGTAAACATATATGAATGCTTTGCTGATACTTAACAATAGTATCTTAAGAACATTCACTAAGGTGCTGGAATAAAATTTGGGGACAAAACAAAAACTCTACACATCAATGCAAAACTTGTACAATGTAATAATACATCTCTTAATAACTCATCAAGTATTCTGCAAATAGTCAAGAATTACTCTGCCTACTGTTGAGTGAAAGAAGGCAACTTGAAGCAGAGTAAGATTACATAATATTTTAGTACTAGAGAAGTTTTCCAATTGACATATGAGAAAACAGCCATGCTGAATACATTTTTTAAAATTTTAGTCAAATTAATAACCTTCTTATCAAAATAATCTTTTAGGGGAAGCTGGGCACAAATAAGTGTACAGTCATTCTGTACCATTTCCTTAACTTATGAGGTGTTTCAAATAGGCTGGGCTCTTTACTTGACTCAGCATGAACCACTTTTATAATTATGCTGCTAGATTAGAATAAATCATAAGCAATCACAGATTAAAGCCTAGCAAAGTCTAGACAACAGGTTCAAAATGATTAATGAAAGGTTTTGTAGCACCAACGACTTTTTCCTAAGACACTTGAGGGGCCTGTATCACTTTAAAGTATTATCTTGTAAACAAGACCAAAAATATTCAGTTGATCTGTACTTTGAGCATAAATATTTATAAACTCTATTAAAAAAACAAATATAGCATGACTAGAGTGGCTAATAGTGTAAAATCTAAGTATATTGAAAAATATAAAGATATATAAAAGGCTTCCATAATGCAATCATGCAGAGGTAAACCACTTCATTCATTACATAAAAGTGATTCTGTACAGTTATCTACACATAGCTCCATGAGAATCCTATTTAAGAAAATTTAAAAAATGAGAACCTATCTTTAATCAACATATGAGGATTTAAATACATAACTGACCAACTGGATCTCACAGCGATTTTCAAAAAACACAATGATCTTAATGAGAATCAAATCATCTTGACTTTTGATTCCCACTGGCATATTCAATTTGCTTTAATTTAAAAGCAAAGGGAAAAACCATGACAAAGTTGAAGGTGGTAGTAAATGGTCCACATCCATTAAAATAACAAAATTTAAGAGCAAGTAGGGTCTCTTCAGAAGATGTTCTTTGGGTTCTAATCTAGCAGCTGAACTACTACTTTAGGGGCAGAGAGTCCTTCCTTGAAAATCAAAAGTACCAAACTAATCTGGGAAAATGTTTTTGAATTTCCGGTAGCTAGCTACCTGCTAGTTTGTAAATGCGAATGCCCCCGGCCCCCTCAAAAAAGTCAAGTTTAAGAAAACAAATGCCTTGTTAATAACTATCAGAAGACTTTTCACAATATGACTTTTCCCTTAACCATGCCTGTGTAACCAACGTGGATCAAAACAGATAATATTATGTTTATTACATTCTCTTCATTTTTTATAAGACAATCACGATGCATATTCAAGGGGAAAATAATGTAGAATAGTCAGCTTTGCACACAAAAAAAGTATGTCTGGATGAACTTAAAAAAAATGGTGAATAGAATCAGTGTAACTTCACTTTTCTAATAAAGACTTGAGTGCTCAAATGCCTAAGAATCTATGAAGGAATACTGAGAAAATTTTTTAAAAAATATTGAGTGTACATGAGATTTAATCATAGTCTTGGTAATTCTAAGCCATTGTTTATAAATAATTTGTATACACATTTTTAAAAATATGGAACGCTTCACGAATTTGTGTTATCCTTGAGCATGGGCCATGCTAATCTTCTCTGTATCATTCCAATTTTAGTATATGTGCTACTGAACCAAGCACTATGCACTTTTTAAAGCAGCTGAAACTATATAGTCTTTAACAATGTTAGACACATTATACTATTTCCCCTTGCTCATCTTTGATCATCTTTTGATGTTTGATTACAAGTGAAGAAAACAGGAAAAGCTGTGTAAACTGGACATTTAATAGATCTCTTTCAATATTTATAATCCACAGAGCATCATTTATTACTCAAAAAGAAAATTATTCTCCTTGTTTTGAAGAGCGAAGAATTAAAAAAAATAATATTTGGGTAAGTGGTGCTGGCAATGAAGTATATTCATTAAGAAATGGGCAAGCATTACAGTGTGTAAAAATATCTCATTTGTTCAAAATTATTTTAAGTGACTCTTGTAATCTCAGAAATATATCTTAAAACCAAGAAAAAACTAAAACCAAACTATGCTTAACTTTTTAATTCATTTTCTTCATTATAAATTGTTCATGCTAATGAACACACACAGTATCATGGCTTTATAGATTTCCCAGACACAATTCTCAATTTGGCTGAGGTTGAATGTACTCATATTAGGAAACTAAGAGGCCTTGTTCCTTCTTTAAGGTGTTTAAAAAAATAGTGGCTATAAAGTAAGGGGAAAAAACCTTTATGAATAAGGTCACACAGAACACACATTCAGATACTTCTGGACTCGGGTGTACTGTAAAGATAAAATGCTAATTATAGTACATGTAAACATCTATTCAATTGATAAAGGGCAACAAAATGATAGGATGATATTATCATTAACAGTCGTCTCCGGACAGGAACAGGTCTTGCTCTTGTAGTCACAAAACTAAATTCAGGCAATGATGATCTCTCTCTGCTGAAAAAAGAGAAGACTATTAAAAAAAAACTTTGCAAGAAGCAAATAATTCTAAAAATTGAGTCACACCATAAATTGATCTCCAACTTTTCTAAACATTAAAATAATCTTTTTGAGAAAGGAATCATAATCAAAGTTGCAGACAAATTACACAAAGGACTAGCTTTGGACTAAAGTGATTTTAACAAAACTTCTCTGCATCATGCTTCTTTGAAACATCAAGCTTCCAAAACTCACAGCACTATAACATGGTTCTGACTGAAATTTTCAGTTAGGAAATCTAGATCCTTATCAGGTTATATATTCATAGAGATGTGGGTAGGCAGAGAAAAATTTAAAAAATATGAACTCCAAGGTATTTTAAATAAAAATAAAAATTTTCTTTAAAGTAATTGCAAGGTATAACTAATTTCCTTAAATTCCATTCAATTACCATTTCATTCTTTAAACACTCTGTATGATATAAAATTCTATACTAAGTACTAAGGTCAAAAAGAAATGCATCAAAATGAGACAGTGTCTGGTATACCAAAAAAGACTAACTTTGGATGATGAGAAGAAAAGTGAATGGATGAAATAAAGAAACACGAAGGGAGAGACTTAGGAAGGAGTAAATATAAAAATGTGATGTGAAATTAAGAGTGCTTTCAATTAATTAAGTAATGAGCACAAAATACTAACAAAGTGCAAGATATTAGGTGTTTTTCTACTAAAGAAGTATGATGTTCTCATTTGAAATTATTGACAATGGGAGTAATGTTCACCAAAATTTCTTTCTTCCTAGGACTTTTAGGTAGCTATCTTAGAAGACTGTTTCATTTGATAAGTATATAATGTCAAAGAGAAAAAAATAGAACTATTCTTTTCTAAAAATCATATACATACCTTAGAACTAGCCAGTTCAAGATGTTAACAAAAATAAGTTTCTAATATATGGGAAAAAGAAATTTTCCTTCTGCCTTACAAATATTTTACAGTGGTGATTTAATTCTACATTAAATTTCCATTTTTAATTTATAGGATTTTAGAAGTTCTGAAAGAAAGCTCAAAAAAGTGAACTAATTTAACAATCATACAGGACATCTGTTTTAAAAGGCTAGCAAACTTTTTATAAAAGGGGGAGAGGCTCATAAATACTTAGGTAAATTCTAGGAGAACTAAATCTAATTTTCTATAATTAGTCTGTATTATGTGTAAGGGGAAAAAAGAAAATATGGATGGATAAAATCTGTATGATACTCTGATACAATCATTAATATTTCAACATACCAAACAAGCAACTGCTTTTTTTTTTAAAAGACCTTTATGCCCAATAGTTAGTGTTCCAAATAAGACTGGAAATACAGTGCCCCAAAACCAGTTTTAGTAACAAGATGTTTTCTTCTATTAAGTTCAGCTATACTTGTTATAAGTAATCAGCTAAAACAGTGAAGCCTTGTCTTTACACTACTGGTTGTTACATTGGATTATATGACAATAAAACAAAAGTTATGGAATATTCTCCATTCCTGCATCATAGTTTCATTAAATGTATGGGCATCAATTAAATACTTAATTTTTATAATGTTACAATTATCCAATAACACTTAAAACAACAACTGCTTAGAGACATAAAATACTGAAATATGTAAAATGACAACTCAACCATCCCTTGAGGTAATCCTAATCAATCTTTTAACCAGTAATATATGATTTTCCTGTTTTTTCTTATAAGCAGATAACCTACGTTGCCCTTAATCCTTTTCCCATCCCCAACTCTGCCTGCAACAGCTCATATATGCACAGTAAAGCAAAAAACTTGTTAGTTGAATTATAGAATTTAAAAATGTTTCTACTTTTAGGTAGCATATTGTAAAAAAAAGAAAGTAAACTGAAATGAACAGAGGATTTAAATCCATATTTGCATATGAAGAGACTTTCTGCATTACAGGCAGATATTTTTATTTTTAAACCTTGAGTTTAGAAACAAAAGGAAAAGTTATAATAGGGAAATGGAAGTTGCTAGTGAATAGAGAAGTTAATTTTTACTTATTAGTAGGTTGAATGGAATTTGGGAAGTCTACATATAAAACTGTACCAAGGGATATTATATGTATTATCAAAACGACATCTAAGTTGTTTCCACTGATAAGATGATAGAAACAACAGCAACAACAGACATAAAGAATTGATTTATATATATTAAATTGTTTTGGAACACTAAAATAGCACCAAAGAAACTACACGTTTGAAAGGGATCTTAGAGATCATCTAGTCCAACCCCTTTCATTTTACAGACAAGGAAACAACCCTGGATAAGGTAAGAGACTTGTCTAAGGCCACAGTTAGTTGCAGAGCTGAGACCAAAAACTGTTATCTCTTAACACTTGTCCAGTTTTCTATACTAGGTCACCTTTGGATATAAAAAATTAGTGGGATGGACTAGATTGGTGATTCTCAGTATTTGCAATCACATTCTCTAATAGAAACTCAAAGGCTATATTACCTCTGATATTACAACATTTAACACTCCCAAATATTAATGCCTTACTAATTATTGTGGAAATTTCACTAAGACTGTAAGTATAAACCCTCTAAAGAGAAGTTTAACTGTATCCACTGTTTAGCAAAATGGTCTCAGTGACTGAAAAGACCATCAAAAGAAATTTTTGTAAAATTGATAAGAATTAACAAGGGAGGTAATTGTCACCCCATTACTGGAGATTTAAATATGCATTCATTCACTATATTATCCAACAAACATTTGAGTGCCCACATGAGCCAGGCTTTATGATAAGCAGTAGAGATAAAAAGATGAATAAGACATGGTCCCCTTCCTAGAGGAGCTTGTAACATATAACCAGATAAATTATATTACAACATAAGTATTGTAACAAAGATATGAACAAAGTGCTGCATTAAAAGGGAGGGTAAAAGTATGAACTTCCTGATGACAAATAAATATATTAATTTTGTGCAGTATCTCTGAGATAAGAACTACCACATTTACTATAAACACAATCTCATGACTTATCAATAATTAGGAAAGAAGTAGTAATGTAGTTTAATTTTTTTTTTTGGGGGGGGGGGCTGGCACAAGTGGGGACGCCTGTAATCCCAGTTACTCGTGAGGTTGAGGCAAAAGGATCCCAAGTTTAAGGCCAGTTTCAGCAACTTAGCTTGGCCTTCAGCAACTTAGAGCTAGTCTCAAAAACAAAACAAAACAAAATAAATAAACAAACAAAAAAAAAGTAGGGGGTGGGGGTTGGGAGGAATCTGGAGATGTAGCTCAGTGGTGAAGCACTCCTGGGTTCAATCCCCAGTACCAAAAACAAAACACAAAAAGTTGGCACTGAATCAGAATGCTTATATTCAAATCTAGTCCTTCCACTCATGAGCCATGACTTTGGGTAAATCACTCCATTTCTATTAGCCTAAGTTTCCTTATCTGTAAAATGGGAATTAATGACTACTTAAATTTAATGAATACTTTAAATAAAAGAACATGTAAAAAGTACAACACAGAGAATGAGTATTTAGAAACATACCCATAAAAATCCATAATAAGTAACATTTATAATTAAAACCATACTAATGTCTATAAAAGTATAATTTCTGAACCTAATGAATGTTGGTAATATTTAATCTTCATACTGTCAGATCAAACTGAAACATACTTGTCTTCTGATTCATTTAAAGCAACATGGTTAAAACATTTAAAATTCTAGGTTACTAGGAAATTTAGGCTAGGTGTTTCTGGTTAGCTGTTTATGGGCTGAAATAAACAAAGCAGGTAATTTCAGGTACATTATAAGGGAATTTTACAGTAATTTTTGAAACATTGGGCGAAAATTTACTAATCAAATTATAAAGCCAAAAATCAGCATGGAGATTTAACTGGCCTTCGAAAGATTTACTTTCTTTATAATACCTGTTTGGTGTAAAGAGAAGAAACGTGAGCCTCTGCCAATTTGGCACCTTTCACGACTACTAAAAAGAAAAGAAAAGAAACTTACCTAATGAATCAGAATAGCACATAGTCAACATACAAAAGACTACATAAAAGTATATCATAGATATAAGTAAAGTTTTTGGTAAAGTAAGTATTTTTGACAACTGAAATCTGAGTGTGTAATTTTAAATATAAGCAACTGCAAGTCAAAACATTCCTACAAAATAGTATTACCATCAAGAAAGTACAACTTCAACCCAAAGTGTATGGGGAAGTTTAAAAAAAAAACAGCATCCATAAATGGAATTAGTTTTTGATTATAAGGTCTCCAATATGAATGAAAGTGATTTTTTAAAATGTGATTTTTAATATTATCTCTATAATCTCAAGAGAGGCAGAAACACTTGTAATTGAAATGATGGATTTTAAAAATAAATATAATAATCTCCTACCCCCTCATTCTACAAAGAATATATTTATTTCCTGAAAACCGCTATATCAACTTTCAATAATCATGTTCACTTGCCAGAGAAATCCATTTAAAAATCACAATATTGTTGCAAATTTCAAAGATTTTTATACAAGTATAGGAAATGCACACTTAAAGTATCAGACTGGAACACTTACCAAACAGTGTTTTCCTAAAGTAGTATCTATAGTACATTTCTTTATTCATACATCTTCAAATGGTCAAGTTTTCTTTCATACATCCAAAATGTAAAATGATGCTTTCTTATTCACCAAATGTTAGCTCTACTTGAAGTCTGGCTCCAAACTAATCAGCCTGCTTTTAAATTTTAAAACATCTGTTGAAAATTTATAGGATGAAACCAAACTGAAGTGGTAGAATTTTAAACATTGGATTGTACATTATTGTAAAGGTATCATTAATCATTAAGAATAAGTGATTATAGCTTCTTCTGTGATAATTGGGGGGAAGGGTAGATCACCATCTGGAATGGTCTATTTATTTTAATTTTTTATTTTCTTTTTTTTCCTTTGTTCTTTTTCTTTCTTTTCTTTTTTCTTTCTTTTTTTTTTCTTTTTTTTTAATCAAGGAACATTGTCTTGGACTTTTTTTTTCTTTTTGTCACTTTTTTCTTTTCTTTTCTTTTTAAGAGACCATTCCACTTTATTTTTAACATCCAGATGCATAAGGACTCATATGTAAAGCAGTCATACACCATTATTATTAAAACCCATGTGATAAAATACATACACAAGTCCAACAAAAGGCTAATACATAGTAAAGCCTAAGCATACTACTATGTAATATTATGAATACATAACTTGGAGACTTTAGTTAGAGTACTATGTTATCTATTCATTTTGAAAACATTCATTAAGATTTTAAATGCAAATTCATTCCTTATTTGGAGTAAAACAAAATCCTCTAAATTATAACAAGTATTGGGTCATATTTTTTCAGACCTATTCATTAAATTACAAAGAACCCAAAGAATTCTGTAATGTTCAGTAGAAGTATGTAATAAAAACATTGCATATTTCTAGTGTGATGTCTTTAGCAATTGTTTACTGAAATAAAATGCAAACATCAATCTTTCAAAATACAGGATCAGAAGGTAGTTTTCTTCTCTTTTGTCTATTTGTGAAATCCATCTTCATCACATTTTACCAAAAAATTGTTTTTACAAATATGTAAAAGTACATTAGATAATACTAATGAAACACAGGTAGAGTTCTAGCATATGCCGATCAATGATCAGTCAAATCATCTTCTCCAAGAACGAGATTCATTGTCCTCTTCTTCTTCATCATCATCTTGAAGTAATGAGTCATCCACCAAAGACTCTTCCTGAAACTTTAGGTTAAAATGTATTTAGGAATTTACCCAACAAAAAAAAAAAAAGAAAAGAAAAGAAAAAAAAAAAGGTGACACTTTTAAACACTGATCTCTCTGAGTCGAATACAATAGGTATTTTTAAAGCTAGAACATTAAAGAAACAAAAGTAACTGTTATCCACTCAATTATTTCTATTCTGTTGCTTGCAAGAAACAAGCACCAAAGAAATACCAAATTAAGACTTTGTATATGCCATTTCTCCTGCATCTAACAAATTAAACCACCATCTGTACCTTCAAAATACTACTACTTAATACTTCTTTAAAAAAAGAAAACATTAGGTTTTTGATTCTAACTCTGAACACTAAATTAACTAATGGCTTGTAAAAATTCGACTAAATTATCTATTTCTTTTCTGCTATACGTAACAAACATTTTATAGCATTCTTTTCTTTTCCCCAATCCCTTCATAAAAGTTTCTCAGACTGCTGTTCCAGACTTTTCAAAATACCTAATACCAGGAGCTCTCCTGCTTTTCTCCCCATTCAATTCAAACTCATGGAAGGACAAAGGTATAATCTAAAACATAAAATGACAAATCATGTATATGAGTTTCAAAGTATACATTTTATTCTTTCATTTGACTATGGATATGTATAACAGCCTTGAAATGCTCTTCTAACAAAATGAAGTGCCATTATGAAAATCTAACAAAGGTAAAAAAAAGAATCATTTAGTCTCCTCACCTTACCTTTATTTCTTAACCTCTTACTTTTCCCTACAGTTTCCTTTATGACTAGGCAAAACAGAGTTGCTTACTTTTAAAATTTTTGGTTTCAAAGTGTTCTCTCACTTCACTGTTTAAGATGCCCACACCTTTCAGTCATCATATTAATCACTATTACCCAAGAAAAATGCACTTTTCCATACCTATTCTGAAGTTTGTGGTTCTGCCTAAAATACGTTTCTCACTATATTTCCAGCTCCAGAATCTGGTTATGGAAAGCTATGTTATCACTCAGGGTCCAGCTCCACTGTCAATACCACCCTTGAATATTCTTTTGGACAGAAACAATCTCTCCTCCCTCAGGGTTTTCACAGCACGTTGTTCAAATCTTTATTCAGCATATCAGACTGCCTATTATTGTAATTAGTTTCTCAGGTATCTGCCACCACCCTCCTTTCCAGATTATAAGCTCCTTGATAGGGACCGTGTCTTATTCATTCTTGTGCCTATCACAGAATCTAGCATATAGTAGGCATTCACTAATGAACTAAAACGATATGAATTACAAGAAAGCTGAAACGTTAATACAGCAATTGAATAGAATAGATATCCTAAAACTTAAAATATTACAAATTTCCTGTGGATAAAAACTAATGAATAATTATTGTCTTCTAAGAGTAAATGAAAACTAAGTGTATGTGTGTGTGCACACATAGATATTTAAATATATGTGTGCACACATACACATAAATTTAAAATATGACTTTCATATATTCTCTCTTTGGATTAGTAATCAATAATCCTTGTCATGAATCCAGAAAATTTAAAGTCATCTGCATTATTCTGATATCCCCTGTCTGGAATATGGCTCAAGAACAAAAGCTTTATGATGAGATCACGGCCATTTAAAAAAAAAAAAAAAAATCACACTTTATATATATACTACGAACAATAAAGGGCAAAAACAAGTGGAAAAGAAAAACATACTTCCTCTTCATCAGGTTCAACATCTTCTGTTTCCACAGCTGAAATATTAGTTATGGGTTTATTCCATGCCAGTTTTAGATCCTGCCCTTTAAAACGAGCTCCATGAACTGCAGCCTAAAAAATTAAGAACATTGGTATATAGAACATTAATAATTTCTGAAAAAAATAAATTTTGTAGTGCCTAATATTTAAATTAAAATAGCCAAATTCAACTGTAGACGACTATCTACTCATTTGCTTTTTTGGTTTTACTATTTATTATTATAATTTGCAATTTATTTTTTATGGTTATTTATTTCTAAAAATCACCAGACTTGTGATTCAATAAACTTTACAAAAGAATACAACAATAATTTTTCATAACTGAGTAAAGCTATTTTACTACTGACCAATATTTGACCAGAAGAAATATATTTACAATACAATAATAGCTACTATATAAAACAACAATCCCAAGGCACTTCAATTTCAAATTCTTGGCTGTAGTTTCTGAATCAATGTCTAATTAAAATTAATAGGCTAAGTGAATTTTATTGCATTTCAATTGTTAATTTAAAAATGACATGTATAGTAACTACTAACTAGAAGCCTTTAACAAATACAAGAAAAAGTTTGCATGTATATTATCATCAAATTACATTAAATAATCATGACTACCATAAAAATGTTTGATGTATAACTGATATAAATATAAACATCTCAATAAATGAAGTGAAAACCCTGAACTGTTCTACTGGAAAGAGCAGTATTTCCTACAAAGCTTTTAGAACTGAATATTATAAAATTTGAACTAAGGAAATAGTCAAGACTAAGTACTTGCTACATTAAGTGACTGGTTTGGAAACAGGACATTCAAATTAAAGTAACATGAATGAACATAAATCAATGTTAGCAACATATTGAAATAACTCATAGTCACAAGATTTATAGTACAATCTCAAAAGTACAACATAATGTGAAATGTAGAAACAATTACATGTTCTGTGACTTGTGAACAGAGTTGTGTAATATTAAAGTCCCCAGGTATAAATTTTAAATCTGCACATATAAATTTATGATAAATTTAAAAGATTTTGTGCCTATTAAAATCCAGCTGCAAGTTTTTTAGTTCATGGCCTCATAACAATGTTACAGAATTAGAATTTTTTAAAAGTTACACAGTGCAAATAACTTCTGATTTAAGATAAAATTACATTTCCTCATCCCAATGCAAATACAGTCAATCTATATAAAGATGACATTTCTTTGAAATAAACTACCAAAGTACCAAGCTAAAGTCAGAAAAGATTTTTTAAAAATCTGAAGCAATATTTCTTTTCTTTTTGGTGGTGCTGGGGATTGAACCCAGGGCCTTGTGTATGTGAGGCAAGCACTCTACCAACTGAGCTATATCCCCAGCCCCCTAAAGCAATCATTTCTACAGACTTTTAAAAAAGATATGCTATAAAATTTTCTAGGTCCTAAGTTTCACAGATGAATTCTAATAAACTTTTAAGAAACATCTACCTAAATCTCAGAGCACAAAAAAAGATGGAAACTTTCCAATTACTTTTATAAAGACCAGTAATACAGATTCCTGACAAAAATAATGCTTCTCCTAAAATTTGCAATCCAATCTTACTTTTAAAACTTGATTTAAAAAGGGAAGAGCAAGAGCCAGGCGCGGTGGCACACACCTGTAATCCTAGAGTATGAGGAAGGAAGATCACTAGTTTAAAGCCAGACTCAGCAAAAGTGAAGTGCTAAGCAACTCAGTGAGACCCTGTTTCTAAATAAAATACAAAACAGGGCTGGGATGTGGCTCAGTGGCTGAGGTCCCCTGAGTACAATCCTTAATAACTCCCTAAGAAAAGGGGGGAAAGAGGTAGAAGGAGGAGGAGAAAGGAAGAGAGAAGAGCAGATTTTAATGATTTAGCAAAGAAATATAAAAATGAGATTTATACCAGAAATGGTTAGTTCAATGTTCGGGAGCAATACAAATGGAAGGGAGGGGGACCTTCATAGCTTAATAAATAAAAAAGGCATGGTAAAAATCCATTTCTGATCAAAAACCTCTACAGCTTTTAATAAAACATGCAAAGTTTATATTCTATCTTAAGATAAAAATCCAGCATCATTGGCTGGGGATGTGGCTCAAGTGGTAGCGCGCTCGCCTGGCATGCACGCGGCACTGGGTTCAATCCTCACCACCACATACAAATAAAGATGTTGTGTCTGCCGAAAACTAAAAAATAAATATTAAAAAATTCTCTCTAAAAAAAAAAAAAAAAAAATCCAGCATCACACATAGTACTAAAAATAACAAAGCATTTTCATTCATTTCATGATGAAATATTACTGCTACTAATGCTTTTAACATTTTTCTGAAGGTACTAACAACAAATAATAAAAAGGATTAACTGTAGGGATCAAGATAAAACTATCTGAAAAAACAAAAATATCAAAAGATATTATTAAGATGGTATTTATATAGATGACCAATCTTCCCACATGAGAGATGACCAATCTTCCCACATACAAAACAGCAATAAAAAGATGCATTAATGGTAGAAAATTTTACAAATAATATGCACTACACACTGTCTCTCCCCTCCCATATATATATATATACATAGAAAAATCTAACTTATGGGATGGTGGTATAGCTCAGTGGTAGTACATTCGCCTAGAATGTGTCTGGCCCTGAATTTGCTCTCTTAGAATTTGCTCTCTAAGCTGTAATTTATGAACTGATTTCCTAACACAGTCCCACCTTACGGTGGTTTTACTTTCCAAAGTTTCAGTCAAACTTGATCCAAAAATATTAATGGAAAATTCCTGATAATAAACAATTCATTGCCATTCAGAGTACCATGATGAAATCTCAATTCTACATGGAAAGTGAATTATCCACAAAGCATCCACACTATATATACTACTTGCTCCAAGAAAAATCACATTTACATAACTTATATTACAGTGTATTATTTCTAATTACTATTGTAAATCTCCTACAGTAGCTATCTCATGTTTGGGGGGTGGGGTACAGTATAAATAAGGTTTGGCACTGTCTGAAGTCTCAGGCATCTACTAGGGAAGGAAGACATTGATAGGTTTGCTTTGATAAGAGAGGGACAAACACATAAAGAATACACAAAAATCAATTATGAGAAATCAGTAGACCATTCAGAAAAATAATAGGCAAATGGCATTAAGTTAACAGAAATAGAAATAAATAGCATTTAAGCATGTGAAAACAGCTCAACTTCAATCATAGGAGGAAAGTTAATCAAAACTGAAATGAAAACTGGGCATGGTATCATAACCCTGTAGTCGCAGGTTCTCAAGAGGAAGAAGCAGGACAATCCAATATTTGAGGCCAGCCTATACAACAAAGTGAGACACTGTCTTTATTCAAAACAAAACACAAAACAAACTGAATGAGTTCCCATTTTACAAGATAAAACTGTTTGATACCTCGCTGTATCAAGAATGAAGACAAAACTACATAACCATGATTTTCTGTTTTGTTTTGTCTTTGGCAAGTGGTAAAATCATTATGTAATATACACACTATGGCAAGAGCATTAAAAGTTAATGTATGCATATATGTATGTACACACATGTATGTATAATATGTATATTTTTTTTATTCCCAGTTTTGATCACTGAAAAGGATTAGTGACTATTAGCATCCCTAGTACTCAGACTGTGGTTTCTTTGTTTAATTAAAAAAAGAAAAGTTCCTTAGAAAAATAATAAATTCCATGCCTGAAGAGAAAAAGTATAAAGTGAGCCAAGAATACCTTTTTAAAATTAGAAAACAAGGACACTATTTAAACCACTAGAATCCTGTCAAAAAGATTCAAGAACCAATTTATACAGTTTATTGGGCAAAAATGGGACAATTTGAACATTAATAACTGAGAACAATGGATCAATAACCATGAAATGCTTAAAAATTATTATTAAAATATCAAGGAAAGTTAAGCTCTCATTGGATATTTGATATTTAAGAAATAACATATTTAAGCATTATATTGTTCTATTTTTTTTTACAGTTCTATTATTGAGACGTACACATTGAAATATGAACAGATGAAATGACATAGCTCCAATATAGGAAGGGAAATGTTGTTGTAGTGAATGAGATTAAGATTGGCTAGTAGTGGATAATTGCTGAAGCTCAATGATGAGCCTGTGGGAACTCATTTTACAATTCTAATTTCTATACTATGACCTACTAAAAGAAGTGTCTTCAAGCTAAAGCATTTTATTCATAGGCTTGCCTCCAGTCCTTTGACTATTTATGCATACACACATTCATTTGAGGCTTATTGCAATGTAGAAAGGAAAGCAAGCATACACACAACAGAAAGAAAAAAGGCTGAAAATCTGACAAAGGAGAAAGAAATAACTATGAAAAGTAGTTATGAGTTCCAAGTCTTACATGGAAAAAGTTTCTGGAAAACAATTTTTTGAATGAAATTTTTAAAAAAGGTAGATTATGCAAAATTAGACAAGTTTGTTTACCTTCTCAATTCTCAAGTCCTTTAGATTGTGGTTCCATATGGATTATACAAAATGAGCCTTTCTCAAGTTTATCTGACAAGAAAATTCTTTATTATGGGAGACTGTGCCAAAGCAGAGTTCTATGGAAACTGGCAAAAATTGTTCTAAGGTATAGGTGCGTAGGGGCAGGAGTTACTTTAAATGACCACGATGAATTCCATTCCTTCAACTCTGGAACTCAAGGCACATAGCCACTTTCTCCCAAGCTTCAAACCTAATGTTAATTAATTCTGCAAGCACAGTGCCCTTCATATACCATTAATAATTGTTAAGACAATAAAAGCACACATGAAAAATACTCTACATAATTTCATTTCTTATCTACTAACATTGTTCTGGCTATAAATTTACCATTTACTTAATGAATTTCATCAACTTCTGACTATTGATACTGTATTCTCTACAAACCCAATTCTGTACTTCTAATTTTAGAAGTTCTACAGAATAAGAGTTTTGATAACATTTACTCCATCTTGCCTTTATCCTGTTCCACTGATTTGCCAATCACTCCTCATATTAAAAAAAAAAAAAAAAAGCACAATAATACAATAATGGCTAATAGAGACTTTACTATATATCAGATCCTAACTTACAGGTTTTGAATCAGTAAAATCTCACAACTATTGCAAGTTGAGGGATGGGTGTCAAAATGTGTGCGTAGAACAAGGTTCTTTCTTTTTGATATGAAAAACTATACTTCTAAGTTTGGGATCATGGGCTTCATCTTTGGGACTGATTCTTCTAAGACAGTAACTTAACCATCCCTTCACCATCTCATTTTGAAAACAAGAACCTAGTATCCTAAAAAACATACTGGTAAAATTGAGAGTATGAAAAATAACATTCTATCTAATCAGTCATGTGATGAGTCTACTTTTTTCTAAATTCTATTTGGGTACTTACTCATCTTGAATACACTGGCACAGTGATAAGTAGAAAGTAAAATAAAAAATAATAGTAATCACTTTCTTACTAACCAGAATCGAAGCGTAATAACTACCTAAACTTAAAATTTAAAGTATTCTGCTTATATTCTTTAAAATACTTCAATTTTTTTCCTGGGGAAAATTTTTCTCTTCAGGTATGCCTGAATGACTCAATTATATTATACCTGTACTTTCATCTAGAACTATTATGTACCTATTGGCTTATTGAAAAACAAAGAAAAATTCATTTGCTCATCAACAACAATGGTCCAGAAAATAAGAAAAGAATATCAGTTAGAAATAAACACTAGCAAAAGCTGACAATTTTCTTTTCTTGGAAAGGCCTATCTTTCATATTGAATTTACATCTGCTTATATTTTTGGTATTAGAATTTCTTACATATATGATAGCAATAGTACATAACAATCTTTTTTAATTTTTTAAGCATTCTTCCCTGTCAAAAAAAAAAAAAAAAAATTGGCACTCCCTACCTCAAAAGCACTAATTTTCAAATTCCTAACCACTTTTGTTCCCTAATATCAAGAAATTTCAAAATTACTTTTCTCATCTGTATTTTGCTTGTATATGATCAGCTTCAACCTTTTTATTCTTTTCAAAGAGTGTTATGAATTTGTAAGAAACTTTTTAGCTTAAGAAATGTTTATGGTTTCACAACTTTTATAACTTAATACCAAATATTTATCATAGCAGTGGGAGTTATTTCTTCCAGCCTATTAAAAAAATCCAACTAAAATGGTATTTACACTGAACAGGTAACACTCTCTAGACATATGTAACTAAAACTTACTTATTCTGTTACTTATTAAAATTTCATATAATTTAGTCCTTAAGTCTTTCTTATATATTAATTCTTGGCTTTTAAATTGTTATTCAGTTTGGAAAATAAAAATATATAAAAATACCCCAATGATTCAAATGTATGAATTGCCAAGATCATTGTAATGTCATGTGTAGCTAATAAAAAAAAAAATTAAATTAAATTTAAAAAAATAAATAAATAAAAAATAAACATCTAAGGTAGAAAAGGCGATATCCAAGAAAGGAGTATGTCAATAGGGCTTACCAACAGCAAAACTTCCAGAAATTATTTTAAAAGGTTTTTAGTTTTTTTCTTATCCATGCAAATATTCAGTGATTAGTACGTATATATTTTTTTATTTGTGCATTCTAATTATACATAATAATAGGACTCATTATGTCATATTCATACACACACACATACATAACAACTTTTTCATGTTTCATTCCATAATACCTTCCCTTTCTTTACCCCCTTCCCTTTCTCTGATCTACTTTCTCCTTTACTGATCTCCCTTTTAAATTATTATTATTTGTTCTACTTTACTGATCTCCCTTTATCATCATCATCATCATCATCATCATTATTATTATTTTGACTATCAGGATTCATTGTGGTATTTTTATACAGGTTCTTACTAAATCTACAAACTTGGTAATATCATTTTTAACCTCTTGTCCAATAATAATTATCATTGTTTTATAATATCGCTATTTCCTAGAAATTAAGAAAAACATAAAGAAATGTTACTCAAACAACCTATCAATGGACTTAAAATTATCACCAAAACTGACTTTGAAAGGGAAGCTTATTACATGGCTTGTACAGACCAATATCTTTCAGAGAAAACTTGATTAAAGTTCTACATTTTTCAACAAAACAAATTTGAAAGAAAATTTTAAACTCTCACAATTATAAATAAATGACTTTTTACTTGGACAAAAGGTCTTTACATGATATAAGACTCAAAACTAGATTTTTAAGTGTTAGGTATAACTTAGTGGTAGAGTGCGTGCTTAGCATAGATGACAGACAGGTCAATCCGCAATACCACAAACCCAAAAACAAAACCTACCTGAGAGTTCCCTAGATTTTAAAGGATAAAAACTCAAGGATCAGGGATTCCTATTCTATGAAATAATACCCTAACTTAACCACCCCTACACACCCCACCAGAAACTAGATTATTCTAGGGTTCCAGTAAATACGTTTCTAAGACTTAGCAGACTCACAATCTTAACACTTGCTATAATGCCCAGAGAGTAACTCCTACCAGGTTAACCCTCAATGATGCTCCATTGTGCTGACAGGGGATACAAACAGAATAAAACAAGTTAGAAGGTTTTTCAAACTGATTATTTAGATCACCATCAACCTAAAACTTTTAAAAGGCATCTTCCAGTTAACTGTCTGGAAAACTATCTTGTGTTTTCAGTAATGCCAAAGACAAAATAGTTACATTGTCTTCCACATAAAGAATATACAGGGCTAAAAAGGCTATTATGAATCTCCCACAGGTGAAGATAACTTCTGGTCAGTCTCTGAAAAGACCACTCAACATTAACAACTATACTAAGAGTACTCTAAAAACTAGAGCTACATATCATATCTTGAGCAAAAAGAAGTACTAGTCTATTTGGGGATATGCTAAGCTAGAGGCACTTTAGAATTCAGCCTGCTGGAAACTAGGAAGCAACAGATGAGAGATAAGTATGAAGGGAAGACATGGACTGGGCTTGTGGTTCAGTGATAGAGCACTTGCCTAGCACACACAAGGCACTGGGTTCGACAAATAAAGGTATTGTGTCCATCTATAACTAAAAATGAAATTTAAAAAAAAAAGGGAAGACATCAGGATTATATTCTCTGGGCTTCTATCTTAACCCTTACAACTCATTCTGTCAAAGCAGACTTTGTTCTGGGAGAGTTAAGAAAGAATAATAATGGAAAGTAGGGTAGGATCTGTATCCTTAAAAAATATTTTAAAAGATTTCATGTGTCTAAAAAATATAACTTAACATTCAACTTGGTGACTATTACACACTCTTTCACTCTCTCTACATGTATGTATGCATGTTCGTGTATGTATATATCTTCTAATTGTATAACGCTACATGCAGACTTGCCTAACTGCTTTAGGACATTTCTTATAGCATGAGTTCCACTTCAAATATTCTACCTATTGTCAAACATATTTATTCATTAAATTTAAACATTCATTATATTAAACCTTAAAAATTATTAACCATTTAAATCTAAATTTTTGATAAATTACTTTTAATACTTACTGCTTCTGCTTCTGCTCTTGTCTTGAATGTAATTACTGCATGAAGTGAAGAATCATCAATCTGACAATCTTCAATTTCACCATATTGCTTTAAATTAAAAAGAAAAAAGTATTTTCACCAAATAAATATTCTGGAGCATCCACAATCCCAATGACATTAAAAACATATATATCACCCAGAATACATAACAATCCATACTGGTTAATAGAAAAGAATGGTGAATAATTTATTTTAGTACTTGGTATTATAAGATAAAGGGTAGCCCTATCTTCCAATCTCACTTCCAATTCCATACTTTCCAGAATTTGTGAACAGACTTGAGGGATATTATTCTTTAAATGAAGTACCAATGGTCAAAGTCTGAGTTCCCGAACTGACCTTCCTCTTACATTTACTACTCCAAGCCCAGAACATGCTATATTTGTTCTTAAAACAGCATACTGGATAATCAAAATACTATGAATTTTTTGTATCAATCCCAATAAATGGGGGTAAAAAAGATTCAGAGAATTTAAGCAATCTTCTGAAAGTAATTAAGTCAAATACTAAGATGCGAACCCTGGTCTTTTGATTAGAAAGTTTAACACCCCAACTAATCATGTTTTCACTTACTATACATTCTGTTATCCCACACCCTCTTACAAGACATTTAAAAGTTAAGCACACTATATTCTGCCTATTTTGGGTTTGTGGAATTTTTTTTTACCATATATAGGAGTAACTTTTATCATATAAAATTTATGTCCCTTATATATTAAGTTCTCACCCCTAACTAAAACTATAATTATAAATTTCATTAATCATACACGTGTGCGTGCGTGTGTGTGCGCGTGCACACATACACACACACAAATTCTGTAGAGCATAAGAGAATGGACAGTAGAGCTACTCAGAAACCAGTTCTGCTAGTTACTGTGTAAACCTGAACAAGTTACTTCATCTCTTCATGTTTCATCTTCTTCATCTCAAAAATGAGCAGAACAAAGGGTGATTCAAATAACTCCTAATATAATGAACTGTTTTTTAAAGCATACGGAATAATACATGCTATAAAATAAATGCTCTAAGTTTTAGCAATGATTTTTATCTCCATTATTACTGGTCTCAGCAGATAAATTAAAGAAAGTAGTCTGTTAGTCAAAATCAAAATGTGCAATAGCCAATGGTCCTTTGATTAATGTTGGCTTTCTTTTCTTCTGATATATCTCATGTGTTTCAGTTACACAAGTTATAATGGAAAAGTTCAACTTTAGACCTGTATTTCTATGTAAGATTGGTAATTTGTAATGTGAAATATCACTAACTTTTGAGTAGAATTCAAGTCTCCAAGGATATGAAAAAATTTCCATTTAGGGATTTTGAATATTTCTCAAAGCAAAATCATCTTAGTCTCAGCAAAACACAATCATAATAATAAACTGAAGTTGTTTGTTTGGATTATTTTAGCATATTCATTGCTAGTTTCCTAATTAGCTATATAACTATATGCAAGACACTTAAGTTATCTGGATCTCATTTCCCTTGTGGAAGGTATGAAAGTGATATACATAGCCAGGAAAAATTGGGTTATATTATCTCCAAATTCTTTTCTAGTTCTCTGATTCCTTTCCTTATCCCTTTGACTCCATCAAGCACAGGACTTTCCAGACTCCTCATCCTTAAATATTAATCATCCCAGTTATTTCTTAAACATACACCATTTCTTTTATGTCCTGACAAAATATGTTAGTTGCTTCAAGGCAGGAACATGACTATCAATACTTAAATCTAAATTTTCAAAAGGTTTAAAAAAAATCATAGTATAACTATATGCAAGTTGACCTATCCTTCAATATCTAAGCTTCAGTTCTACTACCTGATTAATTATTTTTTTTCAATATTTTTTAAAATTTATCTTTATGTGGTGCTCAGGATCGAACCCAGTGCCTTGTTGTGCTAGTCAAGTGTTCTACCACTGAGCCACAACCCCAACCCCTTGATTAACTTTTAATGTTACATTATTTTCCATCATATGCCAGTGACAAAGATACTTACTTCGCTAAGTTACTAAAGTACTTACAGTGTTTAATAAATTGCCTGAATCTATATTATATTCACACTTTAAGTGGTTTATATTAAATCAATACATATGAAATCCTTGAGGATAAGCACTGGTTACCCTATAATGCTTAGTAAAACTGATGTTTAGTAAATAATTATTGGGATACCACTAAGAATCACAACATTTAAGATTAAGCAGCACAAAGGTGGGTAAAATCTCCATTCTACACATGAGACTAATGAATTCCAGAAAGTTTTAAGTTAAATAAAGGATTAGCAGGGACTAGAATCTCCTTTTCCTTTCTTTTAATTTATCTATTACCATTGTATAAAACTCTTTTAAGTAACTAAGGAAATTTAAGATCATATCAAAATTTTGCCTGCTTCAATTCTTTGATCAAGAATACAATATTAATAAAGAAAATTCTATTCAGAAAAAAATTTGCTATGGCCCATGTAACATGTTAAATTTTCCTTGTAAGTAAATATCAAAACTAAATTACAAGACCTGGTGCGGCAGAACATGAAGAATAAACAAACAAACAAAACAAACTACAGGATGTCTTTGTCTGAAACAACAAAGTTTAAATCATTCATTTCATAACACCTGAAGTCCTCCTAATGTAAGAATTTTAACATTCCTTCAAGATAATTTAAAAATACTATAGTTCCCATTTTATAAATAATTAACAAATGTATTATGGATTTATTCAAATGCTTGTTCAGATCAACTAGTTTAAATTAGTCATGTCATTTTCATAATTTTTTATTTAATTTTATCGATCATCTACAATGATGATTATCAGTAACTGTTCTCTTGGGTAGTAAAATAGTACCGCAAAATGAGGAAGAAGATCTTCTCTATCACTCTCTGTAAATGCTGAAATCTCCAATGCTCTAGGACGATGATCCACCACAGCATGACCAGGCACACCACGTCCACGACCTCGACCCCTGCCTCGGCCATGAGTGGCACCTCGACCTCTTGAATGAATTCCTCTACCCCGACCAGATGAAAGAATCCCTCGTTTCGCAGCCTACAAGAAGTTAGATGCTCAGGTTAAACAATGCAGTCGGAACACATTGAATATGTTTTATCTAAAATGTCTGGGATCGAAAACGTTTCAGATTTCAAGAGTTTATCAAATTTTGAAATATTTGCATAGACTAACACAAATCCAAAACTTTCCTTTTTGGAGCATTTGGGGTTTCAGATTAGAAACACTCAACCTGTCTTAACATAAGCCAAGTGTTATACTCTGGCAGATGAGCCAAACTTTTATGTAACTTGACATTATATTCAAATAATGTCCTATAAAAGGATCACATAATTAAATTAGAGTTTTAAACTGAAACTTTTAGGGTAGTAAGTGAATTTAGATAACAAAATAATATTAAAGGTTCTGAAATTACTAAATGTGCCTTTTTCTTAATTCTTGCTAAACTGTCACGATATGGTACAAAAAGATCAGCAATTTGAGATTTCTTAAATGGCATACAGTGTTGAAGATTACTTCAAAAGTCAGGTTAATACACAGACACATAATATCCACATACACAATAAATACATTTTCAATATAACATTCTATTTCTTAACCTGTTGACTCAATGGGTTAATTACTAACGGATCAGATAGGTATAGTTATCTCAAAATCATAATTTTGATCACTTATTACTAACATCATTATAGGGCCAAGGTATTATACTAATTAATATTCTACCATAACACTCTGTATGAGTAGTGTATTATTTCTTCATTCCAGAAATATTTACCAACCACTTGTACTATGCAAGTCCTTATCCTCAACAAGTTCAAAACTTAAGAGGGATAAAGAGACATCAAACAACTAAGTTATCTAGTTATATTAATGAAAAGTGACTTTAAAAAGTGATGAAATACTTTAAATATTTGAACAGAACTTTAAAGATCTGCAGTGAGCAACCACCTATGATGAAGTTTCTTGAAGGTGATTTTTAATTCCCTGCTTTATCCTCAGCACCTTCAACAGTAGCTGGCAGATTGTACTTAATATTTGTTCAATGAATCAAAGAAAAAAATGCAAGTGCGACACAAGAGTTTCAATATAAGAAAAGGCACCAAAGCTGAAAGGAACACTGTTTTCCAAACAGATAAAATTCAGTGCAGTTGCATCCAGGGATCAGGATCAGCTGAATTAGGGATCAGGTTAAGGAGTTTTATTTTTATCTCAGACCATAAAAATCTATTAAGAATTTAAGCAGTAAAATAGAGTAATGTAATCAATTCAGCATTAAAAATGAAATTATAGCTAGATTTTTAGGAATACAGTAGAAGAAAGAATGAGCTGGGAAATCAGTATGTCACTATAGTAGTATCAGCAAGGAAGACAGAAAAGAATAAACATTTAAATATGGAAGTTAAAATGGATAATTAAATGGATATGGACATTGAAGGAAAGGGAGGAATCAATAAAGACTCCTATACTTCTAATTTGGGTAACTGTATAAATGGGGTTTAGGAGCAAGAGAAGCACAATTCTGAATTTACTGATGAGGATATTAGACATCCAAATGGAAATGACAAGCAGGCACAACTGTCAAACCTCTATTAGTGTAAATATTTTAGTTTCTTCATCTCAAGGCAGTTAATCTTTACATTAGCCAAAACAATCATCTAAAATCCAAATAATAATGTTAAATGATATAAGTCATGCATAGAAAGACAAATATAGTATAATTTCATTCATATATAGCATCTAAAAAAACCCCCCAAACTCATAAAAGCAGAACCATGGTTAACCAAAGCCTGTACTGGCATGGAGAATGGGGAGATGTTGATCAAAGGGTACAAAGTTTCAGTTAGACAGGAAGAAGTTGTTTTGAGTATCTTGCACAGCATAGTGACTATAATTGATGATAATGTATTATATACTTCTAAGAACAGATTTTAAATGTTTTATTTTCCTAAAAAAAGTATGCGAGGTGATAGATGTTACAGCAATATCCTAAAGCATGCTCCAAGGAATACATCTCAAGATGCTCCTTGAAATATAAATTTGAGTAAACATGAATTTTTAATTGTATTTCAAGATTCACAAATTAAAAGCCTCTAAGAAACATATAGTCAGGTTAATACATTCATGCCACCAACACTAGCATGAACGGGGACAACACAATTTCTATAACATATAATATTTTTAACATAAAACTTATTTAAAATTATCCTGGGTAGGACATGATCAAGTCCTTAGAGAATGCAAATGTCTGCATGTTTAAAACAATCCTATAGTTTCCTCTAACTCTTGACAAAATACGCCTTTAAGACAACTCTGGTAGCTGCTGTTAAGTCTTTAATACCTATACAGTAGTAACTCAATAGATTTCTACTACACTGAAACAAATACAAAAACAAAACAAAAGTGACGACATTGCCAAGAAACTGAAAACAGCATTATACTCAGATTAATCAAAATAATCTAAAACAAGAAAAATTTAAACTGTCAAATGATGAAAATAAACCTGTAAATAATATATTAATGACTCTTTCCATACATTAGAATGTAATTCTAGTTTTTAAACATTTCTGGGGAAAATATTAAAACTTATTATGTCATATAATTGCGATCAATTTTGCTAGGGGTTTTTCAAAACAAACCATATAATTGGGCTGAGGATGTAGCTCAGTGGTAGAGTGCTTGCCCAGCATGTGCAAGGCCCTGGGTTTAATCCCCAGTAGCCCCCACTCCAAAAAATAACCCTATGTAACTTTATTACAAGAAAGTGGTTTATTTTCTCTTTTAAAACATCCACAGCACCATCTATAGGCAAAACTTAAGCAAGCATGTTTTTCAGTACAGTTCTACCACTAGAAGTAGGACCTTTAGAGCAAGTTAATATGCCTATATATAAAAGAATATCTCCACAAGAATGTCTGAAAAGCCTTTAATAGTTCTTAGTCCTAGGGAAAAAGAAAGGCCAAAAAGAAATAAAATTCACTAGAAATGAAGAAATCTGAGCATATAGGTAGAACCAATGCCTCACCTCATTAAATAACATTTTTCTATAATAGTTTTGAAAAAACCTGTTGTCCTCTTTCCTCTCCATTTTAATATACCAACACATATGGCAGTCAATAATTGTTGACCAGATGGACATATTATTTTCAGTTAACCACTACAACTACATCTGCTTATTTTAAGTACACTGTGTAGCTGTGATAAAACATACTTCCAGCTGTAATTCTGTATACTTTCTCCTAAGTTCAGTGACTTCTTCCCCAGCTTGCATCTTCTTATATAAATCCAATTCTGTGTCAAGTAATTCTTTCTGCATCTAAAAAAAATAAATATTTTAGTTAATAATAACTAATATCCTGCACGTATACTAAACTTAAAAAAAAAAAAAAAAATGAACTTCTACATATTTTCCATTTAATCCATACATTTCTTTCCTATCTCTATTACTAATACTCCAGTCCAAGCCATGGACCACCTCTGGTTAAAAATACTGCAAGCGTTTCCTCACTTGTTGCTAATTCTACACATTTCCCTACAATTAACTTTCTGTACTACAGCCAGAGTGAGATTTCTATGGATTGATATGTAGTATTTTCAGAAAGTAACTGTGAAAAAAAAAACAAAAAAAAAAAGTCAAGGTGCTAATAAACAATATATAGTATGCATTTATGTAGGTAAGAATACACATACACACACGTTTGGGTGTTTTAGATACAAACACATACATGTAGGGGTAGGGGTGTGTGTGTATTTTATGTGTTAGAAGAATAAACCATAAATGAATGATACTGCTAGGAATGGGTCTTCTATGTGTACCTTTCTATGCAGTTTGGCTTCTGAACAATGTCACTCGTTTACTTGTTAAAAAATAATACTAAATCAACAAGAATAGGGCCAGGGAGAGGGGATCCAAACTAAATAAAATCAGAAATATACCTGTCAAATTCACAACACAATATATACAAGGAAGAAAAGTAAACTAGACCATACTTCTAATGCTACCCTGAGTAGAATACATAGATTTTGCAAAGAAAGCAAACATATTCAAAATTTTATATTAATTAAGTTAGTTGTTGGAAGTATTATTGTTGTAACAATTTTGGAACTGTTCTGAATGTCTTACAGATTCAGAATTGTCAATGAACAATAAATTATAAAAATAAAACCAAGTCATCACTATAGAAATAGGGGATAAAATACAGAAAATGAAAAAGGGAAGCATGTGGTGTTGGATTAGAAATACCAGTATGATGATTGTAGACATATATATACTACACACATACCAAATATAAATACTTTAATCAAATCTTGCTCACTGAATTTTCCCCTTTCCAATCAATCCATTCTGTATGGTACTGATAGAATGTTACTTCTCTGTCATTAACCTTTTATATCACCAACTACTTATAATATAAAACTCAAACTCCTTAGTCAATCAATCAAGTAAATATATTATTTTGTCCTCAAGCTAACTTTTCCATAATTATTTTCTAATTACTGACTTTTCAACTAAAATGCCAAAGGATTCAAAAGATCAGTTGATTTTACTTATTTGTATTTATTTACTTATTATTGGTGGGGTGGGAGAGAATGTTACACATAATGATCAGATAGATTCTGAACAACGGACAGTACCTAAAAATAAAACAGAATCTTGATATGTTTAATGTTTTTTAATAAACAGTAATATGAATAGTGCATACAAATTAAATACCTGAGTCTTGGTTTTTATACTTTTTGGAAGACAACGTCCAGGAGAAGTAGCTTTCACCTCATCTTTCAACTTGGTAATATTTTTTGTCAAAACCTCTAAAGTCTTCATTATTTCTGCTTTATCTTCAGACTTCATTGCTTTATTTTTCTCTAACTTTGAAATCAACATCTGCCAAATTTTTAAACAGAAAAATCTTAGAATATTTGCCCCTACTACTATTTGTAAACAAATACAGCAAAGTAAATATAAAAATAAATACTACTATTCTTAATTTAGTATTCATGACTAAGCTAACAACTAGCAAGTATCTAAAGAATGATTTGGTGATGCTAACTGTATCTCCATTCAAGTCTTACAACTGGTTTACCTTGTAAAGAAATTTATTACTGTTTGGCTCTCTTAAAACATGTTCAAAGTATACAACCAAAAAAAAATTTAATTCAAATCCCGGAAAAGTTTTCAACTTGAAATAGTATAAATTTCATTTTCTCATTCATTTGTTATTATGCTTCTTCAAATATTCTCACTCTAAATATAGTCAGTGAGCTGGGGGGTGGGCAGAAAATGTATTTTATGGCCCCTTTCATACAATGAAAAACTAGGTACAATGTACAATTACTTTTCTTTGCCACAGGGAACAATAATCAGTTACCCTGAGAATGATATCCTTAACATGGAAAGGAAATAAGAAGATAAGCAAAATAACATGGGGTGAAAGAAACCACATAGTATTGCAAGTTCTATGAGTTAAGATGGATTTAGTTTTTAATGTAAAGCACTGTGATTTCTCTTTATAAGGTATACCCAAACTTAAATTAGTAAAGACATACACTTCTAATTAAAATGTGGTTTCTATATTTTCAGATGTCCTATAGCAACCTACACATAATCAAGAACTGACACTAAATAAATGTTACAAATCAGAGAAAAACTGCCCCCAAAAATGAGCAAAATGAATTCAATAACATTAATCTAATACAACCAAAATGGTAAATTTCGGTAAAAATTTAAAGACATCATCAAATTTTTTTCTTCTCCATCTTTGAAATTTGGTGTGTATTCTACACTTAGATTACACTCAATTGCTAGATGTCGCTACTGCACAACACAACACAGGACTAAGAGATCCCAAGCCAGTAAAAAGAGGTACAAAAACACTGAAATAAAGCTTTCATTTCATTAACTTTTGATCAACCTACTGTGCAGTAACACAGATGAATGAATACTATACTGTTTTAACTTCATGTTGATAACCATAGTTCTGTTTAACCCACACCCATCTTTCAATGTCTATTCTTCATCCTCAACACAAAATATTAATAATATTGATGGGACAAAATCATTACAGCTATTTCACTTTTATCATTAACAATTATAATCTGTTTCTCGGGACTAGTTAAATAGTATTAAGATAAAATTCACAAAAAATCATAACATTTGTAAATACATTTTACCAAATCTAACTTTAGCATTTTACCTTCTGTGTTTCAATGTGCTTTTCTAAAATTTCTTGTTTCCTTTTCCTTACGTCCTGCTGCAGTTTCAGTGCCTCCTAGAGTCAGGTATCAAAGATATCATTAGAATATTATTAATGTGATAAAATAATTCAAGAGGAGAAAAGTGTTTACAATTGTAAAAGATTGGCAACAAAAATTATATGCAAAATTTGGCTATGTAAAACTTCTATGTGCAGATTTCAAAGATTGTAGCTTAGCGGTAGAGTGCTCGCCTAGCATGCGCAGGGCCCTGGGTTCGATCCTCAGCACCAAATATAAATAAATGAATGGAATAAAGGTATTGTGTCCAACTATGACTAAAAAAAATGAATTAATATTTAAAAAAAAGATCAATCAGGAACCTTCTATTAAGAGACAATTTAATATTCACTGCTACACTATAGAACACAGAAGTTCAGCCACAGCCAACATACATCTTTTAATATTATTTTGTGACACTTTTCTTATATGCAAATTTTGTTCACTATACTAGATGTACTTACCTGTTTTTTTTTCTGTGCTTCATTATTATCAACTGCAGGGGTGGAAACAAGTAAGGCTTTTTGTGCAGCCTTCAAAGCAGCTGGATTATACACCGTTTTTGTTAGGCCAGTAGATGTAGACAATACCTACCGATACAAATTCAATTTCTTAAAAAAAAAGTATAAATCTTTAATAATTTCCTAGGTTCTACCCTCTATGAAACTCAGCTTTAATTTCTAATAAAATTTAGCAAAATTAAACTAGATGCATTATATACTTTTAATAACTAAATCACATTTGATGATCTGAAAGGAAGAGTATGAATGAAGAATAAGCCCTAAATAAAAATATTTTCAAATTATCAAATACTTCTAGGGAGTGGGGAGAGCAAAGACAAACATACAAAAATATCAAATCAAGAACAATCACTGCCATTACCATATTGCTCAGAAAATACTAATTGCAGAATACATTAACTACTATCTATAGTGACTAAAGCAAAAATAACACAAAAGCATGGCACAGGAAAAAAACCTTATGTTGTTCGTCAACAATTTAACACAATCATTTGCAATTTGCAGCTCTGAAATAAATGTATTCATTCTCCATTTCTTTGCTAGCAATATTCTCTCTGCTTAAACTTATTCTCTTTAAACACAATTTAGGTTCAGCATAACACAATCAAGACTTTCAAAAAGTCCTGATCATTTCTCTTTATATGAAATTTTATACCTCCAGCTATCAGGTAAAAATACTACAAGCTACTTTTACCTAGCATTGGACTCAGTAAAAATGACTTGATAATATGTTGATGTGTCTTTCTTCTAGTCTATACTGTAAAGGCCTTGAAACAAATATCATGTCTTTCTCCTCTTTGTCCCTGAAGTACCTAAGTCTTACTCATCAACTCATGAATGGTGAGGCCGACCATGGCTAAGATGAGACACCTTTTTGGGCCTTAGTGCACTCATTTATAAAATGAAAAGGTTCAATTTGATCGTTATCTAAAGTCTTTACAAATCTCAAAATTTTCTCCTTGAAGAGGAATTTTCTTTCTTGGTATATTGCTATATCTTCTAGATACAGACATTATCACAACAGTGCCAGGGCACATGGTAAATACTCAAAACATTTTTGCACCCAACTAAACTGACATAGGTCAAAGAGCACAACCTTTTCCACAACAGGGTTAATTCAAAATAATAAGAGTGTTTAGGCTACATTTTTCTTTCTTTCAAAAGCAAAACAGTTAAAAGTTCCCTGGGGTGGTTCTAAGGAAAGAGCCTAGGGATCTCCTCAGGTAGATCTACAACTGCTACAAAAAAATAAACATAAAACCAAGTGTGTGAACACTGTAATTTTCCAGAGGAAAAAATATTGCTTATTTTAAAGTCTTAAAGGAATTCATGACCTAAAAAAGATTAAGCCATATACTCAAACGGAAGAGTATCACTGAGAAAAATCATGCTACTTTTTACCTACCAAAACATTACCACGTGGGTATATCAGAGGAGTAGCAGCAAATTGGAGACGATTTTCTAATCTTTTATCATAAAGATTAGAAACTCATCACTATTCTAAGTGTATAAGAAAGTCCAATGAGCCTCTCAAATAAAAATGAAATATAATTACCCTAACTCTATATAGCATAATTTTTGTCAATTAAAGTTCTTAATGTTTGATATACCAATATCTGATCGGTAATTTTCTTCAATCATTAAAACTAATACTCAGATGTTACAAAAGAATATAAAACAAGAGTTAACCTCTTTAGTTTGTAGTCTAACTTTGATGACCATTCTCTATAACTTTGAAGAAAAATTCCTTCCCTGCTATCTTACCACACCAAACAATGCCAAACTCCCTGATTATACAAAGGAGACACAATAACTTGGTAAGGGGAGAAACATAAGATAATATGCTGAAAACAGAGTCTAATCAAGTATATCTTTCTTTCTTTATGAAGAATACATAACAAGTTGAAAAGCTGTGACCAAAGATTTCTATACTCTAAGTAAATTGGAAACATTGAATATCATAACCTCATTTACCAGGGTCAAATGTTCACCTCATGCCAAAACCAGTGAGAAACCTCAAAGCAAGGAAATCCATGTCATAAATTTTATCTAGCATTTCTTTAACTTCAGCGAACAGGAAATACTTCTTTTCAAAGTGTCCTTAACATATGAGTGTTGCTTCAAAGTGAATAAAAGTATCTGACAAGAACCAGAAGACTACTAATAAAGGAATCTTCTTAGTCCTAATTGCTTTGTTTCATCCAGTAACTTTCTTCTCTAAAAATATGATATCTGAAAATGTATTTCAATGAGCACAAGACTCAAGCACTCTAAGATATATGAGGTAAAGTGCTTTCTACTGTCATATATCACTAATTTAAAAAAACCCTGTAAAGTGCAACCCAATAGCAGAGGTATTAAAAGGTAAAAAATGTGGCATAGAAATAATGAATTATGATTATAAATACTGTTCCCTAACTGAATCTATTTGAATCTAGAGTTTAGATAGTAAGATATCTATATTTTCAAAAGATAAAATCATAAACAATGGCCTTTCCAAACAACCACACTGTTATGGTTTAGATATAAAGTATTAAGTATGCCCTAAAAGCTCATGTGTGAGACATATAGAAGTGAAATAATTGGGTTACGAGACCCTTAACTCAATCAGTGTGTTAATCCCAATAATTATTAACTGGGTGGTAACTGCAAGCAAGTAGGCTGGATCACTGGAGGTGTCCTTTGGAGTATATATTTTGTCCTTGGAGAGTGGAGCTCCCTCTGCTTCCTGGATGCCATGTTCCCAGATGCTTTCCTCAGATACTCTTCTTTAATATTTTTAAAGTTATTTTTAATTGACAAACACTGAATACATACATTGTGTACATTTTTAAAAATATGTATCTTGTAAAGTGGCTCAATTGAGCTAACTGCATTGCCTTACATATTTTGCTATAAGAACACTTAAAATCTAATTCTCAGCAATTTTAATATAATACAGTTAACTACAATCTCTCTTAAATACTTATCTTTTGAACTTATTCATCCTATCTGACATTTTATATCCTTTGACCAACATCTCCCCAACTCCCAACTCCAAGGTAAATCACCACCCTTTTTGAGTTCAACTATTTTATATCCCATATATCAAAAGGATTAAAAGAAGCAAAAGGCTTAACAATTTTACAAGGAAGTACTTTAATAAATATCAAAGAAAAAAATGTATATAGTCAATAGTTGATTTTTGCTACAATAGCTTATTTCCCAGAAAGTTCACCAAATATTTCCAAATAAATCATATTTTCCTGTAAGAAAAAATAATCCAGGTAATTATCCTAAAAAGGATGATGCACTAAAAAGTTAAAATTAAAAATGGCCAGTAACAGTTATGAAAGGAAAAAACCCAACAAAACAACATAAATCTCCCTAATCTTTTCACTTAAAGTAGAAAAACTATATTAAAAATAATCAAATTTAAAAATCAAAGGTTCACCAGGCACAGTGGCGCACACCTGTAATCCCAGAGGCTCAGGAGGCTGAGGCAGGAGGATCTCAAGTTCAAAGACAGCCTCAGCAATTTAGCAAGGCACTTAGCAACTCAGCAAGACCCTTTCTCTAAAAAAAAAACATTTAAAAACGGATGGGGATTTGGCTCCATGGTTAGGCACACCTGGGTTCAATTCCCAGCACAAAAAATGAATGAATGAATGAATGAATGAATCGAAGGGTCTTGAAAACAACTGAATTTTATAGTTAGGCATACAGAATAAAACTTTTTCACCATCACATATAATGCCAGTTACTAAATCAACAGCTGAACTCTTGTAATGTTCTTTCAATTATACTAGACAATTTTCCTTGATACTAATGTTAATGTATCACAATACAAAGGGATCAAGACTTATTTTTTGACTAAAAAATATACTACTAAACTTGGTATCATAAATTTGATATCTAAAACTTTAATTTGAACACTTTAAGTTTAAAAAAAAAAAAAACTAACAAGGATGGTATAAACACCCACCAACCTTTATTCTTCATAAGTCTCTGTAGACTAAGCAGAAACACTCAAACATCACTTCAATGATCAAATCTACTCAAATAATACTTAATACCAATTGCAATATCTTTATCAATTAGGTTTAAGTTTCCTCTCTCCCAGCCTTCTCACAAAAATGTAATCTTAGAATAAATAACAATTACTAAAGGATTAATGGTTATCATTTACAAGAAGGTTGTAAAAGTTTCATTTATATATTCATTCACTTTAACAATGACAGAGGATATTGTACAAATACTAGCTTTGAACTTTCTCCTGATTTCAATTTAGGAAAAAGAAATTAAAACCTTTTAAATAATATTCGATGATGGGAAACATTCTTCTCATCTTCCTAAGATTCTCTGGATCTTTGCCCTCTAAGGATTCTGAACCAAAACCCTCTATTGGGTAGAACAGAAACAACCAAGAATACGTAAAAATATTATTCTGCAAATACATTCACTGAAGATGACTATATATGTTACATTCTTTTAAGTAACTGTTTTCCTTAAGATTTTTGCTATTAATAATTTTTTCCACAAATAGCCTATTCTCATTAGTGTTTTTTTTTTTTTTTTTTTTTTACAAATTCAATTAGTGGTTACTATATTAGTATAATATATATTAATATATACTCTCAAACCCAAATTTTATTCTACTGCTAAATGAAAGACCTTAAAAAATAAAGAAAACCACATCAAAGCACACTGCTAAAATTTTGTGAAAGCTTAGTATAAATAAACTTCAATTCCAGAGTCTAAATCTTGATATAAACAGATCCTGAATACAACTGGGCATTTAAATATCTCCAGAATTGCTCATCAATAAACAAGTATAGCAGATCTTACAGTGTGTTCTTTTCAATTCCTAATATACTTATTATCAAGCAGGATAAATATAATCAAAGTAAACATTAATAGAATAGACTAAAATACACAAAAATGGAGAGGAGATACACCACATGGTGGTTTCATGGAAAATGTTAGAAGAGATTTTTAATCTCTAAAGAACAAATAGAACTTAAGTTAGAAAGGGGGAAATGTAATCCAGAAAAATTACCACCAAAAAGGGGACAGGGGAGCAGGGAGGCAGAAAAGGGCAAGGTAAGTAGAAAAGTATTCCCCAGTGTAGAAAGGAAACCCTAGAGCAAAACAGAACCACAATAACTGAAATATGGATGAGCTGTAAATCAAGTAAAGTAATTTTGCTGAGAAATTCAAAGTTTCTATAATGAATTAACATTAAGTTTGACAACAGAATGGTGACACATGTAAATAAAGAAGGGAAATTTCAAGATGCCAGCTCAGACACTACCATTAGAGGTCAGGGACTCTGCAGAGAAGAGAAAAAGAAATGAACTACAAATACGATTACATGAGTTTTGAGGAGTTCAGACTACACAGTTTAGAAAATGAAAGTATCACCTAAGTAGGGAGTAGGAGAAGTTAATTTATGTGGGAAATAGTTCATTTTAGGCATGTTATACCTGAAATAACAGTGAGATGCCCAAGAGGAAGGTCTGATGTGTAGAATGATATTCAGATTTAAGTTTAACAAAGTAAATGAGGGAAATAGTATACTTAAGAATAAGTGATGACAGCAGGTTAGCTATCTCACTGGATGTTTTGTTTACCTTACTGGATGTTTTTATTTACCTTCGATGTGAATTTCCTTTGTAATCTTCAGAATGGAAAGAGCCATGGACTAGAAATAGGAGACACAAATTCTAGTCTGGCTCAGCAACTAGATCAAACTATACAACCATTGTGCCTTGGTCTACTGGGGACTTAGGACTATTCAATTCTAATATTATGAGATTTCACATACCTCAAATAAAATAAAGATCAAGGCATTCACTCACACCTAAACAGAAAAAAATATATATCTACAGCAGACAGATCCATAAATGGTCTTAACATAATCTGCATTTAACTCCTCATTCAAAAAAAAAAAAAAGAACTAATGTATTGCAAGGCTATATCAATAGCTGTTCGTAATAAACTTTTAAAAATTACAATTATGCCATCCCTCATCCCTTCCTGTTTACAAAACAGTTTTAAAATAAATGATTTTATTTAATCCTCAGAAAACCCGGTGAGCAAGATGAATATTACCATCACCATTTTACCAATGAGTAAAAAGATTGAGAAAGGTTAAGAGCACTGCCCAACATCATGCAGTTAGTAAGTAAAGAGCCAGGGTTCAAACTCAGGTAAAATTCCTAGTTCATGGCTCTTACTATAAGGCTGCCAGAGTTTAACTAAAATGTATCGTGTCTCTAAAGAAAATAAATATAAAGAAAAAACTAACAAAAACAATGGAGCAGATGGAAATAGAGAGGCAAGTATTAAAATGCTGATGCAAAAAGTAAAAAAACGGTAGACTAATATTTTTCATTTTCAGCAAATGGAAAGCAAAAAGGTAGGAATAAAAGATACAGATACTATTAAGAAGCAGTTTGGAACTATGAAAAAATTAAAAATTAAGATGCCACCTGAAAACATTTACAAAGCCAAGACAAACACATCATGCTATTCTTCTTACCTTTTCAGTTGCTGAAACAGATGGCTTTGATACAAAACCCAACCTGTCCTTCACAGATAACTTAGTTACATTCTAAAAAAATTAAAATGGACATATTCAGTGTTTCCCCAAACATATATAAGTCTGTTGGGATCTTGAACATTCTGGTTCTAATACATACTGAGTCTATGAGTATACAGATACTAATCATAGAAACTGAGGCCTATTTAAAGGGGGGGAGGGGGAAATATGTGTAGAAAAACAAAAGTAAACAGTATACAATATTAATCATGAAAAATTATGATGTAAAATAATGAGGTCTGAACCAGGTGGTTACTGAAGCCCCTTCCACTGATAGGGTTCCCTATGTTAACAAGTAGAAAGCACATTTTAAATTAGATTTGGATAATGAAAACATGCCTGCTTCTAAAGCTTAAAAATGTGTGTCCCATACTTAGCTAAAAGATGTCATCTATTAGCTAAGTAGGATACCACATCCTAACTCTATTTATATAGCAAATCCTGAAACATGGAGAAAAAGGAAAGCCAAGTTTCATAGACTGAGAATACAGAAACAAGAAAATTCCACTTAAGGAAGTGGCAAGGAAATGATATACGGAGAAGAGCATCCCAAAGTCAGGATTAAGTGATGCAAAGTTTTGAGTGACCTGCTTTAGTATGTCAAACAGTATATCAAGCGTACTTAACCTGAGGTATTAAAAGCCTTCCCTTCCCAAAAGTTTTCAGTTCAGTACAATTATCTCTGGAACAGGATTCTAATTAAGTAAAAAGATGATGGAAAAAATAAGATTAAGTGTACTAAATTTCACTCTTCAGGCAGTTTTGCAGAAATATATCCTTCACAAAGTGAAAAAGAAATCTTTCTAATCAACAAGTGTTAAATAAAGAGAAGAATTTAAGATACAAATACCAAATAGAAAAATAAAGACAGTGAAAATGTTATGGTAAAAACTTATAGGTGGGATTCTAATCTGTAAAGATCACATTTCTGTGTAAAACATATATAGTAACTATAATGCAAGTCACCGAGGGAAACTAATTTACTAGTTAATCTAATATTATAATAGATAATTTATTAATAAATAATAGATTTATATTTGATAGATAAGACCTTCCATTTACCTGAGGAAGGTCTGAACTAGCACTCTGGGCTTCTGCTGGTTCAACAGTAGTTGAAGGTACCGGGCCCAGTCGCTCTTTAACTGACTGCTTCACAACAGGCAAAATGGGCTGCTGGACTAAAGGTGGCATTACCTCAGAAGGAGAAAAAAAATTTTAAACAAGCTGATTAATTCAGGAGCTTGGAAAGTAAAACTTTGTTATAAAACTGTACTAGATTATCCGTGCATAATAAGTCTTAAAAATGTAGCTTATAATCAAAACTCAAATGCCTTTCAATTTTCTTTATGCATGCACATTTTTTTTCCATGAAATGACTTATAAACTACAGAAAAAAAATTTATGGAATACATATATAACTACAATTTACTTAGTGCCGCCTATCTGCCAGGACTGTTCCATCTCGTTCTCTAAACTAGGAATTAACTTCACAATTAAATGAGAGAATAGGCTAGAGTGATTAAGTAACTTTCTTTAGTATATATAGTTAACAGTAGATCTTTAGTATATATAGTTAACAGTAGTAAAGTCAGGATCTCAACTCAAGTCCCCCCCGATTCATATATATACCTCTGTTCTTAGACAATATGCTAAGAACTCTTGGGAAAAAGCATTCAATTTCACACAAATCTCTCTCGTTACCTTTGGAGAAGTAGTTTGTAACTGCTGGGTGCTTCCTTCTCTGTGCCAATAAACCTTAATAAAGCGATTATTTAAAACTGCTTCTGTACTCGATATTGCTTTCTTTGCTTCTTCATATGTTGCAAATTGGATAAGGGCACCTTCAGGATCACCATTATATGCAACCTATGATTTAAAATGTTAAGAAAAGTGAATTTCTAAAGGAATCTGTTTCTTCATACAGCAAAATTCCTCAAGATGTCATACACTCTTCCTTCCAAGTAAGATGCCCATCTTTGTTTACCTTATATCTAAAGTATGACCATAGTCTACTTTTATTTCAGGAGAAATAGTAAATAGCCAAGGATTGTTAGTGCATTAAAAGAGACTCTTGTTTACCAGCAAAGCTGATTGCACAAATATTATATACAGACCCTTAAAACTATTTCTCTTTTTACCTCAAATTTTAATACAGACCAAGAGAAAAAATTTCTGTACATCAATGAATGTGATGGCAAAGACTACTTTGGAAGGGGTGATTTCCAACTAAATAACATAGAAAAAAACATCTGTACAATATTTCAAATCTGTAATTTTCACAATACTTCTAAGATCAGAAGAAAATAAAAAGACCTATATAACAGCACCATCAATCACATTTGACACATAGGAAACAGATTCAAAGAATGTTTCTAGAGATAGACTCATACAACTAATAAAAAAAAAAAAAAATCCAAGATTTTCACTCCCAATTTCCTATTCTTGCGTAATAGCAGTATTTTCGAAAGTGTGGTATATAAGCCACAGGCAACAGCAGTAAAGGATCGAGATTAACAGCATGGTCTGAATCTCACTGCCTGGCTCAAATCCTGATTTGACTCTCACATAAGAGCAGGTAAGTCACTTAATCTTTCTGTGCCTCAGTGTCCTCTTCTATAAATAATAACAACAATACCCACTTATTAGTGTTGTTTTAAGAATACAGCAATAACACTTAAAAAGAGTACATATTCAATAAATATTAGCTAAAACTATAAAAATAATTTTAGGTGGCATTTTAATAATTATAACATTTATTAGAATAACATCAATTTTTAATTATGATAACAAGGGTACTTTTAATGATTTTGCAAAACATGTATTTTGTAAATCATAATAATGCAAGTACTATGAAGACACAGGAAAGGAACAACAAAAATAAGATATTAACCTCATTAGTAATTACATAAATGCAAACAGAAACAATAGGGAGATACCATGTTTTGCTTTGAAACAATTTTTAAATTAATATTACCAGTGTAGTTAATTTTGTATATCTCAAAATTATCTGTTAAATGCATTCAACCACAGAAGTTTGTATGAAAAAAGGAATATTCTGAAAACTTTTTTATGTCTAGATATAAATGTGGTAGAGTAAACTGAACTGCCATAAAAAGATACTGAATTATTCCAAAGTAAATAACTATAAATAACTACAGGGTAATGTACATACTATGGACCCATAAACATTTTTAAAATTTTTGCATGTACACAGCAATAGGTATATAAAAACAATCTAGAACAGCAAATGATAAATTATAACAATTAGATTATTTTATATGGGTAGAGAAATGTGTGGAAAACATCAAGTTAAAAAGAAAACATTTCCTTAAAATTCTGCATTCATTTCTATTGCTCTACTCTGAACATGCATTTTTTCCCCTCCATTACTTTTATACCTGTGCTTTATAAAAGAAAAGTTTCTAAAGATCAACTCAGAATGAGCTATATCCTCTAAAATTTATTTTATTAGATTATAAAACAATTTAGTTGAAAAGTAGGCATAAGGGGGAAAACAACACTTTCAACATGTCACATAGTTAAATAATACTTAAAAATCTCCCAAGTTTTATATACCCAAGGACAAATTTTAAGTGACATCAAACATAACTTATATTGTTGTTTTTCTTAAAGAATGTTCAAAAGTGGTAGAGAAAAGTAAATGTTTAAATTAGTTACAAATTATGACACTGGTTCCCAAAATTAACTGTTAAGTGCATCCAATCACAGAAATTACAGAAATATATTTGCTCAAATGATTTTGCTGAAATGATTCTGACAATATGATCTAGAAAAACTCAGGAACTGAAAACTACTAAATTATATTTTAGTAAAGTGATTATTTAACTTTGTGTCATCCTTTATTAGGTAAAATATTTATACTAATATCATCAATCAAAATTCTTGCCCTCCAGCAAAGGAGGAGACTGAGGAACTTAACTCAGTAAGGCCATATCTCAAAAAGTCCAAAAGGGCAGGAGATATAACTCAGTGTATAAATCAACAACTTAGCAATCAATCTTTTTTTTTTTTTTTTTCTCTAAAAGGTAGTTTCATTTCATGTCTGCTGTGGTTTGGATATGGGATAAGTGTGTCCCTTTAAGCATTCATGTGTTAGAAGCCTATATTCTTAGTGTAATGATGTTGGGACACAGCGTAAACCTTTAAGAAGTGGGGCCTTATGGGAGTTCTTTAGGTTATCAGGGGAACAGCACTTAGAAGGGTTAAGGAATTTGTTTAGATAGTTCTTGTGGATCTCTGAGCTCTCACAATAGCAAGCACGACTGCATCAGTTCATGTTTTGAGATGTAATCACTTCTTCTCACATGTATTCCCATTTCGTAATACCATCCACCCTTAGGCCCTCATTAGAGGACAAGCCAATGGCACAACCTGATCTTTCGGCCCCCAAAACTAAGAGCTAAATATGCGTCTTTTGTTAGCCTGCATCAGGTATTTCACTACAGTAACTGAAAACAGACTATTATAATGCCCAACTTTAGAATATTAACAAATTTCCATAATATTGCTTTATAAAAGTGGTTTTCTTATTAAGGTCCCTAAATAATTAAGCAGGGACAAGAGAATCATTTTATAGCTCTTACCTGTAAGTTAACCAATGTTCCAAATCGACTAAAATGTTCATTAAGTTTGCTGATATTATTTAATTCTGGAGGAACTTTTCTAAGTTCAAGTTTGGTATTTTCATTTCCAAACTGAACCTTCTTCTGGAAGCCTGGGCTGTTTGTTCTATTAAAATTTGGCCTATAAACAAAAATCAAGCTGATCAACACATTTATAAATCCCGAGCCCTATAAATACAAAAGAATAAAGTTTTAAATATAAAACAAAAGTCCAAATTTCCCCCCAAAACTGAAAGTACTGAAAATTAATAAAAACTGAAGTAATTATCTTCCAAACAGCTTCTAAATTAATAGTGTTATCATCTTTCATGGTTCTGCTATTATAATACTGGTTACTTTTTCAAACTTCTGATCTGCTCTTATTTAACATGCTCTTATTTAACATTTAACTCATACCCCAATTTAGTCAGTTTTCACAGATAACTTTTGTTCCATTTCTGCCAAAGCTAGTTTACTGAAATGTATCCTATTTAAAAACTTCAGTTAAATTTTAAATTTGGTTATTATTGGTTATTGGTACAAATAATGACCACCTCAACCTCTTTCCAGGTTTGTTTTTTTAATGTACATACAATACACTTGACATTTGAAAAGGGGACAAAAGTGTGACCCAGAGTGTACTGTTGGCCTTAAATCATAGAAATAATCACAAAGCCAGAACTAGAAACTATGTGTTTTTAAATATTAAAGCTCAAAAGCATGGTCCTCATCTCAGTTCATAAATGAAAATTTATAAATGACTCATGACACCCTCCCCAACATTCTGATTCCTTATACCTTTCTATGAACCTTTCCTACATCTTAAATCCGGTAACAACTCTTTCTAGCTCTTAAAGAGAAATGGCCTATATGCTAAGATCTTCCCAGACCTAATCCATACCTTTTTTTCCTAATGATATGGTATTCATGACCACCCTTCATATACCTAGTATTAAAATATATGTCAAGTAAAGAGTAATCTCTTTTGGAGGAAGGGGAAGTAGATAGAAGAAAAAGAAATGTGGTTCTTAGCCACTATACTGCTTTTACAAGAAAATGCCTTTCTAGTACCAAACAATGAACTTTAAAATTTCTAGAAAAAAACCTTAAATTTTATTTGGGGATTTGCTTATAGAACAGAAAAAATGTAACATATTGTGATACAGTAATAATCCCAAAAATCTGTGTACAATATAATTCTCCAATTTTTCCTGTCAGCTTACTTATCAAACCAAGTCTTCTTTGTAGGAACTCCAGGCTCTCCGGAACCTATGGTTCTTTTCCTTGATTCTGAATCCACTACTATCCTCATACTGCTTTTATTAGGAGGCTTTTCTGTGTTAAAACAAAAGAAAATGAAAGAAAGTATAGATTAATATTTCAGTTTTTTATAGCTACTTCCTTAAATTTATATTTAAAAAGTTCTGGCTGTGTGTGTGTGTGTGTGTGTGTGCGCGCGCGCGTGTGTGCACGAGAACATAATCAATAATTCTCAAAAGCCAAATAAAAACGTGATTTGTAAGCTACTTTTTTCCCTAAATGTTTTTATTACTGCCGTATAGTATACATAATAGTGGGGTGGGGTTCATTTTGGCATAATTATATATGTATGTAATATAATTTGTTCCATTTCAGTCCCTAGTGCTTCCTCTTTCCCTCCTCTCACCTTCCTCTATTCCCCTCCTCTATTCTACTAGTCTGTAGGTCACTTCATTAAGGGTAAAACCCATGTCACCACTCCCATCTGCCATCACTTTCACAATTCCATATAAAAATATACAAATAAATCACCTTGAAGCAGAAATTCAGTTTTAAAGTCAAATGTACAATCTAAGATTTTAATTTACCACTGACTGAATGACCTTTAGCACAGTTGTGAATGAACTGAGCTGCCTATCTAAAGAGGAACATTAATATAATGAAAGTTGTCCCCACTTAAAAAGGAAAATATTTGAGACTGAAATATAGTGCAAAAGAGCTATAAATATCAGCTATTTTCAATATTTTACACATTTCCTGCTAAAAGAGCCTTGGAACAAAACTGCCTTACTTTCTTCTAGTCTGTTCTACGTGGACTTTTTGCTTCTAGATTTTTCTGGCTGTCAACTAATCTATACAGAAGGAGGCCCAAAATCAATACTCTAGAGCCCGATTGTTTTTCTTTTTATCTTCTTCTGCCTTTCTCATGGCACTGGCACTTCTCATCAACATATAAACACTTAATTCCACACCTCAAATTATTCCATTTTTACAAACAAAATCCTATAAAACAAATCTCCCCTTCAGCTACTTTCTCTTCTCTCTCTGTTAGTCCCTCCATATCTCATTCCCAGCCATTTCCTAAGAGAATTCTACTCTTGGCTAACTTTATTTCCTTACTACCTACTTTTCTCACTCACTCACTAATCCTCTGAATGTTGACAGCTGCTTCCATTATTGCACTTAACTTGCTCATACTAAGATCAATGATGTCATAACTTGTTGCTTGGTCTATGAATACTTCTCAGTCTTCCTCTTACTTGACTTTTAAGGAGCACTTGCTGTTGTTGATCACCTTCCTCTCCTTAGATATTATCCTCACTGTATTTTCAGAAATTCCTACCCATTGCTTTTATCTTGTACCCTTTGGGCTTCATTTTTTTCAGTCCCTTATGTATCTTCCCCTATTTATTTGGTCTTTCTCCTCTCACTCTATGCAGTCTCGAGGACATCTTGTATCCATTACCATGGCTTCATTCATCTTTTTCAATGATTCTTGGGAGTAGGCTGTGTATGTGCGGCTGGCATGGGGATAGTTATCAGAAGCACAAAAAAAAGGGTTTTAGAACTTATATTCAGCCAAACTTGCAAACTTTGTTACAGCTTCTTTGATCTTCCCTTACCTTCACACTGTTACTAATATGACAGAAGATTAAAAGCCAATGTACTACATATTTGTGACTTCAAACATCTTTATTTTCTAGTGAGCTATCTCTCATGGACCTCATACTTCTAAATCCTACCTCCTACTGGATATTTCTACTCAAATAACTGATAGGCACAATAATTAAAAACTTCCAAAACTAAATTTATCTTCCTAACAAATCCGTTCTTCTCAGTGAATGATATTATCATTTGCCTAATTATCCAGGGCAGAAATCTGGTACCTAATTTTATCCTTTCCATATGTTCTATGTTATACCCCACACACAAGTCAGCAAGTTGTAAATGTCAATTCTATTAAACCTATTTTAGCAATTCCCACTGTTATTACCCTAACCCAGATACTATCACCTCTACTACAGAATTCTTTAAATGCCTCAACTGGCCTCTTGACTCCCTCCATATCTCTTTCTTCCTATTCCAAAAACAAATTCTTTCAGTTTCTCAAAAATATCATATAAACAGTGCACATTCTTTATCTATTTCTTTACTCTAGTTGATTTATCTTCCATCTCCACAGAAGATCGGGTGGAAATCTCTGACTTGCATTAATGATGGTCATAGCGCAAGCAGCAGTTTCTGCACCCACTAGAACCATGACCAATTCTGCAGTGAGATTTTTAGTCTTATTCCTGTTTCCTATCTCCGGCTCACTGGCCCTTTTGGACAATCTTTGAGCTCTCCAATATTGTTTTTTCACTTGAATATGTTCTATATCTGAAAACTCACTAAAGGAGATGGTAGTGTTTTCCTTCCAGTAACTGAGATGGGTTTGTGCCAATTCACCTTTATTCTCTCACTCAGATTCCCTTTCATTAATATTTACTTAAAAGAAAGGTGTTAAAAATAAAGATGCAAGTTCCTCTTGGTACATAGTCAGTAAATGTGTATAATCCAGAACAGTACATTTGAAACCTAAATAGGAGAAAGATGAGAACATATGGATGAAAGAGAATACTGAAAAAAGACATGAAAACAGAAGTACAGGCAATCCTCAATTTAAATGGGCTACAAAGTCAGTTGTTTGGTACATTAATAACAATGTTATTAATGTAGAATATATCCATAAATTAGCTCACAAAAATAGTGCACAATGTAAAGAAGAGTACTAAAATAATCACTATGAATTACAATGTTTATATGAGAAAAGGCATTCAAGTTTCAAAGTAATGATGCCAGACTGCAAGACATTTACCTCTCCATCACTTCCTGTAACTTATAACTATATGCATTAAGAGTTGAAATTAACAAGAAAGAAATAGTTAAAATTACCATTAACTCCAAATTCTACATAGTAAAAATTATATGCAAGTGTTCTAATGGCTCTTCCTTCTTTCAATCACAATTAGAAATCAGTCTGTCATTAGAATGGGTCTAATATATATCAATCTATAGTGGCATATATTTATGCCATTCCAAATCAACAAGGTAAGAAAGACATGACTTGAAGTATCAAGAGAGCAAGGAATATTAGCATGAAGAAAAGAAAGTAAGTGTTAAATAGTGACCTAAGGAAGGAAAGGGGATTTCTATAAACTAGTCAGACAGGAGAGGCATGCAGAGGATGGGTAAATATCACAAATAGCTACAATTTTAAATGTCTACTTTTCAATTATAACAATTTACATATTACTACACAGAAACTATCTTTAAAATCTTTTTTCTACTGTTGTTAATGGTAATGGTAATTATTGTAATGCCTTGAGGTGAATTTTAAAGACAGATGTGAGAATATAGGCATATATATTAAATATCCTCTAATCTCAAAGAGAATATAAATTTGAATTAAAATATTCCTCACACTCCCATCACAAGAGGTTCTTCAAATTTAAGAAAGATGTTCAGAATCTGATTGATAGCTGCCAATGAACAAATAAAAAGCACAAAGTATAAGTAACCACAGTTTATTAAACCACATTTTAGGCAACGACTGTTACTTAGGTTGAACTTTTATTCACAACCAATGAGCTTTGATTTTGTTTAGTCTGGCTAAGTAAGACAGAAGAAAAGCCTGGAATACACTTGAGGTTTTAAAGTTAATTCCAGGTAAACAGTCTCTATTACTTCTGGTAATTCCTTGGTTTTCCTGTATCAAATGTTATCGGTAGCAAATGTTTTTCTTTCAAATTAGTGTGAACTCTGTCCTTCCTCTAAACTTACTTAACAATTTATACCTCTAGTTTAGCACTTTTCTTGATGCCCTGGCCTGTGATGGTATCAGTCTAATTTTTAGAAATTTTATCTAAACGTTTTTAAAAATGAGTCACTTCCTAACACAATTCCTGCTGCTTAAAAATATCATAAGCAAACCTATACAGGATTTTAACATTTCAAAAGTGAACAAAAATAAAAATATACATCAGCACAAGTTTGAAAAGATAATTTCATTATCCAAGCGAGGACAGAATTAAGGAATTAAAGCATTACTGTCAGGAATTTAAATGAACCAATTAAGACTACAAATTGAATAAAATGTAAGAAACTCCCCCCCAAAAAAGCTATCTGAGAAAAACATACTTTTGGGAAATTTCCCTCTTTAACAGAATAAAGGCCCCTATAATACAGATACAAAAGTACACATTTCCTTTTTTCTCATGTGAGACCAAAGGATTCAGGCAACAAAATCACCATCCCTAACTCAACCCAAATAACTGCAGGAGTAATTGTTCTTTATAAATGATTTCCCACTTTGATATCATAAAAATAAGAAGATTCAGTACCTCTTGGTGGTAAATCCATATCCCCTGATGTTAGTCCTATCAAGTTAGGCCTTTGTGCATGCACTCTGTGTCTATACATAGGTCTGGAAGTGTTTGTTATGCTTGGGGCTTCAGGATTGTAGCCATCTGTGTCATATGTATCTGGTAATACAAAAACTGTAATTAAAAAACAATTATATAACTCCATGTGGTAATTTTTAAAATACTGATAATAGAAAAAGTAACTGGATAACATTACTAACATAAAACTTAACATGTTTTATATTATTAAAATGAAAAGCTTTATAGAAAGTCCTAAGAAGAAAACTGACAATTTTCTTAATAATTATACCTGAGGGATTATTTGATATATATTCACCAAGACTACATTGTATCCTATTTTATTTTAGTAAGAAAAACTGTCCTGAGACAGCATTGAACTTTCTAGAGATTTTTAAATTCCTCATCTAAAAACTCTGCTTTAAAACTATATTACACTATGAAAATAGAGGGCCAAAACTGCACCTGCAGTAAAAAGAGAGGGTGGAGCAGGAGGAGGTTGGTGATGAATGCCAGTTGTTACTACAGTAGGAACAGAACTGGTTGCAGAGTTTGGGGGAGCATCCATGCCAGATGGCTGCAAAGGAGGAAGTGGAGGTGGTGGTCCTGTCAAAACCAAAGAATAAGAAATATCATCTGGAAGCAAACAAATAAAATAAATTATTATATATCCAAACATGATATTCTCATTTATCAAACTGTAATCTTCTACAAACACCAAAATCTTACAACTAGTTTTCTATGGCACATCATCCTTTTAACGTATTCCAAAAGAGGTTTGCTTTAAACTATAAAGGACTAAAGGTAGATGGGATATATCAGTGACATACATAATTCACAAGGTCATTCCAAACCACAGAAAAGTGTTTGGCATAGGATGCAACATGTAGGTATATTCCAAATAAGAATATATTGCTTAATTTCTATTAGGCATCTATGGACATTCTTTAGATGCTTTTAACAAAATCAAGTATCAAACTATTGACTTTATAAAAAGAGTATAAACAAACAGATAATAAACACAGACAAACAAACATATCTTCTGACCTGTTACAGGTGGGAGACTGGGTGGTAATGGACCTGGAGGTGGCACTGGGGGTCTGAGATTCACAGGCGGGGGTGTAAGAATTGGTGGAGGTGGGGGGAGTCCAGGAGGAGGTGGTCCTTCAACAACAGGAGGCTGTGCTGGGAAAGGCAACATGCCAGGAAGATTGACATCTTCTACAACTACTGGGTCACTTCCATGATCAAAAGGGCACATGTCTCCTCTCATACAAAAACCCTTTTCTGTGAGGAAAGTTAAAAAGAAATGTGAAAAGCACTGGAAATATAAATTGTCTCTAAGTTAAGAAAACTAAAATACTTACAAGGTGACTGTTTTAAATATTGGGCAAAAATGTAATTAATTAACCACTTCACATGAATAATCTGCACTTTTCCAGTAATATAATCAAGTGAAAATACATCTAACATATACACTTAAAAAAAAATCACCAGAATTAAAATAAGTATACCCAGTTAGCAAATAACATAAAACTGATATAATTTCTAGTGTGTTTTTCTTATTAAAAACATATTCATTTAAATCTCTTGTTTAAAACTAAAAGAATAGTGTGACTATGGTTTTAGCCCTACTCATAAAATTTTTACACCAAATCCTTATAAGTCTTCAATTCTCATAAAAGTCTCACATGTCAAGATCCTTTTTACATTTGAACAATCACTCATATGTAAAGAAGTCAGTTTTGCCAAAAATGTTTTAGTAGCCAATTTCTTTAAAAATAACTCAGTAGATATTTATTCTTATTTGGTAAACTTGAACAATATATTAAGACTTACATACAAATAAATACTATTTTTAAGCTGATACTAAGTTATCAGAGGTGACTGATCAAAGTACAATAATATTAGGGAACTTAAGAGATGATAAAAACTGATTTCTGACTATTTCTACTACCAGAAATTAAGTGTCTGAATAACTATACAACTGAAAGAAGTTAGGAAGCTGAAGTATTAATTTAATACTTTATGAAACAGTTGAAAAACACTTACCATCATAGTCTCTACACCTTTTCTTTGGCATTGGTGGTCTTACAAAAGAGTTATGGTCCACCTGGTCTTCATGAAATTCAGACCAACTTTCAGTAGTGTTATTACCATGATGAGTGGGTGCAATTACGGTAATGGTGCTGCTCAAAGTAGGTACAGGATAGTGGCCAGAAGAGATATTGGGTACCGAAGACACTGGAGTATAATTATTTTCTAATGGATCTGCTCTATCCAGGTCGTATTTAGGTTTTACTAGATCCCTTTCTGCAAACAAAATATAAATGACTTATAAAACTACACCCTATTAAAAAAAAAAAAAAAACTGTACAAGATATAAGAAATATTTTTGCTAAACATAGAGAAAGTTTAAATTTTGCACAATCCTTGTTTTATTTTAAAAACTATTCAATTAATACACACTGTTCCAAGGTAAGTTATTTCAGTATGAACTAAACTATAAAACTACATGAAGATGCTGTATTTAATGAGTTTTTCCTATGCATTTTGTTTATACAAAAAAACAAATTTGTTATTTCCTTCATTGCAATCCTAGTATGTATAATTGCAGCCTATAAAACAAAGTATTTAATAAAAAGTATGGCTATTTTTCGTGTGATAAATATTTTCTTATTATCCACCTAAAGATATGGCTTTTTTATAGTGAACACAATATTTTATAAAATAATACAGCCAGGGATGATAGTATACACCTATAATCCCAGTGAGTCTGGAGGCTGAGACAGGAGGATCACAAGTTCAAGACTAGCATCAGCAACTTACAGAGACTATGAGCAACTTAGTGAGACCCTGTCTCAAAATAAAAAGGAAAATGGGCTGGGAATATGGCTCAATGTTAAGTATCCCTGGGTTAAATTCCTGGTAGCAAAAGAGGGAAAACAAAGGAGTTCATATTAAATATAAAGAAAACTAGGCTGTATATGATTCCAAGCAAGAGAAAATACATTAAAGAGGTTAAATGGCAAAATGTGTGAAGAACCTGGTATACCTACTCACAGAAGAAAAGGCTATAAGAAAAGAATAAACAAGTTCAGGGCTCAAACAAAGCACATTAACAGTATTAAAAGTAACAAAAATATAAGTTTAAGTTAAAGTATTTTATTCAAAGATGTTTTAGTCAGATATCTCTTTCAATAGTATATACTGGGGACAGGGAGGGGGATCACAAGTTGGAAATGACAGGTTCTTGCAAATATACACATCTGAAATAAAACTTTTAAACTATTATAGTTCTGAGGTATAACTGATAAATAAAAATCTAAATGTAAAATATACAATGTAAAAAGTTGTGATTCATGTATATACCTCTGAAACCACCACCATAATCAAACTAAATATACTCATTACCTCCAAAATACACTCATAGTCCCTGGTAATCTGTAATCCATTCTTCCCTACTTCATCTTAGGCAATAATTATTTGCTTTTTGTCATCAAAGCTTATATTTTCTAAAATATATATATATATTATATACACACATGCACACACCATATATGTATATATACTTACCTGTATTCTTTCACTCAACATAACTACTTTGAGATTGATCTACTTTGTTAAATGTATCAATAGTTTTTTTTTTTCCCCCTTTTTATCCATGTTATGGTACAACTATGTGTTTATCCAACTACTCATAGACATTGGGATTGTTTCTAGTTTTGGCTATTACAAATGAAGCTGCCATGAACATCTATATGCAAATCTGTGTGAACACATGCTTTCATTTCTTTTAGGTAAATATCTAAGAGTGGAATGGGTGGGTCCTTTATTAGATGCACATTTAACATTTTAAGACTCCGCCAAAATGTTTTCCAAATAGCCACTTAAGTAGTCTACATTCAAAGAATGAATACAGTCTTTTGCTGTAGATATCCTGCTAAATGTACAGTGATAATTATGGTTTTAACTTTCATGGAATAAACTTTTAAAGTAATCTGTTTTAAAATATACACTTAGACCACAGAATACATCATAACAGACAAAAATAAAGATAAAATTAGCAAAATGTTGAACAATTTTTAAAAACCCATAATGTGAATTTTTTTCACAGTAAAAAAATGCTAACCAAAAAATATATAAACTTGTATTATTTACCCCTGCTTCGTGTTCTGCTTCTGCTTCTTGTCCTGCTTCTATCTCTATCTCTGTCGCGAAGCCTTTCTTTACTCCAACTCCGACTTCGACTCCTGCTGTAACTGCGACTTCGCCCTCGTCTTCTATTGTACCGGTCTCTGTATGAATCTCTTCGAGGAGGGTTTCGATCATAATCTCTTTTGCGAGAACGATCATCTTTTTTCCTCTCATCACGACTTCTAGAGATATATGATCACTTTTATGTAAATAAAGCTAAAGTGGACAGGGTAGAAATCTCTAAACGCAAAAAGTTGCATTTAATTCTTGTAACATCATTATTTTTTATCTCACCATCATAATACAAGTATGGGAACTACCAGAAAACTTTTAAGTACTCTAAAAATGTTTAAAAGGAAAAACTTTTTTAACAGCATAACCTTAATCTTATACACATCTACATCTACACAATTAGTCATCTGTACATAAAGGCATCTATACCTGTCTTTACATTACATACAGTACAAATAGTCTTATACATATAATCAGGCATGTACTACATGTATATACTAACACTGCTGAAACCATAAGGGAAAAATTAATTTAATTACATTAAAGCAAAAAGTAGTTGGATTCCCCTGCAATCTGAAGTTAGAAATAAAAATAATAAACAATAAATAATAAATGTCAAAATATTATTCTCAATCTTTCCAAGCTATACAAATATGATCTAGATTTTCTTGGTAGAGAAGGACCTAGTTATATTTTCCAGGATAAATAAAAGAGTAGACATTACTTGCCCTTATGTAAAAGATAATCAAAGACTATACATTCTTATAAAAGACAATCTCAAAGTCTAAACATTGAGTATGATTTAATGAAATCACCTATTTTCTCTGTATCGGGAACTTGACTGGGGAGGACTGTGATTCAGCCTTCTGGAAAACTTCTTCTCTCGCTCTTCTTCTTTTGTAATCTGATATTTTTTAAAAAGTACAAATTTAGCAACAATTATTCATTGTGATATTACTATTTCAATAATTTATGATATTTAAATTAATTTATATAATATAGGAGCAATATTTTCCTCTCATCATGACTTCTACAGATATATATGGTCACTTTTATGTTAAAAAAAAAAGCTAAAATGGATAGATATGCAAACAATATGCAGATATGCAAACAAAATAAATTTCACTATTAAATATAATCATTTAACCATAATGGAGTCTGCTCAAATTTAAAGTATAGAGTAAAAAAATTCATGTTTATCTTAAATAATAGTGGTAAGAAAACAAATATTTAATTGTCCTCATTTTAATATAATTAACAGAAAAACACTTTACAATTTCTTTCAAAAATCTAACATACATGCTATGTTTTGGTTTCATAGATTTAGTCTTATACCAAACACATCGAAGAATATAATAGAATGCATAAAAACTAACCAAGTATTAAAAAAGAAAATATTTGAGGACTGGGAATGGGTGCAAGGCCCTGGTTCATCCCTAACACAGGAAAAATAAAAGGAGGGGAATGGTGAAGAGAATATTTGAGAAAAATATGTATAGAGCTAAATAGTTTCTCACTGCATCCTGTCAACTATATAAGGAAACATTCCCTTGATCAGTGCTACTTTTTCCAGATTGTACAGCCCAGAACACTAGTTTCACAGGATATTAATGTATAATAAGAAAAAAAGGAATTAATACTGAGCATAGTTTCTACAAATGTGTCAGGGCTTAAAATTACTCATTTGCATGAAGAACCCTATTCTGATTCAAGTAATCTATAGGCAGGATACACATATCCCAGTTAATACCACCTTTTTCAGTATTCCTTTGGATAAAAACGTCTATCAAAAGTGTACCACTTGAATAAATTAAATGGAAATTCTACCATTAGACTAAACTAGGTGAATATTTTATAATGCTTTCAACAGTTTACTTCTTCATCAAGTACTTTTCTCTTCCCACCTACTCCAACTCCCCTCTCAACCCAGATAAAAAAAACTGCGAACTAATACAACCGTCCTGGTGCACTTTTCCTTTCTATTTGCCTCAATTGTCCTCTTGCAAGTAATTTAAGTTGGCAGCCATATTCCACAGCACATGCTCGACTGAAAATTTTTAATACACCACAGCATTTTAAACCCAAATTGCCACCTGGAATTATGATAGTTCTAAAAGATCAGGGATAAATATTCTCCACAACTGGCCAAGTAAAAAGTATTACTGCATCAATAAACTTAAGACTAAGCTTTATCGCTAACTTGCTTTGGAAAAAGACTATTTCTTACATCAAGGGCCCATTATTTACTAAAGTTTTTTTAGAGACAGCAAAAATCTGAAACCAACCCAAACTTGTATCAATGAAAAAAGCTTAAATTATTATATATATATTTATGTGGCACAAGAAATTGCCAACAAAATATGTAGGTCTTTTCCTAATATATCCCACACAATGGTAGGTATGAAAATGCTCAATTACAAAATTACAATTCTTGTCTTCCCCTGCACATAGAATTGACTGGGATGTTTGTGTGTAGGTGTAACTATATATAAAACTATACATACATGTAAATAGCTTCTGTATGTACACATGTATATAAATATATTCAGAAAGACAAAAATACACTTGAGAATTATTACATAATATATGTACATATTATTACATAATAAACTATATTGCTTATATCATCTAGGAAAAGAATAGGAAAAAATACTAAAAATCACAACCATAATTCCCTTGTGTTTGACTACCTTAAAAATAGTTCCTTACTGGGCTGAGTTGTGGCTCAGTGGCAGAGCACTCACCCACACATGTGAGGAACTGGGTTGAATCCTCAGAATCACATATAAATGCATAACTAAAATAAAGGTACTGTGTTCATCTACAACTAAAAAAAAAAAAAAAAAAAAAAATTTAAATAGTTCCTTACTAAACAAATGAAGGATAGAAGCAAACAAGTCTATTGTCATTCTAATTGTTTTCATAGGACACAAATGATGAGACTCCATGTTTTTAAGATATTGTGCACAAAAGAGTTAAAAGCAGGTCTAGACTGCTATTTTCAGGAGGGCCTGGCTTATAAGACCGGTCCTTGGCTGGTGTTATGCTTTGGATCTGCAATGTTCCTCAAAAGTTCATGAGTTGAAGGCCTGGTTCCCAATGTAGCAAACAGTCAGAGGCTAAGACTTTCAGAAAGTGATGGGATCATAAGAGCTCTAACCTCTTCAGTGGATTAATCCACTGTTGGCCTCATGATTTCAACTGGACTGTTAAGAAATGGTAAAAACTATGGGAGATGGGAACTAACTGAAGGGAGTAGATCTTGGGGGCATGTGCTTAAGGACCATATTTTGCCCCCAGTCCCTTCCTCCAGTTGTCTCTTCTTTGGTCAGTATCTTTCCTTTGCCACATCCTTCCACCATTATGTTCTGCCTTGCCTCAGACCCAAAGCAATGGAGCCAAATTAATAATGGATTGACACCTCTTAAACTGTTAGCCAAAATAAATCTTTCGTCCTCTCAGTTGTTGTTCTCAAATATTTTGATCCAGAAATGAAAAGCTGACTAATATAACTGACTTCTGCAACCCTTGATTTTGTTAGGGTTTCCACCATTCACTGATTAAGAATGACTCACTGGCCAGGTACAGTGGCACACACCTACACGTAATCCCAATGGTTCAGGAGGTTGAGGCAGGAGAATCACCAGTTCAAAGCCAGACTCACTCAGCAACTTAGCAAGACCCTGTCTCCAAAATAAGCAGCTTAGCAAGACCCTGTCTCCAAAATTAAATGGTTCCTGTAATTAGTGGTCGATTAGTGGTTTAAAAAAAAAAGGCTAAGTCTATTTGTGGTAACAATATGATTTATGCCCAGTACCTACTTTCCTTTTGGGAGTATAGAATCTTGGTACATACTAGGTAGCCTACCACAAATAAAAACCCTGGGAACGGAGTCTCTAACCAGCTTCCCTGATTCACTTACATCATCACAACTCACTGTAGGGGAATTAACATATCCCATGTGACTTTAAGGACTTTGGAAACTTTAGTCTATATTCCACCAGATTTCACCTAATACACCTTTTCCTTTTACAGATTTTTGATTTGTATTCTGTTAAGAAGTCACAGCCAAAAGTATGACTGCATGCTGAGTCCTATGGGTGCTCCTGGTAATATCGCCAAACAGAGGTGGATCTTGAGGACTAGTAACACAAAGATACAGAAAAGAAAACTATTGTGCTTAAAGGACCTGTAAGGGATAACACAAATTCTTACCTCTTCTTTTTTTATATCTTTTTCTTGGTGCTGAAAAAACTCTACCTTCAGGCTTCCTGATGATGGCTGCTCTGGAGGAGGTAGATAACTTTTTGTATTCACAGCATCAAAAAGTTTTTCCACAAATATCTGTGTCTCTAAAAAAATAAATAATTAAACAAACAAACTAGATTAAAAGACATGACAAAAATTTTGCACTCTTACACATCAGACCTCCAATATGATGAAATATATCTTGACTTATATAAATCTAGAAATTATAATAAAACCAACAGCTTCCCAATCATTATATAATAGCCATGGTGATAATGATTTGTTTAATCTGTTTTCAAGGTAGGAGAGACTGGAATGGCTACAGCTTCTGGGCCAATCACTTCCCAGTCATGAATAGTCTATTTGATATAGCCCACCCACTATGTAACACAAACACTATTACTATCTAGATATTGACAAAGTGTAAAAGTTGAAAAGCAACATAGCTAGAAAAGATTCAAAGTGGTTTCCTAAGTGATACTAGTTTTGAATAAACATTTAGTCATTTTCTTAATCTTTTAACCTATGTCAGAAAAAACATCAGCATGCAATGAGCATATTCCTGTAATCCCAGAAGCTCAGGAGGCTGAGGCAAGAGGATCACAAGCTCAAAGTAAGTTTCAGCAAATAGCAAGATCCTGTCTCTAAATAAAATATAAAAAAGGATTAAGGAGAAAACTTGGAATGGAACCACCATTTGACCCCATTATCCCACTCCTCAGCATATACCCAAAGTTAGCATACTATAGTGACAAGGCCACATCAATGTTAATAGCAGCTCAATTCACAACAGCTAAGCTATGGAACCAACCTATGTGTCCTTCAACAGATGAATGGATAAATAAAATGTGGTACATATACACAATGGAATATTACTCAGCCAAAAAGAAAAATGAAATTATGGTCATTTGCCGGTAAATAGATGGAAATGGAGAATATCATGCTAACTGAAATAAACCAGTTCCAAAAAACCAAAGGCCGAATGTACTCTGTGATATGTGGACAATGACTCACAATTGGGCAGAGTAGGGTGGAGGTTCACTGGATTGGGGGAAATGGGAACAGGAAAGATAACCCAATGAATCAGACATAACTTTACTATGTTCCTTTATGAATAAACAACCAGCGTTAACTCCACATCATGCACAATCACAAGAATGGGAATTATACTCCATGTATGTTGTCAAAATACATTCTGCTGTCATGTATAACTCAAAGAATTAAAATTAAAAATTGTTCTATATATTTTTTAATTCATTTTTTAGTTGTAGTTGGACACAATACTTTTATTTTATTTATTGTATGTGGTGCTGAGGATTGAACCCAGGGCCTCGCATGCGCTAGGCGAGAACTCCACCACTGAGCCACAACCCCAGCCCCAAAAATTGTTCTATATTTAAAAGGGATAGGTCTCAGTGGTTAATTGCTCCTGGGTTCAATCCCTAGTACCAGGGGAAAAAAAAGAAAAGAAAGAATGAGCATATTAATGAGGAAATTTCCATTTTAAAGCTATGGATATAATCAGAAACAACACTGTTTAACTGTTACAATTACAACCTATCTCATACTAAATTCCTTTAATGCTCTATGAATAATCTTACTATAAATAATTTATTAAAACAATAACAAAATACTAATTTTAAAATCAAAGATCTTACCTTTTTGAAGAAATACATCCAGCTGATCAATACATAATGCCTTTAACTCTTTTTCACTTTTGTCTTTCTTTACCAAAGCCAGAACATATTTTGCTAGGGCTGATGGATCTGCATCACAGCTAAAAAAAAAAAAAAAAAAAGGAATGTTGAGGGTCTGGGGTTGTGTCTGAGTGGTAGAGTGCTCATCTAGCATGTGTGAGTCACTGGGTTCAATCCTCAGCACCACATGAAAAAAATAAAGGTACTGTGTCCATCTACAACTAAGAAAAAAAAATTCTAAAAAAAAAGAATGAAGAAAATTTAGCTATAAATAACAGCACATCCTATAAATTTTAGGTACAAACTGACTTATAAGATATTACAGTTGTAAATTAATATGTGTAAAAATACTGCCTCATACAAGGCACTGAAGAAATATGATATCCTTACGTTAAAACACCTTACATATCATAAATTCTATTATTCATACAAGAAATGATACACATAATAGAGAAATCAGTTTGTTAAAAGGGTAGAGAAGAACTTTACACAGTTTGTTACCATTTGTTGGGGAGGAGGAGAAATCAGGTATTCAGATTGTTTACGTTTGAATAATATATATGATTCAAAGGACAGAAGGATTAAAAAAAAAAAACTAATAACTATGGTTATTTGTGTCAGGGGAGTGATGGTGAGATCCAAGAGCAGAAAAGACAGGAAGGAAAGTTTCTGATGAGTGAATCATGTTCAAGATTTAACCCTAAATTTCACTGTCCGAAGTCTACACTTACAACCACTACACTAGACTGCTTCTTACAAAAAGTTGCCCAGAAACCAGACCTCCAATTTTCACATCTAGTTGGTTTATTTCAGTTAGCATGATATTTTCCATTTCCACCCATTTAACGGCAAATGCCATAATTTCATTTTTCTTTATGGGTGAGTAGTATTCTATTGTGTATATGTACCACATTTTATTTAACAATTCATCTGTTGAAGGACACCTACCTCCTCCTTTTATTCTCCACTTTTCAGTTTAATTTTCAAATATTTAAAACAGTCTCTAACCAATTTCTCAATCTCCTATATCTTTCCTTTTACCATCCTTCTAACTCATGGGCTTGGTGAAATCCCAACCTCGAACTGCCACCATGCCCAGCTGGCTAACTACTTTTTAAAATTTGTTAAGAATTCAAAATATAAACTAGAATCAATGTTTATAATTTCATATCTAAAACCAAAACAACTTGCACTTGGGAGGCGATTTTTTTCAAGTTATATATGTCATTCCATCATTATTTCTGTATTCTGAAAACAAAGAAAAGGTATGTACTTGCCAGATTTGAGCAGAAAATAAACTGAACCATAAAAATTTTAATGATATACCAAAATGTTTTGATTAGGAATAGAAAGGCTAAAGATGTCCTACTTTTGTCTTAATTAAAAGAACCAATACTACATTATCTGAACATCTAGTAATGATAATCTGCTATGAAAAGCATTTAAATTTACCTATCAAAAGAAAATCATACTCAGACAGTAAGGGGTTATTAAAAGAAATAGTCTCCATGGCAAGCAAGACTGTTAAGGAGATATTTTGCTATACTAGTTGCCACTGCTACTAGCAGGTTTGTGATGTGAATGACACAAAATGTCTCAGAGCTAGATTATTTCCTCCACTGAAAGTGGGACTAAAATCTTCTTACAAACCATAAGAAAGAGGGCAGGGAAAATCAATTTTTGAAAATGTGACATACTTCATTCCTATTTAGGAAACCGGTTCTATTTTCCCTGTGTACTTTTTAACCACCCCTGCAAACAATCATAAAATCTCCCATTAAAGAATGATTCTGACCAAACTGCTTTAACTCTCATCACCTGTTGGGGACACAGGTGGGAGAAGAAGAGTAAAGAAAACAAAAATTTAAAAAAAGAAAATCAGAAACTACAAAATACGCAAGGCAGGACACCTTACTTACCAACCACATTGGTAGAAAGCAGGCAAAGGGGGAATACCTTAACTATTTAGTGAAAAATATATTAAAATAAGATTAAAGTGTGAAACGGTAAGGGGGAAACATAAATCATAATGATGCAATAAAACAGAGAGAGAGAGAATAGTGCGGCTCTCCCATGTAGAAGAGTGCTATGGCTTGAAGTTCTAGGTACCACCTTTTATATTTTTTTAAAAAACAGATTCTTAGAAAATGCTCAAGATGGTAAATAGATGTCATTATTAGATGGCTTATGAGGGATTCTCAGCCTAGAGAATAGAAATGTCAGAGAGAACTCAGTAATCCTGCAAATAATATCCTAGCTATCACAAGGAAGAAGAATTACATTTATTCAAATGTCCTCCATGGGATATAATTACAAAGAGTAAATAAAAACAACAGATTTTTGTCTTAAAAATAGATGGACTTAAAAAAAAAAAAAAAGGCCCCCCCAAAGCAAAATAAACTGCCTAAAAGTACAATAAACTACCTGAAAGAGAATTCTTCATTATTAGAATGATTTCAAGTATAGACTGAAAAATCCTTGGCAGATAAGCACTGGACTAGATAGTAAATGCCCCACAAACCTGAAAGAGCATAATCATTAGATTTAATTTTGTTCACAAGATATCATGCAAACATATGAAATATCCCTTCTCATTACCAATCTACCTAGCTATATGTATGTGAAAAATAAAAAATCTTTAAAAAATTACACTATAAATCACATACCATAAAAGATGTTTTACTGAAAAAATGAAAATTGAAAAACTAATTTTCTTAACTCTTAGAATCTGGGCCTATCATGGATCATTTTCATCTTCACAAAGTTTGAATAAAATAAAATAACTTATTATGTTTGGCTTGGTGGTTATCTTCCAATATTGCATTCAATACTCAAATACTTAATATACACTCAGTATGGCAGACATTATTCTAGATACTGAGGATATAACTTTGAAAAGAATAAAGTACCTGTCCCCACAGAATTTATATTGGGGTTGAGAGGACACACATATACATACACATATTTATGTAAATAATATGTACTGTCATATAGATAAGTGCTCTACAGAAAACTAATTCAGGGCAAGATAATGTATAGAGGAGGAGGAAAAACTAGAGAGAAGAAAGGAGAGAGGGAAGCAGGGAGGGAGGAAATGAGTGAAGAATTACAATCTTAGATGAGATCATCCAGGACTGACTCTTGACAAATTGTTTTAAACAGAGATCTGAATCTAGGCAGGGATTGCAATGAAGTACAACAAGATGTTTTATGGGAACAGTCCAGACCCAGTGAACCCAAGAGAAAGAGAGTCTGAGGCAAAAGCCTATTTGACATAATACAAGGAAAGAGATTCCGGTGAAATGGAGCAAAATGAGCATTCACCAACATTTAAATTTCGAATCTTTCATCTCTCCAAGGATTTCAAATTAATTGCTTCAGTGAACTTTGACAAATTAAACATCCAGATCACCTTAAAACCATTCACATAATGATTTAAAGGCATAAAAATAAAACTTTATCAATCTTTGAATATGCCATGTGAAGAATACAACAGATAAGAATGCCATTTTTATTTTGGAGGTTCACCTTCTTGCATAATTTTAATAAGCATAGGGGTGACTATCTAAGAGGGTTATTTTTCTTCCAGCTATATATGAGGAAGTATACAAACTAAATAAATTTGATAAGTCAAAGTAATATAGAATATCAAATGCTATAATAAAATCTCCCCCAAAGAACTGGATTTTAATATTGTTTAAATAACATGAATCAAAGTGCCCCTAGAAATAAGGGTTGCAATTTTTCCTAACCTACTCATCATATAATTGTTTTAGTTTATGATTTAGGATTTTTCAAAACAGTAATGAAACAAAGAAAACTATAACACTCCACAATAATATTTCAGGAGTTTGTTTTGCTCAAGTTTCTTGGAGGCTTTAGAAATTCAGTGGAAGATAACTGATAGAATTTAACCCCAGCTTCCATTTTCAGTAATCTTGAAAAGAAGGAGCTGGAGGTGGTAGTGGGAATTAAAAATTAAATTTAAATATGTTAACTCAGTAACTGAAGAACACGGATATACACCCACATCTGTTCCTACCAATTTTTCATTTTATATTCATGAAGAATACCTAATTTGCATCAGTCATAATTCTTTATTCTGTACTTATGATTACTTGTAAAAACCCAAATTTCAAGCAACAAATATGATACACACACTGAAATTTTTAATTGCTGTAGTTTATTGTGCAGTTTCATATAATCCAAGTAAGGCAAAACAAATTGATTGTGGTTAACTGTTAAAGTACATGTTATTCGTTAAGAATTATTATATGCTCAGTTCATTCTACAAAATAAAATTACCACCAAAACATACTGAAACATGATCTGAACATAAGAATCACACAATCCACTTAATTTCCTCCCACCTTTCTTTACAAGAGGGGATCTCCAATGTTTTCTCAGATTCCCTTTAAGTAAAAATTAGAACTCCAAAGAGCTTTTAGGGCTATAGCTATCAATATTTATTATATTAATAATGAAAGTGAGAAAGTTTTTAATTCCTTTAAACTAACAACCAATTACAACTTAGCATGAATATTATTTTCTTGAAGTCATCAAAGGAAGTATTGCTACAAATAAATGAAAAATCCAAAAGCATCACCAGCTTTAGGCATAGCTATTATCTAGGAGTTCAAACGATATACCAGGATACTACTTTGCTTTCCCTTTAGAGCATTTCATTTTTAGACCACAGAGAAGCAACAATAGACCCACAGCTATGTTATTCTCATAGCTAGAGAAAGGAACCTATCATTCTCTCCCTCAGGGTCTGTACTGGCCCATACTGAAAATGACTCAACCTCCCAGTCTGGGTCATATCCCCTCCGCAAGGTCAGGGATAAATAGAATTCCAAGACTGACCACCTCACTTAAACTAGATACTGTACTTTTTACAGGGGTTGAGGGAAATCCTATATTTTATAAAACAAAAGATTTTTTACAAGAATTATAATATTTCACATTTTGTTCAAATACCTTTAAATGTCCTGTTAATAGAAGGCAGACCAATACTTCTGCATTCCATCTGTTGTGACACTGTTTGGAAGTACATGAAGAAAATCTGGTCCTACACAGATTTATAGTTAAAAAAAAAAAAAAAAAGAAAGAAAAATGGGACCCTCACGGGTGACGTTAAAGTGTTTTAGGGAAACCCTAGGAGTCCTCACATCACACACGAGAATCACTGCTTTAAAAGTTATTAAGACATTTGTCTAGTTCCAAGACAAATTAATATCTTCACAATCTCAAAGACCCAATAATCAGATCACAAAATCAAAGTAAAAGTTTGTACTGTTCATTGCAAAGAGCAGTAACCCAAATAGCAAATTAAGCACATATTCTCGTGGGCATAACATCATACCTCTCTTAGCTCTCTTTTTGGGGGGGACTAAACCTAGGGGCATTTAACCACTGAGTTACAGCCCCAGCCTTTTTTTTTTTAATATATTTTATTTAGAGACAGGGTCTCGCTGAGTTGCTGAGGCTAGCTTTGAACTGGCGATCCTCCTGCCTCAGCATCCTGAGCTGCTGGGATTACAGGCATGTGCCATGATACCCAGCAAAAATCTCTTGAAAATTGGAATGGCAATATGGAAACACACAACAAAATTCCACATTTAGATATCTGTTGGTATTTTTTATTCTAATTCATAGTTGAAGAAGTATTTGAGTTTTCTGGGAAAAGTATGGTTTCCAATAGTCATCATTTTATTTACATTCTACCTAGTTACAAAATAGATCTCAGGTAATCCATCCCTTCTGTTATTAAAAGGTGACATAAAAGACTAGTAATATTTTCTTTCATGACCAAGCAAAGGTAGAATTTTCCAAGAGAAAGAGCACCAAGGACTACAAATATAAATGATCATTCTATTGTATAAACTAGGCCAAGTCAGTTAAACCATTAACATCTATTTCTTAAATATTTAAAAATAAAACAACATACTGGCTAATGTTGTGTGGTAGGCTACACCTAATACACATTCACTTCTAAGTCTTTTTTAATATTGCCAACAAAATTTTCTAATACTGATAATGATGCTGAATATTTTCCTTTAAAAAAAGTAATTATAGACCTTTTTTGATTCAGAAATCTCAGGACTAAGTAATTAATCTTTAGTTTCTTCATCTGAGGAAACAGCCGTTTTGTCAAATTAGAAATAATTTTAAATGTGCTCAAGGAAAGCTTTTTTTTTTCCTTTTTTTATACTGGGGATTGAACCTGGGGGCACTTTACCACTGAGCTACATACCCAGTCCTATCTTTTATTTTGAGACGGGGTCTAGCTAAGTTGCTCAGGGCCTCACTAAAGTTGCTGAGGCTAGCCTTGAACTTGAGATCCTCCAGCCTCAACCTTCCAAGTCTCTGTGATTACAAGTATGCACCACCATGCCCAGCAAGAAGACATTAACCTGGTAAACATAATAACACAGGTTCAAGAATTACTGAAGAATAAATTACAATAAAAATTTTAAAGTTATAAAATGTCTATACTTACTTCTAAGAATATGCTTTATTTTAAATTCTGGCTGCATTTTAAGTAATATATTTGCTTTCGAGCTCACCCACTTAGTCCTAAGCCATATTGTTGGCCTTTCTTTGAAGAAGTCTGGTATTGTTTAAGAAGAAAAGAAAAGGATAGACTGAATCCCAAAATACCTGGGATTTTTAAATTTCTAATCTGGCATTAATTCTACTTATTCACTAAGTATATAATCCTGGGTTAGCATTTTTACTTCTCCAGGCTTCAGTTTACATATTTTTAAAATAAAAACACTAAACTACAGCATTTGAAAAAGTGGGTCATTTCAAGGAGTAAAATGTTAAGCTTTCCCCATCAATGCACCTCTTCTGTTTTCTGCTCTTCCCATCCCTAATAACTTTTAGCTAATTGAACTTTAAAATTCAGTATACTGTTAGAATCTTCAGGGGCAAAAGAAATTTTTCCTTTTATGTCTTTTTTCAAGAACCATATGATGCCATTTTCTCAGCATATGCAAGCAAATTTTAAAGCTCTGGGAGGGATACATAACAACTAAATTCTACTAAATAGAAACATTTTGTATATTTCCCCTAAGTTGAAGACCTAAAGATCTATACATATTTCTACCACTGCTAAATTGTAACTGTTTTATGTTTGTCTGTTTCCCCTCAAGGGGATTCTAGGTAACTATGTCTGCCTTTTTTCCTAGAACCAACCACAATGTATTGAGAAGTATCTACTAATTACCAACATTACACAAAAGGTCATATAGAAGTAGAGACATAGCAACCAAAACTCAGAAAAAGCATGTCTTAATTGATGTCACAATTAGGACAAATGTATAAGTGTACTAATGAATTCATAAATCTGTCACAGACACAAAAATGTAAATAAAAATGCCTCTAACATTTTGACAAGTTCCTCTTCCTTTGACAAGTTGTCTTTTCTTCCTATATCCTGACTGCTCAGACTTAACCTCCTGTGCACATTTAGCACATATTTTCCAAGATTACCACCTTCTCTCTTGCTAAGTACCTAGACTAAGTACCACCTACAAAGTCCAAGTTTAGTTATTTCACAATTCACTCCTAAACTAGAATGATCAACTGCTTGCTAAAATTGTCTCCACAATACAAGTTAAAATTAAATTATCTACACACCATAAGCAACATTCTTGAAAAAATATCTGATCGAGTTGCTTCTACTTTAATCTTCTCCAATTTTCCAAAATATCCAAATTCCAGCATGGCAGTAAAACCTCCTCTTAATCTGAAATCAATAAAGACTATGTGGATTCAGAAGCCTCTTCTTAGTCCTAATGAATACAGGTGGTTCCTCAAAACCTCATGTATCCTCAAAGAACTTAACTTTTATTTCAATTTGACCTATTTAATCTCATCAGAGGCACCCAAAAGTTAACAAAATTCAACCTGAAAAATACCAAACACACACACACACACACACACACACACACACACACCTCTTTACATACTAGTAATAATTTTATGCAGCAGTTTTCAAAATCAGATCTACTTCTTCCAATCAATATGCTATTATGGAATTAAACTATTTAAAATGGTAACTTAAGTACTTGAGATCATGAAAGAACATAATATAAGCATTAAAAGGTCAGTTTTCCATTGCTAAATCAAATACCTGAGATAATCAACTACAAACAGTTTTGTTTTAGCTTAATTTTAGAGGTTTGGGCCTATGGCAGCACATCATGTTGGAAGCTGGAAGCAGAACAAAAGTATTCATTTCATGGCTAGGAAGTGAACAAGAGTGAGGAAGTGGATGGGGTTCCACTATCTCCTTCAAGAAAACACAGCACCTTCAATGACCTAAAAATCTACCAGGAGGACCTCTCAATAACACTAAGTCTGAGGACCACAGCTTTAACACACGGCCTTTTGGGGAACTTTCGAGATTCAAAGTATAGCAGTCATGCTGACAATTTTAAATATTCCCCATAAAGTCATAAGTGATAGCAGGCCATGAAGTACCTGTTATCTTTTAAACTCATACAAGGAACAACAAATAAATGACCTCCTGAACTGCATATCAATGTTTATGTGAAATTTACAGTCACACAAATTTTTATTTACAACAACTGACTTCATTTAAATTTCATAATTTTTATATCAACTTTTAAACTTCCAACAAGCAATGGAAAATAAATAACTGAAGAATGTATGTATAGCAATAGAGACTATAGGATATCAGAATTCAAAAAACTACAAAAAACTCAAAAATAGTCTAGAGTTTATAATGACACATTCATTACATTATGTCCAGTCACTTTTTAAAAATAGCTCTTTAAAACCATGGGGAGGGGTTAAAAATGCAATACGGGACATGATTAAGTAAGTTTATCTGGACTAATAGGTTTAAAGAAACAAGAAAATACCTGGCCAAGCTTCCAAACATCCATTTCCCCCTCTTTTTGTGGTGCTTAGGGTTGAGTCCAGGGCACTCTACCACTGAGTTACACATCCCCAGTCTTTTTTATTTTTTATTTTGAGACAGGTCTAGTTAAGTTGCCCAGGTTGGGTTGAACTTGTGATCCTACTGTCTTCGGCCTCCCAAACAGCTGGAATTATAGGCCTGAGCCACCTCACCCAGCCAAACATCCAGTTCTTAATCCTAAAAAAACCCTCCAACAATATTAGATGATTTCTGGCAATCAATTCCTACTAATGAGAACAAAGTGTATACACACATGGAAAAATACAGAGGAAGATGTATATTTATAGAGTCAAAAAATAGGAAAACAACCTAAATGACAGGAACAAAATAATTATACAAAGTGTAGTATGTCCACACAATGACACTAAATTTCAGGCATTTTAAACATAAAAACTACATGTTATACTAAAAGTCCAAAAGAAAAAGACATTTCAAGCCCTTCTGCTATATTTGCTACCTTTTCTAATCTAATGATTGCATTAATGAGCCTATTCGGACTTGCTATGTGCTGCTCCATACCAACTGCCTTGAGACTTTAGACAGTACTCATCAGAAAGAAGAAGAAAGAAGGCTCTCACCGGATATGGTCCCTCAACCTGAGACTTTACAGTCTCTGGAACTGTGAGAAATAAATTTATTTTCTTTATAAATTACCCAATTTGTGTTACTGAGTTGCAGCAACAGAAATGGACTAAGACTGGTCACAGGTCATACTGTAAATACAACACTATTCAAACAAATTGCATATGTTCACTAAATGTAACACTATGGAGACACTGGAAAGAATAGGATTCTACTTAATAATATACCCCTATGGCAGGATATGCAGTGTTACCTGGAATATTAGTTGCAGTAGCATGGGCATAATATGAGCTAATAAATTTTTTTAAAATTATCTACTTACATAAATATGTAATAAGTGTGTGTTAAGTTTTACAAGTTTATGAGTATATGTGAGAATAAGAAAAGGGACATAAGACTCACTTTTAGTTTATATTTTTATACTATTTTAATTAAAGTAAGCATGTATTATTATCAAGTAAAAGATTTAACAAGAAACTGTGTTAATCTGAACTAAAAATAGTACTGACATTATTATAATAATTATACATTACTCTAACAATGAAATACTACTCAACAATAAAATAAAACAAAGTATTTGCAACAGTATAAACCTTTTAAACATTATTTTTAAAAGAAATCTTACACAAAAGAATACATACTCAATGATTCCATATGTAAGAAGTTCTAAAACAGGCAATACTAATATATAGTGGCAAAAAAATCAGAATAGTGTTTTCAGGCAATACTAATATATAATGGCAAAAAAAAAATCAGAATAGTGCTTTCTTCTAGTGACAGGTGTGGTCACAAGAAGGAGAATGATGAAAACTTTTCAGGGTGATGTCAATGTTCTTTACCTTGATGGGAGACTGGGTTACAACAATGGATGCATTTGTTGAATTCATTAAATGGTACACTTAATATCTATCTGTATATTTGATTGTACATAAACTCTAAAATTTAAAAAGAAAACTAAACCAATACTGAACTGTAATGATATACATCTTTGGGGTAAAGAGCACTGATGTCTACAATTTACTTTTAAATGAATCAAAAAGGACACAGTGACATGTACACTAAAATGTTAATGGCAGAATCTAAGCAATGGGTGTATCACTGTAAGATTCAAAACATGTTTCTTATACATTTGACTTCTCATATACTATAATCCTGTGGGGGGAGCGGGTTAAGCAAAAATAGGCAGAAAATTCTGAAAATGAGTATTATTAACAGGGAACTAATCTTACAGGGAATTATAAATCCCCCCAAAATAAAAGTGTGGTATAATAGACATAGATCAATAACACATATAGAAAGTTAGAAAAAACCCAAATGTACATAAAAATTTATTATAGAATTAAGGTAGTCTCCCAAATCATTAGGAAAACACATATATTATGCAGTTAATTGTATAAGGATAAATTTGTACACATGTGAATATAATAAGAGAGCTGGATCCATACTTCCTACACGCCTCTTTTAAATATATTTCAGGTGGGTAGAAGACTGAGGTACTAAAAATAAGAGCACTGTCAGGGGTGATGATGCATGACTGTAATCCCAGCACCTTGGGAGGCTGAGGCAGGAGAATGACAAGTTCAAAGCCAGCCTCAGCAACTCAACTAAGCCCTAAACAATTTATCAAGATTGCGAAACAAAAAATAAAAAAGGGTTGGGAATGTGGCTCAGTGGTTAAGCACTCCTGTGTTCAATCCTCAGTATCAAAAAAATTTAAAGACTATAAAGCACATGGATGATACCACTAGGACTCTCTGAAAGACTATTTAATCTCTGGCTCAGTATGTGTGTAGTATGCCTATCATTTATTAAAGTTCATTCACTGTGATAAATCAATCGGTACATGGGCAACCTGGTAAGCACGATTAATGATAGCTATCAATACATTACCACCATCATCAATATCCTCATCTCAGAATAGGAAAGGTTTTGTGTAGCTTATAAACAAATCCAGACTCCATGAAATAACTCCACTCTCTATATTAAAACAATTTCCAAGCCAGGCATGGTAGTACATACTTTTAGTCCCAGCTACTTGAGAGACAAGAACAGAAAAGTTGCCTCAGCCCAGGAGTTTGAGGCCAGCCTGGGCAACAGAGTGCGACTTCATCTCCAAAAGGAAAGAAAGAAAAATTACTGTAAGCAGAATCAACATAAATGTCAATATGGGGAAGAGAAGTTGCAATCCATATAGTAATTTATCTAATATATGAAAATCCCTACAAATAAAAATTTTAGGAAAGCAACAATGTAACAGAAAAAAATAGAGTAGGAGGAACTGACATGAAAAAAAACATACAGATAGATGAAGCAATTAAAAATGTCTCCCAACATAATTCATAAAACAAATGCACATTAAAACTACAGTAGACTTTCCACTTGTGGATGGATGCAGAAAAATCAAAAGACACCATTCCCCTCACCCTAACTACAAAAACAAGTCACTTAAGATGGGAAACTACAATATTTTTTAAAGCCTCAAGAGCTGAGAGGACACACACATACACCTAACAAATGAACTAAACTCTAGAAAGCAACAAATCTTGCATTAGAGAAAAGAAAACCCCAAACCACGTTTTTTTTTTTTTCATTCCTGATAAAAAGTCAAGAAAAATCTGCCACACATGGAGGTATCAACCAAACTTTAAATTATTTTTAAGTCACATACATATTGGCTATTAAGATAGACCAGAATCCCCACATCCCTAAGTCACAATCACTACATCTACAACCACTCATCAGCACTTACCAACTAAAACTTCTGCAGTAGTTCTAGGAGTAGTAAAGAAGAACTACAAGAGATCACCTAAGAACATAGTTTTGAGATCTATAGGACAATATCAAAGAATCTACCACACAAGTAACTGACTGAAATCTCAGAAAAAGAGGAAAGAAAAATGAGGCAGAAAAAAGTTTGAAGACATATGACCAAGAACTGATGAAAACTGATTAAGGACACCAAAACAGATCCAAATTAGCAAACCCAGAAAGAAAACACACACACACACACACACACACACACACACACACACTCTCTCTCTCTCTCTCTCTCTCTCTCTCTCCTGAGCCACCACAGTCAAACTGCTGACAAATAAAACAAACTAAATCTTAAAAGCAGCCAAAGGGGGAAAAATAGATACATTACACAGATGAACAAGGTTTAAATGACAAGTCTGCTTCTCACCACAAACAACAGAAGACAGAGGCAATGGACAATATTATAAAACAGCTGAGAAGTGAAAAACTGGTGACCAAGGTTCCCCCATAAGAGGGAAATAAGACAATAAACTAAACATAAAATAAATAAAAAAGAAACAAAAATAAAAATGTGAAAGAGAAAAAGGAAACAACAAAAAAACCTAACAACATTCTTTAGAATGAAGAAAATTGACAAACTATTAGAAAAATTGAAGAAAATAAAAGAACAAAATTATCAACAAAAAAAGTAAAACACAGTAAATCCTATAGTCATGAAATGAATGACTACAATGTAAACAACTTTGTTAATAGTTTTAACTGCTAAACAGAAAAATTCTTGAAAATGACACATAAAGACACAGAATACCTATTAAAGACTGATTTTGTGTAATCAACCAACCTTCCCAAAACCAAAAAACTTCAGTCCTAGATGGCTTCACTGGTGAAGAACACATATAACTAAGAAAAAAATAATAATAATTGTAAAATTTTTCAGAAAAATAGGACAGAATGATTCTCCACTTTTTTTTAGTATTAGCAAATCAAATCCAGCAATTGTTTTTTTAAAAATAATACACCATAATCAGGAGGATTTTTTATCACAGTAAATGCAAGGCTAGATTAACATCTAAAAGTCAACCCATGTAAATATACCACTCTAACAGATAAAAGGGAAAAAACACAATATGCTCATTTTAACAGATGCAAAAAAAAAAATAATAATAATTTAACATATTCAATACCCTTACATGACAAAAACAGCAGTTAAAAGAGAATTTCCTCAATCTGGTAATATACCACTTGCAGAATATGTGCCAGGGAGGAAAAAAAAACAAAAGATTTGTAAGACCTCGACACAGAAAAGGATAAAATTTGCCCGTATATTGGTAAAATTTCTCAGAAAGAATCGTAAGTAACAGATCTCAAACACCCCACTACTTACACAAACCAAAGACACTAAATATAATCCTAAATTAAAAATAAGCTTCTAGCCGGGCGCAGTGACATATGCCTGTAATCCCAGCAGTTTGGGAGGCTGAGGCTGGAGGTTCACAAGTTCAAAGTGAAGTGCTAAGCAACTCAGTGAGACCCTGTCTCTAAATAAAATACAAAATAGGGCTGGGGCCAGGCATTGTAGCTCAGTGGTAGAGCGCTTGCCTAGCAAGTGTGAGGCACTAGGTTTGATCCTAAACACCACATAAAAATAAATGAATAAAATAAAGGTCCATGCATCTAAAAAAATAAACATAAATAAATAAATAAATGGTTTCGTACCTATCTGCAACTAAAAAAAAAAAAAAAAAAAGAAAGAAAGAAAAATACATCTGGGGATGTGGTTCAGTGGTCAAGTGCCCTTGAGTTCAATCCCCGGTACCACCCCCCCCCCCAAAAAAAAAGGCATTTAACAGTTTGTAAAGTGAAAGGCATTTTCTTACATAAATAAGGTAGTAAGAGAGTAATAAACCTAGTAGGAAGGGTTTACTGTATCTTGTTTCTTTTATTCATTCCCTTTTCTTGGGGATAAAGAAAGTATGATGAAGAAAAAAAATATTCCTGGAAGTCATTTTTCTCAAGCTTGAGTTATGTCATTCTCAGTATGTTCACATCACACATGAGAATATCTTACTTTCCACTTTACTAATAATACTATCACTGTCTCTTGATTTATACATATAAAATGATTTTGAGAAGCACTATAAAAATGCTGAAACAAAAAAAAATGCTAAATTTAAATTTAATTAGTCAGGAACTCACAGTGAAAAGTCAAATAAGAATGTAGCAGTAAAATGTGGTCATAAGATTCAACTTATCAAAAGTTAAGGGGATGAATGGGTAATAAAAAGCATTTTGGCCAATAATTAATTGCAAAATATTAACTCTTCTACCAACTGTAAAATTTATCAGATTAACATTACTGAAAGCAACTCTTTTTTTTGTGCAGCTCTATGAAAGCAGCAATCCTGAACATTGTACCATGTAATAATACTTTACTGAGTAGATATTAATATTCTTCAATGTCTTCCCCCCACAAAAACTAAGTTACCTGAATAACTTTAAGCTTAAACATCTTCTCCTCTTGAAGGTACTATGAAGTAAAAATAGAGAAATAGGTCCACAGAATATTTAATCTGCAAACTGCTCATATAAGTATTTCTCTGAAGCAAAATTCAACGTGACAGAGAATGGAAGCTGAGTTCCATCAAGAGTAAAAATGATTACATGAGAAGAAAAAAAAAAGTAGGAATATAAGTAGAAAGATAATTTAAGCAGATCATTAGATTCTGTAAGCCAAGCTAAAAAGAATGCAATTTATTATCTAGAAATGCTGAAAATCTGGATTAAACAAAAGGATATTAAAAAGGTTGGAGCCAGATGCTGTGATATATGCCCAAAATCCAAGCAACTTGGGAAGCTGAGATAGGAGGATCACAAGTTCTAGGCCGGCCTCAGCAAGCTGGCGAGACTGTCTCCAGAAAAAAAAAAAAAAGAACTGTGGAATGTAGTTCAATGATAAAACATCCCTGGGTTAAACCCTTCTACCAAAATAAATAAAATAAAAAAGGTTGGGTATCCACATCAAAAGAACTGGAAGGGAGAAAGACCAAAGACAGGAAGATTTTGTTAGAAAACAAATTGTGCTGGTAGACAAAAGGAATATGAGCTTCCTATTAAGCAATGTCACTAAGAATTGTTAAAAGAATGAGATAGGACCTGATGATTAAGTAGGGGTACAAGAAATGGAGGGAAGAGATGCCAAAATGTAAAATTTCAAGCCTGGATAATCTGCAGAAATGAAATGAAATGAAGTGAACCTAGAGAATATTTCTTTTCAGAAATGTAACTGAATGTTCAGGTGACAGATGCAGGCAATTGGAAATAAGAGCTTAAAGTTTTGAGAAGTAGTTTAGTAAACATTTATGTGAAAAATAAATGCCCACAGAAGTTCTCACGTGGAGTCCATTAACAAGCTCTGAAATTTGAAGAAAATGTTTAAGTATATTTATGCTCAGGAAGGGAGTCTTTAATCATTCTTTGGATCTTAAGCACCAATGGCAGATTATTAAACAGAAACCATCTATAGCAATTATCTTAGTCCATCTGGCTGCAATAATAAAATATTCCAGACAGGGTAATGTTTAATGAACACAGACTTTTTAGCTCCCTGTTCTGGATGCTGTGAAGTCAAAAATAAGGGCATTAGAAGGCTTGGCAATTCTGATCCCAAGGCAGAGCCTAGAAGAAAGGAACACACTGTTCCTCACAGAATGGCAAAGAAGCAAAAGGGGGTTATAAAGGCATTAATCCTACCCATGAAGACAGTCTTTATGGCCTAATCACCTCTTAAAAGGTCCTAATTGGGTGGCACACACCTGTAATCCCAGCAGCTCGGGAGGCTGAGGCAGGAGGATCACAAGTTCAAAGCTAGCCTCAGCAGCTTAGCAAGGCCCTAAGAAACTCAGTGAGACCATGTCTCTAAATAAAATATAAAAAAAGGCTGGGGATGTGGCTCAATGAAACACCTCTGGGTTTAATTTCTGACACCCCCCCCAAAAAAATAAAAAGTCCCACATGTTTATGTGCTATATGAACCATTAAAATTTGAACATGAGTTTTGGAGGGGACAAAACACTCAAACCACAGCAGAAATGAGTAAGACATCAAGAGTAAAAATGATTACATGAGAAGAAAAAAAATCAATGTAATGACTTTGAAAAATACAATTCAGAGTCAAGAAAAGAAATTAAAGTCCATAAGACTAATTCAAAAGAAAGAGAGCCAAAGTATCAGGGATCCAAGCAAATAGGAAGTTAAATACGAAGTTAAAAAGGCACCATCAAAGGGCTGCAGGTATACCTCAGACACAAAACCCTACATTCAATACTCAGTACCTCAAATCATCATTAACATTGTCTGATGTTACACACATAGGTCAAAGAATATAAAAACTTCAGTCTTTTTTTGTAGTTGTAGATAGAAGGCATGCCTTTTTATTTGTTTATTTTTATGTGGTACTGAGGATTAAACCCAGTGCCTCACATGTGTAAGGCAAGCACTCTACCACTGAGCTACCACCCTAACCCCTAAAACTTTAGTCTTTACATTTGGTAAACAAAAATTCATTGATAACACTGAGGTAAGCAGTTTTGGCTGAATATGCATGGTAAGAAATTATATTACAAGGGATTAAGAAATAGGGCAAATAAGCAAAAAGTATTGGATTTCACAATTTAACAGTGAAAGGAAAATGAAGCCAGCAAAAAAGTGACTAGAAGAAAAATACAATTTTATTTTTGCTACTACTCTTGTTGAGTCTTTCTTCTTTATGGAATAGAAAACTGACTCACTTGGCCAAAAAGAGCCAGTAGAAAGGGAAAGATAAAAAGAGGTCAACGTGATCAAAATTTCAGAAGGAAAAAGATCATTTTGCAAACTCCAAAGAACACTTATTCCTCTAAGTTAGGAACAAAATAAACTTTAATGTGGTGAGAAAGGTATACTTCATAGTAATAATTGTGGATAATGGGGAAAACACCACAAAAACTCCAAGGAAGTTTCATGATTAATCTCTGCTAAGGATCAATAACCACTATACTTTAGAATTTTTTCTTTTTCAATAAAGTTACTAGGAAAATAGAAAAGTAAAAAAGTACATATAGAAATTGAAAAAAAAAAACCCACTATTGTGTAGTAGTAAATTAAGAATAGTCATGGCTCTAGAGTTAAAAAGCTTGAGTTCAAACCACTGTGAAGAAGTATCAACTGTGCTTCAGTGCCTCAGTGTCATCTTCTGCAAAACACAGGTAACAATGTCTAATAAAACCTGGAATACAAAACATTTAAAAATGCATGCAAATGTCAAGATGGTAGTGGCAGCAGTATTAGGAAAGACAATACAAACAATAACAATAGTAGTGTAACCTATTAGTGTTTAATCAACCAGTATGTAAGAAAGAGGGAAAAGCTAGGTTCTTTAATATATGTCTCACTAAATCCTTGCAATTACAGACAGAAACCAGTATAATTCTCCCTATTATATTCAAAAAGAAAGGACAAGTTAATTTGCCTAGCACTCAGCTAATAAATGGCAAAAGTGAAATCTGAATATTGATCTATGTAGACAAAAGGCTTTTTCTCTTTCCACTATACAATACTACCTCCACAGCATCTCACAAAAGCAAAAGAGGAGGTATTCTATTCTTCCCAACTAAACTCCAGAATCTGAGCACAACATTAAATCTATCCTGCTGTTTTCTGAAAAACTGAAGAGTCTGATTACTACATCTTGAGGTGTATTTTTTTAAAAAGTCTATAATATGATTAAAATGTGGACATTTAGTGATTGTAAGCCTATAAAAAAAATTTTTTAAATAGAGCAGAAAAATTTTTATATTTAAAAAACAAACAAAAAAGAACAAAAGAGTTTAATTTTTTGTCCAAGGACTTCACATGAATGTTAGAGGACAGACCAACATCTAGGTTTACATTATTATTAACAAGTATGACTAAGCAAATGCTTGAGACAACAAATGACATTTTAATATCTACATTTTCAATAATTTAAAAAACAAACTTAAAACACTGATCCAACTACAAAACTCATAACCAAATAAAATACAGACTTACAAACTTTTATTTCATGCTAAAAAATGCAACCAGGCATTCACCCAACCTCATCTCCATCAATCTGAAAACTCATCTGCCCTAAAACCTTTCATTGGCTTCCCTCTATCCTTCAATAACATCCAAAATTCTTAACATGACTCAACAAAGTACTATGTGATCTGGCTCCTCTCTCTGGAACTCTCTACTACTATTCTTCTTTTGCTCTTTTTTCGATTTCTTTGAATCCCTCCAAGACACCTTTTTTCTCTTTTTAGGACTTCTGTACAATCTGTTCTCCCAAACCTTGAGAATGGCATGCTTTCATGGGTCTCTGTTTCCATTCTTTCACCCTAGCAAACTACTCTTCATCCTTCCAAGTTGAGATCAAATGTTAGTATGCTAGGAAGGCCTTTCCTTACCTCCCCATGTATTTTCACAGCATTTATATATTTTGACCTTAAGAAAACCCCACAATTTTGTAATTTCTTGTTCAACATCTGTCTTCCCTTCCAAATGGTAAATGATATGAAGACAGTCATTTTGTGTCTTGTTTCCTAATATTTCCCCAATATCTGGCACACCAATGAACACTTGAGTAATAGGTCAAGTGCTCAATTAAAATTTGCAGAATTAATCATTTAAAATCTGTGATAAATCCAAAACCATAAAATACTAATATAAGTCGCTTAAAAGTTCTATATAAATCTCAAGTTATATCTTATCCTTGGTTTTTCCTATGCTCCTCTCTCAAACAGGTGTAGTTTTTCAATTACAATGTTAAACTGAAGCCAAAAAAAAAACCCCATTGGATAACAAACTAAAGTTAGAAACCACTTGTCTTAAAAAGAATTAGGATAAGTTAAGTCATCATCTAAAAGAAATGGAACTAAAGAGACAGCAACACAAGTAGTTACAAATAATCTCTTTCAGGTTAATGAAGAAAAGGGGAACTGACAGTACAGCTGATTTGAAACTGAATACTCAGTTGTTCAAATTTAAAAACTGAATGTTTACAAAAAAATGGAAGTTATATCAACCCAAAACATTTTCCAAAGTTTTCTTTTAACTTCTTATCAAGTGCTAAGCACATATCAGGCAGTGTTCTATGATTTTCTTTATATATATTATTCTCCCCATTCTACAGATGAGGAAACACGGGCATTAACTTATTGAATATGATACAGCTGCTAGTTAAGTGGCAGAGGTACAAGCCATTAGGCCCTAGAGTTCTTCCCTCTCAACTCTTATGCTGTGCTCTTTTCATTCCACTGCAATAGAACTACTTTATTTTTTTATCTTTGTTGATTTGGGGTTTTCTTGGGGTCCTGGGGATTAAACCTAGGGCCTTGAACACACTAAGAACATGGTCTATCACTAGGCTATATATTCCAGCCCCCTGAAATACAACTTCCATCTGCACTATTCCACTCAAATGAAACTACTTTGCCAGGATTACCAATGACCTCCACCTCAGATCTAAGGGCCACTTATCTGCCTCTATCTTTTTTCATCCACTCTGCAGTTTTCTATCAAGTTAATGATTCTCTTCTGTCACACATTTGTTCTTTCTTTAGTTAACATACAGCCCAGTTTTTCTACCTCAGTTCTAGGCCTCCCCTCTTCCCTAAGCACGCTTCCTAGGACATCTCCCACAATACTATGACTTTATATATCACCTGCATGACTACAAATTTCTCTAGTGCTGACCTGAGTTCTAGAATCATATATCCAACTTCCTAATTGACATCTCATTTAGGTGTACAATACCTCATACTTAATAATCAAAGCCAATCACTTTTCCCTCCTCCCCTAACCTGTTCTCTTTCAGCCTACTATAGTTGCTTAGACTAACTTCTTTGGCATCATCCTTGATTTCCCTTTTCCTCATCTCCCATAGCCAATCTATCAGCACATTCTATTAGATCTACTTAAGAAATATATTTGGTTCTTTCTGTCTCCACTATCTAATGCAAACAACCACATCTCCGTCAGAATAGGTTCCTTCATCTCATTCTTTCCCCCTTAATCTCCTTTAAACAAAGCAGGCAGAATTAAATTAGTCCTTGCCTGCTTTATATCTTCTAATATCTTTGTATTACACTTTAAATAAAATCCTGATTCCTCATCATGGACTAAAAAATTCTATATGACTTGGCCCTGCTACTTCTCCAACTTCATGTCTTTCCACTTCCCCATCACAAAATACCTTACAGCCACAATGGCCTTTCTCTTCCTTGGAACACAACAGGATCATGTCTGCTACTGGCTGGGCCTTTGCATCTGCTCTCCATTCTGCAAAGAATGGTCCTTGCTCAGACTTTCACACAGATGGTTCCTTCCCCTCTTTAAATGTTGCTAAAATGTGACCTATTCAAAGGCCTTCTGTCTGACCATCCTATGTGAAGTAGCCCCAATTCTAATCACTCTTTTACATGATCCTCTATGATTACAATGGTCATAACACTATTGATACTATCAATATCTGAAATGGACCTATTCACTTGTTTATTACATCCTGTAGCTTTGAAACTTAAAAAGCTCTGTTCCCAAAGCCTCTCACAGTTCATAACAGGAGCTTAATAAATGTCTTAAATTTCCCCTTTGTATTTTAATTGCTGACTGTAAACCAACCAAATCCGATAAAGCACTCAGTCCATGATTTATTTTGTATTAACAGGTAAGTGTTTAAAACACTCCTTAAAATTTCCAACAGAAGACATTTCGGAACTCTAAACTCACCCGTAAGCCCAGGCCACTTACAGCATTCCACTTAAAACTAATATTCCAGATGGATGGAGACTGAATTTTCTCCCACCTCTCCAAGTGAACGAACGTGTAGGCGGGAAAAGGGAATTTTACTGGGAATCCTAGCACCTGTTACATCTTCAATCAGTTAAGAGAAGTGGTGCAGATGAGCCAGACAGCACATGGGAGACGTGGCCTTTCTTTTAGTGATTGTATTTAAGTGAAACATGAGATATTTAACTAGAACTGTCCTAATGTCTAATAGAGGCCACCCATTTCGTTTTTTAAAAAGTGAAAGAGTCTTAGGACAGGAGATTATGCTCGAATTCACTAAAAGAAAAAGAAACGGATTTTGAGGCCCTCAGAAAACGTGTGTGCGAGGAGGCTGAGGTCGGTCTACACATAACGGGAAAACGAGAGACACACCGGTTCAAAATTCAGCTCCCTGATAAAATAAAGCTCAGCTCAGGCTCTCGGCGTTATACTTGGACCTGGACGCGAGAGTGGCAGAGGAGAAAACAGCCCTGGGACCTCTGATCACCGTTTTGGCCTCCACCGCAGGCACTTTGGGGAAACACCACAGATCTAAGTGTCTGCCTATCCACCACAGCTATCCCTGCAAGGAGATATCCCCCGGATACTCACATGGGTTCGAGAGTCTTGCTGAGCCAGGACTTGAGTGCCTCGAAGTTTTCAATGATCATTTTAGAAACCATCCACAGGGGCCCCGAGGCCCGTCACACTCCTCCGCCCGCCCAGGTCGCAGCCGCTACGGCCGCCGCTGCCCCCGCCCCCTCCTCCGCGCGCCGCCCGCGCGGGCCGCGGTGGGAGGCGCCGGTGGCAGGTTCCCGCGAGCCCCGATCGGCGAACAGCTCCGCGGAGGATCGCCGCAGGCCGCGAGTCCTCGGGGTGCTAGGAGCTCCCCCTTCCCGGACCCCGGCCTGGGCTGAGGCAGCAACGGTTTGCCCGGGCCCTCCCCCTTCCCTACTCCCCAGCGAGTCTTCCCGAACCGGGAGCGCGAAACGCGCTTAGACCCGGGCTTCCTCTCAGCTTCGGGACTAGGTGCTTGTTGGCAACGCAAGAGGCAAAAGTAAAGAAAGCGAAGACGAAGGGCAGCTCAATGGGAACGATTCGGGGGGTCTTCCCGGCTCCCAGCACCCCCAAGAAGATGGCTGCCGATAAATCTCGCGAGAATTAATGAAGTCTCGCGGTGACTCCCGGAGACTGCCGGGAAGAGACGTAAATTCGGCGGAGTGCGCACTGGACAAGTAGGATGGTTTGGTTTGTGCGTGTCTGCGTGGTTTGCGTGCCTGGTTCCGTTTTACCTTGTGGCTCTCTTAAAGGCTAAAGACAAAACCTGATTACGAGATCCGAAAGGCAGAATCTGCGAGACCTTCAGCTCACCCTCGGTGTGAGGGCTGTCGCGTGTCAACTGGAAAGAATAAGCGGGATGGAGAGCCCCTTGAGAGCGGTCTGCTGCGCATGTTTACCTTAGTAGCCTACCAAAACCTTATACTGTGTGGTGTGGACAAGATTGGAAAACACGGGCTAGCCTAAGCTAAACCACTAACTCTCCAAAGGATTAGTGTCCTCTCCAAAATTACTCGACTTACAGACAAAACCCTAATGACCTAGGGATGCCCCCAAGACAAAACTTGAAGTAACTTTGACAGCTCTCGGATACTTTCCAACCACCTGAAAGATAAGCCGTGGAAAAGATAAGCCGTGGGGTGTTCCGTTTTAAAGTAGAGCGGATTTCTCTATCTCAAGAGAAATTACCTTGTATCAAAAAAGAGAGCTTTCATATCACATCCCCAGAAAGTAAATTTCCCTTCAAGTTTGATTCCTGAGTTCTATTTATTTTATGCTCCCGTTAAGACTAAATGGAACTTTGCAAAGGGTCTAAAATTCATGAACTGTAATTGAAATGAAAGTATTCACAAACTGAAGACACTTAATAGACCAATAAAGTTCTGTATGGGAGACCCAGTAGTAGACGAAATTGTCCTTATGAACTCTGAGTTTATAATTTCCTAGAATGAAATGCCCTTAAACATTAAGTGAAAAAAAAAAAATCAAGTACAAAGCTAGACATTTATTCTAAAATATAGAATCTAGAGTAGAATGAAAATTAGAATCCAGCTACTGAATAACCGGTGTTAAGTGATTTAGATAAGTGAAATAAGCCAGAAACAGAAGTACAAACATTCATGATTTTACTTACATGAGGTTTCTAGAGTTATTGTAGTGAGAGAGAAAAATAGAAAGGTGGCTCCCAAGAATGAGACATGAAAAAGGAGGCAGGGAGAAAAAGACATCAGTTATTTTTCATTGGAGATAGCATTTCAGTTTGGGATGATAAGAGTTATTATGAAGAGGAATGGTGTTGCTGTTTGCACAACATTTTGTATATATTAAATGCCATTGGATTGTATAATTAAAATGATAAGTGCATATGTTATAATAAAATTTATAATTTTAATGTTGAGAGAATGAAATCTTATTTTATTTTATAGCCTTTCCACTGACTTCACCAATATTTTCAAACTAGTCACTAACTGTTCCATAACTCTGGTTCTCCACACAAGCCTTTCAAACGTCTATCAAATACCAGAGAATCCAAGTAAATTGCTTGCTCATGTTATTTCCCGCAAAGAATGCCTGCACTTCTTTTTCTAACTGCTCAAACTTTTCCCATCCTTCTCTAAGACCAATGCTACTGTCATGTTTTAAGGTCTTTTCTGGCTCTTCCTAAACAATAGCAATAGTTAATTAATCTCTGTGTTTTAAGCTGCCCTCATATCAGTTCATCTTCAATTGCCATCATCGTCATTGTCTTTAACAGCAATAATTCTAAAACTTGGCTCTAATCATGTCTAAAAAGAGAGCTTAAAATTTTCATCATCTTCCACATTGTCTTCAGGATAAACAGAATTTTTAACATCCTGTATAAAGCCTTTCCTGTATCAAACTCCTTCCTAGTTGCCTAGAAACTTCTCTCAAAAACCTTTCAGCCTTTTTTTCTAGTCATCCTGAACTAGTTTAAGTTCCTTGAAAGAACTGTGTTCTCTCACTAAACTGAGCCATTGCAAAATGTTCCTCTCTTTCTCATTTGAAAGATTCCTACTTACCTGTCAAAATTCAGTGCATATAGTCACCTTCAAAAAATCCATCCCTGACCTTACTGCTTTAAAGTGATAGTCCTTCTCACATCAGCCTGTGCTTGCTTCTATGAATAAAGCCCTCATTGTTTTAATAATTATCCTATTATCTGTTTCTTTTGACTATAACGTTAATCCTCTACTTCAACATCAGCCCCTGATATATAGAGTCAGTTCTTAATCACAGTAGTTGGGTTCCATAGACATCTGCAAATGCTGAATTAGCAAATATGGAACCATTTCTCCTAGGGAAAATGCAGGGTTAGATACCTGTGAGCCTCTAGTCACATTTTTGTCAATTGGTCAACAAATAATCATGATTTCTGTGTTTCTGTTTAAAGCATCTTATTTAATATATATTGGTGATTCATTAACATTGAACTCATTACACTATAACTCATGCCTAATCAAAGCTTATGTAATGCATGTATTTTTCTCTATAAGAAACATTACAGCCTTCTTGCATATAACTAAACAGCACTCCAGAATTATACTTGCGGATCATTTTAAACAGTAAAATTATCAACAAAAAAAGCACAAAATTTTGTTTTTAAATGGTAATAAAGAGACTGAGAAGGGACACTTGTCTCCAGTATGGGAGTTAAAAAAAGAAGGCAAAGGATCCCCTTGTTCAACCTCAGCGGGGAACATGAACATTGGGTGACTCAAATTTTTCACCAAATATTTCACAAATACAGAATCTGCAAATAATAAGGTTCAACTATATTTTTTGAACAACCAAGGGAAACCCTATCATTTCCATTAAATCTTTCCTGCCCACTATAGGTGATAGCAATCTCTTCAGCTAAATCCAAAGAACAGTGCTTGCTACCAGTCCCTCATTAGTCATTGTTGTTCTCTAGCATGCTGTTCCTCAAACATCAATTATTGATCCCACATTATGTCACTGGTTCATTTTCTTTGATATTTCAAAGGTGGAAAAATAGCTAATGTAATAATTGGTACTACTCAAAGAAGACAAAACAACCACCATAGACTACTTTCTCTATTCAGTAACATGAACATTTGAAATGTTCAGTATTTAGTTAACCAGTTATCATTTCTAACACATCATGCTCTTTGAAAGGCCTGTGAGTTTGTTCATACTATTCCTTCTGTCTGGGATAACTTTCCTTGTTTCTCAAATGCCATTTCCTCACTGATAACCAAGGTATTTTCCCCCTTTGTTCCTGGCTGTATGAGTTAAAACATTTTATTTAGTTTTCTCATCTTTCTCAGCTCCTTAAGGACTCAGACTCAAGCTTATTCTTCTTTGTACTTCCTGCACTTAACACAATATCTGAAAAAGAAAAAAGTTTATTGAAGGATATATGCTTCATTATAAATAGGAAGGAAACAGAGTCTGGAAAAAATATTTAGATTGGCAAGATAATGATGTATTATCTAGCATACCTGTATCTCTATGTTTTTTGTTTTTTGTTTTTTTTACCATGAGTTGTCTTCATCTTTTAGCTTGATTCCAGGAGTATTTTCTATGGTATTCTTACCTCCTCCTTATTTCTTCCAGTTTTCTGTTCTAAATGATAGATATAGTAGTACTCTCTGTAATGCTGTTGGAATATTGTTTTAAAACTCAGCCACATGAAGCAAAATAGAGACAAGAACATTTCAGGCACATATAATAGATTTGTGGGATGTTCCTGAGGTAAAGAAGATCCAGAATCTTAAAGAAGGCCCGAGAGGTGGGAGGTATCAAGGTTGGGGAGGGGGACAGCTGTAGGTCAAGTTAGAGGGGGAAAAAAGATCATGTTAAGATCTTTGTACTGAATTTTATTTAAAATAAAATAGCCTCTGAAGGATTTTCAGTGTGACAAAATCAATTAAAAACATGAGCACACTACACAGAGAACTTAATTAAATTTGAAATTTTAAAAATAAAAACCTAAAGGAGGTAATTGTCCTTTAATATAATAACCCAGGATTTTTATTTCCCTAGAAATAATATCAAGGTTATGTTACAAAGCAAATATATTTTCTAATCTGAGAAGGCAAAGAAGAATAATGCTTGCTGGGGTAAGGTATTGTTAAACCCCTACGCAAAGAAAAGAACACCAACTCCAATTTTAAAGCAAGCTTGTATTGGTGTATACTGGAGCTGGCCAGGACTATCTCTCCCAAAAACCCTGAGCTAGAGATCAGGAACACAGTTTTATAGCACAAAAAGTTGCAAAATGGGGGAGTCTTGAGAAATACAGATAACAGGATTTTGACAAGCATAATACAAAGGCAGATAGTAGGTTAATGATCTACATGGCTTAACATTTCAAGGTAGGGAATAAATTTAGATCTCAACACCAGAATTTATGAGGCGCCACTGAGGTTTCAGAGAGGGTTGTTATCTGGTCAGGGAAAGCCAGGTATGGGTGAGTGCAAGGCACGGGCAGCAATTCCAAACAAGTTTAGAAATCACAGTAATTTATAGTAAAACAGAAATTAACTTTTCATGATTTTGTGCCAAGGTGGCTCCCAAATTTAAGATGGAATTAGGCTGGGTTCATAAGTATGTCATAGGTAGGAGATGCTTTAGCAATTGTCATTGATACATACTGGGATCAGAAGACCTACTGTCATTTTCCCCTCATAGAACCAGGGCACTTCTGGTATCAAAGAGTTTGGGGATAATCACCAACTCCTCAGTGGGCGCTCTATTCATATCCATAATTAATTATAATGATTCTATCTCCAGTGCAGAGTTGTTGTGGAAATATTGTATGTGGATATGGCCATGATGAGTAGTAGTAATCAAAACATAAAAAGGATAAAGATTCATATGTACATATATTGCATATTCATTACAAACACCCATTTATATATAAAATCTTGTACAAATTGCCACAAATAATGAAATATGATAGTGTAAATCTTAGTGTGGGAGAGGCAATATAAAAACTGTCAGTGAAATGATGTGATGTGTATGATCAAAGTAATTCAAAACGGAGTAAGGGGAGAGAGCATCAATGAAACAGGATTGACTACAAGTCCATTATTGGTGAAACCGGATAATGGGAGACTACACTTCTTTTAGCTTTTCAATGTGTTTGAAGTTTTCCATATTAATAAAAAAATATTCTTTAAAAAACTTATTAAGGCAGGGAGACCTAGAAAAACAAAAAGATCTGGGAATGCCTAACAGACTGGCTAGACCATGAGAGAAGAGACTTCGCCTATCTTGTTTACAGCTATCTCTAATGACTAGAGAAATTTGTAGCACTTAGTATATTCTTAATAGACATGGAACTAATGAACACTGGAGAATAAAATGTGATCCTGGAGGAGAGTCTGACATCTCAGACTGAGGGGCAAGAACTCTGGGCTTTATTCATCTATCCTACAACATATGGTATTCTATTAGCTGTTGTAAGGATAAATACTTCAAGAAAGCTACCCCCAAGAGAAAGACGATTCATAAACTTTCATCTTGGGGTTCCATAACAAGTAGGTATTAACATGCATATATATATATATATATATATATCCATACAGAGTTATTCATAAGGTCTCTATCATATTTCATTCCTGTTTATTTCAACAAATATTTATTGTATAAGGTGCCTTCAACCTGTGAGCCAAAATCAGAAGAAAAAATAAAAAGCACAAAGTATATACCCTATCCTCTCATTCTCTAATTGGAGTGGGAGAAGGAATAAATATTCATTTGAAGAAGTTTCACCTCTGCATGCTTTTTTTGGCTCCTTAAGTAGCCTTAGGACAAAACTGTCTGTACAAAGGTAATGATGTAGAACCTGTATTAGGGCTTTTGAAATTTACATCCATTCTTTTGGGGACCAGAACCTGAAAAGAGAAAAACATCCAATAAAATTGGAATAACAAATATCAGGCACAATTAAATATCCTTATGACACAATCTCTTGAGTTTTGTTTGTTCATTTGGGGGTAGTAGGGATTTACCCAGGGGTAATTTACCACTGAGCTACATCCCCATCCCTTTTTAGTTTGTATTTTGAGATAGGGTCTTATTAAGTTGCATAGGGTCCTGTTAAGTTGATGAGGCTGGCCTCAAACTGGCAATCCTCCTGTCAGCCTCCGGAGATGCTGGGGTTGCAGGTATGCACCACCATTCCCAGCTGAGACACTATCTAAATTTTTAAAGCTGCACCAGCATTGTGTGAGTATGGAGCACTTTTAATGTTACTAGTTTGAATTGTAGTATGTATTAAGTGTAAAATATGCACCAGATTTCAAACACTTAGAAACAATAATGGCAACAATAAAGTAAAATATCTCAATTTTTATGTCAATCACACAATAAAATGATAATACTTTGAATATGTTCGGTTAAATAAAATATACAATATTAATGAAATTAATTTTACCTATTTTTTTGTTTGTGCCTTGGTTTTATTTTTTTAATGTGACCAATAGAAAATTTAAAACTATATGTGTGGTTCACATACATTTTTGTTAGTGTTTTTCTAAAATGTAAGAATTTTTTTCCTCTCCTTTGGAATAAAATAAAGAACTCAGTGTACAAATAGCATAATTCCTAGTTCTCCTGCTATGTACTGTTTTGGTATGTTTTAGACCCCTTCTATAAAAGTAGTGCTGAAAACACCATTGGCATTTGTTCAGTTTGGAAAGTTCAGGTATGACGAGACTCAAGTTGGGAAGAATATGTGCAAGACAACCTGCCAATACGGAAGGCAAAGAGAAGACCACTGTCTCCCTTTGGTGAAATACCAAATAAGGATGGATACTTACTAGCAGATGAATTATTGCATAGAGATGAACACCCACTTGTGAAGAAACCAGAGCATGAATATACAGAGAGAATTTGTATTTTGAAGTATCAAACTAAACATGACAAAAATCAGACAGAAGGACTTTCCTACCTGTATTTTACAGTTGGTATTATTTTTGTTTTCAATTTTAAATGGGAAATCCATATAATATTTGGGTGTATAAGACCTGTAAAACCTTAATCTCTTCCTATAAACAGTCCATGCTATCCTCCATTCTATTCTTTTTTTTTTTTTTGCTTTATTTATTTATTTATTTATAATGTGGTGCTGAAGATCGAACTTAGTGACTCACACATGCTAGACAAGTGCTCCACCACTGAGCTATAATCTCAGCCTCTCCATTCCATTCTTTATACAAGTAACCCATATGTGTAGAACATTTACCATACCAAACCACACTCTTCCCTTAACTCTTGATCCTTCAAGACTTATCTTCAAAATCAGTTTCTCCAGGAAGCCTTCTCCTATGGGGCCCAAGTTGAGAGTATTTATCCCTATTATAATGATGTCATACCATATTATTAATATTGGTCTGTCTACCACATTAACTTCCTTGAAAGGGGAGGCACTGAGGAATAAAATTGATTAAATTATTGTTGTGTTCATTATTAATATGTAATAACAAATCCCACTAATTATAATGTATCAGTAAAATTTTTAAACTTTAGAAAAGATTATATTCCTTGAAGGGAAAAGCTTTTTTTCCATACACAATTTTATTTCCAGAATCCAACTTGTAATACATATTATTTTTTTAAAATTGTCATTTATCACTTCTTTTCTTCTGCAGTAGTAATGATGCTCATGTTATTTGACACTCGTCTGTCTTTGAAGATGCCACAAAGCGGAACATTAGTCCAGAAAAGAGATTTTTTTTTTTTTAAATAGCCTTCCTTTGATATTTGTCATTTTCCAAAGAACAACAACAACAAAAACTGGTTTTCAAAAAGAATTACAAAGTTTTTTTTTGTTGAATTGATTTATATTTTAAGGGGCTAGAAAGGTAAAGGAGTTTAAAGCTTATCTATATTCATATTTCTAAGCCCCTGGTAAATGACTATCATTAATGGCCCCCAAATCTGTTTATATTTCCCATATTCATGACTTTGAGAGGTTTCCTCCCACACTGATTCTAGACTTAGCAAAGTGATATATTTTGGCTAATCAGATTAAAGTAAATATGATGTTATAAAAATAAATGTGATACAAGCAACATCTTAAAAAGTGATTGCACATTAGGGCTTGTCATCTCAGGAGCTCAATGGAGATCTACCATGTGAAGGAGTCCCAGCTAGAACCAATCTGCCAATCACCATTCACGTGAATGAGACAAACCAAAACCCCAACCTGCCCAGCCAGCCTAAACCAAAAGAACTCCCCAGTAACTCACAGAATGGTGAGAGGTAATACAATGTTTTTAAGTCACTAAGTCACATTAATTGATACATAGCCCAAAAAACACAAACCGAGGCTTGTGACACAGCTTTTAATTTCACTCCATCATTAATTTATTAAATACTCAAGTTGATTTTGTTCCATAAAAAGATTCTTCTTTTGAACACGACTTAAGTAACTCATAATATCAATGGAAATGTTGAACAAGACTTCAAGTCAACAGGAACCAACACACCCCCCAAGGATCATAGCAACTAAAATTTATCTATTCATGGAACTTTTCTGTAGAATTCTCTTGCATTCAAATGATTCAGTGACAATCTCCCACCCAGGGAACCTCTGCTCAAGACTCAAATTTATGGGGATAGAGAATCTAATTGACTTTGCCTGTCTCTTTGACCAAGAAAGAGGGATTTATTACAAAATGAGTTAGAAGATTATTTGGCATGCTAAAAGATGTGACTTTAAAACAGTCAATATTTTAACAAGAATTAAATTGATTTTTTTCCTTTAATATATTAATCCATGTTTGCACATCATTTTCAGACAGTAAATATTAGTTTAAGTTAGAGTGGGAGCTTCAAAAGACAAGTTTAAATCATAAAACACAAAAATACTCAAAACTAATGCAAGTTGCCATTGTATAAGATTTACTAGGAGCTGATGAAGAAATAATGAACTTACAAGGTTTGAGGGGTTTTTCATTAACGTTCAGATTCTTTAGATTTATATTGTGTTCTGTTTCCTTTGAGTTTCCATGACTTCTACAGTCTCCATTTACCTCTCCCTCCAAACATTTCTAATACTTAAATGACCATGTACTTATAATAACATGAATTTTTTTTTTTTGCAAAATAGATTTTAATCTGTTTTAGGGTAAGAATTGGGTTTCCTATTTCTTTATATCCTTGAATATAATTAGCAATTCACTCAATAAATATTTAAAATTTTAGATAGTGTATCAGGGATTAGGGACAAACTAGATCATTATCTTCATATTTACAGAAGACAAAATTGACAGAAGTCAAGTAGAATGACTTTTCCAAGGTCACTTCAAAAGGTGATAGAAGAAACAAGTTACTCACTATAAGATCCAGAGCTACAATCAATTCAGGATTTGTTAATTAATAGAATGCAATTGCTATTTAATTGAAAATAGGCTGAAATAAAATGTTAAAATAAAAACTAGCCTCACATTTAAAATATTAAAATAAAAACCAAGTGCATGACTGAAATTCCAGCTACTCCAGAGGCAAACGCAGGAGAATTGCAAATTTGAGACCAGCCTGAGCAATTTAGCTAAATCCTGTCTCAAAATAAAAAATGAAAAGTGCTGGGGGTGTTGCTCAGTGGGAGAGCATCCCTGGTTTCAATCCCCAATGCTTCAAAAAAGAATTAAAAAAAACAACAACACCTAACCTTACAAAATTAAGATCAAATCACATTACTATTTATGCATTAGTTTCTTCAATATTTTATCTACGAAAATATGAATATATAGTAAAAAAATTTTAAGGGAATGCTTTTAATGCTGGATGCAAACGGCAAATGTATATTTTGGTAGTTATGAAAAGCAAAAAACACAAAGAATTTGGTCTTTTTTTCTTTCTTTTTTTTTTTTTTTGTTTCAAGACTATGCAAGTATATATTTACTGATTGACACAAATGGAAAGTAAGGATTTGCCAAGCTACTAGTGACTGAGAATACTTCCTACTCTACATCTGGCTGCTGGAGGATTTTCATGATCACTGTTTGAGTTAGCTTTTGCATCATTCCTTCTTTCTTTTTTGCATATTTTCCTATAATTTTAATGTTGCAATGAGTATTTTAAAATTGATTGATGGTCCAAAGGCATTAATACAAGAAATGTTGGCCACTCTTTATACTTTGTTTTTGAAAAATGTATAAACTAAAAAGTAAAAAAAAAAAAATTGTTATTCTGTTTTCTCATTTACTGTATGCCTTTAAAACATTTTCAACTAACTTTTAATGACTTTATTTTGTGGCAATAAAAGATTAATAGGAGGAAGGAAGATGGCGGCGAGGGGAGTGCATTGTCCCCGTGTGCTGCTTCACTGTGTGGGAGTATGACAAGTCAGGACGGCTAAAGGATATTTTGTTAGGAATTTCCAGCAATAGTGGGGTACTCCGGAACCTGGAGGAAGGATTTCCATCGCACGAGGATCGGCTACGGGGACTCAAACGCGAGAGGTTTGTCGCACGGAGGGTATCACTGCTTATTCAGCAAATCGCCCCGCGGCTAAAGTCTGGGATAGAGACGCAGGGTTACAGCGCTGCAGTTTCTGCCAGCCGCGCAAGCACCGTACTCAGGGCTGAATTCTGGGTTCGAGACGGGGGAAGGAAGCGGTCCATCTCGGTTCTCCACACCGGTCAGACCACAGAGGAGGCCAGCAGCCACCATGTTGGTAAACTGACGTCACCACCCCTGTTTTTGACTGACCGCAGCTCATTCAGCCATAGAACAGGTAATTTCAGGCTGCAATTCGCCTGCGGCTTGCAGACAGATTGCTAGGGCTCAGCGCAATCTGAGCCTGATCTTATCAGAGTGAATACTGAGCGCGGGGCGGCCGAGTTCCGGCTCCCGGAACTGAGCCCGCGGGGACTGCTTCTTGGAGCTTACATTTATAGGAGCTTACACCGAGCACGGAGTGGCCGAGTTCCGGCTCCCGGAACTTCCCTGGCCCGGGGCTAGGAGCCCGCGGAAACTGCTTCTCGGTCCGGGTCCTGCTGAGGGCCGGTCAGGACTCACCCGGTGCTTTGGTTGCCCGGCAAGGGGAACGAAATGCTGCCATTCGCATAGGATACCAACATGGCAGAGATCTGATGTCTGCAGAAAGCGGCGGAGGAGGGAACTTCATCAATACCAGTGGTGACATAAGCAGTTGGTCTCCTGGTAGGGGGGGTGAGGCACAGTCACCCGAGTCTCCTCAATTTGTCGTCGAGCCAGAGGGAAGGAGCCGGGCCGCCGCCAGCGCCCGGAGCAGGCCCAGCGGCTCGCCAGCGTGGTGACCGCGTGACCCCAATTGGAGAGGGGGCGGAGCGGAGCCGCCAGCCGCAACCGCAAGGTGGGCAGACCCGCGACCCAGTGGTACATGGGCGTGGTAGGAGGGGCAGGGCAGAGCCGCAGTTCGCGCTTGCAAGGTAAACAGACCTGTGTCAGCCTGGCGGGTCAGGCCCAGTGGCCTGCCAGTGTGGTACACACGTCACCCCAACTGGAGTAGGGGCAGAGCAGATCCTTCTCCCACGCCCGGATCAGGCCCTGCCGGTGTGGTGGTCACGTGACCCCAATTGGAGTGGGGGCGGAGCGGAACTGCCACCCGTGCCCGCAGGGTGAGCAGATCAGTGATCAACCTGCAGATCAGGCCCAGGGGTCCGCAGGCGTGGTAGGAGGGGCAGGGCAGATCCGCCGCCCGCGCCTCCAAGGTAGGCAGACCTACAACAGACCGGCGGATCAGGCCCAGGAGCCTGCCGGCGTGGTACAAACACCACCCTAATTGGAGTAGTGGCAGAGCAGAGTCGCTGCCCGTGCCAGGAACAGGCCCAGCGTCCTGCAGGCGGGGTAGCCATGACACCCTAATTGGAGTAGGGGCAGAGCAGAGCCTCCACCCGTGCCCGAAAGGTGGGCAGATCTGCGACCGACCAGCGGGACAGGCCCAGTGGCCTGCCGGTACGACAGACACGTCACTCCATTTGCAGTAGGGGCAGAGTAGAGCCGCCTCCCGCGCCTGCAGGGTAGGCAAACCTGCAACCGACCGGCGGATCAGGCCCGGTGGCCTGCCGGCGTGGTACACTCGTCACCCCAATTGGAGTAGGGGCAGAACAGAGCCGCCGCCAGCTCCCAGAACAGGCCCAGTGACCTGCCGGCGTGGTAGCCACGACACCCCAATTGGAATAAGGAGAGAGCACAGCCGCCGCCCGCACCTGCAGGAAAGATACGCAAGCAGTATGAAAAGACAAGGAAAGAAAGGACCACAAGCAATGCAGGTCAACGCAACTTTAGAAGAGGTAACAGCTGCAGCAGATGGAATGTCAGATAAAGAATTCAGGATTTACATGCTTCAGATGATCTGGAGTATCAAGGAAGACATTAAACAGCAAAATCAGACAATGAAAGATCACTTCGACAACGAATTACGCAAACAAATCCAGGAAGCAAAGGATCAACTATACAGGGAGATAGAGGTTATAAAAAACAAACAAACAGAAATCCTAGAAATGCAGGAAGCAATAAACCAACTTAAAAACTCAATGGAGAATACTACCAGCAGAGTAGAACACTTAGAAGATAGAACATCAGACAATGAAGACAAAGTATTTCAACTGGAAAAGAACATAGACAGCTCAGCAAGACTGTTAAGAAACCATGAGCAGAACATCCAAGAAATATGGGATAACATTAAGAGACCAAACTTAAGAGTCATTGGGATACAGGAAGGTACAGAGCTCCAAACCAAAGGAATGAGAAGTCTATTCAATGAAATAATACAAGAAAACTTCCCAGACTTGAAGAATGAGACAGAACCCCAAATCCTAGAAGCCTATAGGACGCCGAATGTGCAAAATCATAAGAGATCCACACCTAGACACATCATAATGAAGATGCCCAACATACAGAATAAGGAGAGAATTTTAAAAGCTACAAGAGAAAGGAAGCAGATTACATTTAGGGGTAAGCCAATCAGGATAACAGCTGATCTGTCAACACAGACTCTGAAAGCTAGAAGATCCTGGAATAACATATTTCAAACACTGAAAGAAAATGGGTTCCAACCAAGAATTGTGTATCCAGCGAAATTAAGCTTCAGGATGGAGGATGAAATTAAAACCTTCCACGATAAACAAAAGTTAAAAGAATTTGCAGCTAGAAAACCATCTCTTCAAAACATCCTCGCCAAAGCATTACAGGAAGAGGAAATGGAAAATAACAATGAAAACCAACAGTGGGAGGTAGGACAGTAAAGGGGGGGGGGAATAATCAAAGAGGAAAACAAACCATGTTTAGTAACAGAAATAAACAAATATGGTTGGAAGAACAACCCATATCTCAATAATAACCCTAAATGTTAATGGCTTAAACTCACCAATTAAGAGACACAGGCTAGTAGAATGGATCACAAAACAAGACCCAACAATATGCTGCCTGCAGGAGACGCATTTGATAGGAAAAGACATATATAGGCTGAAGGTGAAAGGTTGGGAAAAATCATATCACTCATATGGACTTCGGAAACAAGCAGGAGTGTCCATACTCATATCAAATAAAATAGATTTCAAGCCAAAGTTAATCAAAAGAGATAAAGAGGGACACTACATACTGCTTAAGGGAACCATACAACAACAAGACATAACAATCATAAATATTTATGCCCCAAACAATGGTGCAGCTATGTTCGTCAAACAAACTCTTCTCAAGTTCAAGAGTCTAATAGATCACCATACCATAATCATGGGAGACTTCAACACACCTCTCTCGCCACTGGACAGATCTTCCAAACAAAAGTTGAATAAGGAAACTATAGAACTCAATAACACTATTAATAACCTAGACCTAATTGACATATATAGAATATACCACCCAACATCAAGCAGTTACACTTTTTTCTCAGCAGCACATGGATCCTTCTCAAAAATAGATCATATATTATGTCACAGGGCAACTCTTAGACAATATAAAGGAGTAGAGATAATACCATGCATCTTATCTGATCATAATGGAATGAAACTGAAAATCAACGATAAAAGAAGGAAGGAAAAAGCATACATCACTTGGAGAATGAACAATAGGTTACTGAATGATCAATGGGTTATAGAAGACATCAAGAAGGAAATTAAAAAATTCTTAGAGATAAATGAAAACACAGACACAACATATCGGAATCTATGGGACACATTGAAAGCAGTTCTAAGAGGAAAATTCATTGCTTGGAGTTCATTCCTTAAAAAAAGAAAAAACCAACAAATAAATGATCTCATACTTCATCTCAAAATCCTTGAAAAAGAAGAGCAAAACAACAGCAAAAGAAGTAGAAGGCAAGAAATAATTAAAATCAGAGCTGAAATTAATGAAATCGAAACAAAAGAAACAATTGAAAAAATTGACAAAACTAAAAGTTGGTTCTTTGAAAAAATAAACAAAATCGACAGACCCTTAGCGATGCTAGCGAAGAGAAGAAGAGAGAGAACTCAAATTACTAGCATACGGGATGAAAAAGGCAATATCACAACAGACACTTCAGAAATACAGAAGATAATCAAAAACTATTTTGAATCCTTATACTCCAACAAATTAGAAGATAGTGAAGGCATAGATAAATTTCTTAAGTCATATGATCTGCCCAGATTGAGTCAGGAGGATATAGAAAACCTAAACAGACCAATATCAATTGAGGAAATAGAAGAAACCATAAAAAGACTTCCAACTAAGAAAAGCCCAGGTCCAGATGGGTATACAGCAGAATTTTACAAAACCTTTAAAGAAGAACTAATACCAATACTTTTCAAGCTACTTCAGGAAATAGAAAAGGAGGGAGAACTTCCAAATTCATTCTATGAGGCCAACATCACCCTGATACCTAAACCAGACAAAGACACTTCAAAGAAAGAAAACTACAGACCAATATCTCTAATGAACCTAGATGCAAAAATCCTCAATAAAATTCTGGCGAATCGGATACAAAAACATATCAAAAAAATTGTACACCATGATCAAGTAGGATTCATCCCAGGGATGCAAGGCTGGTTCAATATACGGAAATCAATAAATGTTATTCACCACATCAATAGACTTAAAAATAAGAACCATATGATCATCTCGATAGATGCGGAAAAAGCATTTGACAAAGTACAGCATCCCTTTATGTTCAAAACTCTAGAAAAACTAGGGATAACAGGAACATACCTCAATATTGTAAAAGCAATCTATGCTAAGCCTCAGGCTAGCATCATTCTGAACGGAGAAAAACTGAAGGCATTCCCTCTAAAATCTGGAACTAGACAGGGATGCCCTCTCTCTCCACTTCTGTTCAACATAGTTCTCGAAACACTGGCCAGAGCAATTAGACAGACGAAAGAAATTAAAGGCATAAAAATAGGAAAAGAAGAACTTAAATTATCACTATTTGCAGATGATATGATTCTATACCTAGCAGACCCAAAAGGCTCTACAAAGAAACTATTAGAGCTAATAAATGAATTCAGCAAAGTGGCAGGATATAAAATCAACACGCATAAATCAAAGGCATTCCTGTATATCAGCGACAAATCCTCTGAAATGGAAATGAGGACAACCACTCCATTCAAAATATCTTCAAAAAAAATAAAATACTTGGGAATCAACCTAACAAAAGAGGTGAAAGACTTATACAATGAAAACTACAGAACCCTAAAGAGAGAAATAGAAGAAGATCTTAGAAGATGGAAAAATATACCCTGTTCATGGATAGGCAGAACTAACATCATCAAAATGGCGATATTACCAAAAGTTCTCTATAGGTTTAATGCAATGCCAATCAAAATCCCAATGGCATTTCTTGTAGAAATAGAGAAAGCAATCATGAAATTCATATGGAAAAATAAAAGACCCAGAATAGCAAAAACAATGCTAAGCAGGAAGTGTGAATCAGGCGGTATAGCGATACCAGACTTCAAACTATACTACAGAGCAATAGTAACAAAAACAGCATGGTACTGGTACCAAAACAGGCGGGTGGACCAATGGTACAGAATAGAGGACACAGAAACCAATCCACAAAACTACAACTATCTTATATTTGATAAAGGGGCTAAAAGCATGCAATGGAGGAAGGATAGCATCTTCAACAAATGGTGCTGGGAAAACTGGAAATCCATATGCAACAAAATGAAACTGAATCCCTTTCTCTCGCCATGCACAAAAGTGAATTCAAAATGGATCAAGGAGCTTGATATCAAATCAGAGACACGGCGTCTGATAGAAGAAAAAGTTGGCTACGATCTACATACTGTGGGGTCGGGCTCCAAATTCCTCAATAGGACACCCATAGCACAAAAGTTAATAACTAGAATCAACAAATGGGACTTACTCAAACTAAAAAGTTTTTTCTCAGCAAAAGAAACAATAAGAGAGGTAAATAGGGAGCCTACACCCTGGGAACAAATCTTTACTCCTCACACTTCAGATAGAGCCCTAATATCCAGAGTATACAAAGAACTCAAAAAATTAGACAATAAGAAAACAAACAACCCAATCAACAAATGGGCCAAGGACCTGAACAGACACTTCTCAGAGGAGGACATACAGTCAATCAACAAGTACATGAAAAAATGCTCAACATCTCTAGCTGTCAGAGAAATGCAAATCAAAACCACCCTAAGATACCATCTCACTCCAGTTAGATTGGCAGCCATTAGGAAGTCAAACAACAACAAGTGCTGGCGAGGATGTGGGGAAAAGGGTACACTTGTACATTGCTGGTGGGACTGCAGATTGGTGCAGCCAATTTGGAAAGCAGTATGGAGATTTCTTGGAAAGCTGGGAATGGAGCCACCATTTGACCCAGCTATTCCCCTTCTTGGTCTATTCCCTAAAGACCTAAAAAGAGCATGCTACAGGGACACTGCTACATCGATGTTCATAGCAGCACAGTTCACAATAGCAAGACTGTGGAACCAACCTAGATGCCCTTCAATAGACGAATGGATAAAAAAAATGTGGCATTTATACACAATGGAGTATTACTCTGCATTAAAAAATGACAAAATCATAGAATTTACAGGGAAATGGATGGCATTAGAGCAGATTATTCTAAGTGAAGCTAGCCAATCCCTAAAAAACAAATGCCAAATGTCTTCTTTGATATAAGGAGAGTAACTAAGAACAGAGTAGGGTCGAAGAGCATGAGAAGAAGATTAACATTAAACAGGGATGAGAGGTGGGAGGGAAAGGGAGAGAGAAGGGAAATTGCATGGTAATGGAAGGAGACCCTCAGGGTTATACTGTGGAGGAGGTAGAGAGAGAGGAGGGGAGGGGAGGGGAGAGGTGGGGAGGGGGGAGGGTGGAGGATGGGAAAGGCAGCGGAGCACAACAGACACTAGTATGGCAATTTGTAAATCAATGGATGTGTAACTGATGTGATTCTGCAAACTGTGTATGGGGTGAAGGTGGGAGTTCATAACCCACTTGAATCAAAGTGTGGAATATGATATGTCAAGAAATTTGTAATGTTTTGAACAACCCACAATAAAAATTAAAAAAAAAAAAAAAAAAAAAAAAAAGATTAATAATGTCTTTTTTTAAGTATATACCATATAGGATATTCACGAAATATGACAACTTATAGATAACTCTCTTCCATTTCCTCACAATTTCAACTCCTGTGTCTATCTTGAGCAAGTCCTGGCCAGGGCCTGTGGGAAGTGACTAGAAAATGAGACTTTGCACTGTGTTGGAGATCCTGGTATGAGAAATTTGGCTAAGATTTTCTCTCCCCTGAACTCAGAAAGCAAGGGAAGAACAGTAATGTTGGCTTCTGAACATCTTGAACCCTGTTTGGAGTTTAGTTTTAGTGATCTCTGGACAGACACCTTCCTTCAACAAAGTTAGTATGTGCACTATGAGTTCCAAAGCCCAATAGTGAGAACAATGAGCATTCCTTACTTATGGTAGATATCTATTACCATTTAATAAATTATTCCCAAAGCTAGTGGCTTAAAGCAACAAACATTTATTATATCACAGTTTCTGTACTTTAGGAATTTAGGAGTTGCTTAGCTGAAAGGTTCCCACCCAAGGTCTCTGGTGAAGTTGAGGTCAAGATGTCTGCTGGGGTCACAGTCATTTGAAGCTTTGCCTGTGACTGGAGAATATGCTTCCCAAGAGTCATCAGTTCCAAAGCACATGGGGCCTCTTCATGGATGTTTGAGTGTCCCCATGACATGGTCATTGGCTTCCCCCAAAGCAAATAATCCAAGAGAAAGCAAGTCAGAGGCTACAAGGTTTTCATGGATTAGCCTTGAAGTCTAACATTACTTCCACCACATTCTATTAACTAGAGTCTTTAGGTACAGTCCACATTTAGGAGGAAGAAAATTAGGCTTCCCTTTAGATAGAAAATGTATTAAAGAATTTGTGGACTTGTTTTAAAACCACAGCACTGCCCTTAAGGATGGGCAGGTACTAAGTCAGGGATTTCCCCCAGAAGCCTCACAGAACTGACTGTGTTGGGGAGGAACCAGTGGCTTTCCTCTCCACTATAATACATTTTTTTGGTTAACATGAGACAGATTATGAGAAAAACATACTTAATTGTGTACATATACACAGGAGTAACACAAAATATGAGATTCAAAGAAGGATTGGGTAATAAAAACTTATATACCATCCCACGCTACAGACAGGAATAGAGCCCTAGGGCTTCTGGAGGTGGCAACAACACAAGTTATGAAACAGAAAGAACAGGAAATACATGGTAAATAAAGGTTGTCTTGTTATGCAGGTAAAAAGTCAGTCAGGTAATAAAAGTTATCTCTGAGGAAGCTTGGAAGAAGAGAATTGTTTGGGCATGATATCAACCTCTCCTCTCTTCTGTGATCTGAGTTAATGTTCCCTGGTTAATAAGATTTCTAGGGAAGGAATCCATGAATGCTGAGTTCCTTTTAGAAGATCCTTCTTTAGGCAGATAAGGGGCACTCATAGAGAGTCTCCATCTGAATCTGGTTATCCAAACATCCTCAGTTCAAGGCCTTATATTTCGGGATGTTATTTCCTGAATTCTTTTAACTTTTTGCCTGCCTATTACTATCTCTGGGGGTAGTACAGGTTAAAATTTAACACTTGAAATTCTAGAAAACAAATGGTAAGGATATGTGTACATGTACATAAATTTTACTGATGTAAAGAATGTGTAACCCACAATTTTCAAATGACAATAAAATATATAATATCCTTTTATATTAGCCTTGAAAGTCTGTTACTTCTACCACATTCAATTAATTAGAGTCATTAGGTATAACTCATACTTAAAGGAAGGAAAATTAGGCCTCACTGTTAGATGACTAATTGGTTTTCACAAAATGTTTTAGTTGATTTTTCTCAAAGCTTGTATCTGTAACATTTTCTGCATGACTTTATTACATCTAGGCAATCCACAAAACAATAAATCAAATTCAGCTTTGTAGCATGTGCCAATTTCCGTGGTGTCAGTGTTCCCACCACAGGTGTACAATATGACTTCATTGAATGTAGATTTGGAAAGAGATGTTTACCATTCAAATACCATACATAGATATAAATAACCTGAGTATAAATAATCATAAAATTAAGTACAATAATTAGGAAATGATAAGTTTTGATTTTTTATTAGCTTGCTTTTAATATAATTAATGCAATTTTTAGCTTATAGAAGTTAGTTTAAGAGTTGGGGCTGTAGCTCAGTGGCAGAGCGCTTGCCTAGCATGTGTGAGGCACTGGGTTTGAACCTGAGCACCATAAATAAACAAACAAATAAATAAATAAATACGTGCATTCTGTCCATCTACAACTACAAAAACAAATTTTAAAAGTTAGTTTAAATACATTCTGGGTGTAACAATTAGATTGCAAAATTCTTGAAAAATGACCAATAAGCTCTCACGAGCTGATAAAAATGGGTACCTGCACAACGCTAACTAGAAAGCCTGCTGCGTTCTACCACGTGTGAAATTTCCAATATTTATTTATTAATTTATTTGTTGGTACCAGGGATTGGACCCAGGAGTGCTTAACCACTGAGTCATAGCCCCAGTCCAACATTTTAAGAATCAAATTTAAGCTCATCAACCAACCAAGAAAATTGTCTTATGTAAGAGGCTCTGATAGGTTGAGAGAGGAGTTTCGGTTAGAATAAAAAGAACAAACAAGGGGAAAATAAAATTTTATAAAAAACAAATAAAATCTGAATTGTTTTTTTTTAAAGCCATGCTTAAGGAAGTTTAAGTACAACATAAAAAAAGTTAAAGGAGTAGATAATGGAAGGAGGGGATGTCCATCATCCAGATACAAATCAGTGATATGGAACATAAAAATAGAAATCATAAAGTGAAAACAAGTAGTTGAAATTTTGTACTTTATCATAAACCACTGTGTCACAGATTATACTGTCATGACAATAAATTAAATAATATAGACGTTCAGAACTATATAAATCATTGCTTAACTGCAAATATTTTATATTCTTCCTACTTTCCATATACACATATGGTATTTTTAATCAATGAAATATTAACATAACATACACATTTTATGGTTCCTGAAATTTAAAAGTCATAATAAATTTAAACACCAAAATCCTTCTGTCTGTATTGTGGTGTATATAGGACATTTCGCTGCACAACACACTTATGCAATACTTCTTTTAGTATTCTTCCTTGAAGTGCTAACTTCTCTCTGGGTTTACCTGCTTCTGATACCTTCTACTTCGTTCAGGATTTAGGCACTTGTTTTCTAAGCAATTTTTTTTTTATCCTGAAAGTTTAACAAGGGATTATGATGATGATGATGATGATGATGATGATGCCAGTGCAGAGAATTAGGTTTAGTGAACAAAGATTGAATCAAATGGTCCAGGCAAATACAACTTTAATATTTACATTAAAATGCTATTTTTTCTTGACAATATTAATGGCATATTAGCATAATTTAAAATTTATAGAATTATGAAAAATAGTTTAAAACTGTTCTTCCAAACATTGGCAAAGGCAAAGTCAATTAATGGCGTGAACTATGTGCCAGTTTTGTTTCTGAATAAAAACAGATTACACTCTGATATGCTACTACAGAGCCAGTAGAGGGAGCTCCTACTTTTTTGTTGTGTTTTTTAACTTACTAAAGAGAATTTTCTTTTAAAACCTATAGGATTTTGAAAAATAGTGTCATGATTTAAATAATAAACTATGTTAGTAGACAAAAGATTATCATACTGTTGGCTAAAATAATAAATTCATTACTATATAAAAAGATGCCAATGTTACTTATTTTGTTTAGAAATGGCATATCCTTTTATTTTCCTAGTAGCCTTTACACCAAAAAAACTTCTTTTGACCAAGATTAGTAACTATTGAAAGACAGACTAAACTAAAATGAAAAGTTTGGTGCTATAAGCAGAAAACATAATAGATAAAATATGACAAATGTGACATATTTTAAATTTAATTTTTTAAAAATTAAACTAAACACATAATTTAATAATTTCCAGAATGTCATATAGTAGAAATCACACAGTACACAGCACGGATTTCTCGTATTTAGAAGTACATGTATGGGGCTGTGGGTGTAACTTAGTGATAGAGCATTTACTTAGCATGTTCAAGGCCTTAGGTCCCCAGAACTGAAAAAAGTAATAAGTATTTACAGTTCCTCCATGGTTCATTTCTTTCTAACTCTATTCCTCATCTGTTGCCACTTTCTTCCTTGAAGTGCTAACTTCTCTCTGGGTTTACCTGCTTCTGTTACCTTCTATTTCGTTCGGGATTTAGGCACTTGTTTTCTAAGCAATTTTTTTTTTAATCCTGAAAGTTTAACAAGGGATGATGATGATGATGATGATGATGATGATGATGATGATGCCAGTGCAGGGAATTAGGTTTAGTGAACAAAGATTGAATGTAGGAAGCTCCAGCTAACAGACTGAATGATGGTGGAATGAAATGAGACAATGATAGAATAAAGACAAAAAGTTCAGAATCTCTACATGGACACATTGGCAAAGCAGTGATGCTGAACTGCTACAATTGATTTACCAAAAATATGAGGAGGAGGCTGGACCTGGTGACACATGCCTGTAATCCCAGTGGCTCTGGAGGCTGAGGCAAAAGGATAGAGAGTTCAAAGCCTCAGCAAAAGCGAGGCACTAAGCAACTCAGTGACACCCTGTCTCTAAATAAAATATAAAATAGGGCTGGGAATGTGGCTTAATAGTTGAATGCCCCTGAGTTCAATCCCCAGAACAACAATAACAAAAAACAAAAATTATGAAGAGGATGAGAAAGGAAGTTGAGGTAGTAGTGGCCAGCATTATTCGAAGCTTCTCACCTACAATGCATAATTGAGGCAAAAATAAGGGAACTACACACATATATGTATATATGTACACATATATGTTTTTGTATATATTTTCTTTTTTCTCTTTTAGAAAATAGGGTCTTGTTTTTATGTTGCCAAAGCTGGCCATGAACTCTACCTTTTAAACAAAAATATTCTTGTTCCAGTTCTACTCATACTGCATCCACACAAAATAGACCCAGGCATTTTGTGACATACCATTGGAGTTTGATTATAGAGATGTATTACATCAACGAGGAATTTCGTTAGTTATTAGCAATAGAGAACTAACTCCAGTGATTTGAACACTTGAGGGTTTATTCTTTTACATAAGAGAAGTTCAGAAGTAGGTGATCCACACTGGCATGGGATTCCAAAGGGTAAAAAAATTTAAGGTCTTCCTATTTATTTCTGTCATACTTTTTTAAATACACGACTTCCACTCTCAAGATCACAAAATTCCCACTGGGATTGCAACAATCACGTGTCCATTTCAAGCAAGAATAAGCAGAAAGTTAGGGAGCAAAGGGGCTCATCCAAGATTTCTGTTAATAAATCCCATCCTGTAACTTCTGCTGATATCTGTTCAGCCAATACTAAGTTACACAGACACATTTCTCTACATAACAGGTCAAGAAGTACATTTTTAAAGCTGAGATGGTTGAAAAAAATTGAAATTATGTTACTAAGGATGAAGATAAGAATGAATATAGAATAAGATACCATTGTCTTTGCCTTATATGCCCAACTATTTAATAAAGAAAAAAAAAGAGAGAAAAGGAAAGGAAATATATTAATATATTGGCCCACATTACCAGAACTTAGGCATACCCAATATAGGTGATTAAATCATTTGAAAGTTGCTCTTTTTCTCTCAGGTCCACTTCAGTTTGGAATGGAAACAGGTTTAGAAATACTCTCTTCTCATGGAAGCATGGTAACTACTTGAAAGATAAAGCTTCCTTTCCCCTAGTTTAGCAATCCCATTGGAAAGATATCATCTGTTTCTTACCAATTTCATTATGAGCCAGGGCAGAGACTTGTGGTCCTTGGTGTTACATGCCCATTCCTAAGCCAATCATTGTGTAGATAAGATGTGCTGCTCTGATTAGTCAGATCATGGAACTCATTGTTCTAGATGAGTCCCAACTACAGCATATGAACTAAGTTGGGAGAGGCATATTTTCCTAAAGAAACTCAGCCATACCAACACCAGAAAAAGGATGAATATTTAGATGCTAAGCAAGAAAAGAGAGGTTAAAAACATGGAAGAAAAACAGGAGATAATGTCAGCCTAGAAATAAAAAGGCAAAAATGGGAAAAATACTAGAGATTAAGTAAAGCCCCGGCATGATATCCTATTGTTTTAAATAATATTTAAAAATACAATGTCTGTAGTGAGAAAGAATGCCACAAGCCAATGTGGGTAATACTTTGAGCTTTGGCAAAAGCATTTAAGTTCTAACATAACAACCAAAATATCAATAGGAGGATTTGCATAAGTGTACTATTTATAGGGATATTTATTTGTGGTAACTTCTTTAATACCTAAATCATGGAGATTCAAAGAGATGCACAATCATAAATTAATCCTTTCAACACTCTGTAACATAAACCCTGGGAAAAAGATTATGAAGAGAATAGGGCTCAAAGCAATGATGTGGTTTTTCCCAAGGTCGTGAATTGAATCAGCGGCCAACCAAAGCTGCTGACTCCCAAAATATGACTCATTTTTATATTTCCATACCTTTTTTTAGTTTATCAAAACGATTGGTCTTTTTTAGCATTGGGGGGTAGGTGATTGGCAGAAAATGAAAATGGCCATATGTTTGAAACTCAGCATCATCTGCCCTAGGGAAATAACAAACAAAAGAGGAAAGCATAAATTCTCAAACGAGGAAGCAAGTAGGGCATAACAGAAAAATCTATGAAGAAAAAATACCAGTAGCTAAAAATAGCTGATAATGGGGTATAAATTGAGGTCTGACAACTTTCGAAGTTCTGTACAACAGTAAGGACACTTAAGACTAAGTACCTTTTTTTCCCCTCTTTTCACACAATTTTGTACTGATGGGAAAAGTTGCAAGAAGACAAAGAATTCCAGAATAGCCTGAATCCAGTTCCCCAAATGTTAACTCTTATTAGTCTCACATTCTTCTTTCTCTTCCATTGATTCATTCTGTTTTCTGTCTCTCTGCGCGGGCACACACACACACACACACACACACACATTTTCTGAGCCATCTAAGAATAAGTAGATACAATGCCACTTTCCTGCTACATACTCCAGTATATATTTTCTAAAACCAAGGACATTTTCTTATGCAATCACAGCATAACTATCAAAATGAGAAAATAATTATAATTTTGTGGGTTAGCTCTGTGTCCTCTATTCTGTACCATTAAAATTACAATTTTCTTATATCAGACAAAGGTGCCAAAAACATACATTGGAGAAAAGATAGCCTCTTCAACAAATGGTGCTAGGAAAACTGGAAAACCATATGCAACAAAATGAAATTAAACCCCTATCTTTCACCATGCACAAAACTTAACTCAAAGTGGATCGAGGACCTAGGAATTAAACCAAAGACCCTGCATCTAATAGAAGAAAAAGTAGGCCCTAATCGTCATCATGTGGGATTAGGCCCCAACTTCCTTAATAAGACTCCTATAGCACAAGAATCAATAAATGGGATGGATTCAAACTAAAAAGTTTCTTCTTAGCAAAAGAAACAATCTGTGAGGTGAATAGAGAGCCTACATATTGGAAGCAAATTTTTACCCCTCACACATCAGATAGAGCACTAATCTCTAGGGTATATAAAAAACTCAAAAAGCTAAACACCAAAAAACACAAACCCAATCAATAAATGGGCCAAGGACCTGAACAGACACTTCTCAGAAGAGGATATACAATCAATCAACAAATATATGAAAAAATGTTCATCATTTCTTGCAATCAGAGAAGTGCAAATCAAAACTGCTCTTAAGATTTCATCTCATTCCTGTCAGAGTGGCAGCCATTATGAAGACAAACAACAATAAGTGTTGGCGAGAATGTGGCACATATAGCAAAAGGGACACTTATACATTACTGGTGGGACTGCAAATTGGAAAGCCAATATGGAAAGCAGTATGGAGATTACTTGGAAAACTGGGGCTGGAACCATCATTTGACCCCACTCTATAGTTAAAGGACTTAAAAACAGCATACTACAGGGACACAGCCACATCAATGTTTATAATAGCACAATTCACAATAGCTAAACTGTGGAACCAACCTAGATGCCCTTCAATAGATGAATGGATAAAAAAATGTGACATATATACACAATGGAATATTATTATTCGGCAATAAAAGAGAATAAAATCATGGCATTTGCAGGTAAATGGGTGGCGTTGAAGAAGATAATGTTAAGTGAAATTAGTCAATCCCCAAAATACAAATGCCGAATGTTTTCTCTGATATAAGGAGACTGATTCATAGTGGGTAGGGAGGGGGAGCATGGGAGGAATAGATGAGCTCTAGATAGGGCAGAGGGGTGGGAGGGTATGGGAGGGGGCAGGGTGTTAGAAAGGATGGTGGAATGTGATGGGTATCACTATCCAAAGTACATGTATGAAGACATGAATTGGTGTGATACTTTATACACAACCAGAGATATGAAAAATTGTATTGTATATGTGTAATATGAATTGTAGTGCATTCTATTGTCATTTATTTAAAAAATCAATAGAAAATGAGAAAATAACATTGATACAATACTATTAGAACACAGCCTTTATTCAGATTTCATCCATTTTTCTAATAATGGCACATATAGCAAAAGAATTTTAGGGCCATGCATTAACATTTAGTTTTAATGTCTCTTTACTTTTTGATATTAAGAAAAATCTGAGGCTCACTTTGTATTTCATAAAGCTGACTTTTTAAAAGCATATATGACAATTATTTTGTACAGCATCCCTCATATTGAGGTTTTTATAATGTTTTCTCCTGATTAGATTTATGTTTTACACTTTTGACAGGAATAACAGAAGTGATGCTTTGTTCTTCTCAGTGCCCCATATTGGAGACACATGCTGTTGCTTGGTACTATTATTGGTGACATCAGTCCTGATCATATATTTGGCTAAGATGGAGGCTGTCATGACTCTCCATTTTAAATGTATTATATACTGTAATTATATAATTATAATGCCCATTATAATTAATCAATGCCTTGCGAAAAGTTACTTTTAGCACATATAGCAATATTAGTATTCCTCATTTACACACAAGTTTGAGTATCCACTTTTTCTCCCAAGTTTTTACCCTCTGCACCAGGCATACTATTTTTGCTTGCCTAGCATATATTCTCCATTTTTCTTGCATCAGCAAGCTGAGTTTCCTTTAGGAAATGAAACTTGTTTCTAAAATGTCAGGCCATACTAAGTGTTGGCATAGTTCTAGGACTTTTATTATAGACTATTTCTTGTAACCCCTAAAACACTACATTCAATTACATTCAATTAAATAGAGAGGCAGAATACAATTTCAAATATTTCTTTTCTTTTTAACCCTTTGGTACTGGGGATTGAACCCAGAGGCGCTTTACCACTGAGTAACATAGGTCCTTCTTATTTTTTATTTTGAGACAGGATCTCACTAAGTTCCTTAGAGTCTCACTAAATTGCTGAGGCTGAATTTGAATTTGCAATCCTCCTGTCTCAGCCTCCTGAGCCACTGGGATTACAGGCATACACAACCATGCCTACTTCTAGTTCAATATTTCTAACAATTAGCTAAAGATTATAATGAGACTGAGGGATATTAATAGGGTAGTGATACAAATATTCTCAAAGTAACTCATGGTGATGGTTGCACCGCTTGATGACAATACTAAAAATCATTGACTTGTACATGGAGATGGATGAATTTGATGATATATAAGATAAGTATATCTGTTAAAAATAGAAAAAAGTTGACTAAAGGAGATGATAAAATGATTTGAATGGGTTGTGGCTCAGTGGCAAAGCACTTGCCTAGCATGTGTGAGGCACTGGTTTCGATTCTCAGCATTGCAACATAAATAAATAAAATAAAGGTCAATTGACAACTAAAAATATATTTAAAAAAAGCAAAAGCCAATGAGTGTTATGACTTAGCTATAACAATTTACATCTAAAGAAGGATTTGTTTTTGTTAACCTTTTATATCATGGGCCCCTTTGGCAGTTTGATAAAGATATGGGTCCTCATTAAAAATAATATTTGGAATATATAAAATATATTTTATAAATAAAATCAATTACATTGAAAGTTATAAAATATTATTTTTGTAATATAAAAACAAACTTTAAAACTGTGAACACTTAAAATATTGGCAAGTCAAGGTTAAGTTTTAATTTTACAGCATTTGTCATTGTGAAGGCTGTTGTCACTCAGCATAAATAAGAACAGTTAGTTTTGGGAGGGCAATAAGCACATCATGTGAGATGTCCAGTTAATGTTCAGTTTTATTTGTTTTTGTTACAAGTGTTGACAATCTAGATTCTTAAAAATATATTACCATAAATAAAATTAAAGTTTCCATAGCCCACTTAACAAGAAATGTGTAGATTCTCTCAGGGAATTGTGTTTTAATTGGTTTGGACTACTACAGTGAATTAACAGAGGCTGAGTAACTTTAAAAACAAAAATGTATTTCTCACAATTCTGGAGACGAAGTCCAGATGAGGGTGCCAGCATGGTCAGGATCCAGTGAGATCCTCTTCAGGGTTGCAGAATAAAGATTTCTTGATATATCCTTGCAAGGTGGAGAGCAGAAAGAAAGGAAGCAAACCTTCTTATACCGTCTTTATTTATAAAGGCACTAATCCCATATCTGTGGGCTCCACAGTCACGATATAATCACCTCCAAACTCATTCCTTAGTATCATTATACTAGAGGTTAGAATTTCAACATAAGAATTCCTAGGGGACACAAATATTCAGTCCATTGCAAATAACAAATTCTGTATATCTGCTTGAGTTAAATTACTATTTGAGATTATACAACTTCATAATCTGGAGGTCCAGAATTGTCCTCTAGTTGGCCAGTTGCAGTGCATGAATGTCTGTAGATGGGGAAGCTGAGGACTAATACCAAGTATTTTTGAAGGAAAAATAAGCACAAATAATATTTTCAGATATCTGCAACAACTTCATCGTGATATCAAGTCTGTGTTTTCTATTGGTGGCAAAGTCACTGTGTCTAAGATTTTTGTCAGCATTCATACCTGAAGGACATTCAAATTTTCAGTTAAATGTTACTGAAAATAGCTTTGTAATTTCTTTTTTACATATTTAATTTCAAGGACCCTCTGGATTCTATATATGGACCCTTAGTGCATAGACTCTAGGGTTAAAATTCCTCCAACTAAACAAATTTATGATCCTCACATTTTTCCTATTTGGGATGATTACAGAATCCTTGAGACAGCCTAAATAAACCTATAAAGCCAGAACATGTTATGAGAAAAGGGAATGCCTAGTTTTATCGGTGTCAGTTCTACACACTTGAAAATAGAATCCTGACTCTCATCTTCTTTCAGTATTCTTCTTCATAAAATGTGGTCTAAATACTTAGTGCTATTTAAAAAGTGATGATGAAGAGACATCTCTTTTAGCTCTCTCTTTTCTAGGCATTATTCCAGCCTGGTGTTTTTCTGCCTCATCACTTGTGTTAGGAAGGAATTGGTATCCCATTTCTTGTTCTTTTGTCCAGTTTGGGGATTTTTCTTTTGCATTCTCATCTAAATTTTGATATTGATTTCTTCTTAAATTCATTGTAAAAGTCACTCTAACCTGTTCTTAAGTAGTTAATTCTTTCCTATTACAATACTTCTTTAATCCCAAATTATGAATGAAGCCCTTTACTTCTCTGAAATAAAAATATTAGACATAAGTTTTCTGTTAGTCATATAATAATCAAAAGAAAGATTTCTGGATCAAATAGGGAATTAGGCTATAATAAAAGTTACACCTGCTGTAAGTCAATTCCATGCTTCAATTCAAATTTTGCCAAATAGGGTGCTTTGTGTTTCTGAGCTTTACGTAGAAAATGAATTTTGCTGACTTATATGATATCTAAGGTACTTTTCACCTCTAAAAATTGAGTAAGTCATAACTGTATCAAACACAGTCACTAGTGGACAGTGTATGCTATTGCAGTCCCACCCCACCTTGACCTGGCTGGCTTGCCTATCCCCTAGCTTTTATGAACCTTTGCTGTTAATAGCTCAAAGCTGTCCCCCATCTCAGGAGAACTGTTCTTTTCTTTTCAATAGAACAGGAGACTGGAACAGTCACCCCTTGAGGATTACAGCTTTCATCTAATAATTGACTGACACAGGGCACAAGTTAACCCTCTTCCCTTAAGGAAACCAGAGTTCCCATGGACCTACTCTGAAAGTAGTGTCCTAATAAGATTGCATCCTTGCTAAACTCTCACACACACCATGCACTTTTCCTGAGATCAATCCCTCAACTAATCATTTCAACAAGAATCCCCATTTCAAGCACTCTTCTAAGGAACTTGATAATTATCTAGAGATGGGGGATTACCTATCAAGATACTTGAGAAAACTTGGTTAAGTAATATCTTACAGTAGGTATTCAATAAATCTTTGTGGACTGACTGAATGAATAGAGTTAGTCTGTTAATCATAAAAATTATAGTCAAAGACTAGAATGCATCACATAGTTTTTTTAAAAAAAATATTTTTTAGTTGTGGATGGACACAATACATTTATTTATTTTTTTCATTATGTGGTGCTGAGGATTGAACCCAGTGCCTCACCCATGCTAGGCAAGTGCTCTACCACTGAGCCACAACCCCAGCCCCACATCACATAGTCTTTAGCAATAATTATATATTGAGAATATTTCTTAGAAAGTACTATAAATATGGCTATAGATATTCCTCTGACCCTTTCTTATAAAATTAATTTATTCATTTCCAAAAAGATCTTTCCCCAAATGCTTATTAATGTTCAGAAGAGGATTGGCTAACCCTAACCACTAGCCCAAGTGATCAAAGTAATGGACTTAGTATTTACGAAGAAAAGGAAGGCTGACATCTCATATTCGCAGAGCTTGGCCCTTTTGATTAATTATTTATTTCTAATATAAGGGGATACATTATCAACTTAATAGCAATACAGTATTAAAAATGTATGAGAATACAATGTAGTAAGTGCTCAAATGTGAGGCTAACTTTCAATTATTCAGTGTTAGAAATGAGTAATATAGACGAGTGGGTTGGAACAGATTATACAGCTTGTATCAAACCACAGAGATCAGACAAAATTTTCATTTATTAACATTTCTTCTATTAACTAATATCCCAGAGGATTTTTTTTTGTTTTTTTTTCCTATTTTATTTAGTGGAAAATGCAGCTGTGAAAGTTTCAAAACTTTTTACTGGAGTAATTACAAATTCTCTGTAATTACTCCTCCAAACAAATATAAGAGCAATTCCCATTTTATAAGAAGAGTACAAGTCTGAGTATCACAAGTTGGATGATAGCTCCATTGGTGTCTGGACCCTGTTATCCACTTGGTTCTCGTAACCATATCCCTGGTATGATCTTTTAGTGGGTGCCCAGTTGTTAATGAGTACCTGTTTGGAGATCATTAGTACATTATAAACTAAATGGTGTATAAGTTTTACTACTTTTGCTTCTGTATTATGATTTCAGTGCAGCTGAATTGGAAAAAATATTGCCTCCCATTAAACTTTCTCTGAAATTGAACTACATTTACAAGTTCTTGAGGGGTATTATAGTCCAAACAGACATTGCAAGATCTGTTTTAGCCATATGATGTAAACATTCATTTTTCTGTTTATTAAATATAAGAAAATGTATCTATGAAAATATGAGTGAAATGAATGTTTTTGTTTTAGCATATTGTAGGCATTTTTAAGCTAATGTCTATTTATTTTATTTTTTTAAATAATTTATTTTAATTAGGTATTTATGACAGCAGAATGCATTTTGATTCATTGTACACAATTGTAGCGCAACTTCACATTTCTAGGGTTGTACACGGATGTAGCGTCACACCACATGTGCAGTCATACATGTATCTAGGGTAACGATGTCCATCTCATTCCACCATCTTTCCTGTCCCCATGCACCCTCCCTTATTGTAGGCATTTTAAACACAATGAAAAAAGTGCTGGAAACTCTTTGTATTAGTTTGTGGTGACTTCCATACACAACAGAGTAACACAGGCTGCCTCTTGTTGTGACCCCACATGGTGTTTTCTTTCTGTGTCTCTACATACTATCTCCTAATCACTTTTTATAAGGACACTGGCTATATTGGATTAGGACCCACCCATATGCCCTTTATTTAATTACCTCTTTAGAGGTCCTATCTCTATAGTGTCATTCTAAGATACTGAGGGTTAGAGCTTCAACATAAGAATTTGGGGGGCAAACACAATTAAGCAAATAGCACTTCTTTATATTGGTCTTATAATTTTAGTTTACCAAGTTTATATACCACAAGAAAATAAAAGTACTTAAATTATTATTATTTGTTTATTTATTTTGCGGTACTGGGGAAGGAAAACAGGGTTTCACACTTGCTGGCAAGCAGTCCAACATCAAGCTACACCCCCAACACTTCTTTTCTTGAATTTATTTTGAAGCAAGCTCTTAACAGGTTGCCCAAGTTGGTCTTGAACTGTGATCCTTCTGCTACAGCCTCCTGAGTGTAGCTAGAATTACAGGCATGCAACAACACACACAGCAAGTACTTAAGTGATATTTAAATAAGAGACATGAATTATAAAATCAACTTTTCTAGTCATTTGTTTGGAAATTTGTGTAAACTAATTACAATTTAGTAGTTGTTACAAGCTATATTTAAGATTTCATCTGGTCAGAAACAAACATGCATTAATGAGGCTGATGAGATAAATTGAACTTGACTTTCCCAAACTTTTCATGTAAGTAGAAGTTAGAACTCTCTGAATAAATAAAGAGAGTGAGTGCTTAACGTCTGAAGCAGGTTTTTGGAATTGCAATATATCACATATCGTGTTGTATAAATAAGATAATCATGTTACCTTTGAGTATACACATTAAATTATGAAAATACTTTCTGTGTATTATAAGTGAGGAAAAAGTTGGGGACTTTTTTTCACAAAATTACTTTTCTTTGTTGCAACTATTATTACAGCCATTTTAGCTAACTGAGAAACTTTTGCCTTTAGTGAAAAGATAAAAAGGTAGAACAAACTGCACTTTGGAATTTTGGCACTCCTTTTTAACCAAAAAAGATTACAATCATCAGATGATGACATCCTGGGAAAATGGAAAGAAAAAAAAGATTTGTTTTTATGTATTATGTATGATAATATGTGATCCACATCATTTAGAGAAAATTTTTTATATCAATTTTGTAAAATGTAAATATCTTACTCATGGCAAATATACAAATATATACACATTTTTTTGATATTTGGTTCACCTGTTCACCTTGAAAGTTAGCTACAGGCTTTTTGTAGAAGCTCTTTATCAGAATGAGGAAGTTCCTTTCTATTCGAGTTTGTTGATAGTTTTTATCATGAATAAATGTTGAATTTTGTCAAAAGCTTTTTCTGCATTAAATTGATAATGATCATGTGCTTCTTCTTTAGGTCATGGGGAATTGAAATGATTGAATTTAAATATTGAACCAGCTTTGCATTCTTGGGATAAGTTCCATATTAAAAAAAATTTTTTTTTAGTTGCAGATGGACACAATACTTTTATTTTATTTATTTATTTGCTCAGGATTGAACCCAGGGCCACACATGTGCTAGGAGAATGCCCTATCACTGAGCCACGACCCCAGCCCGATAAGTTCCATTTTATTGCCATGAATTTTTATTTTTACATATTGTTGGATCTTATTTGCTAATATTTTGTTGATGATTTTTGTGTTTCAAAGAGTTTTATAGAATAATAGTTATTTCTTCCTTAAATGTTTGGTAGAATTCTTAAGCGAAATCATTGGGGCCTGGCTCTTTTTTTCCAGAAGATTTTAAACTAAGAATTCAATTTCTTGAATAAAGGACTATTCAGGTTCTCTAAATAGAGATTGATGATTGTTAATTAAATGATTGTGAGTAGTTTGTGATTTCTAAGGAATTCCTTTTCATCTTGTGTGCATAAGGGTCATTAAATTTATATGCATAGAGTTGTTTCTAATATAACCTTATTATCCTTTTATTATCTGTGGTGTCTGTAGTGATATCCCCTCTTTCATTTCTGTTATTAATATTTTGTTACCCCTCTCTTTTTCTTTCAGTCTTTCTGGAAGTTTATCAATTTTACTATTTTTCCCAAAGAATCAACTTTTTGTATCAATGACTTTCACTATTGTTTATTTTCAATTTCCTCACTTCTGCTCTCATCTTTATAATTTCCTTTTTACCCCCTACCCTTTGGGCTTATTTCTTCTTCTTTAGCTTCTTCCTAAATTGGAAACTTAATTATTGATGTGAGACTTTTCTTCCTTTCTAATATAAATATTTAATGCTATAAATATTCCAATAAGTATTGCCTTGATTATTGCCTCTCAATTTTAAGGTTTGTTGTATATTAAGTTTATTAGATCTCTGTCTGATGTCATCAGCATTTCTTCCAGTTTGTCAGTGTATGTTGACTTTATGGATTATATGTTGTGTCATAAAAACTTCTAATTTTTATAAAGTCAAAATTTATTTTCTTATTGACTCTAAGTAGAAGTCTTTCCTTATGCCAGGATTTAAGAGGAATATCCCATGTTTTCTTCTAAGATTCCTAATCTATTTAGAGTTTATTTTGGTGTATAGCATATGAATCTAATCTTATCTTTTTCCAAACAGCTACCCAGTTGTTCTGGTACCATTTATTAAAAAAAAATCTTTATCCAGGCATGGTGGTGCATGCCTTTAATTCCAATGACTCAAGAGGCTGAGGCAGGAGGATCACAAGTTCAAACCCAGCCTCAGCAACTTAGCAAGGCCCTAAGCAACTTAGAGACACCTGTTTCAAGATAAAAAATAAAAAAGAGCTGGCAATGTGACTTAGTGGTTGAGCACTCCTGGGTTCAATCCCTAGTAACCCCAACCCTGGGGGGAAAAATCCATCTTTAATTCAATGTTTTAAAATGTCATGTTTATTATATACTAAATATCTTTAAGTATCTGGGTTTAACTCTGGACATTCTCTTGTTTCACTGGTTTGTCTATTCACTCATGTTCCAGTTTCACACAGTTTTGTTTCTGCTTTTGTTTTTGTTTCAGTACTGGGGATCAAACCCAGGGGCATTTTACCACTGAGCTACATCCCCAGCCCTTTTGTTTTTTTATTTTGAGACAGGGTCTTGCTAGATTGCCAAAGCTGGCCTCAATCTTGTAATCTTCCTGCCTCAGCCTCCCAATTCACTGGGATTGCAGGCCTGCGCCACCACGTCTATCCCCTCCCCATAGTTTTAATTATAAAGGGCTTGTGTGTACTATGTTTTAGTGTCTAGTAGAACTAGTTCTCTTGGAAGTTTTTCTTTTTTCACTCTTTTTCTGTATCTTCTTGCCTTTTTGTTTTTCTATATGAACTTAATATCAACTTGTCTAATCCCAATAATAACTTGTTAAAATTTGCATTAATTCTGTGTTGCTTTTCCTCTTGTTAAATTAAGTCCAAAATTTACGTTTGTAAAATATTTTAGTATCCTGACTCTTGTTCAATTTATTCATTATCCATTCTAATTTTGTTTAATCCACAGATTTGAAGACTATGCCCTCAATATCACAAGCTGTATCATTTATCAAAATGTGACCCATTAGTGGGCCAAGGAGAGTATTCTGCATCAATATACTAGACACATCCCTCCCAGGCAACATTGACCTGTGAATATTTTGAGAATAGATGTTCCAACATTCTCTAATCCAAGCCATCCATTCAACTCATCTTTCCAGAAATGTTCCATAAATGGGTCATAATCCACCTTGTCAAATGTGGCACTGTAGTTCAAGCCACAATAGATCTAAGCCATTTTCATTATTTGCTCCAAAACTAAACATATCAGTCTTCTCTTTTAGAAAAAAATGTATAAAATCAAAGGACTGAAGCTGCCAACCACTTTGAATGTACTACGCTACTTACAGTAAGTACACTACTTACTAAAAACTCCATTATAGTGTCAGTGTGGAGGGGTGTGTGTCTTGACGAGATGTAATTCCATCTTACAGAGTACATACAGTATACAGTTTGAATAAGAAGAGATTATTATATGGTAGTCACTCACCCATGACATTTGAGAATCAAGGGGTGGATGTGGAAATGGCTTCTCTTACCACTGTACCTAATAACTCACTGCAGAATTTTTGATGACTGTCTTAGAAATTTTGAGCTGTGCTAATTTGGAGGTCTTAGTTCCCTGAAGGGAACACTTCTAGCAAAGACAGAACAATAGTGCTACGGAATTAAAAACTAAGATTACTACCTGCTCATTGATGTTCTTTTGCCATATAATCAACAGGAAGAAAACAAAAAGTTCTTCCACTGATTGGTATAATGTACTCCAATTACCAAGGGGAAGTAGGGTTGCTATTAGAAATGGAGGCAAGAAATATTACGTCTGGAACTCAGGGAATTCTTTGTGCTCTCTCTTGGTACTTCCATGCTCTCAGTTGTATGAAAAACTCAGCAACACCCCTTCCCACCAAAAAAAAAAAAAAAAAAAAAAAAAAGAAGAAGAAGAAGAAGAAGAAGATGAGAAAAGAAATTCAAAAAAGAAAAAAGGCAAGATAATTGAAAATACAGATCCTCCAGGAAAAGAGCCCCACTGGTTTATGTTTTCCTGAGAATAATGGAAATATAAAAGGAAAATTGAAGAAAAAAGTCATAGGTATCAGTTACAGCCTTGTGGCCAATTAAATAAAACAAAGACTGTAGTAGCTTTGCACATTTTCAATTTTCTTGCTGTGTGTATACATATATTTGTGTATATTAATGATTTCTTTTATTTTAAAATTATTTATATATAAATACACATATATATGTGTGTTTGAAGGTTTAATTTACAATTTAGACTAGATAACAAAATATTTAGTTGGGCTATGGCTGAATTGCAATGCAGTATTTACAATATCCTTTGGAATTATATATTCCCCCATTTGGCAGAGAACTTCACTTTAGAAAGCAGCACTTTCTTGGGTGGGAAATTCAAGTTGTTTTGTTTTTGAGTGGAGGTGTAAACGTGTGTACAAAAGTGTAGATGAAAACTGAGTAACCAAAGTGTGAACTGTACAGCTATCTGTTTATTGTCTCTCAGCTTCAAATGCATCATTCTTTGCCCTGCTTTTTAATACTGCAGCTGGATTTTGCACTTTTCAATTGCCCATTAGGGGAAAGCTAGATTTTGCCAGTAGGGGGCACTGGTGTGATCCTACAAAAAAAAAATAGCAGGATGATACTTCCCTTCTGTTCCTGAGATACTAGTATTCATAGCAGATCAGTAGGCAGCCAAAGTGCTCCAGCCATGCTCTAGCTGTGCTCTGAGGCCGTGATCTTCCTACAAGCAGCCACATCTGAGCAACCATGGCCTGCTGTCAACTGCTGATGATGGTGGGCCTTTTCTAGAGACCAGTACTAACCTGGACTGTGGCAACCTCCTTCATCACTGGTTGGCCATGTATTACTCTGTTAATTGTTGTCTTTCAGAACAGGTCAGAATCTTGGCCGAGGGTTGGGTGTTAGCCTTCTTCTAGTACTTAAGTCCCTGAATGTCTCTTCACAGACTAGCAGAGCTAGAGAAGTATCAACTATTTTACAACTGATAATTCTAGACTCCTCATCTTTATTGATGACCACCTTCTACTATCAAACAATTCTTTTGGACTTTTCCTATTAAAATAACTGATGTAGTTCTGTCTCTTGACTGGACCCTGATGCATAAACCTTGTGTCTTAGTCCACTTGTGCTGCTATAACAAAATACCTGAGACTGGATGATTTATAAATAATAGAAATTTATTTCTCACAATTGTGGAGGTTGGGAAGCCTAAGATCAAGTTCAGCATCTGGTAAGGGCCCTTTCCTCATACATGGGACCATCTAGTTATCCTCACATGTAGAAGGGCAGAAAAGCAAAAGAGACAGATGGCTCCTTTTCTGAGGGTATCAATCTTGTTCTGTGCTCATGACTAATCCCTTCCCAAAGATCCCTCCTCTTCGTACTATCTTATTGGTCACTAAGTTTCAATGTATGAATTTTGAGAAGACACATTCAGCCCATAGCACCCTGTGAGAAGGAAATCATGTCTATTTTTTATCAAGTAAATTGCACTTTGCTCAATGAATTTATTTGGATGGGTAAAACATCCTAAATCAGATTTTATTTTATAGTGTACTCCCTGTTCTCTAAGCTCCTTTCCCCAAGAAGAGGATGTGCTATGGAAACTGATGTTATCTATTATGAAATATACAAAAGGAACCTTAATATGTAACTAGAGTTCAGGTTTTGAGAAGCATTCTTGTAAACAATTGCCTGAAATCATGATACAATAGCTGGATTATGAGTTGATGATGGTTCATAAATTTTATTGGTTGGTACAAATGAATCAGTGGCAAGTTCACTGAGTTCTCTTTTTTGGTCTTTTATTTCAGAGCTATAAAAAGCTCATTTTAACTCTTAGTGGTTAGGAAAAAAAATGACATTCTTTTCTGTAGAACTTTTTAACAAAAGGATTTGTGATTAAACCCCGAAATATAAATGCAATATAAAGATTGTGAATGGTAAAACACAAACCAACAAAAACTAAACCAAATGAAACCAAAATCATTTAACATGGCAATCAAAATAGAAACTAATCCTTAAAGTTAGACAGATTTCCCTGTTCCCATTAGAGTGAGCTGCAAGCTGTAGCTGATAGCCTAGAAAGGACTTCTCAAACTTCAGCATGCACCAGAATCACCTGGTGAACTTGTTAAAGCCCAGATTGCTGAATCTTACCCTAAAAGTTTGTAATTCAGTAGGCAAGGCCAGAGAATTTGCATTTCTATGAAATTTTAATGTGATTTTTGTCTGGGGATCATACTTTAAGAAATTTGTGAAATGGTGGCTGGGGTTGTAGCTCAGTGGTAGAGCGCTTGCCTAGCATATGTGAGGCCCTGGGTTCGATCCTCAGCACCATATATAAATAAAGGTATTGTGTGCAACTACAACTAAAAAGTAAATATTAAAAAAAAAAAGAAAAGAAAAGAACCAATATTTGGGGGCAAGAATTCCTTTATCTTCTCCCATTTCTCTCCTTCTCTTTATTTGATCCCAGTTGGCTTGCATGTACTATTACCACCCTGGGATTCATATTTTTGATACCATATTCTGCCTTCAATTTCTGTAATTCTTTTTACAATGTTTTGAAACTTGACACTTTTTTTCTTTCCACAATCATACCTCCCACTGCCATAGATTCTCATTGCCTATTTCAATCTCCAGTGTCATGGTACACTAGCTTTTATTCCAGCTCTTTAATCAATGCCCTCCTCCTCCTTTCTCCCCACCCCTCTATCCACAAGCACTCAGACATGCTTCTATACTGCCAGTAATGAATGGGAGGTGTGGAATTTGGAGAGATGAGTTTAGGATGTGTGTTGCTTTTTTCAAGTTAGTCCATGCTAGGAACTAGATGACTTCTTTAATAATACAATTCAGAATCTTCCTTAGGAAATTTGTGAAATGATCTCTTACTTTTTTATGATTATTGGGTAATCTTTATTTCATTCCTATTCTGTATCCGTCCATATACAAGTTCTTGTTCACACTTCTTTCCCTCCTTACCCTATCTTTTCCACTCTGAAATGCTCTATTCCTTTTGAAGTTCATATTAAGCATTGCCTTTCTGAAAATTCTTTCTTAAATACCCTTCTCCCCAGGGGCCTACTTGTTATGTTACCATACATCCCACAACTGCGTGGAACTTCTCCAAGTTATTAGACTTCATCGACATGTTTCTTTGTAATCCTTTTAATTGTGGATTTCTATTCCTTACTAAAATTCAGTTCACAATTGTCCTTGAGAGAAAACATGAAAAGAGGGGAAAATCAAAAAAAAAAGAAAAGAGGGGAAATTAGGAGTAGCCTTTCTTTGTGTCGTTGGCATATCACTGGCTGTCACTTTGAACCCATCCTGTCAGGCTCACGTTTGTGCATGCATTTAGCACTTATTAAGAAAATGTTTGTAATATTTCCTCCTTGTTTAGACTTGATATTCTCATGCCTGACTGCCATACTTCCTGGTGCTTTTCCTTACTTCCTATTTATGGCTTGTTCTTTGCCTCTTGGCTCTAATAATTGATATTCCTTCTCTGATACTAACCAGAGGATCATATCGGCTTATATGTAGTCACTCTGAGTAAGCCCTATTTCTGGGTCCATAATCTAGGGTGATGAATTAATCTTATAGAAATTTGGCTTTGAAGAATATCAAAGTGAGTACTCTGACATACATTTTTACACTTTTGTTGGGTAACAGTGACACATGTTCAGCAGGAACAAGATATGAAACTAAACCAGTCTTTCTCAATAGTTCCATGAGAAAACTAGACTTTATTTGCACCAAGGCATCCATTGTATGCAATGAATTAATGTTTCTCTTCCATACATCTGGAGTGGTATTAGTTATATAACCACCTTGGGAGAATTGAGAAAATTGTCACACAAATCGTTTTTCCATGTTTTGCAATTTAGATGACCAGATACTATGCTTTCTTGGTTATCCCAGAGAATGTGTGTTTGGGTGATGCCATGGTCTGAACATCTCTGACACCCTTCAAATTTATATATTGACTCCTAATCACCAAAGTGATGGTATTAGATGATAGGGGTTTTGATAAATGCATAGAGAGACCCTCATGATTAAGATTAACCCTCATGATTAATCCTTGAGGGACTGTGGTGGTAGCTCAGTGGTAGACTGCTTGCTTAGCATGTGTGAGGCACTGGGGTTGAGCCTTAGCACCATATAAAAATAAATAAATAAAATAAGGATATTATGTTTATCTACAACTAAGAAAAATTTTTAAAAATTAATGCCTTAATAAAAGAGACCTCAGAGAGACACCCTGCTCTCTCTCCCATGTGCAGATACAGAGGGAAGGCACTATCTATGACCCAGAAAGTGGGGCCTTATCTGATACTGAATCTTCCAGTACCTAAATATTGGGCTTCCTGGCCTTGAGAACTGTGAGAAACACATTTATGTTGTTTGTAAGTGAAGGTATTTGTTTTTATAGTAGCCTGAATGGATGAATAAAGGTGTTGAAAATAGTTTTGCAATTGTCCAGGGGAAGGCCTGTCACATCAGAGGAAGTTCCTCACCAGAGTAAAGGCATATTATACTTAACGCTTCAGGATTTCTCATTTGCATGGGTCATTCGCAAGGCCTTAGAAGAGATCACAGAAATTTGAAGTTTGTTAGTTTTTATTTCTTCTTAATTAGTGCCCTCCTCCCAAACTGAATATGTCTCAGGCCCCACAAAACCTGGATCCACCGCTGTGCTTCTCACTTAAACCATGCCTGCCTGAAGTTCCAGAATAATTAGATTACATGGATTTTAAAAACTATTTTAAGCAAACTACATCATTCGGATCATCATCCAACTTCTAGGCACATATGTTTTTTTGCCATGTCATAGAAAACATCTGGCAACCTGATCCATAAAAATTATTGTTTTTTCTACCTACGCTGGCATCCCACTCACTGGCACCATGCAATAAAAACCAGTTAGCAAACATGCCGGAGACATGGCAGGCCTGCCTGGGACTGATCACATGCAGGAGATAGATTCAGGAGATAGAACTTGATCTTCCTCCTTCTCTCTCTTCTCCTTTTCTTCTTCATTTCTTTCTCCACACCCTCCCCAAAATAACAAAAAAGAACAAAGGAGGATAGGAAAGAGGCAGTCAGGGAAGCAGGAAAGAAACAACTTGCTGTGCATAGTATTTAGTTAGTTTACTTGTTAAGCATATTGTTGCCCTGGGACTACTAGAATAGCCCCTGTGTGCAATCTTATGTGTTTTTTGTTTCCTTTCTATGTACACATAAAGTCATTCCTCAGTGTCTATGGAGGGTTGGTTCAGGTTCCCTGCAGATACAAAAATGGGTGAATAATCAAGTCCCTCATATAAAATGGCACAGTATTTGCTTATAATCTACATGCATACCTTCCTATATATTTCAAATCATATCTATATTGCTTGTATTACTTAATACAAGGTAGATGCTATGCAAATAGTTGTTACACTATATTGTTTAGGGAATAAGCAGAATAAAGTCTGTACATGTTCAATACAGGTATAGTATTTTTCTTTTTCAACTATTTTTGATCCTTGCTTGGCTGAATCCAGAGTTGGTTGACTCTGCAGTGCAAATCCCACAGAAACAGAGGACAAATGGTATGGGGTGTGTGTGTGTGTGTGTGTGTGTGTGTGTGTGTCTCTGTGTGTGTGTAGCTAATAAGACTACATAGTTTTAAATATGAGGTTACATTCACTCACATCCTCACACATACAATAAAACTCTAGTATATGGTATGTTAATAACACTCTAAAGTCTAGCAGTGTAGCTATTTAGTATTAATGTGCTTGCTAATATAGTTATATAATGATAATTATGCTTCTGCAATTTTCTACTCTGTTGAATTATATAGGAGTCATATTTTTTTTTCCTCTGAACTTTTTGAAATATAGATTCTTAAATCTAGGAAATTACATTTAACTTAAATTTCAGATTTCTTAAAATTAAATAATGACCAGTCTTTCTCTCTAGACCTATTGCTGATTATAAAATGACAAAAATTGAAGTCTTTAATGCAGTCTCTCCTACATCACCTCCTGCCATTACCACTTTCACAACTTATGTTCCAGCAAATCTATGCTACTTATAATTCTCTAATCCAGTTAGCTCCAGGGCTAGTGACAGAAGTTAAGTGCATACACAAAGATATATCTTCTATAGGCCATCTACATGGGTTTTCCATATTATGAGAGGTAAAATTGCTAATAAGCATACCAAAGATTTTAACTTATAAATTACTGGAAAGGGAGTTTTCACATTTAGGAGGTGGAGGATATATAATTATGATAAGAGCTTGAAATTGTAACAATAAAATTAAAAAGAAACAAATATACTAGAATTAGGGTTTTTAAAGAACCACTTACCATTGCAGAATTGTGAAAAGATTAGATGCTTCAACCTTGCTTGCACTGGCAATCCTTCTTATTACAGGAAATGTATTGTATGTAAAGCTATGAATAAATAGATCCTAAGTAAGACTCCTAGGACTGCAGCTCTGTACCTTATTTTAGACAATTATTGGGAAATATAATACTGACTATCTCATAGTCAGGAAATAAGATCCTCTTACACTGTTTTTTCCTAAATGGAAAGGAAATGTTTTATCTGGGAAGTAGACAAAGAGCCAGCCTTGTATACATAGTATGCAAAATGAATTTTTAAATTTGATTATAGAATATGTTCAAATAAATAAAAAGTCCAACAAGAGAAATTAACTAAATTTTAAAAAAAGGAATCAAAATAGATGTAATGACTGCCACTCTAAAAGGTCACTAAAAAAGAAAAGAGAATGAGTCATAAACCACATTAGCAGAGCTGAAAATTGGGGCAATTCCCCAGAACTCCATGTGTGGGGAGGTGGAGGCGGAGAGTGTCACCACTCAGCAAACAAGCAGCTAGCAGACCTGGGCATGAGTCAGGGAGTGACTCCCCTCCAACAGCGGAAGTGGCTCTGCCACTGTGAAAGACAGGCCTGAGCTCTGCCTGTGCTGCTGTCAAATGATGGTCCCCCTGTCTTCAAAGGAGGGTCAACTATCTACTTATTCTTCTCAAACAACACTCCAGTTGCCCCGATCTTCACATTATGCAGTTCTACCTATATAAAAAATGTTATTCTGCCAGCTGGAGGGTGATGAGGCTGTGATGTTTATCCTGGGGCCCAACTGTCCTAGAAATTCATAAAGGGAAATTAATAGAGTTAGATCGTTCGGGGGGGTCAAGAGAGAGAAATACTAATCTGAGACTAATTTGATAGCTAGAAAATGTCCCAAATTTCTGGGTACTTGGCTGATCTTTTCGAAAAGATCTAAAAACCAAAACTAAACCAAACCAAACCAACAAAAACCCTGAGAGAACTACAGAATCTAAGTTTTACCCAGTTACAAGAAAGAGCCATAAATGAGAAAGGAACTGAGAGAAATCATTAAATGTGTTGAAGGTTATGGATCTCAATTATTGTACATTTAGATGCTTCTCAGATAATTAACCTTTGTAAATACCTATCAGCTCCATGAAGCAATTTGAATTATTTCTGCACTTAAAGACTTTTCTTGTCAGACAAAGAGAACCAAAATTAAATCTGACTGGATCTTTTGGTATTGGTGAGGGCTCAATAATAGGAAAATAATCTTATTTCATTAGAAAGGATTCTCTTGTCCATTAGAGTACAATCTAATCCACATATTTCATTGTTTGAATTTTAAAAATGTTGTGTATATTTAGATAAGGGCAGTCCTGAAGTCACTTTGAGAAGTAAGAAGTACAATTCTATGTTATTCCTGGCAACCTTCTTAGAACGGTATTCTCAAATATTGTTATTTATAATCTAACTATATTAATTTCCCTTTATGAATTTCTAGGACAGTTGGGCCTTCCTCAAGATTTACATCCACAAAAAAATAAAAATAAAAATAGAATGAAATGAAAAATAACAAAGAATAGCTCTAAGAAAAGAACAACAATAATGGATGCTCAGTGATAGCCTCTCAAATGAACGATTGCCCTAACCATTTAAAAAATCCCCCTCACCTTCTCTCACTAGGAATGTTATTCCTTTAACCTCTGAGAAATTCAGAGCCGGGGTTCTCATGATAGTTTTGGGGTTTGATTCCCAAAGCTATATTTCTGAGTTATATGGCCTTGGGCTAGTTACTTAACATTTCCAAGCCGAATGTCCTCATATGAAAAATGAACTATCTGAAACACCTACTTCCTAAGAGTTTTGTGAGGATTAAATAAAGAAATGTTTAGAAAGTATTTCAGAAGTTGGCATACAGCAAGCATTCAATAAGTTTTTGTTATTTATCCAAACAATATTTATCTTTATTTATATTCACAGTTAACAGTTGTATTGGCTAGGATACACATTTGGCAGCTAATAACAAATAGCAAACTAATCTAATCTTAAACTGTTTCTCTAACAAGTAAAAGAAGCTTGAGGTTGAGTAGTCTAATTCTCATAGGGTGGTGCCACAGTGTTCAGAGGCCCAGCTTTTTCTTATATTCCTACTATTCCATTTGTAGTTGTGGCTGCTGTCTTCAAAGTTTTCTCATGTTCCAGGATTGTTGCTGGAGCACCAGCCACCATTCTTAAGCTCCAGGTAAGAAACAAGAGAAAGGTAGAAAAGTGAGAAAGGATTCATGCAAGCTGTCTGTCTTTCTCTTAAGATACCTTTCTTTTCCATATTCAGTTTTAATGCAGACTGCAAAAAGAAGTCCTTTACCTGGTCATATTGATTCTTGGAATAAAAAGTCAAAGTTTTGTGACTCAGTAGGAAGAAGAGAATCAAATTGATTTGGCTGCTTGTCTCTTCCATAACTATCAATTGGGACACTAACATTGCTATCATAATGAAGGTTTCAGTACATCAAAGCATGACTCCAAAATTATGTTGTCTTTGTTTTTGCCCTGTGGTAAAGATGTGCCTTCACCTGTGGAATGCAGGTTTCTTTGAAGTTAGTTTGTATGAGGTTAATTCACTTCAAGGTACAAAACTAAGATTTTTGAGTTCTGAAAGCAAGATAGATTGCCAGTGATTTATGTTTGGCATTTATTACACAAATATGTACAGATATATACCTATATTTTGCCATTCTGCATATTCATAGATCCTACAGTATTTCCAAATTACTGTTGAAGTCAGACTGTATGTAAGGATCAACTCTTTCTTTGACCCAATCATTTTAAAATTGTATCATTAACAACTAGCCGAGGGGCTGGAGCTGTGGCTCAGTAGTAGAGCACTTGCCCAGCAATGTGTTCGATTCTCAGTCCTGCATATAAATAAATGAATAAGATAAAGGTCCACCAACATCTAAAAAAAATTAGCCTAGAAAAAAATGTGATCTTATAATTGACATATTTTCCTCTGAGGATGTTCTAAAACCTAAAATGTAATTTGACAAAAAACAAATATGCCTTTGTGAAGTCTTACCTCTTTTATTTAAGAGAGAATATAAATATTGAAGACAAAGGTTTTTTGAAGGGAAATATAATTTTCCTGGGAGAATGAAAGCTGAACAATGAACACAGGGAGTATAGGGACTCTGCTCATTTGAAGGACTGCAACACATGAAGGCAGAGCAGGACAGGAAACACTGATTTCCCTGTCAGAGGTGGAGGTGGATGTCTCCAACAATGGGACAGGCAGGAGTGGGTAGGAAAGAAGCGACTCAGTAGTAATGACCTAATTAGTTTTGCTTGTATTGTTGCCATGTTACCAGTGTGTATTCATGGCCCTGTCTGAAGCTAACAGTGAGTCATGCTTAGAATAAATACTAATAATTAGAATAAATACTAATAAAAAAAGATGTTTTGCATAGTAAACTCTGATCTTCACTTTAGGGATTAGGTCATAATCCTCACATCTTATTTTTACAAGTTCTCATGTAGGCTTGCCAGACAAAACACATGATGCTCCAATAAATTTGAATTTTAAATAACAGACAAATAATTTCTCAGTTTACGTATGTTCCCAATATTGCATAGGATATGTTTATGCTAAAAACTATTCATTATAGGGCTGGGGTTGTGGCTCAGTGGGGGAGTGCTCACCTCGCATGAGGGCGGCACTGGGTTTGATCCTCAGCACCACATAAAAATAAAATAAAGGTACTGTGTCCATCTACAATTAAAAATTTTTTTTAAGTTATTCATTATCTGAAATTCAAATTTAGCTAGGTTCCTGTATTTTTATTTTATTTGCTAAATTTGGCAACCTTTGATTTAAAAAAAAAAAAACCACACACACACACAATTGTACTCATCAGGACCACTTTGAATATAAGTTTAAGTTATTAGGGCACGCCAAGAGGCAATAGCACTTGTATCTTTCTCTTTTAAGACCCCTCTCATTTTCTCCATAGCCTTTATCTTCTTCTCAACTTAGCTTTCTCTGAAAAGGTTACTGGCTACTCACCACCTGATTCACTGAGAAAAGAGGAGGAGGGGGAGGATAGGTAGAATTTACCGAACCTATGTCCCTATTCCCGCCTCTCCCCTTTCTTCTTTTGTTCCTATCTCAGAACTGAGATACTCTTCTGGAGAAGTCTTTCCCCTGCACTAATCCCAAGTTCTCAGCTCCTCCTAGGGAGTATAGCCCCTCTGTTCTTGTCCCTGTCTCCAGTTTTTCTTTCTTTGGCACCTTGATTGCATTGGAACAAGCAAGACTCAACCCCCACCTTGGCTTTCTAACAGCCATCTTCTCTTTCCCTTTTTCTTTGACATACAAGCTCTTTGGGAAGCATCTGTACTAGTAGGTCCCAAACCTGAGAAATTATTAGCTTTGCCTGGGAAATTTTATTTAAACTATTGGTTTCAAATCCCTCTCCAGGCAAACCAAATCCTAGTATACACCCTTACTATGTCTAACCAGTTCTGCTTCTTCAATGGCTTCTCCCTACCTGTCCCTGCCTCTGAGTGCCCACTGTCCCTGCTTTGGTCCAGACAAGCATGACTCCTGCTAGGGATATCTCTCTTTAGTTGCCCCATGTGGCTCTAATCTAATCTGTCTGACCCTTATGATGATTGTTGTAAATTCATATTTTATCTTGCCACATTCCTATTTTGAGATCTTAAATGATTTTTCCTTGCCTTCAGGATACAATTCAAATTCCTTAGCATGCCAAACAGAACTCTTAATTATGTGACCACTTCAAAATATGTAGCCAGATCACTTATCACCCTTCCTCCCAAGAATACTTATTTGCCTACAATTTCTCTATTCGCTGTTCATTCTTGCTTTCCAGGTTTTACTTGAGCAACTTCAAAAATACTCCTACTCAGAGCAGCTTTAGCCTATCTCTTAACCTCACTCCTCCTTATCTTTTAAGATGTAGGACTTTCCTGTCTGCCCTTGCTATTGGTAGTGAGTTCCCTGAGGCAGACAGGTATCTGATTCATTTTTGGATTCCCCACTATATAACACAGGACATAATATATTCTTGTAGGTAGTTGTTGAAAGAATGCTGAGCCAGGAGTGGTGGTGCATGCCTATAATCCTAGCAATCCCAGTGACTTGGGAGGCTGAGGCAGGAGGATCACAAATTCAGGCCAACCTGGGAAAATCAACAAGACCCTGTCTTAAAATAAAAAATAAAAAGGTATAGGGGTATGGCTCAGTGGCAGAGTGCCCCTGAGTTCAATTCCCAGTGCCTGGATAAACCATGAATGATTTAATTAAAAATATTTAAAAGCTGGTAAATTACTCCCAAGGGAAAAAGTGTTGGAATACAAATTAAAATTTCAAAAAGCAACTAAAATGTAGCATATTAGACTTAGGGGCTAGTGATGCCTCTCAGTGGTAGAGCACTTGGCTTAGCTGTATCAGGTCCTGGGCCTTAAAAAAAAAAATAGACCTAAAGATCAACAAACTTTCAGGGTCCATAGAATCCATTTTACAAATGTATGAAGATTAAAACCACTAAATATAAAATGCTATTCAGATTTACACATATACTTCAACAAAACCAACTGGGTCTGTATTTAGCTATTCTCTATTTTGTTTTGTACACTGGCTCTCTGGCCTTTCTTTTTATCTTTCTCTTCCCCATAAAATCCTACAAAGGCTACAAAATTAATGCATCTAGTAAATCCAACTAGCAAACTCAATTTGAATGATAGTAAGTCTTGCCTACTGAGTCCTGTTTCTGAACCTCAGTACTATGTAGCCCAAATGTTTCACAATCCATTGTCCATCCCTTTCTCCTGGATGGTGTGTGAGTAGAATGTTACTGAATGAAATAGATTTTTTCCTCCCACTAGAACAGGTATTTGTTATCAACCTTTTATGTTTTCATAATCATTTTTACTATTAATTATTTTCTCTACATTAACTAGAAAAGATAAAATCTCCATGGGAAAATGATGTGAAAAACATTGTTATTCCTCAAGGTATGCTGGGATCACTTATGTGCATGCATGCTGGATTTGCAAACACACGTGGAAAATATTTATTAATCTATCCTGTCTCATATACATATTTCCTTTATGTACCATGCTTGTTTTATGTTGCAAAAAAGATTGTGTTAACTTTTTCCTCCTTCAATTTTTCTATTGTGGTAAAATACACATAACATAAAATTTACCATTGTAACTATTTTCAGGGTACACTTCAGTGGTGTTAAGTGCATTCATATTATTGCACAACCATCATCACTAACCATCTCTAGAACTCTTACAAAACTGAAAGTCTACACCCATTAATATAACAACTCCTTATTTCACCTTCCCTGTAACCTCTGAAAACCATCATTCTACTGTTTCTCTAGGATTTCTTTTTACTATTTTAACTACTTCCTTAAAGGGGAATTACAGAACTCGTCTTTTTGTGATTGAGTTATTTCACTCACCATCATGTCCACATGTTGTAGCATATGACAGAATTTCCTTTATTTTTAAGGCTAAGTAATATCCTGACATATGTGTGTGTGTGTGTATGTGTGTGTGTGTGTGTGTGTGTGTGTATGTATGTATAAAACATTTTGCCTATCCATCTATTTATTATGGACAGCTGGTTTGCTTCCACATTTTAGTTATTTGAATAATGCTTCCATGAACATAAGTATACAAATATCTCTTGTAGACTCTGCTTTCAATTTGGGGGAGTTTATACTCAGAATTCAAGATGCTGGATCATGTAGTAAATCTATTTCTGGAGGCTAGAAGTCTAAGATAAGGAATCAGAGGGTTGGTGTCTGGTTAGGCCTTTCTTCCTAGCTTATAGGTAGCCATATCCTTGCTGTATTCAAACATGGCCTTTCTTCCATGCAGTATATGGAGAGAGATCTTTGTTATTTCTCTCTCTTTTTATAAAGACACCAATATCATCAAATTAGAATCTGATATAGTTTGGATCTGGAATGTCTCCCAAAGATTCATGTATTGAAGGCTATGTGGGGTATTGCCTTATATGATAAGTTAAAAAAGAACATAAATTGAATATATAGAATCATTTATTATGTTTAACAGAATCAAGAATAAATATCACATTGTGTCAACTGACATGGAAAAATATTTTAACAAAATTCAACATTCCTTCATGCTAGAAGCCCCGAGAAACTAGGTATAAAAGGATGGTGTCTCAACATAGTAAAGCCTATATATGACAAACCCAAGGCCAACATCATACTAAATGGGGAAAAACTGAAAGCATTTCCTCTAACATAAGGAACAAGACAAGGGTTTAGTCCACTCTCACTACTCTTATTAATTATATTATTTGAAATTTTAGTCAAAGTGATCAGGTGAGAGAAAAAAATAAGAGGGACACACATAGGAAATAAAGAAGTCAGATTATTCCTATTTGAAGATTATATGATTTTGTAAATTAATAAATAAAATTGAATATGATAATTCAATTATATTCTTTTTTTTTTTTAAGAGAGAGGAGAGGGAGAGAGGAGAGAGAGAGAGAATTTATTTATTTATTTTTAGTTTTTTTTCGGCGGACACAACATCTTTGTTTGTACGTGGTGCTGAGGATCGAACCCGGGCCGCACTCATGCCAGACGAGCGCGCTACCGCTTGAGCCACATCCCCAGCCCCCAATTATATTCTTATAATCATTTAATTATATACTTAATGCTCCAAAAAATTCTGCTTAGAAAAAAAAACCAGAAATAAACCCATTGTTTACCTTTGTAAGTTCAAATTCCTTTGATCAGAAAAATGTTTATTATAAAATTCTAACTATTAAAATAATAAAGGATATTGAAAAGTACTTTATGCTTTCTATTAATATTTGATATTAGGGAGGTAATCTAAATTCAGTTTTTTGTAAAAGTTTATGCAAAATTCTTCTAAAAAGTTTGGCTGTTTATTTTCCTGGATGCTCACACTGAGAATTAGATTAGGTTTAATTGAGTCTGATGATGCATATTTTTATAATGTTATGAAGTTTATATTCCTTAAGGATGTGATTTTGTCAGATAAACAAAGTGAAATATTTTTTCCCAAAAAAGAAAAATCATTGATACTCTTTAAAACTAGACTTTTTGAGTAAATATTTTAAACTCTTTGAGGTTAGCAGATAGATTGTGGGTGGAAGAAGAAGTCCATGTTTAACAAATCGTTCTTGTCTCCCTTCATTGATTTTAGTAGTTTAGAAGCCAAAAATATCTTGGAGATATGCCATATATATTCGACCTAAGATGAGATGTATGGAATGGACTCTTGAATTGTTAGTTATCAATATGAATCATTTCTAGCTACTAGTTGCTAGATACCTACTATTTGGCAAGCTCTCTGTTAGACATCTTGTTATCTTAATAGATCCTCAATTCAATCCAGGGAAGAGAGTATTTTCATTTCATTTTTAATGAGGAAATTAAGACACAAAGGGAATATTCATCTTGGCCAGGGTCAGCTGCTATGTAAGTGACCAAGTAGGCTTTAAGACTCAGTTTTTTAGGGACAGCAGTTGTGAAGATTAAATAAAATAATCAAGGTGGAAACACTCCAATGTCTATTCATGGATAATTAAATTTACTTTTCTTGGATAAAGGAAATTTATCTAGTATAATACAATAGAATATTATTTAGCTCCCCAAATAATCATGACACATATTACAACATGGATGAATCTTGAGAAATTTATACTGAATGAAATAGTCAATCACAGAAGAACAAATATTGCCTGATTCCACTTACATGAAATACCTTTAACAGCCCAAATTATAGAGACGGCAAGTAAAAAGGTGGTTGCCAGGGGCTGGGAGGAGAGGGGAATGTAGAGTTTGTGTTTCATGGGTACTAATTTTTAGTGTGCAATGTAGAAAAATTTCTGGAGGTGAATGATGGTAGTGGTGGCAAAACAATGTGAATATACTCAATGCCACTGAACTGTACAAAAAAATGGGTAAAATGGTAAATTTTATGCTATGTATATTTTATTACAATAAAAAAGCCACACATGAAAACTTTAGAAGCATTCTAGTTCATTATAGAACCAATACTTGGTTGAGGATAATAAGCGACTTTATCTGTAGTAATACGTGTAAATGGAGCATGGTAAGTTGGCACCATCCTGTAATCCCAACTATGCAGGAGGTTGAGGCAGGAGGGTTGCAAGCTCCAGGCAGCCTGGGAAACTTAGCAAGACCCTGCCTCAAAATAAAATATAAAAATGGCTGGGGATGTAGATTCGTGGTACAGTGCCCCTGAGATCCATCTCCAGTACTGGAAAAATAAATGGAAAGGAGAATATTAATGACAGGACATGTCACTGGTTAAATCTACTTACATTTAGAGAAAATCAGGGAAGAATTTATGGAGAATGCTTAGAGGTTTCCTAAACTTCATTTGTAAAATGTGACTCTTTTGTCACCTCCTGGAATGTTTCCTTGTTCATATTAAAATTTCTTAAGGAATGAAATAGCATTGTATTGTTATTTCTACCTAGTGATGGAGTGGGAACTTCAGTGATAGTCAACAAATTAATAACAAAGACTGCTCTATGTTGGTCTCATGTTAGGTACTTAAAGAATATCTTTTGCTACACAACTACTTTTCTGTAGCAAAAGATGGAAGGAAGGGAAAGCAAGCCCAAATTAAAAAAAAAAAAAACTGTAAAAGAGCAGGCAAAATAGATAAGGCCTTCTGAAGGGAATATGGAATGGAAGAAAGAAAAAGGGGGGGTGGGAAGAGGGAGGGAGAGGTAGAGAAAGAATATGAATCTGATGCTCACATAGACAAATATAAACAGTTTTACCCCCCAAACTAAAGGTCAGATAAGAACAAAACAAAACAAAAAATCTTTAAATAGATCATCCGTTGATGCATGTTTCTGAACTGAATTATTCTCTTATTTTGTAGGATGACCCCCCTCGCCTACCTTGGGCATTTTTTTTTTAACATATAAGAAAGCAGAAGAAGAGGCAAATCAAACACATTACTCCATCTGCTGATTCCAGGTTCCTACTGTCAAGAACAGTCAAAGAGATGTCAATATTTCTCTCTGTATCTGTTTATGTCTGCATCTATCTCTATCTGTCTCTATATCTGTTGCTGTATCTAACGAAGGACACATTTCCCCAAAAAGTGAGTTGTTGCAAATCCAGGAATAAAAGCAGGCTATTTTATAGAAAATAGGCAAATGAACCCAGCAGCAAAGACTATCTGTAGATATTCAAGAAGTAGAGAGTTCAACTTTACTAATCATAAAGAAAATCCAAATTAAAACCATGAGATGCAATTACAGTCTCTTCAGAATGGGTAAAAGAGAAGGGTAAAAGAAGAAAATCAAATATTGGCTCAACTGGAATTATCATACATTGATGAGGGGAGAGAAAATTTGTATTATAATTTTAGAAAACCATTTGTCAGTATCTACCAAAGTGACTGTGTGTGTGTGTGTGTGTGTGTGTGTGTGTGTGTATATATATATATATATATATATATATATATATATATATATATAAATAATAATCTAGCATATCCGTTTGTAAGAATATAATCACCAGAAATGAACACATTCATTTACCAAAACATATACAAGAATTTATTTAGCAGCATTGTACCTCTCTTATAGGTTTAATTAAGTCTCCACAAAATTCACATGTTAAAATTCTGGCCTGAGAATTTGACTTTATTAGGAAACAGGATTGTTTCATATGTTCTTAGTTAAGATGAGGACCCATACACCTGTAATTCCAGCAACTCTGGAGGCTGAGGCAGGAAGATTGCAATTTAGCAAGGCCCTAAGCAATTCAGAAAGACTCTAAACAACTTAGTAAGACTCTGTCCCAAAATAAAAAAATAAAAATGGCTGGGGATATTGCTCAGTGGTTAAGCACCCTCAGGTTAAATCCCTGGTACCAAAAAGGAAAGAAAAGATGAGGTCATACTGGAGTAGTATGGGACCCTAATCCACTGTGACTAGTGACCTTATAGAAAACCCGGGATACAGAAATGCACAGACAGGGAAAAATATATGAAGATGGAAGGCAGAAATGGGGTGATACTTCCGCAAACCAATGAGCAGCAAATATAGTAAGCAAACCATCATGAACTGTAAGAAAGCAAGTTTATCTTTCTTCATATCTGTATGGTTATCTGAAGGAACCAACCCTGTTGACACCCTGATTTTGAACTCATGGTCTCCAAAACTGGGAGATAATAAATTTCTGTTTCTTACATCACTCAGTTTGAGATGCTTTGTTATAGCAGTCCCCAAAAAATGAATACAAAGCCCAAACTGGAAACAATCCAAGTGCCAACCAGATATATTATTCAGTAAAATTGGTAAAAAATATATACTTGTGTGTGGAATACTAAAAATAGTGTGACAAAAATGAATAAACTACAACTATACTCAGCAATATGAATAAATATTATCAAAGTAAAATTAAGCAAAATAACAAACGTATAAAGGCACATCTTATTATTCCAGTAAACAGAGTTATAAAACAGTTGAAACTAATTTATGATGTTATATGTCAGGATAATGGTTATCCTTTATATGGGATAAATCAGGAAGTAGGTCATGGAGGATCTTTTGGGGATTGGGAAAAATTTTATTTCTTAATGTGGATGCTGGTTGTAGTTTGTGAAACATCAAAGTACATTTTGAATTATGTACTTTCCTGTATGTAAGTATATTGAAATAAAAAGTTGTTAAAGTGAAGAAAAAAATGTGACAGATCTTTTTTCTTTCGCTTGCTTTGTGATTTTTGGTAAATTTCTAAAGACTAAAATTTCTAATATGTGAAATGGTAATGATAATGCTTACTCCATATGTTTGTTGTGAAAATACATTGAGACAATACATATCAAGCACTTAGCAAAATTGCTAGCAACATTCAATAAATGTTAGCTATTATTACCATAATTATAATGATTAACAAATACACTATGTAATAGTTCCACTCCTGGGTAAACAAATACTGACATATTTTCTGTGGTTACACACTCTTGAGTCTGTTACTTATTAGTTTGTAGAATATAATAAGCCCAATTAGCCTAGAAAAAAAAAATACGATGTGATCAAGTTGGGAGAACTAGTTTCAGGGTAGGAGCTAGTCTCCATATTCCTTAAATTACAATATTTATTCTGCATTTTAAGTGTGAAAGGTTTTAAACATCTTTTTTTCCTGGCAGTCAATATAAAATTAAAGAAATAAAAAGGGCTTCCAGAAATAAAAAGGGCTTCTTTATATTTGTATGGTTACATTTTCATTTGAGCTTTACAACAACCAGTGAGACAGGCAAGAAATAATTATTATGGTATTAAACATGTGCAACCAGCTTAGCAGGTTAAGTGACTTACCCAGGGGCCACATTGCTAAGATATGGCAGAGTTGGGATCAAGGCTATTACAAAAATTATTTGGATAATTCAGGAAGTGAAGAAAGGAGGGTAATTAAATGTGAATAATAAGAGAATGTTTGCTTGAGCAATCATGTCCAGTGGAACTTTCTGTGATGGTGCAAGAGTATTTTATCTGCAATGTCCAACATTGTAGCCACTAGACACTTGTGGCAACTAAGCACTTGAAATGCGGCCAGAGTGACTAAGAAAATAAATGTTTCAATATTATTTAATTTATATTTAAATGGTTGTGTGTGGCTATGGGCTACTGTATTGGACAGGGCATCAACTCCATTTTAAGAATTATGATAAAATCTCAGGGTTAAAAAGTAGAGACTGGTGCACACTTCTAATATCAGATATCTGGAAGACTGAGTTGGAGGATCCTAAGTTCAAGACCAGTCTGGGAAACTTAATGAGACCCTGTCTCAAAGTAAAATCAAAAAGGTATTGGGATGCAGTTCAGTGGTAGAAACGAAGTTCTACCTTGAGGTAATGTCTTTTTTTTTAAGATCTCTTTTTGATATGGACACAATATCTTTATTTATTTTCATGTGGTGCTGAGGATCAAACCCAGTGCCTCACATTGCCTGACATTCTTGAGTCTCTGGATCAATTCCTAATACTGCAAAAGTGTGGAGGCTGGACTAAGAGAGACAGACTCCCACTTACTTTATAGGTTTAGGTTCTTTTACATTCCAATCCTATATAAATGGATATGTATGTATGGGTTGGGATTGTTTGGATTTTAAGCTTGAATGCATTCAACTAATGTTAGATATCTACTGTATTTCCAAAGACTACATTTGTGAGGCATGCATTTTATTGTACTTTAAAAAGTAGATGTTTTACTTGCTCCAAGGCAGCAAATCTTGAAAGAATTAGTAACTAAGACTCTTATCCTTTTTGGTGGCAATACATTTGCCTGTTCTAGTTCTTCCAAGAGAGTTTTTAATATGTCGAGTACAAGATGTGTTGGAATTCTATACTTTTTACTTTTATTCATACTGCTTTCAAGGGACAATTCTAATTGGGTGAGGTGAGAAAAGTCAATAGAGTATTTTGGATTGTGTTATAAATTACCTTAACTGAGTGAAACTGGAAATGGAGTGATAATTGTTTCACAGAAATAACTAGAGGGCAGGGGCTCGGGGTGTGGCTCAAGTGGTAGCACACTTGCCTGGCATGCATGGGGCACTGGGTTCGATCCTCAGCACCACATAAAAATAAAATAAAGATATTGTGTCCACTTAAAACTAAAAAATAAACATTAAAAAACAACTTTAAAAAAGAAATAATTCGAGGGCAGTATTTATCTCTTGGAACCTTAGTTTCTGTCTTCAAAATGAAGCTGTTGGCAAAGGTGGTCTTAAAGTTTTATGGTAAACACACAAATGCTAAAGATTTTCTTTCAGGGGTGGGGGAGGTCTGGGGATTGAACCCAGGGTGCTTTACCACTTATCTATATCCCCAGTCCTTTTTATTTTTTATTTTGAGACAGGGTCTTGCTAAATTGTTTAAGATGGCCTTGAATTTTCAATCCTCTTATTTCAGTTTTCCAAGTTTCTGGGATTACAGTGTGTGCCACTGCACCTAGCCCCAAATGCTAAATTTTTATGGCTCAATAAAAACACACATTTCTCTATTTTCTAGACAATTAGGTTCAAGGAAGTTTCGGTCAGCCCCATTATTGCCCCAATTCCAACAAATAAGCAAAAAGTTTGATTTTATATTCTGTGGTATACTTGTGTGTACATAAGTGTTTTTGTAACATTTATGCTTTTGTTTCTAAGAATCGGGTCTGCAGAAAGGAAGTTCTACCTTGAGGTGATGTCTTTTTTTTTTAAGATCTCTTTTTGATATGGACACAATATCTTTATTTATTTTCATGTGGTGCTGAGGATCAAACCCAGGGCCTCACATGTGCAAGGCAAGTGCTCTGCCGCTGAGTTATAACTCCAGCCCCAATGTGATGTCTTTATTTGGGAAAATCATGTGAGATTTTTCAGTAATCATTCTTAACTAGCAGAATTTATAGATATTTCTTGTAAACTTTACATATGATTTGTTGACAAATGAAGATAGATGCAGTAAAATCATTTTATTTATTCTGGGATAAAAATGGTAGATTAAAAAAAAAGGAGCTTTCTTTTCTTCTTAAAAAGTAAGTTCAGTCATACATTGCTAGTGGGATTATAAATTGGTGCAGCCAATATGGAAAGCAGTATGGAAATTTTTTGGAAAACTGGGAATGGAACACACATTTGACCCAGCTATCTTTCTCCTCACTCTATAGCCAAAGGACTTAAAAATAGCATACTACAGGGACACAGCCACATGGATGTTTATAGCAGCACAATTCACAATAGCTAAACTGTGGAACCAACCTAGATACTTTTTAGCAGATGAATGGATAAAAAAGAAATGTGGCGCATACACACACACACACACACACACACACACACACACACACAATGGAATATTACTCAGCAATAAAATCATGGCATTTGCAGGTAAATGGATGAAGTTGGAGAAGATAATGCTAAATGAAGTTAGCCAATCCCCAAGACACAAATGCCGAATGTTTTCTCTGATATAAGGAGACTGATTCATAGTGGCATAGGGAGGGGAAGCATTGGAGGAATAGACAATTCTAGATAGAGGAGAGGGGTGGGAGAGGAAGGGAGGAAGCAGGGGGTTAGAAAGAATGGTGGAATGTGATGGACATCATTATCCCAGGTACGTGTCTGAAGACATGATTTGGTGTGATACTTTATATACAACCAGAGATATGAAAAATTGTGCTCTTATGTGTAATATGAATTGTAATGCATTCTGTTATCATATATATATAAATCAATAAAAAAGTAAGTTCACTTACTCTGCCATTAGATTTTTCCCTACCTAAGGCCAGGAAATGGGCATGAGTTTCTTCATAGTTTTGGAACAATAGCATGTGATAAGTCTTCAGTCTTATTACCACTGTCATTGTATCCTATAGATATTGAGTTTTCTTTATCCTCGATGCTAAAACCAGACAGCCTATTTTATGGTGACCTTATAGTTGATGATGTATTATGTTGTTAATGGTGAAGCAGTGAACTGACACCAGACTGTGTTTAAAAAATGAGGCCTAGTTTCTGTTGTGGAGGGAAAAAAGCAAATGCTCATTAATATGTGAAGAACATCTTAACAGAGGAGATATTTTTGTCTGCTAGTAATTTACACCCACTCCACACCCTCACAAACAGTGTTTGTCACTTTACATCAAGATCACTCATTAATCAGTCAAGGGAAACCTGTCATAATAGGCAGCACATTTAGGGTCAGTTCTGCTCTTTATGAGGACAGAGAATAGCTTGCAGAGGCAAATAACAGCATATAAATCTCTGCTTTGGTATTGTCAAAGAAGAGCCTTACACACTCAAGGTAAAACAAAGTTCACTTCATTTAATTTTGTAAAGTTCATTTTAATAATATAATCTACACAATTTCAAACATGAAATATCTAAGGCAAAGTAATTGTTGATTTATTTAATTTGTTGCCCCGGACGAACCAAAGGAAAAAAGTAATGCTAAAGATTTATATATGTATATATTAAAACTGATAGGAAATACTTAAATATTGGAAATCTATTTGAGTCTTTAAGCTAAGTTTCTGGTACTTCCTGTCTTTTTCCTGTTCATTCTCCTTTCCCTCTATCCTTTATCTTTGTTGTATAGAGACCATTTCAGTTTATAGTGTTTAAACAAACACATGATGTCAGTTCTCTGTGTCAATCTGGCTAAGCCGTCACCTCAATTATTCATTAAGCACTGTTCTAGGCATTGCTGTGATTGAAGTTCAAAATCAGTTGACTTTAAGTAAAGAAGATTATCCTCTATAATCTTAATGGGCCTGGTTCTATCAATTAAATGTATTTAAGAGCAGAACTGAGACTTCCCTAAGAAGAAATTCTGCCTGTGCCAGTAGCTTCAGCTTCTGTCCTGGAGTTCCAGTGGCATGAGCTAATGGTTTCATACTTGCCTAGCCAGTTCCCGCTATTGTATAAGCCAATTATTTGCAATAAATTTGTTAATGTATATCTTCTGCAAAATCTGTTTTTCTAGTTAAATTCTGGCTGATGAAAAACACTGGTTATATTTTAGATTGTACTGAAAGAGAATAAAGAGAGGGCAAGGAAGTAGATATTTGATTGTCAAATTGTTCACATGAGATTTCCTCCCTAAAATTATAGAGCTGAACAGATAACAGAACTCTCAAAACCGGTTAAATAAGGAACATGTGAAGCTAAGTTGAGATTCAATACTACAGAATTGCTTTAAAGATACTCATGGTAACAGAGATAAAACTTTAGAGTAATAAATGTGCTTATTCATTTATTAAAGGAAAAAGAAATAGTTTCTTGCATATTCTAAGATATGTTTTGGAATTTAAAGTTCAGAAAATAATGGCTAATAAATTCTAATTGAGAAGAGATAGACATTTTCAGATGAGAATGCAATTTTACACTTTTTCATTCTCTAGATAAATATACAAAAATCTTACATATTCCCAGTGCAATTAATTATTAAGGTCTTTGGTCACACTAACCATCAGAAGCTACTTTAAGGAGTAGTTCTATGTTATGTGTTCTATATTGTAGAGGAAGTGACCAAAAAAAAAAAAAAAAAAAAAAAAGAAAGTCAAGTAAGGAAAATATGGAGCACTTGGCTACTTGTGACTTAGGCCTATGTAGATGGCCTTCTATAGACACTGACATTTCTATTGCTCTTTGATGAAAATCTCAACACAGAATTCTGGTGCACAGGTACAGATCTCAATATACCTTGTTAGAAGTAAAAGGAGAGGATAATGATTGACAAGAAAGGAGTTTAACTCTAGAGAAAATGGTTCTGTTCTTGGAAGTTGGGAGTGTTCCCTATGGGACATCTGTCCCAGACAAAGAGGTCCCTGTGATCCGACAGCATCACTCTGTAAAACATTGAAGTTTCTTAGTGTTAAGGTGGTAGATACATTATGTCTACATGAGCAAATGCTAACAATGTGGGGTTCTGAGGGTCATTCTGGACATGAAACATCACCACATGAAATGATAGTTATAGATATTTAACATAATTTTGATGATATTAATAATCTTCTATTACTTTACTTATTGGTACTTGTCTAGGTTGGGCTCTCTAGGAAGCAGATGTTGATAAAAAACTAAGAGTGCAAGAGATTTATCGGAGAGAAACAGGTGTGAAAAGAAAAAGGATTGCGCATGATTTGACAAAGTTTTGCCAGCTTGACAGGCAAAGTATGCTCCTTAAAGAGATCTGGAGTAAGGTAAAAACAGTTTAAACTTGTGCCATCACCTTATTCATTCAATGGCTGAATGTCATCATGAAAGCAGCTCCACCTAAGATTGAAAGCTAAGGGAAACCATGGCAAAGCTAACAGCTGGAAGATGTTGAATATCTGCATTCCTGGGCAGAGTGAGTTTTTTTGAAAGGGAATCTGGGTAAGTGTATCTGTCCCAGTATTTCAGCATTCACTAGTAATATGTTGGGTGATTGTGTTTAGAGATGAATATTGATTAGACCAGAAAAAGAGGGGTTAGTCAAGAGCACTAAGTCAACAATTCTACTGAGTAGCCTATAACAGTGTACCATCATCAATTTCTTAGGTAACTGGAATTATCAGCAGAAGATCAAATTTTGAAAATATTATTGGATATTACTCAAGACCTCTGAAGTGCCAAAGAATATTGTTATTCATGTTTCATTCCAAAGAAATTGCTTCCAGGGTGATAAGTCAGTGCCTCTGCTTGTGATGGTCCATTACAGATCACACAGGCTTAGTCGAAATGAAGCTCAAAATGGCTCTTTTTTGGGATGACGAGAAACATTATTTCATATAGATGAAGACATGGCTATTTGTGGTGCTGCATCACTGTAGTTTTATGTCTTCTGAAACAGTTTTACAGTAGTAGTAGCCAGAAAGGAGAAAGACAAGTCCTCTTTTTGCAAGATTGTATTATGGCATAGTGCTTAAGATAGTGGAAGCTCTGGTGTTCTTCATCACTTACTGGTAATTTGGTGTTGGAAATATACCTAATATCTCTGTGCCTTAGTTTCCTCATCTACTAAACAGGGGTTACAATAATGTCTAACTCATGGGGTTATTGTGAGGATAAAATAATTTATGTATAGTCCCTGGATTAAGAAGAGCTCATTACTTGTACATTGTTGTTCTATTACTGTCTCCTCTTCCTCATTCAAAATGTGCTTTCCTATTGAGTCCTGTCACCTTCTCTACTAGAGTAACAAAATGTTCAAAAAACTTTGGAGGAGGGTAAAACTGAAAGATTTTGTTACTCTAACAGGATTTAGGATGCCTGCCATTGATCAGGTCTCTGGTTTTCAACATTGGGTTCTCAGTATTGTATGGGGAGTAAGAAATAGTTTCTGAGAAAAAGTCTGTTTGAGAAATGGACATTAAAATGGCCAATGAGGGGCTGGAATTGTGGCTCAGTGGTAGAGCACTCACCTAGTATGTGCAAGGCCCTGGGTTCGATTCTCAGCACCACATAAAAATAAATAAATAAATATTTTAAAAAAAGGTCAATGAAAACACAAGCACATATAAAATTTAATTCTATATCATTTCAGCACTTACTACATCAGCCCGATCAAACATAAATGAGTAGGAATCTAATTTTATTTTGCTACCATTGGCTGTTTTGATCACTGATAGACAATTCCAATTGGGTTGATAGTGTGAGTGTGTGAGTACTTATGTCAATGATATCAATAAGATGACATACTTGTTGTCTTAGATTCTAAAATATATTACACTAGATCATTACAAAGCAAGTTTAAAGAAATTTAAGTATGATATCATTGCCTTTCATTACTGTTATCTTAGTAATGCTCTTGACTACCAGATGTATCAACATAGCTAAACCAGGTAGAGCTGATGAATGCTTTGGGGAAAAAAAGCCATCAGGAAGGTTTAAACTTTTTAGCTGATGATATTTCAGTGAATTTCCCTCTTTATTGTATCATGATATTTAAACAAGTTGGTTAGGCTCATCCATTGACCTTCCAGGAATCTCCTCTTATTCATGAGGAAAGTAAAGTGAGTGCTGTTCCAGACACTTCTCTATCCTCTCTCCTTAATAGGCTCTTCTATAATATCACTTAGGATGAAAGGGTTCAATTATCTTAAAAGATAGCTGGGCCTGATCATGTGGGATCACATGTTATTTAGTTTTCAGGGTACAAAAAGCAGGCCTTTGGATTAAAAAGTACTTTTTGCTGCTCCATTAGACTCTTCTACTTGCTAGCGGAACATGCTTGTGTTCTGGGTGAGAGATGCATATACCATCTGTGCTTAAACAGACACTGACAGAGTATTACAATAGTCCAGAGTAATTCCTTAAAGTTAAATTCCTAGGAATTATTGATAATTACCACAAAATTTCCTACCTTATTTCATTATTTTTCTCCTTCTCATAACCCAGAACGCTAAAGGCCTGTTTCCTTGAGAGATATATGAATATGTCTGTGTATTCCTTACTACCAAGAACGAAAAAAAAAAAAAAAAAGGATTTAAACAAGTATTCCACTTTTAAGGCAGTGAAAGTATTTTCTATGATACTATAGTGGCTATTACATATTTGTTCAAACCCCTAGAATGTACACCACCAAAAATGAAAACCTTTATGGACTTTGGGTGATAATGGTGTTTCAATATGGGTTCATCAATTATAACAAATGTTTAGTGTTGATAACGTATTGCCCTAGTGGGGCAGGCTTTGCACGTGTGGGCACAAGAGGTATAAAAGATATCACTATACTTTTCTTTAAATTTTATTGTGAACCTAAGTTGCTCTAAAAATAATCTTTAAAAAAAGCCTTACTTTTTTTTTTGTACTAAGGATTGAACCCAGGGATGCTTTAATACTGAGCTACTTTGCCAGTCTTTTTAATTTTTTAAAATTTTGAGACAGTGTCTTGCTAAGTTGCTGAGGTTGGCCTTGAAATTGCAATTCTCCTATCGCAGCCTCTGGAGTTGCTAGGATTACAGGCGTCGCCACCAAGTCTGACTCGGTAATGAAGCTGAACGACCGTTTTAGGAATGCCCTCGAGATGGATTGCCTTGCACTGTCCTAAGGCTGGATGAACACCAACAGGAAGCTGTCCTCAGGTGTAGTAGGAATGCGTCCCCTCTCCTCGCAATATCCGTCTCTCTGCAGTGCCCTTGCTCCTTACTGCGCAAAACCCGCGTACACAGAAAAACCCAATCAAGGACGTCGATTTTTTTTTTTTTTTCTTTCCCAGTTCCTTTTGCCACCTCCCACTCCCGACAGACTGACAACCTACACTGCTTCCCTGAACTTCCCCTATTTTCCCATCTCCTCCCACCCAGCAGTACCCTCTGAGCCACGGCGCGGATGGAACACCGGAGGAGCCAGCGAGCATGCGCGACCGTCCCGAGCATGCTCAGTAACGCACGCGACGCCCCGGAGCTTCTCCAGCGAACCGTGCGCGACGCGGAGATCTCCGCGGCTACTGCGGGAGCGACAGGAAGTGAAGCGTCCCCGCCGGACGACCGCGGCGGCAGAAACCCAGGCGGAAGCGGCGCTGCGGCAACGACGTCAACGACGGGGGAGGCCGAGGGAGCTGAGCGCGGAGGGGACTTGTCCGCTCGGAAGCCGGATCCCGAGCCGGGCAGGATGGATCATCACCAGCTGGGGACTGGCCGCTACCAGGTGGTGAGTTCCCGGCCTCCTGGGACCTCGGGACTGACGCCCACTGTGGTCCCTGAATCCCTTTCCTCAGGTTATTCTTCGGGAGGATGTTCTAGTTAATTATTATTATTTTGGACCTCTGGCTTGGGCTTTTTCCCTCACACCTCTTCAGTTGGATTTCTGCTTGTGACTCTAATCAAGACCCTTCCCTCTTGCTCCATGTCTCCCCTTGGTCCCCTCATCCGCAACATATTCCACCCTGTAAGACAGTCTTACCACCGACACCGTAGAACTCATTTATTTCTCCTTATTCCCGGTCTCAGTCTCTCCCGAGACTGCCCAGACGATTTTCAACTGGAAACAGCCAAGTTCACATACCTGCCAGGAAGGTAGTCTCCGTCATAAATGGGATGGGTGGGGGAGGTGTAAGTACTATGTACTAGGTGGGCTGCAGATTTGGTAAAATTGCGGGTTAGGAATTGTGGAACTGTAGAGAATAGCTTTAGTGCTGGCCTTGCCTGCTCTCGTTAACCTTGTCATTTTGTCCTTTTCCATTAAGTTAGTTATTAAAAGTGATTATATTCATTCCCCCCCCTTCATTCCCACATGCTTTTTTTTTGGAGGGGGGGGGTGCAAGGAGCAGAAATGTTTTATTTGAAAAAATTCTGATCTTGTTTGAAAAATTAATTTTCACTAAACACAAGGTTTTCCGGTTTCAACTATATAAATCTCTGTTACTTTAAATGTTGAAATGTGTTGTTTGTTACTTTTTGTCAGTTTTCCTGTATTTTTTCCTTTGTGTATTAATTCTGATGATGTCATTGGAAATTCTTATTGTAAATCTTATTTAAAAGTGTACTCAATAATAAATGACAGTTCTGTTGCAGCTTGGTAGCATGTTAGTCTATAAACTTTGAGATGATAATTTAGTTAAACCTGTTTACTGAGGAAAAGGAGAAAAATGTTAATACCTACTGGTAATGATGCAGTTTATAGATTATAAAATTTTACAAATGTAGATTAGTTAATTCCATTATTTCATTCAAACTATTTGCATATTATTGTGAATTAAGAATTTCTATTAATAAATGCATCTTGACACATGAAGAGTACTGAAAGATGACATCTCAAGGTATGTAATTTTTCATTTTTCTACGGAAGAACTCACAGTACTTCAGTTGTCAACTTGTCTACCTCCTGTAAAACCTCCAAATAAATCAAGTTAAGAAATTTCTGAAAATTTATCAGTATTTCCAAAATGATTTGGGAAATACTGGTGCTAGAATAGAGGGTGTCTTTCAATTTGTCAGTGTATACACTTTTGGTGATTTTACTTTTTCTAAAGTAAATTACTTATTTTTGTAAACATTAGCAAAAATAAAATGCAATAGATAAATGTTGAATAATATTAGTGGTACTTTTTTCATTTTTCTTATCTTTCTGTTCTGTTTGTTTCTCTTAATGGTATGAAGTGATTTAAATTCTTTCTTTTTGGATGAATTTGCTTATTGGGATCAACAGTGTTCTCATACATAAGTCACTAATCAAAACAATTTTAACTGATGTAGCTGCACTTTAAATAATTTATTGTTACATTTGCTTTCAGTAGGTATTACCAGTTGAGACTATTTTTCAAAATTCCTGCTACCAAAATGTTGAAATCTGCTTTCAGGTTTAAAAAAAATTTTTCTTTTTTAGTTGCAGATGGACACAATACATTTATTTATTTTTATGTGGTGCTGAGGATTGAACCTAGTGCCTCATATGAGCTAGGCAAGTGATCTAGCACTGAGTTGTAACCCCAGCCCATGCTCTTTCAGGTTTCAGATACTTTCTTTTATTCTACTTCTTTCAAAAATAAGTGGATAATATCTTTTTTTTTTTTTTCCCTTCTGACATTGGGATTTGAATCCAGGGACACTTTACTACCCTTGCTCTTTTTCTTTTTTTATTTTGAGACAGACTCTGAGTTGCTCAGGCCACATTTGAACTTAGAATCCTCCTGACTTGTCCTCTCTAGTCACTGGAATTAGAAATTGAGCCACCATGCCCTGCTTACAATATCATATTTTATTGCCCCTTATTTTTTCAGTCCGAAGGTTTGACCTATATAGACTTTGAATGGGTGGAGGCATTCCTTGATAGCAGAGGGCAAAACTCAGTTATTCTAAAGATTCTACTGCCTTTAGGTGGGATATCAGTTTGTTTCTCCTGTAAGGCAAAGCAGTAGAGAATGTTAGCACAATTTAAATTTGCATTTTAATTTTTGTTATTTTGAAATTACATAGTAATTTCATCTATTCAGAATAACTCTTGGTTTTGTGAATGGTCTCATTAATAACTCTGTCTTGGTATATGTTACAGAAACAGCTAAATTTAAGTTTTATGTAGACTTAGAAGCTAGATTTCTGTCTCTGACTTTTAGGATGACCACAGCTGTTTTGTGACTGCTTTAGCGCACATGTGTGTGTGTGTGTGTGTGTGTGTGTGTGTCCGAACGAACTCTGGAATGGTTAATAAACTGGAGCAATAAACAACTTTGGTTGTTAAATGTTAAGAGATGACTAAGTCAGGAGACAGGCAGGTATCCATAGGAATGGAATGGTATGCCGTGTTATTTTATTATTTATTTAAAGGTTTAAAATTTAGCTCTCCATATTGGAAAACTGGCAGTGCTGCCCAGAACATCAGAATGACTTTCTTGCATTGATGAATAGATAACCTTTCTCTGGAAACTGCTTTTTCTATGGTTGCTTCTTCCCTTCCGTTGTTAAAAGGATCTGAATTTAGTTAAGTAAAGCAATTAAGTAAAAGAGTTAAGCAGTTAAATAAAACAGTGTAGAACTACAAAAAGTCTTGATTGTTACCCTTCTAATTTGAAAAAAAAATCAGGCAAGATAAATAGTTTTTTTGACTTATGGGAAATTTAGTTTTGCTTGGTCAGAAAACAACAGTGTCCCAAATTATTAAATAATTAACTTGTCTTGCAGCTGTTAGACCACATTCTAACTTTGATCTTCTATGTTTTAAAGGATCATATACCTCCACCAAGGTGACTACTAAGATTTAAAAGGTATTCTGTGTAGAAGTTAAATTGGCAGTTTTCATTGTTAGCAGTAGTTTCCCAGACTGTGTTCCAGAATGATGACAATAGGTATTCTTGGAAGATTTATAACATATACTAGCATTTTAAAATTACGAGAAATTCTATAGTAAAGACAGTGGTTTGGATTTGTTTATTTTTGCTCTTCCTCATCTTTGATCACAGTTGTTTTTTAAAAATTTTAAGATTATGTTAACATTTCCATTCTAAAATGTTAGTTTTCAATGAAACATGATTTGAAGTATTCACATTATGAAGATTTGAATACTTTGCTCTTGGATCTGGAGAATTAAATTTGCCTTTGATAAATCAACTAGAAAGGAAGCTTTATAATTAATGGCCAAAAACAGGATTTGGAGCTAGTTATTTTATAGCTCAGTGGTAAAGTGCTTGTCTAGTTTTCACTGAGGTCTTGGGTTTGATCACCAGTACCATAAAAACAAAAAACAGGTTTTAATGTCGTCTAGGCTTATATTTAAGTTGTGCTGTTTGCAATTTTTGAGATATTGCCTTAGTTACTTTGCATCTTGTCTTTTCTTTTTTGGTATCAGGGATTGAACCCAGGGGTGCTTAACCACTGTGCCACATCCTTAACCTGTTTATATTTTATTTAGAAACAGGTTCTCCCTGAATTATTAAAGCCTCTCTAAATTGCTAAGACTGTCTTTGAACTTGTGATCCTCTACCTCAGCCTCCCAAGCTGCTAGGATTACAAGCTTGTGCCACCATGCCTGGCCGTTACTTTGCATCTTGAAGCTTCAGGGTCCTCATATAAGTGCCATCTCATTAGGATAGTGTAAGAAGTACCGAAATATATATAAAACATAGACTGGTACATGATAAATAAATGCCCTGTTTACAAGCTAATATTTTAGTCTGTTAAGGTTTTGTGGTGGTTGGCAGAAAACAGGAAAATCCCAAATCAAAGAAAAATAACATTACTCATGGCAACCTGAACATCAGCATATTTGAATAGATTTCTCTTGTTCTCAAGTTCCAAGAACCTATAATGGGTGTTCAGATGGACATAAGCAGGGGATTTGTTTCATAATTGAGGAATGCAGAGCCAAGGGTGCATTCCCCTTTAAAGCCAGCTTACAAATATTGTAGCAGACAACAAACAGGCTAGTTTACCTCTCCTTTGGACAGTTACATGCTGTGGTTGTCTTGATCTTTTTTGCCTATGTAGCTTATTACAAAAAACAATTCAGTATCAGGAAATGGAAAGCTTTGCAGATGGCATACTCAGCAAGAATGTGTGGGGACAGTCAAGCCCACGTACATGTTCTGGAAAAGATAAAATAAGGTGATTTTTCAGGTGAAGTAGCTTGCTTTCATTTTCCATCTTAAAGGAGTATTATAATCTTTTACTTTATGTTGCTCTGTAGTTATCATCCTCTCTTCTTTTTTGTGGGGAAAGGGGGTACTGGGGATTTAACTCAGGGGCACTCAATAACTAAGCCACATCCCCATCCTGATTTGGTATTTTATTTAGAGACAGGGTCTCACTGAGTTGCTTACTGCCTTGCTTTTTGCTGAGGCTGACTTTGAACTCACCATCCTGCCTCAGCCTCCTGACCCATTGGGATTATAGGCATGCCCAGCCATCCTCTCTTCTTGACCCACTCTGATTTCTTTGATCTTCATTTAGTTCCTTTGAACTTAGCAATATGCTTTAGCTGACTTATAGTTTTACTACACCCCCTTTACATAATCAAGGTTACCTAGTTGCATAATCTAATACTTTTTAGTTCTATCTTGCTTGAGTTCTGTGTTATATATTGATACTGTGAACTTTATTCTTAGGAGTTGAAAGAATTGTGCCGTTAAATTCTATATACCATATATATAAATTTTAGGGCCTGTAGTTAGCAGTTCATTTTATTGTGTTTTTGTATATTTGTCAATCAAACTTATTTTTTGATTCTTTAAAAAGTAAGTTGCATATGTCAGTGTACTTCCTGAAAAATCACATACTTGTCAAAAGCCTAGAGTTCACTATTTATTTATAGTTCTTTTTCTTTGGGTTAAAATCAACATAGACCAAAATACACAAATGTAACATCCCTGTTGAGTGAACTTTGATCCATGTAACTGTGTACTACTTTGAAAATATAGAGCAGAGGTCAGCTAACTACAGTCCAAATCCTGTTTTTATAAATAAAGTTTTATTGGAACACAACCAATTCATTTACAATGGCAGAATTGAGAATTTGAGGCAGAGCCTATAAAGTCTGAAATATTTACTATTCTGCCTGTCTTGTCTTGGGCTGCCATGAAAAGGATTAGATGAGTGGCTTAAACAACAAGAATTCATTTCTTAAAAGTTTTGGAGGCTCAGAAATTTAATATCAAGGTGCTGGAGAATTCAGTTCTTTGGTGTGGGCTCTCTTTTTAGCGTGGAGATGGCCAAAAGTTCTGGTCTCACTTTTTTTTTGAAGACAATTCCATCATGGGGACCCTTTCCTTATAACCTCATCTAAACCGTCTTATCTCCAAAAGGCCCCACCTTCAAATATCACTTTGAGGTTCAGGGCTTTAACATATGAACTTTGGGAAGATACAAATATTCAATCTGTACTCTTGCTCTTTACATGTACAGCTTATTGATCTGTTGCAGAAGATTATTTCAAAGGTCCTTTATGATCATTCCCAACAGATCAATCTCTGTTCCCTAAGTAATTATTCTGATTTTTTTTTACTTCAAATTATTTTTTCAGTTCTAGAATCATATAGCATATAGTCTACAAAGCTTCTTACATTCAGCATAATTTTTTTGAGGTTGATCCATTTTATTATTTATTTAGTAGCTCATCCCTTTTTATTACGAAATAGTTTTTCATAATATAAATTGTATGAATATACTGTAGTTTATCTAGTCCTCTATTGGTAGACATTTGGGTTGTTTTCAGTTTTTGCTATTAGAAGTTTTTGTACACATTTTTTTGAAGACGTGTTTTTATTTCTGTTGGATTGAATTATGAGATAATAGGATAGGTGTATTTATACTTATATAAGAAACTACCAGATATTTTCCCAAAATAGTCTTCCCATTTTACACTCCCACCATCAGTGAATGAAAGTTGTAAAATTTTGGTGTTGTCAGTCTTTCTAAAATTTTATCCATTCCACCAGCCTTATTTTATTTTTGAAGTTTAAAATTCCTATTCTTAGCTACAGGTTCCTGGAATGGGTCTTCCATATCTGTATAATGTCATATATCAGGAATCTGTTCTCTTAATTTGTATGCACTGATTACTGTAGTCTAGAGGACCTACTTATTATTAGTTATTCAACCATAGTGTATTCTCTCCTACTTCCCTGACTTTAATCAGTCCTGGTCTAGTTTGTTTGTCTTATAAAATCTTACTCTAAAATGTAAAAACTCCTTTGAATCTATAATTAGGAGAAGGAGACAGGGAGAGTTTCTTGCATCTGTCATCTGCATTAAAGCCAAGGAAAAATTGGGAATCACAGTATTAGAGAACTTGTTATACTGAATTAGGTGTTTTTATATCTTTCTACCTTTTAGACTAGTGCTTTTCTTCAAAGATGCTTTAGGGCTCTGTGAATTTCTGATTTTTATTTCATTTTTCAAATAAGTTTTAAACTTTTAAAAATTGTAATTGAAGAAATTCACACTCAGTTATTTTGTATACTTAGTTATACAGCAACACTCAAACATATTGTTTATGAAGTTGTCATATATAGCTTGAAGACCACTATTGTGTTCATTTTTGTTACCAGGGTGAATCGTTTTTAAATGGATCCAGACTAAAGTTTCTCTTGCTATTTCTAAGCATGTCATAATAATAACTGTGTGTGTCATTGATTTGATTGAATGTAGCTCATTAAAAAAAATTATACATATGAGCAAATTGCTTCAGCGCAGACAGGTGTGTTGGCTCACACCTGTAATTCTAGCTACTCAGGAGACTGAGTCAGGAGAATTACATGTCTGAGATCGGTCTAGTCAATTTAGTGAGACCCTGTCTCAGAAATAAGAAAATTAAGAAGCTAGGGTTGTAGCTCAGTGGTAGAGCACCACTGGTTTCAATCCCCAGTACAAAAACAAACAAACAAAATCAACAACCTGAATGATGCTGAATTAAATGCTAGCCTTTGTTAGCAGTTCATGGTCTAGTAATGGTGTAATGTATAGTAATGAGTCAATGCATTGGAGTTGCATCATGAAAAGGCTACATAATATAGGTAGTGTGTAGGCTTATTTTATGTTTGGAGACTCATCAAATTTATGCTTAAGATGGAAGCAGTTTTTAGACATCATAATTGGTTAACTATGAAACATTTCCTATAACTCATTTATTCATTTAGTCAATACATAATATCTTAGAAAATATTTCTACCTGCCAATTTTTATGTTAGGAATTGGTGAATAGGACAGTTAAATTCTTGTCTCATGGCTCTTTCTTTATTGGAGGGAGGCAGATAAATAAGTAACCATCATTTCAGGTAGTTAACAAGTAAGTATAGTTTCAGATAGATGTAGGCAGTTTGAAGAAAATAAAGCACGTTAGTGGAATAAGTAATAAATTTTATCAATAATGAAACAGCAAAAATAGAATAGTAATTACTTGCATTATGTCAAAACTGTGTTGAGAACTGTGCTAAGTACTTTATACATATCAACACATTTAATTCTCAGAACAACTCTGTGAAGTAGATAGTGCTATAATCATCATTTTGTAAATGAATAAAATGGGATGCAAAGAAGTTAAATAATAGGCCCAGCTGTGATAAAGCTGGTATTTAGACTTTGTTGTTTTAATTTTATATTGCTTTGTGACAAAATACTCCATCACAAGCATTTTGTTATCTTTCAGGATACCAAGTGTTGAGGCTATAAGTAAACAAATTTCATGGGCTGACTGTGATCAGTAGAGCAGTTCTTTTGCTCCATATGATGTTAGTTGGGGCTACATCTATTTTGAGGCTTGACTGCTTTGGATCTTCCAAGATCCACTAACTTGACTGGCAGTTGATACTGAGACTGTTGACTATCACATCTCAGTTCTCTTTCTGCTTTGTCTGTGTGTCCTCTTTATATACCTTCTCAATGTGACTTTGGCTTCTGACTGCATAGATGTAAGAAGAAGCTGCCATCCTTCCTAAGGCCTGGAACTATAGATTCAGAATGTCATTTCTCCTTCATCCAATTGGTCAAAGCAGTTTAAGGGCAGCCCAGATTCACAGGGAGAGGGAATAAGCTTTCATATCAGTTGGGGAGAAGGTTGCATTTACATGCAGGGAAGAAATTGATGGATGCCATCTTTGAATTAGTCAGTTTGACACCTTAGTAGGTAGATATCAGGATAGTCTGTTACCTCCATGCACTTGTGACAGTCAACTGAGACTTGGTTGCTCTACCTCAGATTCAAAGATCCTGTTTTAGTTGACAAGTATTGCAGGTGTAATCATGACCTGTGGAAATTAGTTTGTTGGTTTAGGAAATAGGAAGAAAGCTATGTGGCTGTAGCAAGGTGAATGAAATGGTTTACAGTGGAATGGGACAAAACAGAAATAAGTTGTGTGCTGAATTTGATAGAATAATGGAACTCTCATTTGTAACTCCAGTTTATAATTTTTGCTTCATGAAAGTAAAGTGAGTCCAGCTACATAATTTACAAGACCCAATGCCAAAAGAGAAAATATGGGACTCTGGGTTGGGGAAGTCAGTCTCTCCTTCTAGTAGTCTGCTGTCCCAACTCATAGCAGAAAGACAGTCTCAAGTGTATCACAGTCTCCCTGCTAGGTCATAACCATCACCCAAATTGGTGATAGGCTAGAGACTCCTATGATTTGTTGGCTGAATCTGCCAAGGTGATGCCACCTTGCAGTGGAGATGCACTGCCTTGCTTTGCCCCTGGTTGTAGGGTGAAGATGGGGAGGTCAAACTGAGCCAGCTGACTATGAGCCCTTCCTAGAGAGGTAAACTGACTATGAGCTGAGGTTCTAAGTCCCTGTTCCAGCATCAGACCCCTCTGGAGTTCACTTGTAAAACTCATATTCATCCAAGTGCCCTGGGCTATACCTCAGGAGGCTGAGGCAGGAGGATGGATTGCAGGTTCAAGGCTAGCTTCAGCACTAAGTGAGGCCAGTTAGATCCTTTCTCAAAATAAAAAAGGCTAGGGATGTAGCTCAGTAGTAAAGCACCTTTTGGTTCATCCCCAGTACCAAAACAAACCAAAAAACAAACCAAAAAAACCCCCAAACAACAACAACAACACAAAACAAAAGTACCCAACAACAATAACAAAACCCCTCAGATTCAAAGATAAAACTATTAAAGATTTCAGAACAATGATCACAAAACATAATACCCCAATCACAGAGCCCTCTTGAGGAAGTGGGGGACTGTGTGACTGCAGTCATCACATGATCATAAGGAAGGCCCTGAAAGTAGTTTTACTACTGGGATGGTGGTTGTGATGGTGGTGATGATGACATAAGTCAGGAGTAAGTAAACTTTTATTAGTAAGGGCCAGATAGCAAATATGTTAGGCCTTTCAGGCCTGTGATTTTTGCCATAGCTATTCAGATCTGTTCTTGGAGAGCAACAATATCTATATCAAGATATAGAAAACAAATTAATGTGGCTGTGTTCCAATAAATTTTATTTACAAAAACTGATTGGAAGATGAGTTTGCCTTGCTGGCTACAGTTTGTCTACCCAAGTGTAAATGATATGGGAATGTACCTTTTACAGGCTTAAAGCTTTGATACTTTGAAGGATGTTTCTGAGAAATTAGGTTTTGCTTTTTTTTTTTTGGCCTAGTTTTTAAATCCTTAGGAATATGGTGAGGTTGTTTTGCACCTTTTCTTTACCTGAAAATAAGTTGGACAGGCTCTTACTCTTGTTACTGGAAATAGGATGCAGAGAAGTGGGTAGTGGAATAAAGTATAAAACTCCTTGTGAGAATGGCAAAGACAAATTTCTAAGTCTGGTGAAGTCCTCTTCATTTTAAGTGTTCACCTCATTGAGGCCATTGTTATTCACCCTGTGTAAAAGCACCATTCATATCCCTTTCATAGTACTCTCTATCCCCATTTTGTTTTAGCTTTTGTCCATTATACTTTGAACCATCTGATATTGCAAATATTTTACTTATTTATTTCCTACCTCTCTTCTTCTCTCTGAATGTAAGCCTCATGAGCGCAGAGAAATTTTTGTTTATTTTGTTCAGTGCTGTATCTTTCCATACCTGGCTTATGTTACCACTCAATAAGTATTTGAAAAGAATGAATGACTAAATGAATGTTGCTAGCTGAAGATCTTGCCTTTGTTAATATTTATTTATTTATTTTTTTGCTATGAGTCTTGGATTCTTTAAGGTGGTGGTGGTGGTAGTTTTTTTGCATTCTTTTCCACTTTAACATACATTGTCTCCCTCACCCCATAATGCCCCCATGAGTTGTTCAGTAAGTAATGCAGGAAGCCATAATGCAGTAGCCCTGGCTGAATAGTACTTATCTTCATTAACTATGAAGTTGTGGGTACTGCTTTGATTTTGTTCATTTGTTTTATATTGATTACTTAGTGTTTATGTTCTTTTTGGTCCTTAGTATCTGACTTACATTTTAAAACATTGTCTAATTTTATGTGTATTGATAATATATTGTTTTAGAATTTTAAAAGTATTGTATATGTAGTTCTGAAATAAGTTTAATAACTATGGAATACTTTCTGCTGACATTTATTAATTTTGAATTTATTGACAAGATCATTGTAATTAAGGCCAGTCTACTTACCATATTATTGTAAATCATCATTATGTCTGTGTTTTCAGGCTATGTCGTTATGGATTCTTTGAAAAGTTTGATCACTTAGCTGGAATTAAGGTGTGGGTAAAATTCTTGTTAAAGACATGCCAAATGCAAGTTGGGAAATGCTGCACTAGCTTTAAGATTTACTATCAGATTATTTCAAGGTTTTGACTTACTTACTTTTAAGATTTGTTTGAACATGAACAGTTTAATGCTTTAAAAGTTCAGGAATGTGCTGTGTTTTAAAAGTTTGTCTATGATGTTTCTCCAGAATTACCCATAACATTATATGAAAAAATTGTGTTGTTTGGATAGAGGCTTTGAGAGTAATGAAATACAACTGGAGTTTTTTTTTTTGTTTTTTTTTGTTAAGAGTCTCTTAATATGATGGGGCTAACGTCTTTACTGATTTTGGAGGGTCTTAAGAAATGTAGGCTGTAAGATATTAGAATGAAGAAATTCAGTAGTGATAGTTTTAGTACAACATTTGTTCTCCTCACCCGGAGAGCTTTCATTTATATCAGATGACTTTTTGTGTGATTTCCCTAAAAAGAGGAGGAGTCTCAAGATTATACTTGAGACTCTTTTCAGTTTCAGTTTGTTATGTTTGAATAGCAACACAAGCCCTTGCTTATTACCTTATTTCTACTTATTTTTTTAATTGCATCACACACTTCAGCCATGTTTTGAACTATAATACTCGTGTTCTCTGCTGTCTGTAACCACCGCCTCTAACCTTGCCCACTTTGTCTTGTGGTTTTTGAATGTAATATTCCCCTTTTCTCTCTCCTATCTCCCTCCTCTGGGAACTGATGTCTATTCTTTATTAACATTTATGGTGTTTTAAAAATATTATTTAGTTGTAGTTGGACATTTATTTATTTATTTTTATGTGGCGCTGAGGATCGAACCCAGTGCATTACATGTGCCAGACAGGCGCTCTACCATTGAGCCACAACCCCAGCTCCAATATTTAGGTTTTGATGTTATTTTCTCCAGGAAACCTTATCTAACCCTCTGTATTCACATTGCTATTTCCCACTTTTCACTTCCAGGTTTGTGTATGCTTTTATCATGCTGCACTTATACTTGTTATAGCCCTTCCTTCATGGTATATATTTCCCCACTGGCTTGTAAACTTAGTAGGAAGTAGGACATAGATCTGTTGTGTTTATAACAGTATATTGCATTGTTTCTGACTTCTTTATTATAGGTGCAGAATAAACACTTATTGAAGAAATAAATGAATGCATTTTATGAATGATTGCAAATGTATGTATGGAGATATGGATATATTGTCATATTTATAAAGAGGTGTATAGTTTTAAAGATTCTGTCCTGGAAAAGTAATAATGTATTGTGTAATCTATATAGTATTGATATTCTTGATGTCTATAATTAGGTATGTAATTTGCTCTTAGAATATTGCTATTACAATTTTTAGATGAATTCTGGTGTTTTTGCCTAATTCCTCTTCTAACTAGTAGTTTGCATTTGCAAGATAGTAACCGTAGTTAGATTATTTGGACACCCATGAAAAGGAAAAGAAATGTTTCTAAATACTGTGGAAATAGAAAAATCTTTAGTTATCATTTTCTTCAGTCTTCTCATTTTATAGAAGACAATCTAAGGGAGATTCTGTTCAAGGTTATGCAACAAAGCGTGGAGGACAAATTTTATTACTTGTAAACATATCAACAGAGTTAAAATACATCAAAGATCCTGAGAAATAAAACTTTCATTACAGTTAACTTTCTTTTATTTATAGTAATGCCAGACGTGGGGAGGATGGGTGGAATAGCATTAAGAGGCTGTTAGTCACCCAGCAACCGAGTGAACTCAATGGTTGTACAGAACTAACAACCCAATACTGGAAGATTACTTCTGCTTGTAGGCAAGTTTTCTTTAACCCTCATATGTTAAATATGCCAAATAGAACATATACACCATTTAAAAAGTTCAAATAGCAAAGACAAATAATGAGAAATAGCAATCTTCTTTTGCACCATTTGTCCTTTATGTCTTTCTCCTCTAAAGAAAATGACCTTTACTCTGTTAGCTACTTTATTTATTCAACTTTGTATTTTTAATATCTATATTCAGTTACTTGCTGATTTATTAATTTTACTTGGCTTTCTTAAATGTTTACTTTCTCTACTAGATCATTTTCTCTATAGTCCCACCTCTTGTGTTTAACTCTTGATTCCTCACTTAAAAGCATTGTGACTTTGGGCCAGTTGCCAAATGCTACAGTTTTCTCATCTATAAATTAAGGATACCACAGGTACCTGTCTCATAGAATTATTATGAAGATGAATCACATTATTTATAAATGTGTTTAATTTGCCCTTTTCCCCTAGATTTTCCCCTCTACTTTTATTCTGTGAATGAGAATGAACTTCTAAGATTTTTTCCTTTTAAGTTTGAGTCCTTTTAATGCTTAATACATCCATCTTGGTGATATACTATATGCACATAAGAATGTATAATTTTCATTTCCTATGTTTCTATTCATACTTGAATGAATGAATTTTTTTTTATGATAGATTTTTTCAGCCTAAAAAACTTCCTTTTAACATTTCATAAAGTCCAGATCATCTGATAATTCAGTCTTACAGCTTTCCTTTATATGAAAATATCTTTATTTTGCCTCTATTCCTGAAGTAAATAAATAAAAATATACTTTTGGGTATAGAATTCTTGACTCAACTCTTTTAGCTCTTAAAGGTATTCTTCCATGTCTTCTTTCTGTCATGGTTCCTGATGAGAATTCTGTAATTATTTGAATTATCATTTCTTTATATATGATATATTATTTTTCTCAGGATACTTCTAGTAAATTATCTTTATCTTGATTTTTTCTAGTAGTTTTATTATGATGTGTTTACTTGTAGTTTTCTTTGAATTATTCTGTTTTGGTCTAATCAAAATTGAATTTGTAAATTTACTACTTTTATAAGTTTGAGAAATTATGTCTATTATTTTTTCTTGTTCAAATCTCTCATTTCCTTTAAGCATCACATTTCACATTTCTTTCTTTCTTTTTTAACATTTTAAGGGTTAATCGTTCCTGTAGCTTTTTTTTTTTTTTTTTTAACTCATTTTCTTTTCTCTTACAGGAGGTAAATTCTGTCTGCTTTAATTCACTGTCTCTTTCTTATTCTTTGTGCTATTGATTCTACCTAGTGATTTTTTTTTTGTTTTATTTTTCATTCTAAAGTTTTTATTTGACTTTTTTAAAAAAAATGTTTTCCATTTACCCAGTGAGATTTCTTGTCTTTTCATTCATTCCAAGGTAATTTTGCTTTACTTCCTAGACATAATTATAGTAGTTGCTTCATGTTTGGTAACTTAGGTTGAGTCATCTTGGGGTTGGCATTTACTGATTTCATTTTCCTTGGAGGATGACTTATATTTTCCATTATTGGTAGTAATTTTGGATTTAATCCTGGATCTTTTGATTTTTTTTTTTTTGTTGTACTCTGGAGAATGTTAATATTTTTTAGCAGGCAGTGAACACAGATTCAGATTGTAAATATTTTCTCACACTCTATGTATAGTGGTTCAAATCTTAGCTCAATTCCTTAGGTCTTTATTAACGTATTTGACTCCTACATATGGCGTGGTTTGAGGGTTAATAGTTCCTAGGAGAGGCAAGGAGGGAAAGAGGGAGGGGAGGGGAGAGAGAGGTGGAGACTATCTAGTATAGAGTTTTAAGATCCCTCTATATCCCAGAATGTTTTCCTTAATGTCTGGGATGCCTAGGTAGGTGTTTATTTTTATATTTTGTCCTGAGCTTAAAGTTGCAAAAAGTAGTAAACCTCCAGTGGGGGGTTTGGCTTTGGTGGCCACTGCCATACTGGAATTAAAGTCAAATGTAGATTTTTTTCCCTATTCTCTGTATTTAATTTTCTTCCTAGTATTTTTGTTTTGTTTTCCTTACCTGTTAGAGGTTTTCTTTCTTTTCTTACTTTATGTTTTCCTTTCCCCTTCTTCCAGAGGTTTTCTTTAAATTTGGGATTCTTTCTGTGCCTATTTATATCCTATAAACTATATTTACAACCAACCTTTTTTCTGGGAGTTTCCCAAATGTCAGTGTCTGCCATTTTGTTCAGGAAGCTATGGCAGTAGTTTAGGTGAGGTATATAATGGTAGCTTGGAGAGAAGGGTTGAAAGAGGCCGGTTAATAGGTACCAAGTTACAGTTAGATAGGAGGAGTGAATTCGGGTATTCTAATGCATACTAGGGTGGTTATAGTTAATAATGTGTATTTCAGAATTTAGCTAAAAGAGAGGATTTGAGTGTTATATACCACAATAAATAATAAAAGTTTGAACTGATGATTCTGTCAAAATAGCTCTTTAAAAAAAAGGTGGCTTATATTAGCAGCATTAAAGAGAAGTATATGAATGGAATTGAATGTGTATGTGTGTTTGTGTGTGTATGTATTCAAATTATCATTATAAATAATCATAAAAGTCAGCTTTTTGGGAGAGGTAGGATAGATTGCTACCTGGGAATTTTTATTGTAGTCATTTTCAAGTAGAGCCTGATTTAGAGACACCAGAACTGAGTTTGAATCTTGATTCTGCCTCTAATTATGTGTGACAATTCAGTTCTATTATGTTTGTTTCATTATCTGCAAAAAGGAGGATATCCACTTCAGAGGACAGTTGTTAAATAGGTAAATATGTAGGGTGCCTTTGTTTTAGTGTTTAAGCTAGTGTTTACTGAACATTCAGTGTATCAGGCATTGTTGTGTTTGTGATTTGTAAGACTATTTTGTAATCCTCACAACACTAAGAAAATAGTCTCCATAGCAAGAGCTTGTCACAAACACACACACACACACACACACACACACACAAAAAAAAAAGAACCTCAGACACTTTACCAAAGAAGACATACAGATGGCAAACAAACATATAAACAGATGCTCTACACCATTTTGAAATGCAAGTTATAACAACAGTGAGTTACCACTATACACCTAATAGGATGGCCCAAATCCAGAACACTTGACAACAAGAAGTGCTGGTTAGGATGTGGATCAACAGGAACTTTCATTTATTGTTGACTGGAACACAAAATGATACAGCTGTTTTGGAAGATAGTTTGGTGGTTTCTTACAAAGTTAAATATATTCTTCTTCTTGTTTTTGGTTGTAGATGGACATAATGCTTTTATTTTATTCTTTTTTTTTTTTTTTTTATGTGGTGCTAAGGATTGAACCCAGTGCCTCACGTGTGCTACACAAGTGCTCTATTACTGAGCTATAACCCCATTCTTAACGTACAGTCTAGCAGTCACTCTCCTTGGTATTAACATAAAGGAGTTGGGAATTATGGTCTCACAAAAACATGCACATGTATGCTTACAGTAATTGTCAAAATTGTGAAACAACCAAGATATCCTTCAGTAGGTGAATGGATAAATAAACTATGATACATCCAGATGATGGAAATGAGCTATCTAGACCTTAAAAGACATAGAGGAAATATATATATTGCTAGGTGATAGAAGCCAGTATTACAAATCTATATACTTTATAATTTCAATTATATGGCATTCTGGAAAAGCAAAACTATGGAGAGTAAAAAGATAAGTGCTTGCCAAGTGTATGATACTCTCAGATTGTATAGTTGTACAGAATGTATAGATGTAATTATATATTTGTCAGAATAGATGTAATTATATATATGTCAGAAGCCAAGAGTGAAACGTGATGTACACTGTGGACTTCAGATGTAGTGGTATGCCATTATAGGTTCCTCAGTTGTAATATGTACTACATTGGTGGGGAGTGTCTAATGGGAGAGGCTTTGCATGTGTGGGGCAGGGGTTATACTGGATATCTCTGTACTTTAGACTCTTTTTGTGAACCTAGATCTCAAACAATAATGATATGATGAATAAGTATAGGGGAACGTGATTAACTAACAGCAGGAGAAACTGAGCAAGTAATAGTGTGTATGTATGCATGTGTGTTTGTCTTCTGATATTCTGAAGTTATTCAGTTTATATGTTTAGATTTATCAACCAACTGTTTAGAATATTTGCTTTGGCATATAATATTTTGATGGATGAACCCTTTAACTGTTTGTAGTGGTGGCCTGGCACTTACTGCTTCCTGAATGAATCATCAACAACAGCATGTTTTAGCAATTGATGTTACTGTATTTAATTTTGCTTGAGGATTTTGGTTTTAGTGTCTCTGGGTTTGTAGGAGGAAAAAAATTAAATGTTCTATGAAGGAAGTTGGTGTTTCGAGTCTGGTGCTAGCTCTCTGCTTTACCTGTGATAGAATATGCTAGCATTTATTTTTCTTCATTCTTCTTGATGTAGTCCTAGTATTATACAGAGCAGTATTATGGCCTTGCCTCAGAGCTCCTAGTTATTAGAAGCTACAAGTTTTGGGGATTGATGAGATGGGATTTGTACCTGTTTCCTGTACCCAATGTTATACCTGGAACATGTTAGACATTTAGTAAGTGTTGGTTGTGTGGTTGATTGATGACTAATTGATTGAATGAGAATGCATGAATCATGGGAAGAAAATGAGTCTCAAAGAGGTTAATAACACAGTCAAGGTTTTCCATCTAGTAGGTGGTAGACCTGTATCTTAAATTTAAATCTGACATCAAAACATATTGTTTTCTAATTTATTGTTTTAGCACTATCTGATCTTCTAAAAGAATACGAATTCAAATAAGACAATGCATTCATTTTTAAAATGACAAATGAATACTGGTAACAGTGGTTTTGTGCTTTAAACCCCTGTGAATGTAATTAAACTAAACCAATTACACACGATCTAGCTTCACTCTAGTCTCTTTGTATCAAACTTACTATCTATTGTTAAGGTTCAGCTAAGAATCTTAAAAAGTTGTCAGAGGAAAACAAGGACCCCTACAAAAGGAACAGATGACTGGTCAAAGGTAGGAGGAAAACCAGAAGGGAATAGTTCTCTGGAAGCTAAACAAAGAAACTCATTAAAAATATAGTCAAGTGTTTTGATTATATTGAAGATTTTAGCTAGGCGGAGGACTGAAAATGGGCTTTTGAATTGAACAATTAAAAGTTCATCATTCTTAGCAAGAGATGTTTGAGTAAAAGCCAGATGGTAATGAATTGGGGGAGGAAATGAGAATTGGAAGTATAGAGAATGAGATTGGATAGATACCTTTTTTTTCCCCTTTCAGGATGTTTGTCACCGAAAGAAGGGAGAGATAGAAATAGTTTAAAAAGCATGAGAAAAGTATTTTTAGCTAGGGGCAGGTTTTTTAAAAGTATGGTGCGAATAAAATGTGTGTGTGGGTAGAGAGAAGTAAGTCAGTGTTGAAAGGAGGAAGAGATATCCTTTAAAGAAAAATTCCTTTGATAAGCAGGATCTTCTCTGTATATTGTCTGGCATTTGGGAGTGAAGAATATAAGTTAGGAGGGGTGCCATAAGGCTAAGTTTAGAGCTGTAGGAGAGAAGTTGAAGGAATTTTTGCTTGAAAGCATATTTTCATCTCTAAAGTTGGAAGCAAAGATTTTGACTGCAGGTTCCATGATAGGAAATGGGTAAAGGAGAATGGTGGTGTTGAAATACTTCTGTTGGTGAGGGTTAATAGTGAGAACCCTGCTGGGCTTGGAAACTAAGTTCCTTGTGGCACCAAATCGTTTGTCTCATTTGTTTTTCACCCTCCACAGGCATGCTTATTCCAGATGATTGGGTCTTGGTGGGGTAACTGCAACTGAGGTACGAGGACTAGGGAATTGGTGGTACTGGTGAGTGTCATGTAAGTTTTTCATTTTATTATCCAGGTTACAACAGGATAGGTGTTGTATTGGTCAGCTTTTCATTGCTGTGACCAAAATACCCAACAAGAACAACTTAGTGGAAGAAAATACTTTGTTTGGACCTTAGGTTTCATAGCTTTCAGTGCACAGTCATGAACTCCATGCTCTGGACCTGAGTTGAGGTAGAAAATCATGGGGAAGAGTATGGTGTAGGAAACCTCTCAGTTTTTGGTAGTCAGGGAACATAGAGAGGGGAAGGAGCCAGGGTGACAAAATATAATCCCCAGGGGCACACTTAGTGACCTGACTTACTGCAGCGGTACATCTGTCTATGGTTGTTACCCAGTTGTTCATTCAAATTAGGATGGACTGATGAAGTTCCAGCTCTTATAATCTAATCATTTCACCTCCTATGTTAACACAGGAGCTTTGAGGGGACATCTCATATCCAAACTATAGCAGAAGGTAAAATCAGATGCTAGTGAATGAGGGTCACAAACAATAGACTTAGTAGGAGTGAGAAAACTAGATTTAAGGCTAGGAGATTGTGATCAGAAACTAAGATGTACCAATTTATTGTTTTGGAGAGGAAGCACTTCTGAATGATGACCAGGCCAGGGAATCTGCCAGGGGAGTAGAGAACTGAGGTCAACTCCAGATACCATTAATTCTTATTTTATAGGTGAAACATTAAGATGGTTTAGCTTTCTGTTACTAAAGTAGGATGTAAAGTCAAGGGAATCACATTGAAGTGGGAGCTGGCTTTAGGTCTTTTTTTCCTAAGGGTGATTTGGGCTGTTGTAAATATTACTTGTCAAGAACAGGGTGAAAAGGGTCTGGCAAACTGCATGGACACTGTGAACTTGAAGACAGGCTTTTGATCTATTATTGACAGTATCCAAGGAAAATTACTTGATTGTCTTGTTCCCATGTAAGGGGAGGTGTGGGTATGGGAAGATTCACATTCCTATTTATAAGGGCTTCCAGGGATGTAGAACCATCTAGGGAATGTTGGATTTCTATTAAATGTGGAGAGATTATTTTATGAAGTGACTGAGTGTGTAGAGGAGTTAATGATCATATAGGGTTTCTAGAGACATTGGAAATTGGTAGGGCCTCAGTTGTACAGTTTTAACTTACTGTATTTGTTTTCATGCAGCATTAAATTTTTTTTTATCATTTAGGAAAACTTTATTTAAAAATAATTTTAGAAATAAAAAAATGAGTGGTAAAAACACTTGAGTTGCTGTGTACCATTCACCCAGTTTCCCCAAGTGATAGCATTTTACTATATTTGCTTTTTGATATTCTTTTTATTTATATGTGTATACACATATTTTTCCCTGAAATACTTGAAAATAAATGGTAGACATTAGGTCTCTTTGCATTTAAAACTTTCTTTATACATTTTCTAAAACAAAACATTCTTTTATGTAGTAGTATAGTGTAATTTTTAAAAGGTTTAACATTAACACAGTAATCTATAAAATATAGTAAAAAAAAGTAAAAAAAAAAAAAAAAAAAAGCTTGCCAGCAACCATGTTACATATTTTGTCTATGAACAGTCATTTTGAAACTGTTAACATTTTTTCTTATTTAAAATTGGAATAGTGTATGGTTCATACCCCTCAAAACTTTTTAACTTCCTTTACATCATATCATGAGCATTTCCTTATGTTGTTAAGTATTCTTTAAAAGCAGTATTTTAAATGCTGTATATATTCCATTATATTAGTAGTGTTTATTTTGAATGAATAGGTTTTTTTCTAGTTATCTATTATAACATTATGATGAACAGCTTTATAAAGAAATCTTGTTTTAAATTTCTGATTAGTTTCATAGGTTTGGTGTTACAATTGGAATTATTAGGCTGAAGTGTGTGAATGTTTTAATAATAACCTTTTTATTTTTATAGATGTGATATATTATTTAGTTTTTAAAATGTTGGCAGTGTAAGTATAGACACAAGCAGTCTAGGCACCTAAATCTTATTAACCAGAAATAATGTATGATAACATCTGACGAACAGCATTTCATTCACGCTTATGTATAAGTAGAAATAATTTTATAAGAATGAGATAATGTTATTTATGCTGTTTTTAAAAATAAGAAGTATGATTTTGTTTGAATTTACTACCAAAGGCAGAAACCTTAAAGAACTCCTGAACTCTAGGAAAAGTTTTTTTTTTTTTTTAACCACTGAGCTCGTACATGATGTAAAATTTCACTAAAGTTAAGACATGAGTATAAAAATCAGCAAGAAATTGGAATTTTAAAAAACTGCATGTTTAAATTTTATATATTAGAGGTCAAATATCTGCCATGAAACATGAAGCGTTACTAATTATTTTCTCTCATTTCTTCTTTCCTCAGTTATAATTTTTATACTATTGATATTTTTATCTTTCAAGGTACATAATATTTACTTTCTTTACCAGAAGTTAGTCTTTAGCTCTATATTTAGCTTTGGTTCTGTATTTAAATGGATTTAGTGCTTACCACCATATCTTTACTCCTGGCTTTTCTGTTCTGTGCTTTTAATTTTGATTGATTTTTCTTTTTTTTTTTTTTTTGATTGCTTGGGTTTTGTTGTCCTGGAGTAGTTTTATTTCAAGAAAACAATGGGTGGTATGTGTTCCCTGACTTCTTTAATGGTTTAATTTTTTTTTTTTTTTGTACCTGGGATTGAACCCAGGGGCACTCAACCACTGAGCCACATTCCCATTCCTATTTTGCATTTTTTAAATTTAGAGACAGGGTCTCATTGAGTTGCTTAGTGCCTCGCCATGGTCAGGCTGGCTTTGGACTCCTGCTTCAGCCTCCCGAGCCACTGGGGAGTGTTACAGGTGTTCGCCACTGCGTATGGGTCATGTTTGAAAATCTCTCTTTTGACTAGTCATGGAAGAAAACTTGGCTCTTTTTTTTTAATTTAAACACAACTCTGAAACATTTCAAAATAAAGTATGGAAAATAATATAAAACTTAGTTCTATATTCACCATGGAGATAATAGATTTTATCATTTTGCTATGTTTGCTTTAGATCTTGAACTTTCCTCAAAGTCTTCCTTTCCATGTTTTCTCGTCTTCTCATTAACATGCTGAAGTTGATATTTATCCTTGTGAATGTTTTTCTGCTTTATTTTTACTGATTATATTTGTATTTCTATGCAATCTATACTTTAGTTTTAGATTTTTATAACAGTGTATTTGTTACATGTATTACAATGTATTTTGCTATTTTTTAATTTTTGAATTGGCTTTATTCACTTAGCATGTTGTTAAGATTTGATGATTAATACAGATAAAAGTCAACAGTTTCAATTGTTGAATTGTTATATAAGTTATAGAGTAAAATTTTTCATTACCTTGAGCATTCTTTATGTCGTATGTGAGAGTTTTCTAATGCCAACATCTAGAAGTAGAATTATTTGGTCTGCATTACCTGAAGTTGCCAAATTGCTCTTCAAGGAGATTGAATTAGTTTATTATATTCTTACTAACAATAGATCAAGTCCATCCTTTCCAGCATATGTTTTACTTCTTTAATTACTAGGAACATTTTTAGTAACACTTCATCTTTCATGGCAGATATTTGATCTCTAAAATTTAAAATTTAAACATGCAGGTTTTAAAAAAATTCCAGTTTTTTGCTGATTTTCATATCCATGTCTTATTAAGTTTAGTAAAATTTTACATCATGTAAGAGCTCAGTGGTAAAAACAAAAAAACAACAACAAAACCCCCCCCCCATACTTGCATGATGTTATTGCATGTGTTTTTCCAATGAAATTAGTTTTTCTAGACTTATTTTTACTAATTTGCACTAAAAAATTGCCCCTTCTGTGACCTATTTCAAGCTCTTGCCCTTATATATTTTTTTTACTATTGTGCTTTTTTTTTCTTGTATGAATGAAAAGTCCTATGTGTGAACATTTATAATTTTATTGTACCATATAAGTCACTGATGCTTCCATCAGTGTGTGAAGAGTTGTCAGGCAGCTTAGTTTATCTCTAATTCAGGGACCTTAACCTACTTTTTTTTGTGATGAGAGAGTGTGAGCATCTTGTAATCTTTTTTTTTTTTTTTTGACTGTTTACTGTTGACTGTCTTTTCTATTTGTGGAAGCATGGTCATCTCTAGTTATTCTAAAGACTTGGATGATGGTGTTGGAGTTTATATTTGTTTTGTGGGATACTTATTCAGTGATCTATGGTTTTTGGAAAACAGTTTCAATTTAGTAAATTTGGGATACTCAATTATTAAATTGTAGTGACTGCCTTACAGCAATAAAATGATTAAATATTTCAAGTTTCTACTATATGTAAGTACTATGGAATCATATGTATGAGGCATGGTACTTGATCTTGATATGTTCAGTGCACATGGTGTTTGTTACTTGAGTCATCTCTCTGTTGGTAAGAGAAAAACTCCAATAAGCTTAGAAAGCTGTGCATTTAATGAGAAACCATGCCTTAAGCTCTACACCCTATTTTAGGAGTTACCAAAATGAACAAAACATACTTCCTAAGTTTTCAAAAGCTAATAATCTGATTGGAAAGACAGAAATATCCTCAACCAGGGTCCTTCAGCCCCCAGGGCTTCATAAAGTAGCACATACTTTCAACAGGGTGTTTCCTGAAAGAAAATGATTACAAAACTTCCTAGCTCTTGTTTTTTGTTGTTTTGTTCCTAGATAGTTTTGCTTTTCTTTCTTTCTTTCTTTTTTTTTAAATTGTTGAAGATTCAGATTCTGATTGCTGAAAGGGTGCATATTTTAAATTCATGGATAGCTATTTTAATATTTTTTACTATGCTTTAATGTTAGAGATCCCAGTCCTTATTATGAAGCATACTCTTCAGGGCATTTTAGTTTTTTTTTTTTTTCTTTTTAAATTTATTTTTTAGTTGTAGGTGGACACCATACCTTTATTTTATTTTTATGTGGTGCTGAGGATGGAACCCAGTGCCCCATGCATGCTAGGGAGTGCTCCACCTCTGAGCCACAACTCCAGCCCCAGGCCATTTTAGTTTTTAAACTTTACCATCTACCACATTTGCCAATGTATTTTTGATTCGTGCAAATCAGAAACCCCTGGAAAATCTGTCAAAATGTTCTTATTTAATTTGATTAAGGGAAGAGGAAAGGATAAGACTTTATTATAAATTGCAGTTATCATTATGTTATTAATCTCTGTATTAACAGAATACCAGTATGTTGACTTGTAAAAATCAGCATTGGAATATTTTAAAAACTCAGGATTTAAGATTCAAACATGATCATTTAAAATTTCTTCTGCAGTTTCTCCTTCCGAACCAAAATTTTGTCCTCAAGCCACTTAAGGAAGGATATATTAAACATAAGAATTACCTATGTCATTTCTAATTAAACATAATTCAGTGAAAGGCAAGCTTGATTTGGAAGTTAGTTCTTTTAATTTACAGAAAATACTGAAAAGTGCCTTGGTATTCCCTTGGCTGTATTGAGGAAGGGAGGTACCTCATCACTTTTCCAGTTTTATTACTTATCCTGTTAACACAGTTTTGGGTATACTCTAATTGCATCATCCTAAAAGCCTGTCTTTGACCTATGTTCCCTTCCCGGTTGAAGGCCCATGCTGGTAGGTGGGAGTTAGTTGGTGTGAAGTAATACCCTCATTGATGTAAATAGTAAGGTCCTGGAGTGGGGTCTCATCCAAGTTTCCAGGAATTTTAGATTGTCTTAGGGCACTGCTCCCTGTTGGCCCCCTCCACATATTTCCTCAAAGTCTAGTAATCCAACAATCTACCTCACACCAATTTAGCATGGAAAGACCACAATTCATGGCATAAATATATATTTCATCATGGGAAGATGTGCAGCCACATTTTTTTTTTAATTTTATGCCAACATATGTTTAAATATAAGATATTTAAAGTTTATTTTAAAGGATGGCTTTTTTCAAAATGTGTTTTGGGTTTGTCTCTCTTCACACTACAGTATTCTGTTTCATCAATGCAAACAGCTTTTTGAGAAATACTTAATTAGGTTGCAGTGTTAAGCAATTAGGGTAGATATGTGATTATATCCCTGAAATCCCTCTTTCATTTAAATTCTTGGAAGAGTGTTGATAATTGCAATTTGTAATAAAAATTCTTATTCCTTTCCTCTCTTCTTAATCAAATTAAATAAGAACATTTTGACAGATTCTCCAGGGGTTTCTGATTTGCGTGCACCAAAATAAGTCAGCAAATGTGGTAGATGGTGAGAAAGATGAAAGAAAGGAAATGATGGGGAGGGGGCGGGGAGAGGGAGGAGGTGTTGGGAGGAAGAGGGAGAGAGAAGAGGGGAAGGGAGGAAAACAGGGGTCCCAGTTAATGCAGAAATGTTCTGAAGTGAAATGATTGGGTTGTGAGGGGTGTAACCTAATTAGTCCATCCTAGTTTGAATGGGCTAACCGGGGGTAATTACAGGCAGGCAGGGTGTATCTGAAGGAGATGGGTCATTGGGAGTGTGCCTTTCCCCCTCATTTCCTTTCTTTCCCCATTCTTGAAAGAGTAGGAGATTAGCAAGCTGTAATCTGTGTTAAGATCATATTCAGATTTGTAAATACATTTTTTCTTAGATAAGATCTTAGTAAGATAAATAGAGTTTTGTAGTTTGTTGATATTTTATAACATATTAAGAAGTATATGTCATTTAACTAAAGGATTGAACACAGCTAATGAGTATACCATGTAGAGCACATTATGTTCAAGAAGGGAATCTTAGGATCTTTGATAGTTAGGTTTCAGTTTTAGCATATGAAAAGGAATTTAACCAGAGGTACAATTCTTTTGAAAGCAGAAATTTATATAAAGTTTACCCCACCTGTTGGTTTCTTTGTTCCTTGGAGGTCTTTGGGATGTAAGTATTTTTCAGCCCCTTCCCTTTTTACTTATCTAGGAAAGTAATAATTAGCTGTGAGAATTGTCAAATGATTTGAATTAGAATGTTTATTTTTCTCTCATGGCTTTCCATTTTATGATTGTTTGTGACAGGTAACCTATGTTGCATTTTCTTTTAATTTTAACCAAGGCTGAATCGGAGTATTTTTGGAGGGCTTACTTTTATTTTTAGTGTTTAACAACACAGATATAACGTCTACTTTTGTAGAGCTATTACTTTAACTGGGAAAACAATGTAAATGATTGATTACATAAATAAAATGCTATTGTGTTAAGTGCTCCAAAGAATAGAATTAAGGTTATAACTATATCAAAAGAATCCTGTTCATAAAAGTTTTCATGACAATTTGATTATGAGATCTATACAATATGTAGAATTAACTAGGCACCGAGAGAAGTAACAGAATTGAACAAAAATCCAGAGCCCTTTTTTGATATTTTTGTGAAAAATACATTAATGTATACACATCTGGAGCTCAGAAAAAGAGCTAATCTGGCAACATAATTTTGATTTTCTACTCATTAATCAACTTAATCACTCCCATCAATATAATAATCCCATCTATTTTCTTAAGACAAATACTCTTGATTTTATTTCAATGTACTTTGTGGGGTTTTGTTTTGGTTTTTTAAATGTGGTGATGGGGATTGAATCCAGGGCCTTGTGCATGCTATGCAAATGTTTTGTCACTGAGCTACATCCCCGGGTCAAGAAGATAGCATTTCTAATTTACATGTATATATATGTTTTGTTTGATTATAATTCCAGACTGTATCATTTTCAACCAAAAAAAGCCTGCATAAATATAAATCTAAGGGAGCTGTTGTAAGGATACTAATGTCATATTTTATGTTGGAGAATGCACATAGTATATATCTTTCGATTTTGTTTCTGAGACATGCCAAGCCAGAAAATAGAGGTCTCATTTTATTGCATTTTGCTTTTGTTAAAAAATTAAAAGTTTCTGTTAATTTACATTTGGGACGAAAGATCTCACCACCTGTAGCTATTTTTTGTGTATCCTAGAAATTTTGATTGTTCATATATATTATATAAAATCTTTGCTTTTTAATGCAGTTTCACTGTATATTCCCTTCTACAGCTTTTTTTAATTTGACATAACATGAACAACAGACAGCAGCAGTTTTAAGATGAAACCAAAACCTCTATTTTTTTAAAGACAACTTAGTTGTGTCTTGCTAAAAATGACTGTTGGTTTTAATCAGACTTGTTCAAATGATGAAGCAAGCATCTGGAACTCATAGTCCTCTTTTGTAGAGCACCATGAAATACTAACATGTTTTGTTATACCAACAAGAAATGTTTTTGCTAGCAGAAAATTTCCCTATATTATGAAATATAAAATAACACAATTCTTGAGTGCATATTCAAACAAAAAGTTGAGAATTAGGCATGGATTTATTAACTTGCAGTTTTTCATTGATATTCATTGGCTGTCTATACATTTGTTTACTAATTGTTCATATTTTTGTTTTGTCAAATGCTAGCTCCCACCATCTGTAAAAGGGTCTAGAGGTATTAAAGGTTTAGTGGGAAAAATATTCGGAAAACTAAATTTGAGAAAATTCTGCTTATGTGCTTAATGCTGTGTGTGTATGAGAAAAACTGCTATAATTCAGTTTTATTGGTGGAAAATCTGACTCCATTTGCTGAGCAACATGGGTATGTAGGAATCTTTCTTGTGAGCTGTTGGTTCAGAACAGTTGGGCTGTCTGTAGAGACTGCCTAGCACCTGTGCTATCTAATGCCTAGGAGCACAGATAGGTAGTTCACTGTCTCCTCAGTTAACTTAGATGAGAAACTTGACTTGAAACTACCACTGAGCCATTTGATTTTAGTTATAACTCCAGTCTTTTTCTTGTTTAAATAAGATGTTAAATAAGGAAATTTAGAATGATAGAAATTACTATAAGTTTTTATTAGTGACAGTATTACTAAGAGTTTGGAGGAACCTTTGGCATCTACTCTGTAATATCTTATTAAAGACTGGAATTTTATTATATGTATTGACTATCAAATTTAAACATTTTTGAGAATGAAAGTGGTGGGTAAATTGGGTGGGTCTCTGGAACAAGAGATATAAAGTGAAAGTGTCCTGGGAAAAATAGGTTACCCTAGTTATACCACAGCCTCATCTTGAAAAGATTTGATGTCTTACAAAAAGACCAGTGCTATGGGTATCTCTAATAATAAAATGTTTTTTTTTTTAAATTTTTTTAGATGTTGCTGGACCTTTCTTTTATTCATTTATATATATGGTATTGAGAATCGAACCCAGTGCCTCACACGTGCTAGGCAAGCACTCTACCACTGAGCCACAACCCCAGCCCTAAAAATGATTTTTAATCGAGCCAAAATTTATCTCATTGCAACTGCTAACCTTTTATGGGGGTGGTACCAGGGATTGAACTCAGGGACACTCAACCACTGAGCCACATCCCCAGCCCTATTTTGTATTTTATTTAGAGTCAGGGTCTCAACTGAGTTACTTAGTGCCTCACTTTTGCTGACGCTGTTTTTGACCTTGTGATCCTCCTGCCTCAGCCTCCCAAGCTGCTGGGATTACAGGGATGCACGACTGCACCCAGCTGCAACTACTAACTCTTATTTTCAGTTCTGCCCTCTGATAATAAGTGTAGTCATAATATTGTAGTATACAAAATATATCAGGTATTTAGGTACCTTTTTTCAATAGTTTTTTTTTTTTCTTTAACAAAATCCTCATTTAGTAATGGGAAGAATGTTTTCTTCCTATAGTAATGAACTGTGCTCAAATTAAAACGAAAGAAAAGAAAAGAGAAGGGGTAGGGGGAGCTGTACAATGCTGGCGATCTTATGGCTGTGATGCAGGGCACTCCTCATCTGGCAGCACTTCATACACATCTACACATTCTCATTTTGGTTCTTTCAGAAAACATTCAGTGAGGTCTTTTACTTCACAAAGGCAAAGCTTCCAGTTACTGTATTAGTGTTTTTTACCTTAAGATAGAATGAAAAGCTATGCTGTAGGAAACATATCAATTAGAAAAAGCAATAGTTTAAACACTGAAGGCTGACTTTCCCATTAGAGTTCATCATAATGCTTACAGTTTTCTTGACATTAAAAACCACTATTTTAGTCTCTGTAGAGACTAACTACAGTAATTTTAAGCCAGCCTTGTCATTTCTTTTCCTTCAGACAAAAATCAAACCAAACTAAACCATGGTTCATTCAATATGAAACTTTTCACCACCCTAGTCACTATATTAAAAGGCAAATTTTAGTTTTCGTGTGCTACACTGTTTTGCCCATATCTTTTTCAGGAGGTCTGTAGTAGAAAGAGATGGAATGATAGCTGGTTTATGTTGGTCCTCTCCTTCTCCCTATCCCTGTTTTGTTGTTTAGGTAATTGTTAAAGAATGTAAAAATAGCATCACTGGACAGAACAATTAAGGGAAATTATTCCCAAATGGCATTGTCTAATTTGGTAGACATGTAATTTGATTGGAACACTCATGGATTTATTTAAAATGTCTCCATAGTAGATTAATTTATAGAAGCAATTTTATTACTTGCAAAGATGTCAAAGTTACAATACTGCATTTAAAGTAAATTGAAAGTAATATGCTATAGTCGGTAGAGCTTGTTGACTAAGTCATTGATTTTACTCTTGATGCACAGCAAATGTTTACTGCATATCATAATCTTATAAAATAAAACAGTTGGTGTTAGGTAGGCTATTTTAAATAAATTAGGATAGGTTTTACAGGTTCTAAAACTTTATTTCAGAGGTTATATGTAGAGGAACCTCTAATTACTCTTAAGCAGATTTTAAAAATGAATTGGTCATTGTGGGGAGCACATTTATGTACTATATTTGATGTGATAAGAAGTATATCTTGTGTGGAATCCTCAGAGGAGAGCTGTTTTGTGGTAGAAGATTTTTTTCTTTTAGTCAAGCTCATTGTATTTCATTTGCAGTTTTAATAGCAGTGTGGAAAGTGGTTTTCTCTTTTTGACATGACTGTACTTAGTTGTTTAATTGATACTGCCAAGTAAATATCTTTACATTTATTTGTTTTGTCTTGCTCAACTGACATATTTGCTCTTAGAAGGATAATCAGTTAAAGATGACTAGCTGAAGAGTTCTGGATAGTATGCAATGGGAAGGCACACTGCCCTCAGCCTAGAAGGTAGTCATTTTGTTTTGTAATTCACTGAGAAAGTGCTACGAGCAAATGTAAAACTCATAAAAATTCACATTATGATTATTTGAACCAATAATTCAGTTTCTGAGAATTAATTAATTAATTTTAAATATCTTTTTTTAGTTATAGGTGGACACAACACCTTTATTTTATTTATTTTTATGTGGCGTTGAGGATCGAACCCAGTGCCTCACACATGCTAGGCAAGTGCTCTACTACTAAGAGAATTGATTTATTATCCAAACCTTGGTGCTATGATGTTTGTGGAAGAGTTATCTTGGTTAATTTAAGAAGTTTTAGGTGTATTTATGATAGTTCCATTGAAAGTTGTATTTATTAATTTGTAAAAATGGTTTTCTAGTGTGATCCTTACTAAGACAAATGAAAGAAGCATTTTAGTAAATTGACCTTCGTGTGTGTGTGTGTGTGTGTGTGTGTGTAACTTTTTAGGCAAGTTAGTTACTACTTATTGGACTGATAGTGAAGCACCTCACAATTTCTGTTTTGTGGTATACTAAGGTATACTAAGTAAAAGGGAAGAAGGAAGAGACTAGTATATTTAACGTCTTCCCTTATTATGCCAGATGCTTTCTAAATATTATTTTATATCCCTATGAGGATTTGGCTGTATTCAGAATTTATAGTTGAATGTTGAGGTACACAGAAGACAAGTTTACCAAAGATACTGAAAGGTAGATCAAGAATTTGCTTGATGTTCTATCTAAAACCCCAAATCTATGTTTTACTACATCACAACGTTTAAATTTGTTATGTGTACTAGCTCTATGTCAAATTTCTTTGGAGCATTGTTTTTAACATTAAATTTCTTAAGTTTTAACAAATTAAGATATGGAAATTAAATAATAATGAAGACCTGTGGTTTATTTTCAAACTGAGGTTCTAGTTTAAAAGTATCTTAGTCTTGGGTTGGGGTTGTGGCTCAGTGGTAGACTGCTTGCCTTAGCACACGTGAGGTACTGTGTTCGATCCCTAGCACCACATATAAAAACTAAATAAACAAAATAAAGGTATTATGTAAAAAAGTACTTTAGTCTATTTTAATAAGGCTTCTTTTCTAGACTTATTTAAGGATCAATTATAGTTCCTCCCTAATGAATTACCTTTTATGGTATTGAAGCCTTTGCTCACATTGTATTAGTTTACCTGTATTAGGTATTATTAACTACTAAAGAATGATCTTTTCAGAGGTACTGTAAATGAAATAAAAGGTCTGTAGCCACATGCTTGGTTTTGATTTCTGACAGTGTGTTGTTTGGCAAGTTACTTTAAGTTTCTGTACTTCCAGGTTTTTGTTTCAATTGGGAATAGTAATAGTATCTAAACATGCACGTATTCAAACATACACATGTGTATAATAGATTTGTTGTGAAGAGTAAATGAGTTAAATGATTAAACGTCTCAACATGTTATTCTTACAGAGTTTTCAATTGTGATGAAAAACAGTTTTTAGAATTCTGTACTCACTGACTCATTTTGCTTTATGGTAATTGTTTTCTATTTTTAGGAAAACCAGTTTTTAATATTTCACATTTTAGAATATTTATACATCATTAATTTGTTTTATAATTCAGTTTCCATTTCCAGTTATTCTAGATTCAAGTATAGTAGAGATGGTATTGTGACTACACTACTAGGATTTTTTGTTTCCTTTTCAATACATATATTGTGATTGATACATGGAAGACAATATCTACTATAGGGTTACATGAATTTAAATTTATCTTGAATCCTAAAACTTTTCTTTGTGAACTCATAACAATTTTGTGTCTCATTTTTATTGTAAAGAAACTATGAAAATTCTCAATTTCTTAAGAAGTGAGTGATTAGGTGACTGATTAGATCTTTAAATTTTTCATCTTAAAATGCTAAAAGGTGATCATTTGCCATAAATTATCTTTAAAAATTAAAATTTAAGAAAAATAATAAACATCATTAATTTGGTTTGATTTCCCTTTTCCCTTGTTCTTTTAGCTTCATAATGAAGAGGATAATTCAGAATCATCTGCTGTAGAGCAGCCATCCACTTCAAACCCAACACCACAGACTGTGCAGACTGCTCCTCCAGCACCAGCACTTGAAACTGACTCTTCTCCTCCCCCTTATAGTAGTATAACTGTGGAAGTACCTACAACTTCAGGTATGAAACAGCTAGTAATGTTTTCACTAATTTTTTTTTTTTAACCTCCTTATACTGGGAACTGAACCTAGGGACTCTTTACCACTGAGCTATATCTCTAGCCTGTTTACTTTTTAATTTTGAGACAAGGTCTTAGTAAGTTGCTTAGGCAGGCATTGAACTTGTGGTCCTCATGTTTCAGCCACCTGAGTAGCTGGGATTATAGTTCTTTTTTTTAGTGTGGTTTTGTATAATTAAGTGGACTTTTAAACAGGCACATATTCAAACATACACATGTGTATATGAATATACAAACGTAAACACACATGTATACACACACGTCATATACACATGCATATATAAATATGCACATGTATAGACACATGTATGTACATGCATATATAATCATAAAACAAAAGTTTTAGTGATGATAGAAGCGGGTAGGAATGTGATGTATCTGATCAGAGGTAAAAGGTATACATAGTGTTAATTCCATATGTACGGTAATAATTCTTAAATACAAGACAGTGATTCCTGCTTACTGTTTATCTTTTCTGTTCAGGACATTCTAGAGAACAAATCAGTTAATTCTCTGGCCATAATTTACATATTTTCAGCAGTGTTAAACTAATCATTATGATGATTTGTATACTATTATGATTTTGTATACTATCTGATTTCATGATTGTATGATTTTTGTATACTATTGTAACTTCTGTAAATAGTCTGATAACATCTAAATAAAATCTAAATTATTGCTCTTAATACTTTATATATTCATTATGAAACATGTATTTTAAAAATCAGTTACTGGAAAATATTTTATAGATAATACCCTTCACTGGAATGTTTTATCTTTCTTATTCCATAATGCCATTTACTTTTCTCGAAGTCATGCCAACTTTCTCTGGTTACCATTTTTTCATTTGCAGTGTATAGAAAGACCCAATACTTTCTCCCCCTTTTTTAGGACCCAGTATTTCTTCCTTCAAATTCATTTACTTTTTTTTTTATTTGGTTACTGAAAATAATCTTGTCCATGAAGGTGTTCTTACTAATTAAATTAATAAATGCATATTCCTTTTATTTGTATATAATGTTTTGATCAGTATTTCCATTTCATATCCTTTATTTATTTATTTTTTTGGTGATACTGGGGCCTTGTGCTTGTGAGGCAAGCACTCTACCACTGAGCTGTACTACCAGCTTCTTATGCATAGTTTTCATATTGATTTCCACCAACTTTATTTTTCTTTGGAATTAGCAACTGGTTTGTTACTTATTAAAATTTATGTGCTAAATTTTCTTTAATATTTTCAAAGAAATCTGCTGTACTTGATTAAATTAAAATAATATCGACAAGAATGAAAACTCAGTTTGGGGCTAGGGATATATAGCACCTTGTGAATTCCTGGGTTTGATTCCCAGCATCACAAAAATAAAATAAAAATCACTTTGATGATAATCTTGAAGAAAGAAAATTGGTTGTTTTCTTTATGATGTCCATGTCTGAATAATGGAAGATACTAATTTTAAGAACGAAATCTTGAGCCCTTTGTTGTGACTATCATTACTACACTGCTGTGTAACAAATGACACCCAACTTTATGGAATAAAATACCAATCATTCATTACTAATTTTCATGGTTCTGGAGATGTCCTGAGATCAACTATGTTATTCTTTCCCATGAGCTCATGTGATTTTCATCTAATGGTAACAGGGATTGAAGTCATCTCAAAGGCTTCCTTTTTCATGTGTGATGGCTTTAGTTAAGACCTCAGCTGAGGCTGTTGGCCAGAACATCCATATTTAGCCTCCTGTTGCATAGACTTTCTCACTGAATAATGGCTGGATTCTAAGAACAAGTGTTCTGAGAGAAAACTAGGTAGAAACGCTGTCTCCTGTTATGATATTGTCTTAAATGTTAGTATCACTTCTGCCATATTTGGTTTGTTAGAAGTGAGTCCTTGAGTTTAGTCTTTCTTCAAGGTAGAGAAATTAGTCTCTATTTCTTGATGAGAACCATTTAAAACTAGCATGGCTACACACTTCCTCTTACTTCTTTTACCAAACCTTTTCTTTTTGCAGTCTTTTCCCCTTGTAATAAATGGCTTCAGTAGGCCAGATACCCCTTAAAGCAATTTTTGAAAAATCTGATCATAAAATGATGTGGTTTTTCTTCTTTAATTTTGGTTATAATGAAATATGTTATTAGTAGATTTTTAAAAAACTAATTCATCCCTGTGTTCTTAGAATAACCTTTCATGTCATGAACTGATCCCTTCTAGATTTAGATTTGTTAGTATTTCACTTATAGTTTTTACAGTTTTATTAGTGGGATCTGTAACTTTGCAATTTTTAAGTAGCATAAAATGAATGGAGAAGCTTCCCATCTTTTTATGACTTGGAGTAGTATTAATAATACGGCATATCACTTTTAAAGGTTACATTTCAACTGTAAAAACCAGTTGAGCCTGGTGTCTAGATGTTCAGTTATTCTTTTTTTTTAAATATTTATTTTTTAGTTGTAGTTGGACATAATTCCTTCCTTCCTTCCTTCCTTTCTTTCTTTCTTTATTTATTTATATGTGGTGCTGAGGATCAAACCCAGGGCCTCGCATGTGGTAGGCGAACACTCTACCGCTGAGCCACAACCCCAGCCCCTGTTCAGTTATTCTTACAGTGTCCTTTGTGGAGACTGGTCTTCTTCATTTTTTACAACTCTTACTAAAAAGTCACTCATGACTTTAATCCAGCATAAGAACTATGAGTAAATCTAGAATTTTGGGTTTCTTCAGTAAAAGCTGTTGCTATTTTTCTTCAACTTCTTATAATTATTATATGTTAAGCCTAGGGTGTGCTAGTTTTCTTTGGAGATTGAGGTTGTTTTATGACTTATTTTTTATAGATCTGACATCACTAATAATATGTGACATTTTTATAATGTTTCGTAATATATTCCTCTTGAATACTCTTCTGTTTCCCCCATAATAGTAGTAATAGTCTTCCTGGGTTAGTTTTATGGGTGAGAAAGCAGAGCTTCAGAGTGCTTAAATGATTTGCTTGAGATGACTCACCTTCTAAGGAGAGAACTTAGAGCTGGTGCTCTCTTGATTTTAATTCTCTGAGAACCACTGCCTTCCAGGGTAGAAGAAAAATGATTAAAATTAAAAAGTGAACATTAATGCTATAGTAATTTAGTGCTCCTCAATTTCCATCTATTAGTTGTGGGGATTTTTTCTATCTTTTTAAAAAATTATTATTTTTATTTGTTTTACTTGTCATGTTGTACATGTCGGCAGAATGCATTTCAATTTATCATACACAAATAGAGTGCAACATTTCAGTTCTCTGCACCATTTGTCAAGTCTCACATGTACCTTGGGTAACTATGTCAATCTCATCCCACCATCTTTCCTACCTCCATAACCTCTCCCCACCTTCTCCTTTGCCCAATCCAAGTTCCTCCGTTCTTCCCATCCCCCCTCCATAGATAAGCATCCACTAATCAAGAGAAAACATTTGGCCTTTAGTTTTTTGGGATTGGCTTTTGATTAGCATGATATTCTCCAACTCCATCCATTTACCTTCAAATGCCATAATTATATTCTCTTTTAATGCTGAGTGATATTCTATTGTGTGTATATAACATAGTTTCTTTATCCATTCATCTGTTAATGGGCTTCTAGGTTGGTTTCACAGTTTAGCTATTGTGAATGTGCTGCTATAAACATTGGTGTGGCTATGTCAATATTGTATGCTGATTTTAAGTTCTTTGGGTATAGATTGGGAGTGGGTTAGCTGTTCAAATGGTGGTTTCATTCCAAGTTTTCTGAGGAATCTCCACACTGGTTTCCAAAGTGGGCCACCAATTTGCAGTCCCATTAGCAATGTATGAGTGTACCTTTTTCCCCACATTCTCTCCAATACTTATTATTGCTTGTATTCTTGATAACTGCCATTCTGACTGGGGTGAGATGAAATCTTAAGAGTAGTTTTGAGTTTTTCTATCTTGAGTGTTAAAGAATTTCAAAAATTTACATACTTCTTGATATAAAAGACTGTATCATCTTGAATAATGTGTCATTGTTCTAGTTTTTAAAATTTATAGCTTTAATAATTATTGTGTTAAAATTCATAACTATTGTTTTCACTTAGATTTGCTTCAGTTAAGTCTTAGCACTGAAAGAAATCTATTTACTTGATTGTATATGGTGTTTTTACATTATGATGACTAGTATTTTCTAAGAATTTATGCCTCTTGTGTCTTCTGGTGGATAACATTGAGTATTATACTGCTGTTAGCACTTTCTGTTGGTAGATTAAAAATTAATCAACTCTAGATTCTTAGCTGTTTTTTTTTTAAATTTTTTATTGTTGGTTGTTCAAAACATTACATAGTTCTTGATATATCATATTTCACACTTTGATTCAAGTGGGTTATGAGCTCCCATTTTTACCCCATATACAGATTGCAGAATCACATCAGTTACACATCCATTGATTTACATATTGCCATACTAGTGTCTGTTGTGTTCTGCTGCCTTTCCTATCCTCTGCTATCCCCCCTCCCCTCCCCTCCCCTCCCCTCTTCTCTCTCTGCCCCCTCTACTGACATTCATTTGTCCCCCTTGTATTATTTTTCCCTTTCCCCTCACTTCCTCTTGTATGTACCTTTGTATAACTCTGAGGGTCTCCTTCCATTTCCATGAAATTTCCCTTCTCTCTCCCTTTCCCTCCCACCTCTCATCCCTGTTTAATGTTAATCTTCTTCTCATGCTCTTCGACCCTACTCTGTTCTTAGTTACTCTCCTTATATCAAAAAAGACATTTGGCATTTGTTTTTTAGGGATTGGCTAGCTTCACTTAGCATAATCTGCTCTAATGCCATCCATTTCCCTGTAAATTCTATGATTTTGTCATTTTTTAATGCAGAGTAATACTCCATTGTGTATAAATGCCACATTTTTTTAATCCATTCATCCATTGAAGGGCATCTAGGTTGGTTCCACAGTCTTGCTATTGTGAATTGTGCTGCTATGAACATTGATGTAGCAGTGTCCCTGTAGCATGCTCTTTTTAGGTCTTTAGGGAATAGACCGAGAAGGGGAATAGCTGGGTCAAATGGTGGCTCCATTCCCAGCTTTCCAAGAAATCTCGATAGCATTAAGCATTGTTTTAAAACCTATAGACATGAAAATCTAAGAGGAAAAGTATTGCTAACTAAAATTTTGTTTTCATGTTGTAAATGGAAGGAAGTCTGATAGAGAACATTCTAAACTCATGTAGAAAATATAGAAATAGTGTAGTTATAATTGAGGAAATCATAAAACGGTTGTCAAACTTCGTGGAATATGAACTCTACCTTTTTTTCCCATATCAATGATTCTACCATAAGTCTCATAGAGTTCACTGACTTGTATAATTTGACTTATCCTACTTACATTAGAAATAAGTGATGCAATTTTATTTTTATTCTATTCTATCCTATTCTATTCTATACTATGTAGTCTCATTTCATTTTAGTATTAGGGAGTGAACCCAAGGGCTCTTTACCATTGAGCTACATCTCTAGCTCTTTTTATTTTTATTTTTTAATTTTGGGACTTAATTGCCCAGAGTAGCCTCAAACTTGTAATCAATCTTCCTGCCTCAGCCTTCCAAGTCCCTGGGATTAGAGTCATGTGCCACCACATCCAGCAGTTTTATTTTTAAAATAAGTAGTCTGTACTTGCTACATACATACACATACCCTCCCCCCCCCCCCGTCACACACACATACACACACACTATATATATATACACACACACACTCTCTCTCTCTCTCTCTCTCTCTCTATATATATATATATATATATATATATATATGTATATATATACTCTTTCTCTCTCTCTCTCCATATATATATATATATATATATATACACACACCCACACCCACACACACACACCCCAATATGTATACTATTATGTATGCATATATATGACATATATGTATATCTGTTTCTGGAACTCATTTCCAAAACAGCTTAAATATTGGGGAGGGAGAAATACTTAATTAAAAAAAATCTAAAGAACAGGTGAATATGGTAAAAATGGGTAGAAAAATGGATAAGAGTGAAAAAGAGCAAGATTTCATCAATCTTTTAGCAAAGAGAAATATTGTTTGCTGAAGAGATTAGGGCAGTTGCTGAAATAAACATATGTAAAAAATTTACTCCTTATATGTTATGAGAGCAAAGTATTTGAAGTCAGGAACTCCCTGGGTTCTCCCATTTACTGGGTGTTTAGTACTACATAAGTCACTTAAGTTTTTCTGAATCTCAGGGTAGCTAAGATTAATGTATTTAGAAGTGGTTATGAAATACTTAGTATTATGTAAACGTTTGTTATTTTATTATTTCTGATTTATAAAAACTTTTTTTGGCTGTAAGATAATGAGCAAGTAATTTCTTTGTGCATACCAATAAGCACATAGAGGATGTCATGTATTCTGAGTCTTAACCTTCCTTGTCTGAAACTCCTTTTCAAAATCTCATTCTTAAGGTGCTTTATTAATGTAACAACCTTTAGATTATATTTATCAGTTCTTTCTCTTTATAATAAATGACTAAAATAAGATATGATTATAATAGTTGTTGATGTGCTATATGTGGAACTACAGTAGCAGTCTCTCGTGTCCTTTTGTAAGTTATTGTGGTCATGGCTATACGATTATATTAAATAGTTTGTTAATGATTTTTCTTTTTAAATTCTTTTTCTTCAGATGCGGAAGTTTACAGTGAGTTTTATCCTGTGCCACCACCCTACAGTGTTGCTACCTCACTGCCCACATATGATGAGGCTGAGAAGGCTAAAGCTGCTGCAATGGCAGCTGCAGCGGCAGAAACATCTCAAAGAGTAAGAAAATTTTATCATTTCTTTTGATAATATTTTTGTTAATTTATTTTATATGCATTTAATAATATCAGTAGTTCCTTAAGACAGTGTGTCATTTCCTGTATTTTCCCTACTACTACTTATTTGCATCATTTATGGTGAATTTGACATTTTCCAAGTTAAATTCACCTTCTCTATTTCTTGACCTCATTTCTGTTGATATTCCCCTGCCACCTCAGCTTGTGGTCATTTTAGAACATGTCTTTACCAATACATTTATCACTTCATAAAATTTTGGTTTTAGGCATCTCAGGAGCTAACTTTTCACCCTTCTAACTCACTTGCTGTGTGTACCACCATCCTAACAGTTCTTCTCTTTCACCTAGACCTCAAGTTTACTGACCTCTTCATTGTCTATGTACTTATTTTTCTCCTTACGTAAGTTTAGATTCCATATTCTGTCACTTTAGTCACGATTCATCCTAGCATAGCTAGGCTAATGACTTCATGAAAGAACTCAAGATAGGCTATATAATAGCATAGAGAGAGATAAGGCCTTTAAATACTTTTCTTTTCAGCTAAATTTTATTTTTCCTTTTAACATATTCTAGAATTTTGGAGTGATGGTGAAAGATTCCTCTTCCTTTTTTCCTTCGTATATGCCTTAGTAATGGTGTCAGTAAGATACATGTTATTTGTTCTGGTAAAAGAAGTAGCTGTCTCACTAATGGAACGACCATGAGATGCATGTATGCTATTCAGCCAGTCAGGTAAAAGGTGGAAATTATTTATATTTTAGTGTTTGCTGCAAGCAGGGCTTTTTTTTTTTTTTTTTCCTTTTTTTCTTGCTTTGGAAGTGTCATTTCAGATTCTTAGATTCATCCCATTTTGTTCAGGAAAATGACAAAAACAAAACAAAACAAAACCTCATCCAGGAAAGGTAGAATTAGGTGAGGAGTCAAGACAGAAAGAAGCCTTTCCTGTACTTGAGGCCAGAGCCCAGCAGTTAGATGGTTTGATAGATGAGCATCTTTCCAGGATGAGCTTTTTCCATCAACAATAGCTCTTCCCATCCCTGCCTCCACTCCCATCTTCTATCACACATAAATGTCATATAGCTAACAGTTATGAAGTTAGGTAAAGATAATAAACCCCTAATTAATTTTTTATAACTTATCTCTCTCAGAGAGGAAAGTTAAGTCCCTTAAGACAGTAGCATAAATACACCTTATTGACTGATGACCCTGTCAAGAAGGGTTTTTAATATTTTGAGGGAGAATTACAGAGAAGGAAGGGATCTATAAAGTAGGGAGTTTCTGTCAAAGTGAACTCTAGCTTGCTTAGAACATGGAAGTTTATAAGTGCTCATGAATGACTCTCAGAGTAAATTAAACTGTATTTTAGGAGATGTTGCCTTAGTTATTAGCAGAGCCAAAGATCCTTAAATTGTATTATGGGCATTGGATACTTTACTACCCTAACTTCCTGCTTTTAAAGTAGGAAGCATTATTTGGACTTTGAGAAAAGCATAAAGGTGATTTTACCCCCTTTGGAGAGAAAACTCTGAAGTGTTACTATTCCATTCTGTCATCATTTCAAGTGCCTTGTTTTAGAAAGAAACTGTGATTCCCAACCTGAATTGGAACATGTCCACAAAGAAAAGTTCTGTTTTTACTTTCTTCTGATGCAATTGCTACATTAGCCTATGGGTCTTATAGAGAATTCCACAGAAAGCAAAGTATGGTTGTACAAAAGACATTAACTTGGATTCCTCATAAAATATCTCTTAAATATCAGGGCGTCCTAATCCAGTGCTCCAGCACCCACATTTGTCAGAGTTTGAATGTATGATTGTTTATATGTGTCTCCACACACAAATTTTAAAATGTCCATACCTTAAAATCACTCAAGAGTGTAGATCTTGTGTTTTCACCACCAAAAATGATATACAAGGAAAAGCATGTCAGTTAGCTCAATTTAGCCATTCCACAATGGATTCACATCTCAAAACATAAGTTGCATAAATATATATATATATGTTTAAATATTATGTAGATGTAATTTTTTCTTATTAATTTTTTTAAAATTATAAAACAAACCTGGTCTCATTAGCGTTTGAGCACATTTAGTTGTAAATGAGTCTCAGAGGATGAGCTCTGAATTTATTTCTTAAATTAACTCTCATTGGGACTATATAGGTAGATAGTCAAGAGACTTTGTAACATAATCTTTGTTTTCTACTTTTTAAATTTTTTCCCCCTACTCTTTTCTATTTCTGATGTATGTAGCTGCATGCATATTATATAATAGTTAAATGGGTTTATGTCAGTTCTACTCATTTTTAATATTTCTGAGGAAAGTAATTGAATTTCAAATCATTTTATAAACCTTTTGTAATAGGGCTTGTTCATCAGGTAGGCTCATCTAAAACCTTATAGTGGTTAACATCTTTTTTTTTTTTGGTAACTTATTTGAAATGGTTTCAGTAGTTTACCTTTTAATGTAAGAACTAGCTAGCACTTGATAAATTGTGAGCAACTCCAGGACAGGTAGAATTATATATATCATATTCCTAGTACCTAATTTGTTACTAGCATATATTCGGTGTTTAATAAAATATAATTGGTTAAGTTTATGAATGCCTTCTTTGTATTAGCCACTGTAGGAAATTAGGAAGATAAAAATGCCATAACCATTCTGTTACAGGTCTTATTTTAAAAATATTTTAGTGTCTTTTACAAATTTTTGGATTTATTTATTTATTTATTTTTTAATTTACAAAGCATTTTCTCTTTTATTTTATTTATTTATTTTTTATTTTTATTTTTTTTAATTTTTATTGTTGGTTGTTCAAAACATTACATAGTTCTTGATATATCATATTTCACACTTTGATTCAAGTGGGTTATGAACTCCCATTTATACCCCGTATACAGATTGCAGAATCACATCAGTTACACATCCATTGATTTACATATTGCCATACTAGTGTCTGTTGTATTAATAAATTTTAATGTAGCTGAAATTATTTCACAAATGCTGTCCTTTCTGTTTTAGAATTGTATGTAAATATTTTCCTGTTATTTAATGGTTGAATGTCCCATGGAGTCAATATAGTAGTGTAATTAGTGCCCATTTAGTGCCCATTTTTCTCCAGTGAACAATTATATCCTTTTTATATGTTTGTGTGTGGGTTCCCTCCACTAATGTCAATATTATAAAAGAGATCTTTGTATGCCTTCTATCTTTTAAAAAATGACATCCTTTGATAAATTTCTGGATTAATGTTTTAAAATAATATGAAATATTTTTGTCATCATTGATAGTGTTTTTTTCTTTTGGGGGGGTTCATATTGTATTTTCATGTTATTTTTTGAATTAATTTGAAAGTTACAAAATTTTAATATGCATGTAATCATTGCCAGTCTTTAAATTTACCATATAAAGTTTTCCAGGATATATCATCACAGATTTTAAGGAATCTTTGTGTTCAAATAATAAACAATATGGCTTCAAAAGTTTTTTTTTTTTTTTTTAAGAAAGTAGTATATACATAAAACTACCAAGACTGGGTGGAAAGAACATCAGTAGCCTGGATTCAAGTTCTACCTTGACGTTTCTAATTATAGGCTCTTAGGCAGGGCACTACCTTCTCTGACTGAACCTGAAAAGTTAGTACTGAACTCAGATTGTATATAAATAGCCTGAGATATTACATATTTAAATCACGTAACATTCATTTGATCAAAATTGAGTAAGACCTCTTACTCAGTAATATCCAAGATCCTTCAGTGGACTTTCTGTACCTTTTTGACATGTTTTCTTCCTATTTTCTCTTGTGTTCACTCTAGTCCAGCCATGGGAAACTCTCTGCTTTTATTCTAACGTGTCATGTGTGATTTTATTTTAGGACCTTAGTTCTGGCTTATTATTCTGCCTAGAACTCTTTCTATGAGGTACCTGCATAGTTTACCCTCTTACCACCCCTTTAAGTTTTTTCTTAAGTCTTACTTCCGTGAGGCCTACCTGACCACCATATTTAAAATTATAGACTTTTAACTCCATAACATCCCCAAATTTCCTTAGACCCCTCGCTCTTTCCCCTTTCATTTTTCTTCTCTTCTGACATAGCATTTGCATTTTTAAATAATTATATACATAACTTACTACTATGTTTTGTTTATTGTCTGACTCCCTTATCTGCAATATAGACTCCAGGTCATACATATTTGTTTTGTATATATTGATATATCACAAGGACCAGGAAGCAAAGTCTTATATAGTAATTGCTGGGTCTTCCAGTAATATTTGTTGTATATTGGAAGCAATCAGTGCTTTCAGAGAAGTTCTTTGCATTTATAAGAAAATATATTCATACCTTAGTATATTAGTTTTGTATACAAATGGTATTATACAAATTATCTTCATATAATATGTTTTGGAGATTGCATTAGAATATAAGACTTGAAGACATTTTTTGTTCTTTTTTATTTATTTATTGCTTTAAAATTTTCACATTTTTTTGGATAGATATAAAATAATTTATTTCCTCAATCTATCGAGTGTTGAGTTTTTACCCAACTTGCAAGCAGTCTGATTGGTCTGTCGGTATCCTGGAAGCAGGTAGAAGACATAGGACTGCTTAGGACTTTATTATTCACAGTAATAGCAGTACAGAGTATTAGTATTTATTTCTTTCACTTCCATGAGCCCTGGTTCTCACAGGACAGTACAAGGAGGACTACTTCCCAACTTAATGTGGTGGAGTGTATTAATAGGAGAAGGAACCCTGAGTTTAAGGATCTCATCTTTACTAACAGTTGATAAGAATGTCCATATGTTTGCTATGAAGGGAAGCATTCTCTTTTCCAAAGCTCTTCACTATATAAACATCCAGAAAAAGGCAACCAGTATGAGAAACATGAGAGACCTATGGAGCATTATCTCCTGACACAGTTGACTTTTTTTTTTTTTTTCTGGTATTGGGGATTGAATTCAGGAGCACTCAAAACACTGAGCCACATCTCCAGCCCTTTTTTGTATTTATTTAGAGGCAGGATCTCACTGAGTTGCTTAGTGCCTAGCTAAGTTGCTGAGGCTGGCTTTAAACTCACCATTCTCCTGTCTCAGCCTCCCGAGCTACTGGAATTACAGACCACAGTTCACTATTGATGGGCATTTAAATTGTGTCTAATCTTTTACTCTTATTAACATTGTTGCAAAGAACTATCTTTATATTTCATTTCTTACAAGTGGGATTGTGTGTGTATATGTATTTGTACAATATATTTCAAAAACTGGAATTGCTGGATCCAGAGGTATATACTTTAATTTTGACAAAGATTACCAAATTGCCAGCCATTGGAATTGTACTTACTGAATTCCACTACTGATTTGAAAGTGCCTGTTTTCTCATTTGACACTAATACAACAGGGTAACATCTATCTTCGTGATACCATTTTCATGAATTGATATTATTCAACTTAATCTCTTTTGTGTTTATCTGAAAATCACTCTTTTTTTGAATGCCCCTGAAAAAATTATACTTGCTAATGTTTTTTGAGTCTAACTCAGTGTACTCATTATCTCGTTTTGTCTTTGTTAACAGATTGAGAACCTTAGATTCTATTGAAATTTTTATTGTTTATTTTTACATTAAGAATATAAAAAATTTTTTTTAGAGCTATTCTGATATTATGTGTTTCACAGAATCCAGAGGAAGAGTGTCCACCAAGAGATGACTTCAGTGATGCAGACCAACTTAGAGTGGGTAATGATGGCATTTTCATGCTGGCATTTTTCAGTAAGTGACCTTTCCAGACTTTTTTTTTTATAAAAATATTTGTTAGCTGTATGTATGTATAACAGTGAAGAAAATAAATTATTATTAGCATGTATTTACCTCATTTGAAATACAAATTGTTCTAGAGAGGACTAGAGTGAATATAAGTCCTAGAATTTATTAAACATTTATTGGATAATTACGCATTGCATTCATGATGCTAGATGTTGACTGCATAAAGATATATAAGCTAATTTAAACTAAAGAAGATTTTATAAGAGAAATGCATTTAAATGTTCATTCAGTGCTGTAGGAATGTATAGAATGAAACTGTAAAATATATTTTGGGGCAGAAGACTTCATTTGAGTGGTCTAAAGCCAAAATAAGGGTTGGAAAGGGGGATATTCTGGGCAGCCAGAACAATATCACTGGAGGCACAAAGGTATGAAATTAAGTTTAAGTTTTCTTTGGGGGTAATGATGCATAATTAGAAGATTAGAAGAATAGTGTATTTTTTTTAACATCTTACAAAATTCTTAAATTAATGTTTGACTTATAGATTTAAACTCCATGAGGGATGTTTATTATTTCAGTTCCTGAGAATAGCATGTGGTAAAATCATTGACTAATTTTAATACCTTCAATAAACTGCTTTAATAGTTAAAACGAATAGTAGAAACCCAATATTCATTTAAGCAAATTTGTTAGACAATGATAGGGTTAATTTAACTACCTATTTAAATGATCAGGTTTTCATACCTTCTTAGAGAGAATGCTGATTAAATTCATTTTAGCTCTAAGGTTTATTTGGTGGTAAAACCAAGAAATAGTTTACTTATTTAAGGAGCCATGTTCAACTTAAAAAAAAAAAAAATTCTTCATGTGTTCAGTTACTTTTGAGTCTAGAAATTCACTTTAACCTTTTCCATTTTGAAATGGTTTCTTGCTTCCCTTTCTTTATTTCATCTGCTAAGAAGAGACATTGGTGGTGGGAGAAGGGCAGGCAGCTATTTTCTAAATTATAATTAAATTTTCTAAATTATGTTTAGTTTATTGGCTAATATATATGTGAAATTTAAATCACAAATTGATTCTAGTTGCAATTCTTAGATACAATGGAAAGAATATGAACTTTAGTTACAAATATCTGATGTTTTGTACTATTGATCTGGTGAACTTTAGGTTATTTATTTATTTAAATTTTTCTATTTTTTGTGGTGTTGGGGATTGAATCAGGGCTTTGTACATTCAAGATAAGCACTCTACCAACTGAGCTATATCCCCAGCCCTGAACTTTAGTTTTTAACTTAACTTTAGTTTTGGACTTTTAATTCACCCATACTCTTTCATATTAATAACAAACTTTGTGTATATTTTGTTTACAAAATAGTAGCTTAAACATTAATTCGAAATCTTATAAAATCATTAAGTTTATTATACTGTTTGTGATATGAATACTTGTTTCTCAGGAATAAAAATATTATTATTTAACTATCTATTTTGAATCAGAGCTTGGTTCTTATTTATCTATTTCTGCATTTCTCTTAACTCTATATCATCTTCTTTTTATTTTTTTAAATTTAAAAATATTTCACTGATATAAATACTGTAAATATATGGTAACAAATACGTTGGGTGACTTTATTTTTGTTCAGCAAGAGTAATTAATATAAATACACATATATAGATTTAATATAAATAATCTGACTTTTACTAAATTTTTACTAAATCATTTTTCTATGGCTTGTTTTATTTTTTTGTGATATTTTGGATTAAACCTGGGGCCTGGTTTAATCCCTGCCCTGGTAGGCAAGTACTTTACCACAGAGTTACAACCTCAGGCCCCCCCCCCCCCCCTTTAAATATGTATTTTTTAATTGTTGATGGACCTTTATTTTATTCATTATATATGGTTCCAAGAATTGAACCCAGTGCTTCACACATGCTAGTCAACTGCTCTACCACTGAGCCACAACCCCAGCCCCCAACCTCAGCCCTTTTTTAGTTTTGAGACATGAGTTGCCAAGACTCTATTTGAGTTTGTAATTCTTCTACCTCAGCCTTCCTACAGCTTACATTTTTTATACTTCTTATTCTGTAAATATTTCACAAATGTTATAAGAATGATTTTTGTTTTTTTTTTAATCTTCATTTCCTGATAAAATTTTTTCCTGGTAGACTAGGCCTAGAGCTTGCATTGATAAAAGCATGGATTTATTTGTAATTACTACCATCTAGTGGTTATTCTTCAAATTGCAACTTGTTGTATTTTCCATGCTTAAACTAATAGCTACTGTTGGTAAAAAGATCTAGAAGTAGGTTTTTCTTTAATGGGTTTGTAATTTGAGCATTTCAGATTGTATTTGTACAAATAAAATAAGTGAAAAATCAGTAAGAATATTTTAGTTAAACCTTTTGTAGGGTACATTCTTGCCTTATTTATTTTTGACATCTGTGTTTCAATCTCTTATCTCATATAACTAAAGAAGGTTTACACTTAAGGGCTGGGGTTGTGGCTCAGAAGTAGAACATTTGCTTATCAGCATGTGTGAGGAACTGGGTTCGATTCTCAGTACTACATACAAATAAATATAAATAAAGGTCTGTTGACAACTAAATATAAATATATATGTATATAAAAATAAATTTTTAAAGTAAACTTTACACTTAAACTTGGCAATGTAATTACATGTTCTTGTTCAGAAAATGTAAAGGAAAAATACATATATTCCATGATAATGTTTTTGCTTCTTCATCCTTTTAAGTATTACCACAAGTGCTTCATATACATGTCTAAACTGAATATCTCTGGTCTTATTTTTTTTTAATTGAGAGAGAGAGAGAGAGAGAGAGAGAATTTTTTAGTATTTATTTTTTAGTTTTCGGTGGACACCACATCTTTATTTTACTTTTATGTGGTGCTGAGGATTGAACCCAGCGCCCTGCGCATGCCAGACCAGCGCGCTACCGCTTGACCCACATCCCTACCCACTCTGGTCTTATTTTTAATAAAATTTTTTAAAGAATGAAATAAAATCCAGCTGATTGTCAGTTAAACTCAAGAAATTATAATTGACAGGTCAGTGGAAATGACCTTGAACTCTGTACTTTAACATATAATAGATTCTCTTTGGCTGTATTTAGATAATTTTTCTTGCAGGGTTCAGCTGTTTGTACCATGTATGTGAGTATTAACATGATGTGCTGTAATTAATCACCTGAGTCATTCCAGTTTTAGATTTGAGGGAAACATAACTAAAGAAAAATTAAGTTGTTTGTAACTTTAAAAAGAACCAAGAGTGTTTTGAAGTGTTAATTCTGACTTAAATGAAATTGTCTTCCAAAGTAGCGATATCATTTTATATTCTAACTAGGCAGTAAAAGAGAGTTCCTGTTGCTTTATATCTTCACCAGCAATTGATAGACTATTATTTTTTATTTTTAACTTTTGACACTCTAATACGTATGTAATATTATCTAATTATGGTTTTAATTTGCATTTTTCTAATGATTATGATGTTGAGTATCTTTATTCTGTAAACTCTTTTGAGGATGGACATAACACATAGAAGTGAAAAGTTACAGTTCTCAAAGGGGTTACATGGACACCACACACATTGGAAAAACAGTACTTTGGTGACTTGTTCTGTCAATGTAATGCTATAGTTTAATTTAGCTTTTAGATGAGGTTATATATTGTAAATGAATCCAGAAAAGGAACACCTAAGAATTATAACTATACTTTAAGAAGCCCATAAAATATTTGTGAAATACTAAGTTTTATTGTTTTACCTTTGAAAAAAGGCCAGTTTTGTTGGTTGATTGCTTATACTCAGTTTTTGGGTTGGAACTACATGAGTACTACATTGTGGTCTGTTTTTTGGTTGGTTAAAAATGTAGTTTTACCCACTGATAATAAGCTTTAAGGAATTGATTCTTGTTGACCTGATTCTTGTTGACCAGGAAACCAAATTTACCCATTTGTTCATGTATACATTTGCAAAAGGTAAATTACAGTCTACAAAGATGGTTCAGTTGGTAGAGAAATGAAAACTCTTGTTACCTTTGAGCAATGTCATATTGTTAATATTATATATATGTTAATTTGTTTTTAAATTATAATCTTTAAAAATCTGTTTCTGATGCTTTTAGTGGCATTTATTTTCAACTGGCTTGGATTTTGCTTATCCTTCTGTATCACCAACACCATAGCTGGAAGGTATGGTGCTATCTGTGGATTTGGACTTTCATTGATCAAGTGGATCCTTATTGTCAGGGTGAGTGTCTTGATAGCCTAAACCTTTACTATTTCTAAAATAAAAAGATATGAAATTTTCTGTATAGTTCATAAGTGCTCACTTTTTGTACATGAATTCAATAAATTAAAGGTTTCTACTTTTATATATAATTATTATAGTGATCTCTTTAGTGTGAACATTTTATAAGTTTATATGAGAGGCTGCTAATTGTTAGTATAGGAGAACTTTGAAATCAGAAAAATTTAAGCTCACATCTCGTGTATTCTCACATTAAGTTAATTAATTGTTCTTCTGAGTATTAGTTTCTTTGAAATAGGTCAATAATATCTGCTTCACAGAATTTTTATAAAGTATGGTAAATAGAGTAGGTTGTTCATTTACTGCACAAATGTGTGTGCTTAGTAAGAGGTGGCTACTACTACTGTGGTCCAGTGCAAGCATGCCTATGATCAGATGAAAATAAGAATTTGTGTTGTTTAGCAAATTACAATAAACTGAAATATCTTTTTTTTTTTTTTTTTTTTTTGTAACATTCAGAGCTCAGAAGTAAAGGCCTATGAAATGGCTATAGGAACTCATCTTTTTTCCTTATATTCATTCTAAGTCTCTTATTTTTCTGCTGTTTCTTGAAATCACCATCTGCCTGCTTCTCATCCTTTATAAGATGGTTTTCAGAGAGAGAGTGAAACATCCTTTTTTTTTTTTTTTCTCCATCACAACAACTTTCCTAGTCCCTGTAAAAATTAAATAGGCATTAGTACCATTAACACAATCATCCCTTGGCTCTTTACCTTTGCCTCTTGAAGTTTCCTTTTGGGCTTCTTTTTACAAATTTTTTTTTCCTAGATTTTAAAGGATAAGGCCTAGGAGAATGATCAAAATGCTTTAAGTACTTAAGAGATGCTGACATTTAAGACCTATGATTCTTCTGAAAACATTAGAAGAATTTAACTTATTTGAGTAGAAACTGATATTGAAGTAAATGTGACTTATATAATTTATATATTTTAATTTACTAATTGTATAACAGAACTTAAAAGTATATGGGTAGCTTTTCAGAAGATTAAAATGATGAATAAATAAAGCCACTTTGATCATTCTCCTAGGCCTTATCCTTTTCTCAACTTGCCTCAAGTTGATTAATTGCTAGTATCATTTATGTGCATAAGGAAGAAGTTACCCATTATTTATAACCTATTCCTTTAGCATATTACAGCCTAATTCTCTCCTAGAATGAGAGTTGAAGAAGGGTTGGATGTTAAGAAAAGGGTTAGCCAGTAGTCAAAGCTGGTTAATGTGATAAGATGGGGAACCTAAAACCGAAGCCTGGAGTTTCTCACAGTTTTGTGAGTATAATGCCAGTTATATATCTTAATTCATAAGATGTCTACCAAATCAAGTTTAACTACCAGGACTCTTTAGTTTCCCTTTAAAATATGTTTGCTTGAGTTAAGGCTAATATTAAGCTGTTAGTGTTGAGAACTGATAGAAGAATTTTAAACAATCCTTTGTATAAAATAATAATAGCTACCATTCATTGACCATGTTCCAGGTATAATTTGATAACACCAAATTCTTTAACCCTATCTATATCTCTAATGCTGGTGATGATCCAGCAATTTTGTTGACGATGAAACTAAATGCAAAAGAGTGATAATTTGCTCAAGGTCACACAGTTTATACATGGATTAGAATCTACTTTGTTCTCAATTCAATGCCTGTCTTCCTAATTCTGTGCTGCCTTTGTTACACTGTACTTTAACTTATTGAAATGCGTCAAGCAATAAATTCCTTTTGGAGTTTAGTGTAGAGAGGTTTTCTCCAAAAAGTTTGGTGTGTCCCTTTATTAGATGATAAGTATTTGATAAATCATATTGTTGCCTTCTTTTTCATTTCTGATCTGCCATGAATCTCAGATTTGGTATGAATATATTTAGCCCAGAATTTTATTACTTCTGCCTAAGGCTTTTGATTTTTTTTTTTGTTTATTTAACCATGCATGGGTTTTATTAAAAATAAGTTCTTTTTGAAAGTGGGACATAACAAAATACTGGTGTTTTAATATAATAGCATCAGACAAATTCTTAATGTTGATAAATTGGTTTTTAAAATTTGATTTCTGTAGCCTGTGGTTGGCCAGTCAACATGATTGATTTATTAACTAAACAGAAAAAAAAAAAAACCAAAAACCCAACTTGGCTCAACTCTATGATACCATCTCAGTATTCTAAAACATTTTATTTTTAAATTCAGTAATGAGTCTAAAGCTTCTTTATCCTTTTAACATAATGAGTCTTCCTCTTGACTTCAAGGTGAAGGTAATTATATTCTTAATTTTGGGGTAAATAACTCTATGCTAGATATTTTTGGATAGGAATGACTCTTTTCTTGATTTCCTGGTTGCATCTTGTTTGGGTACCATGTACAAAAAGTTAAAAATGTATTGTTTTGGTTCCTTATTTTTTTTTATAACCTCTTAAAGTCTCTATGAGAACCTTTTATTTCTAATCATTAACACTTAATTAAAAAGCATTCTGCAGTTCTATTTTATAAGCTGCAATCTTCCAGTTTTCAAGTTCTTTATTATATATTTTTAAAATGTTTGGGAGTATGTGGGATTTGCATTTTTAATAGTACTTGAAATTTTTACTCTTTGGAATTTCTGACTCTAAGAATTAGTGTATAGTTTATTTATTAGTTGAAAATGATTCCAGAGAAAATACTTAGAAAACTTTTAAAAAGAGATAACCTTTAGTTGATCTGCTTCCCAAATAGCGATATTATTTATTTATTTATTTATTATACCTTTATTTTATTTATGTATGGTGCTGAAGATTGAACCCAGGACTTCACACATGCTACGCAAACGCTCTGCTACTGAGCTACCATCTCAGCCCATGACATTATTTATAATTCGTATTTTGGTTATTACCAAAACTATTGGATTTTTAAGATTTCATGCAAATCTTTAGAAAATATTTGAGCACAAATGTGCATTTAATTCAATAATAATAACCTGTAGAAATAATGTAATAAAACAAGTTAATTTTTAATAGTTTTAAGGTAGGTTATATGAAACATTTAAAATACAATTATTCAGGGCATTGTTGATGCTAAAATGATAGGGAAGGAATAAGGAAGAATTATCAGAAGTAACTCTGAAGAAAATTAGATCTATATTTTTAAACCTTTTAAAAGTATTGAAAGAAATATGGTGGCTAGAGTCTAATCAAGGAAAAGATACCTGTGTTCTGTACCATCAAACCTACCTTCCATCTGCCTGTTCATATTCCCACATATAAAACTATCTGCCATGGCCACCAATAGGAACTGTTGAAATGCCCCTTCAAGGTTCATTTAGCTGTTTTCAGCTCACTGATGAGAACTGAACGCTACCCTATTTAGTTTGAAAATAAAAAGACTCCAATGAGTTGGGGGTCTTTATGTGCTTAGTATTTTGGGCAGTGATTAACAGTAGGGGGCATACAGAAGGTCAAAAGCTCTTCTTTTTAGAGGCCACCAGAACATCCCCATCTGATAAGATTAAACTAATGTAGCTTTTGGTGTTAATATCTAAAGCAGTGGGTTGCTGTAGTGTGTTTGGGATGGTAGTTGTGGCTTTGAGAGATTGTAAAAAAAAGGACTGACATGTGAATGCTTTAATGAGAAAATACTTGAGTCAGATATATAGCATTTACTTTTCTTTTTTTGTAAGTAGTTCAACTGTTTTTTGTTAATAAAGTTAGTAACAGAAGTCAGTTTGTTTTTGCATAAGAGATTTTTTTTCATGTAATTATCAATAAGTATTTTTTCATTATTTTTCTTTCTGTTTTTAAGGTAAATTATTTCAGGTAAATTATTCTGAATTTGAGTGTAATCTACAATTTTGTAATTCAAGTATGCAAATATGACTAATATATTTATGTTCACTCTCTAGTTTTCTGATTATTTTACTGGATATTTCAATGGACAGTATTGGCTTTGGTGGATATTTCTTGTGCTTGGTAAGTTTATTATTAATGCACTTCAGTTAAACTAATTTTAGTTTAACTCTGATATTCTAACATTACAAGATGGAAATAAATTTTTAACAAACTTTTCTGCTGTATAATTCTCATTCAAATACTTAGCTTTTCAATTAATTTTATATGGAGGCTATCAATATGAAGAATAAGTGGTTTGAATAACTGAATTTTACACAAAATTTGAAAATCCCAACATGATTGTCACCAGTATTTATCTTGCAAAATAAACATGCATAATTTATTTTAATGATATTAGGAAATTGGAGAGTAGGATAGTTTGGGTGTTTTATGCATTCTTTTATTTTTGGATCATGGAAACATGGTTTATACTTTTGAAATGTGCCCTGCATTAATCATGAATCAGCCAGGCATATGGAAAAGTTTCAGCCTAATGATCACAGTATTTCTGTTGGGTTTTCTTCTTATATGGCATGTCTTTTCATTAATATTGGTCAGCTTTATGGATTTCAGTTTTATATGTATGGTAACTAAGTTAATCTTAAAATTACATTATGCTTTTAATCCATAGTTCAAACTGGTATGAATAAGCTTTGTTTCTACCAAAAAAATAATTTTGCTAGAATGATAATAGCATTTCAGTAGGTGGCAGTCTTCTCTTTGAGTTTTTATTTAGCCATGCTATCAAATCTGTAGGATTTTTTTTTTTTTGGAAACAGACTCTTGGTGGTCAGTTTCTCTGACAATCAGTGGAATTATTTTATTGTCATGACTGTGTTGAGAAGTTAGACATATATGAGGGTTAAGCCAATTTTACATTGTTTACTATATTCTGACTTCCTGAATTTTTTGTTCTTTATTATTTAACCATAATTGTTTATATGTACATTATTAAGATATTAAAGGAAATTTTAGGAGAATAACTGTGGGGCAGAATAGAATACAGAGAACAATTCCAGTTCCACATCAGAGCCATAATCTAGCATTTATTTAGGGAGTTTGGAAATTTAATTGAGTATTTCTTCTCCTTTTTTCCTCCAGTTTATTACAGATAAGCTTTTTTGTTAATGTGTTGATTACTGATTTTTTAGTTGGGGTACAAATTTATTTTTGGATTTTATGTTTTGAATTTACAGATAACTCTTTCTCTTGGTGAGGAAAGTTATACACACATATATTTTGTGTATTTGTTATTTTACCTACCATTTTCTGATTATAAATTTATAAAATATATCTCTAAAAATTATATGCTAAAATATTTTAAAGACTTTTAATAATACTGGCAGTGCTTTTATACTTATACTTTTCATCTGAAGCTTTGAACATTTCACAGGCATTGCTTTTTTAATTGTTAAAAATATCTTTGCTATAAATTAGTATTTATCAAAATACTGTTTTACAAAGGAGAAAAACTGAGGTAGAAATCTCATGTCTAATAATCCAAGAAATTACTAGAGTGACTGCCTCTCAACCTTTCTTTCTTGACTCTTCTTAATTTTTGTTATATATTAGTTTTTAATTATTACTTAAAGAACTTATAATTAAAAAATATACAGGGGCTGGGGATGTGGCTCAAGCAGTAGTGCACTCGCCTGGCATGCGTGCGGCCCGGGTTCGATCCTCAGCACCACATACAAATCAAAGATATTGTGTCCGCCGAAAACTAAAAAATAAATATTAAAAAAAAAATTCTCTCCCTCCTTCCCCCCCCCTTTTAAAAAAAAATATATACACATATAATAAATTTATCTTCAAATGTATGTATTACAGATGATATGGGCACTTGATATTGCTTGATAGTATTGTTTTTTTCCCTACAGTTATTTACCAACTAAATGCATAGGTTCTCCTTTGAATGCTTCATATAAAAACAACATGTCTTGGTTTACACAGTCGTTATATTAATTGATAAATTTGCTATAAAATTAGATTTCTCATTGAATCAGTTTAAGTGCAACAGGAAATTTTGCTGTTTAAAGAAATCACTTAGCAGGTGTTTTTTTTATGTAATTCTGGATTGTCATAGCTGGATTTACATTACTTCAGTTTTGGTACATTAAAGCTTACCAAACTGAAAGAATATAGATGGCAGAAAAATTTCATTATCTTTCCTCATGGTGGAGTTATCATTAATGTAAAACATAATATAAAATAAATGGAACCCTGAAGATTAACTTCCCTGAACCAAAAGAGTCTTATTTATAATTGTCTATTTTATATTTATGAGGCCCCTTTATGCTTAATAACATAATATATATGAATTATTTCAATCTTCCCAGGCCTGCTTCTTTTCTTCAGAGGATTTGTTAATTATCTAAAAGTCAGAAACATGTCTGAAAGTATGGCAGCAGCTCATAGAACAAGATATTTCTTCCTATTATAGAGGTAAGGAATATAAATATAGTGACCTTGTTATTTCTTTTCTATACTCACATTTACTAGATACATATTAAATGCTTAACGTGTACTTATAATTTTTTACTCAAAGTTAGCATAGCTAATACATTTTATACTGTCAGCAGCTTAATGAAACTTTATAAGTTATAGACTTTTTAAGGTACCTTTGATTTTCAAAATTGAATTTCATAAATTTTAATTTTTAAATACATAATGAATAAACAAAAACTTTAAATCACATACTTTTTAAACTTCTTTTTAAAGATTGTTCATAGATTGTGTTTGAAGTGACCATCAGCACAAAACTTGCATACCTGAAAAACAAAATCTGACACACTGAAGTGTTGGGCATTTTGCATAAAACAAAAGTGAAATCTACATAAATGTCTGGTGAATAAAAAAGACTAAATCTGAGATAAAAAAGCAGTTTGTCATGCAGGCATTTTAACAATCTGGAATGATGCAAGTAGTTCTGTTATTGTTTTCTTAACACGTATCATTTTGTATTAAAATGAAGGCTATTACGAATAAATGGGAGTATAAAACAATAAGCAGAGGCTGTCTTACTCTTACTAGTTATCCAGTGTGTTTCTGGACACTGATATGTAGCCATAGCATTTATTTGTTGTACAGCCAGGAATATGTACATATATAAATACCTTTTATCTTAATTCTCTATTTTGAAATCAAGTGCCAAAATACTTCGTATCTATAAATTCTTTAAACTTTTAAAAAAGTATTTGAACTCATAAACAAAATATCTGATGAAACATTTAATTTCTGATTGAAAGGACTATAAGGATAAAGTGTTTCAGGGTTGCTGTAACCAAGTAAATATTCTCTATTTGAGGGTTCTGCTTCAGTTTATTTTACCAGTCATGGATTGAAAAAGAAAAATTGCATCTATACTGAACATGTGCAGACTTTTCCCTCTTGTCATTATTCCCTAAACAACGTAGTACAACAACTATTTACATAGCATTTCAATTGTATTAGGTATTATATGTAATCTAGAGATGATTTAAAGTTTATGGTAGGATGTGTGTAGGTTATATGCAAATACTGTGCCATTTTATGTAAGGTACTTAAGCAGCTAAGAAGTTTGGTATCCAAGGGGGGGCTGGTCCTGGAACCAATCCCCTGTGGATATATAGGGAGGATTTTAGTTTTTTAATAAATGTATATTTTTAATTGTAGATGGACACAATACCTTTATTTTTAAATTTTTTATGTTGTGTTGTGGATTGAACCCAGTGCCTCCCACGTGCTGGGCAATCATGCTATCACTGAGCTACAGCCCCAGCCCTGTTTTTATTTTTTTAACTTTGTTTGTTTGTTTGTTTATTTATTTATTTATATGTTGCTGAGGATAGAACCCAGTGCCTCACACATACTAGGCAAGTCCTGTACCACTAAGCCACAACCACAGCTCCTGTTTTTTTTTTTTTAATTAAAAAATTTATGTGGTTTGTGATTTGGTTGCTTAACTTTTATTTATAACTTACATGGGTCATGCATAAGCATGTATACTTTCCTTATTTCTGCCAAAGACGATAATGTATTTCTGGATCATATTAAAGTATCACTTTAAGTGTTTCATTAAAGTTCCTGCATCACCTGCCCACAGAGGTATTATATTTTCTTTTTAATTAGTAAAATGTTTTTGTAAACAAGACATTGAGAATTTGTCAGTATTAAGATAAAAAGGCAAAGTTTACTAATCTGACTGTTTTGTGAGTAGTGAAATTAGTCTTAAATATATTTTCTTGATTATGCCTATAGAAGAATTATACTTTAGAATATATTCTGAAATAGTCTATGTTATCTTTATCCAAAGAACATTATATATTTGATGTAATGCTGCTGTAAAATGAGTTTTTATTGTACTGTGATTTAGATAAAGTACAACTTAATACATTTTAAGACTAATTCTTTCTTTATCTCTAGACTGCATCAGCCCAACATTCCTTTCTTATACCAATGTGAAATTTTCAGATCATCTATAAACCTACAACTTTAATAGGATAGAAGACTACTGATAATAGAAGAAAAATTAGTGAAGAAAAGATGGAGCTTCAAAATTGAATGGCAGGGTGGTTTATGCTTAAAAGCCATTTCTGTTCATTCTTTAATTATTTATATTTCATTTGTTTTGCACACTTGCATTTGTGCCCATTTAAAGATTTGCATATCCTTGAAAGAAACCATAAAGTTGTAGTGGTAAAGTCTACTCATATTTGGTTAATCAGTGTTTGATGAAATTGAAAGAGTTGAGTGATACACAGTCTTCCAGCATGTAAATGCCATTGACTTTTGACTTGACCATTAGTATAATGAAAATAAAATCATTAACCATGTCAAATGCTTTAGTTTCTGGCTCTTAGATTCATCTAGTAATTCTACACATCAAAAACTTTGTTATATATAACGTTCATTAAATCCTGAAGAGCTGATTAAGAAAGGATTTGTTAGATTTTTGAACATATTTGAACATATTATTATTTAGGAAAATTCTTTCTGTAAATAACCATTTTCATAATTACTTTTTACATTTTTTTCTTAGAAATTATGTCTAGATATGTTTTCATTAATTTTAAATTAAGCAAACTAAACATATATAGAAATTTGGGTGTTAAAGATAGAATTTGTTTTCTGGCAAGTCTTAAGAAAAGTGAGATTTACGAACTGTCCTTTATAAGAAAATAAAATGTTTAAGGTACATAAATAGTTTTATGGATTTTCAAATGAGAAGCTTGTTTATTAGGATTACACATCTTAGAGATTCTTGCAGGAACAGAGTGTAGCAAATATATAAATTTTAAGCCAATTTTAAAAATTAATTTTTCAAATAAGATATTCTCATTTACATTTGTCTTTTTTAAAGCCAATAAAAATATCTTTCAATATCACTGTAATAATCTTTCTTCAGATATTTAATTTGTTAAGGTTAGTAAATAAAATCTTGTTTTATTAATAGCTCCTTGCTTTAAGATTACAGGTTTAATTTGTAAAAAAAAAAAATATATATATATATATAACCGGAATTGAGATATGCAAAATACCTATTTTCAAATTATGGAAAATTATCTGTGGAATATAGAGTATGTATGTGTGATGAGAGTGTGTAACTATTACTGCAACTGGAATCTGCTGTACATTCACAAGCTACTACATTTTGCACCTTGCAAATCATTTTATTTCTCATCTATTTTTCTTTTAAGTTAGTTATATCTTTGCTTTTGAATGCCAACATTAAAAAGGATGGGAATTATATTATCCTTAAACATAAAAATCATTTAATGTAGCTATGTAAAACATAAAATTGATCACTTATTAGATACTGGCTACTACTAAAAGATACACCTGATTGTTCAGGGACATTTTCCATTTCTGGAAAAAAATGCTTTATTAATCTCTTTTGTATTTCTCTGTATTTTCTAATTTTTTTCATTGTCTTTGATAAATAAAACATACACTTTTGTTTGCTAATTGAGCCTCCTACATTTTGTTTTCCCTCATTCATTTTATTCTGCTGCAATAGGCTTTTTATTGTTGATTAAAGTACCTGTGTTATACCTCTTAAAGTAAAACAATAGCATGGGGTAAACAAAATATTTAATTTAGTTGTCCAATTTGGAAATTAAAATTAGAATGTACCAGTAACATATACAGATTCCCATTGGATTTCTTCATATCTTCTGTTCATTTCCCACAGACCTATACTTTATTCTTTTAATAATTTTTAAATGAAATTAAACTTTGACATATGGTAGTTTTCAATTATCAGGAAGCTCAGCTATCAAACATCAATTTATTAAAATTTCATTTTATTTTTTATGATATTTATACTTGTTTTCTGAAGTATCACTATTAATCCAGTATTAAAACTTCACTTTTTATTTGATTTCCTCTTCTAAATTTGTTAAGGTTCATGTATGCATGTTATATCATCCTCTGTAATTGACATAATTCAGTGGTAGCCTTTAATTTCATCATCCAAGCAGAGGCATCAAAATATTCTTTTCCAAAACTTAATATTCCCTTCCAGATTTATTCAAATACTGCATACCTTCCTTCATTTCCTGTGAGCTTGAGCTTAAATAACTGTTGTGTTTGGGGAACACATGACCGCCTTTGCACTCTGCCTTAAAGATTGAAAATCAGTACTCTTATTAGAGTGTCTAAACATTTTTTGAATGCATATGAAATGTGGCTTGGAAGTTAATGCAAAAATGTTTAAAATTATTTCTATCATTTGATTAAGCTAGTAATTGCTAGGATAATCCATTTTTATGTAGTTATGCTATTAACTATTTTAAGGCAAAATACATTTTTCTATATAGTGTATTCAGGATATTTTAGAAATTTAAAATTAAAACAAATCCTATTTACACTGTTAAAATGAAAATATCTGTTACTAGAAAAAAATACTAATTTGCAGCCTTTTATTTTGAGCCTATAAAGTATATGTCATTTTAGACATGCCTTTAGTTTTCATACATTTTAACCTGCTAAAATGATAATCACAGTATTTTTAAACTTCTCATAACAGAAAAAGTGGAGTCCAGAATATCCAATTGGAGAAAAAATCAGGGTTTTTATTTATTTAATAGATTTTTTTCCAACTGTTTCAAAAAGCACAAAAGTATTTACAGTGAATCTAATACTGTACTTAACTATGTATTTTAAGTTTGCTCAGAACAATCCTGGTTATTCCCGTTTTCTTGGCTTAAATAGTGCCTCCTCTTCTCTCAAAAGTGTCCTAATTTGGAGAAAAAATTATATGATCATCCTAAATATATTTGTTCACTGTACTGGGAAGTGACTACCTTAATTTACTACCCTTTGAGAGAAGGAACTGGGGTAGGAGCAGGAACCAGTTGTTAGAATCTTTCTAGCCAGCCATTTGTTTGGCCTGTAAAAAAGCATAGTTTTTTGTTTTGTTTTTTAAATAGAAGTTATTGTATTTGAATGACTTCAACTTATGGTAAATAGTGAACAGTGGCTTTTATGTTTTTTTTAACTGCTGTTAAATGTTATTTTAATCATTTATTATTTAATTCAAATAGTCATATGAAATATTAGTATATTATTTTTTAAAACCTCATTCTTGAAAAAGTTCAACTGTTGGTTGATAATGTGCCATTCATTATTATAGGAATGTCATTGCCCATATATAAACATGCTGGCATGTATTTTATTTGTTAATAAAGTTATAGATGTGGAAATGTGAACCTGTGATGCATCCTTTTAAAAGCAATTTAAGATTTAAAATATACTATCACCACTTTGGTCTAACGTACATGACAAAACATTAAGATTTGAGATAAAAATGACTGTGGCGTAGAATTAGGTTAGAAGGTGCAATATCATTTAACTTTACAGTCATTTGTTAGGAGAAAGATTGCAGTTTAATTTTAGTAAATGCAAAAAGAAAAATCATTTTTTTTTACCTTTGTTTATTTATTTTTATATGGCGCTGAGGATCAAACTCAGTACCTCATATGTGTGAGGCAAGCACTCTGCCACTGAGCCACAATCCCAGCCCCAAAAATCAACTTTTTGACAATTTGTGTTCAGTTCTACATTGTAAAAGATAGCGGTCATCATAGATGAGACTTGTTTATAGGCTTGTTTTTTTTGGTACATGATCCAATGTGCAAAAATTTCAAGTTATTAAGAAAAATAGAAAAAGCCACCTTATTTCACACTTTTTAAAAATTAAAAATGTTTATTTTGAACTCCACACATTTGTTTGCATTACTTTTTTGATGTTCTCAGCTTAGAATTCATTTTGTTTTGCTTTGAGAGGTTGAACTATTGGCTTCTAAAAGACCCACCAGATTTTAATGAAAACTTTTAAAACTTCAAATCCTATAACTAAATAACAACGAGATGGGGGTGTGACCCCATTAATAATTGAGGTTATTGCAAACCAAAATCATATGCAGTTCACAAAATCTTAGAGGTGTTTTCCTATCTCTTCATGCTTGCAAAGAACCATTTTATTACTCTTCTGCTCTTTTGGGGTGTGTTCATTTTAATTAAATCAACACTTTATTATCAGGGACACAAAAGAGATTTCTTCTCTTAGCTTAGCCAAATTCAGCAAGTAAAATAAATTTACCCAAAGCTCAGCTGAAATGTAGAGGGCAGCCACTGCTTTTAGAATATTGAAAAGAAGAAAATAACCTTATTGGAAAGTACAAATTCTTCAGAGGCATAAGAACAGTACACATGCATAAATAATACATATATTATTTCTTTTACCAAATTTAGGCTTTTAGTCATCTGAATTCCAGCACAGTGATTTGACTTGGCTATGCAGTCTATGTGATTTGGGCTGTAAAATTTTAATTCCCATCTTATTAATTCAGAGAGATTACCTAAGGATTCTTAATTGCTACCAAGCATTGGTGACCACTCATCCTAATATAATAAGTAGTGATGGGATAAGTGTGAAGTATCACTTCCTAAATTCAGAGTTTTAAAATGATGTATAGACTATGGGAAATACATATCGATTCATTGAAAATTAGAAGTGTTTAAAAATACATAGTCAAAGACATTATTATAGTTGTGTTTTGTTTTTATTTTGAAACAAATGTGTTTTCACCCATTTAAAATAATTTGTTATTGATGCATGAGAGGTACTTTTAAAGACATCTGACTCTTATAATTCCCTAATTCTGTGGGAACTACAGGAATAAATTTTTGCTTGAATAGTTCTGATAGGACCTCTCTACAGGGCAGTAATTGTTCTCAGTATGCAAAATCATACATAATCACCTGGGAGTTTGGGGGAAGTTAACATTCCAGCCTCAATTTCCAGAAGTTCCAGTCCAATCAGTCTACTTCATGATGGCACATTTCCTTCCAGAGTTTGAGTTTCTGGGATTTAGTCTAGTGCTACTGTTAATTTTTTCTCATCATTGTGTCCACTTTATATCTAGCTCCTCAAATATATGTGATAATGTTAGGGCTTATGTAAATAAGATTTATCGTAAAGAAAGAAAAAGGCATATAAAATCAGACCCTTACGTATTATTGCTTCTGAGTTCCTGCTATAAGCTTTAGAATGAGGACCCTTCTAGTTTTAGTGTTTGTACCCATGACATGGCTCTGCAGGATCAGATCACCAGGGCAATGTGGGTAGTGTGGCCGAATGGAGTCATTTGTGCTGAGGTGGTAGTTATTTTCTTGGTAATTCTGAAAAGCAAGCAGAATTGGATTATTCTTTTATAATATAGTTAATTTTTCTTGCCTCAATTAGTATTTCCACTAGCAACTTCCTTTCTCCATTCTTGAGAAGCATATACATTATTGAGGGGCAGCTTTGTTTAACAGAAAGAATGGGTTTGGAAGCTACATTAAGTAACCCAGTAAGTCCCAAAGTTTCAATTCTGTGAATATTTCAACAAAATTGACATAGAGGGCTGGGGTTGTGACTCAGCGGTAGAGTGCTTGCCTACCACATGCAAGGCACTGGGTTCGATCCTCAGCACCACATAAAAATAAATAAAATAAAGGTATTGTGTTCAAATACAACTAAAAAATAAATATTTAAATAGGATTAATATAGATATATTAAAATAGGTTTGAAACCATAACCTAGAGCTTATATAAATTATATAAGTTGCTGGGATAGAATTGGTTAACCCTAGACTCACGTTTCAGCTGTCAAAACAAATTCAGATGATTTGCTTAATTGAATCCTCAGTTTCCTCACCTGTTTATTGCAAAGCACAACAGGTCCCTGAGGATTCGATGAAATGTATGCCCCCCCACCAAAAAAAGGTAGCCATTATTATTACATCTTTGCTCTTTGTGTTTCTTGTGAGCCTCTCTGAAAAGGGTGATAGGATAGGGTCATGTTAACCTATTATTTGCTTCTCATTTCTTCTGTCACAAGGGAAATTAAAGCAAAAGTTGCCTAGATGACATTTGATTTTAAGGGATACAATTAAACATTGAGGGGAAGAGTGCATACCAAGTAGTAAAGTATTCTAGCTTCTAGCTGATAGAGGTAGAGGGACCTCACATAGGTCTCTCCAGGCAGAAGCTTGGAGGGCCCTGAGGTCAGGCCCTTGGAATTTCACAGTGGATTATGATATTGCTTTATAACTGGTGATTCATTTCTTTTGTGTAGGGAGCCAGAGCACTGAAATTCTGGTTGGGGTAATGATCAGGAAATAACTTGCTGGTCAGGTTGTTACTGATTCTAGGATAAATAAATCCCCCAGCTTCCCCTGTTAATCATGGGTTAACCTTGGATTTATTTCCAGAGATGTCTATTACTTTAAAATGGAAACACTTCAATGAAAGTTAAGTTCCCGAGACTCTGCCCTGGTCATAATTTGGTCATTTAAAAATTTTCAAATTCCCCCCGTTTATAGTTCTTGAACGGATGATGCTTTTACTTCACAGAATCCATTTTGTAGCCTGTTCCTCTTTCCACCTTCCAAAAAAGCTTAAATACCATCTCTTTGGTATTTCTCTTTCATTCTGTTACACTGGGTTTTGTCCTATTGAATTCCCATAGCCTTACATTTCTAACAAGGCATTATTGAGACTGTGCTATGATGATTTTTGTGTTAGTGTCCTCAATGGTAGATATTATATCTGATTATTCAATTTTGTATTCCACCCCAACAACTAGCACAAAGTTCAACAAATTCAACAAGTGGTTGGAGGGTATAGACACAAGTGCCAGGCTCTGGATATACATAAAATGCTTTCTGCCTTTAACTCTGAGTCTAATGGAGGAAGATATATCAATAGGCAAATATGTTTATGTTGAGGCAGGAATATAATCATGGGGCAGAGTGATTGAACTTTGGGAACAACAGGTCATCCTTCACTAGAGTAATGACATTATAAATATATCTTAAAGAATAAGTGTGCCATATGTTTAAACATTTCATAACCATTTACAATTACAATGGTTTCAAGACCATTGGAACTGGACTATTCCAAAATCAGATATTTACAACATTTAGTAGTTCTATTTTTCATCTCTTGGATAACATTCTGCCTGCCTCGTTTTCATTCAGAATTATATTTCCAGTTCTCATAATGTTTCATCTAAGCCTCTTTATTAAATCACTTTCTACCGTGTGTCGCTGTATTTGTATTCATGCCTCATCACCGTGCTTGAAGGCAGGATTTAATGTCTGGTGTAATGTCAATGTGCATTGTATCTCATAGATATCTTTAAAAAACATGCTTAAGATTTGCCACCTCATTGTGAGCTACTCATTTTGTCCTGGTAGCAGGGATTACTGACTTCAGACATCAGCACTGGGATAGGCATCCCTCTTTTACAAAAACACCGGCACAAGAAATACATAAGTTGTGAACATCCTTTTCACCTATCTCCTAACTCCATCTCCCTGCCTAGAATTAACCACTGTTAACAATTTATTACATACTCTTACAGGCTTTTTCCACATAAATTTTTTAATAGGGTGATGCTGTGCTCTATAATGTCCATATAACTTCTGGTTTCATGTAAAGTTGAGAAGATCCCAGGTACAATGACATGGAAAGTCCACCTTTCCTTTGTATTTCCAGGAGACAGTGATCAGGGAAGAGTACTTTTTCTTCCTGTAAACATAGTTTATTTCTACCAAAAAGCTGAGGGTTATTTACTTGATCCTTAAAGTGTTTAGATGTAGACTTGTGGTTTCAAGACCATTGGAACTGGACTATTCCAAAATCAGATATTTACAGCATTTAGTAGTTCTATTTTATGATCTTATAATTCTAATTAGTAAAAAGTTTTCTGGAACCAGGTCATTAGGTATAAAGGGCTCAGGATGGACAAGAAAATCTAGCCTTGATAGGCTTAGAGAAAACCAAAATGATCTGTCTTTAAAATTACTTTCCCATGTTTAAGGACCAAAGTTGTGTTTCAGATGTGTTAGTTACTGCTCTCTGGCTGATCCTACAGACATTTGGAACCCCTGTGTAAAAGCATTCTCCAGAGAAACAGAGCAATAGGTCTATGTGTGTGTGTATAAATGTTTCTAGACATTTATTACTGGAATTGTTTCATGTGATTTTGGAGGTAGAGAAATTCTGCAAACTAGAGAACCAGGAAAGACCAAGTGTAAGTATCATGGTCCAAAACCCAGGGAAGCTGGTGGCATCACTTCTGATTTGAAACCAAAAAAAAAGAGAGGGTTTGGGGTGCTACTGGTATAAGTCCTGAAATCCATAGGTCCAAGAATCAGGATCTCCAATGGCAGAGAGCAAGAAAAAAAAAAAAATGGAAATCTCAACTGAGAGACAATGAATTTGCTTGTCTTCTACACTGTTGTTCTGTTAGGGCCCCCAAAAGCCCACTCATATGAGTGAGGGTGGATTTTCTTAACCCAGCCTATTGATTTAAATGCCAGACTCTTCTTGAAACCCCTTCACAAACAAACATGAAATAATATTTTACCAGCTATCTGGACATGCCTTAGCTCAGTCAAGTCATATAAAATTAGCCACCACATCCTGCTTTTGTCAATTCTCAAGTTCTTCCTGCCTAAGCTTAATCTGACATCTGAAGCTGAAGGAGGATTCAGATATGCTGTTTGAGTCTTGTGTACTGTGTACTGCTACAGTTTAGATTGCTCTTAAGATATCTAAAGTCAGTAAAATCTGCCCTGGCAAAGTGAGTGGCTCACAGTGACATGGAAAATTTTGCACTTGATTTTTAAGAATTTCCCTAGAATTTACAGGAGAGCTGCTCAGGCCATCAGAAGTCACCAACGCGAAAAAGAAGAATCACAGTGTTAACCTTCCCACAGGGGTGACTAACCATACAGACTCCTTGCACCTGGTCTGTTGATTGTCAAGTCAATTCACTACTTTGGCAGTAAATATTGAGTTTATATCTGCTTAACTCTCACTCTTCCTTCTCTTTCTTTTCCAAGTATGAGTCTCAACTGGTTCTAAAGATGGGCTTAGGGGAATTGTCAACAGCCACAATTCAGCCAGTTTGAAGATGATTCAATGCTATCCTCCCTGACTACCAACAAAACTTTGCCAAGAGCAGCACGTGCCATTTTCAAATCTGTTTTTGGTAAAACAAATGGAAAAGGCCAGGTGGAGTAAGCACTCCCTTTTATAGTCTTCCAGCTTCCAAATGCCTGGGTTGGGTTTTTATTTTGCAGAAATGAAACTGAATTTGGGTGAAGATCCTACTGTTCACAAAGGTCCTTCTAGTTCCCACCCATAGTCTCTGCCCCAAGTCCTGACCACTGGTTTAGTGCAGGATAAATGACCTTGAGACTCATTGGTTATCCACATTAGCACAGCCTTGCATAGTGCTTCCTTAGAATGTGTGTGCTGCTTCACCCTCCCTCTTAATATTTGTTCCCTACCCGGAACTCCATTCCCTCAGATAAAAAATAATTTTTGCTTACAGAAGAGTTAAAGAAAGGGAATGTGTGCAGTCCTACAGATGTCTACCTGTTCTTGTCTGTCAAGTTTCCAGATTTTGAAATCAATTGTTCTTTCCACGTTGTACAGATTCAAAGGACATACATTGAAAGTCTGGGACTATTTACACAAACTTGTTTACAGTGACTTACCTCTTCCTTTTCTCCCTTTCCTCTATTTTTCTGGTCTGTTCCTTACTGTTCTTCCTCCCTCTCTCACCTTTTTCTTTTTAATATAAACCTAGCTTATTATTGTCTGAAGGCAGGAGCACAACCCCAATATAAAAAAATTCTAGAAGACAATTGAAAGAGAATTCACTCATAACATGCATGCATATTCATTGGCTAATTTCTGGGTCCTCGAATTCTAGGATAATATTTCTCATAATGCGTCTGTTAAATAGATTTTTTTTTTTTTAGATTGAATGACTACTATAAGGGGAGGGGGAGCGCCTCCCCCACTTTTGATGTTTTCTCCATGATGAAGGAATGTAATTAGTGAAACTCCTGACCTCCCTCCACCTTTTTATTAGCTCTTTCCCAGGGGAGTCATTTATTTGATGGGTAAATTTGAAATGTAAATACCTGGGTATGCTCTGCTCAGCTTCTCATCTTTCTCTGGGGAGCTAACAGCTCACAGGAGATCCAGTTGTGCTCTGTTCTCCAGGGCAGGCTCTGGTTTGCCACTGCCTAGGGAAGCTGGTTCCAATCTGTTACCATCTGGGTAGGGGACCAGGGGACCCAGTTCTGGGGTTCATTTAACTAAGCTATTTCCTCCAATCTAGTCAATATTTTGATTCTCCATGTGACATTGCTTTGTTTCATTACTTAATTTGTGCATATCTTGGGTGAGAAAGAAGGGTCCCATCTTGGGATCCTCAGAGACTTGCAATATATTTCATTAGTTCTGCTGTTGGCTAGCAGTCCCATTAGCCACCTCCCATAGAGATGACTCAATACAAGACTCTCTGAACTCTTACATTTGAAGTCTTTTAGACCAGGATTTTTTCCTTTTATAAAATCATCAAACAGATACTACCTGGCTTGTTTTGGATGGCTCAGAAGAAATCAAGGGTTATCCTCTCCAAAGTAACCCAGTATGTCCTCCAGTGCTTTAACCAATGGAACCGATGCAGTCAGATTCTTGGTCATATAATTTCCTCATATTCTTTTGAATTTAGGATGCATATTAGTCTGTTTCACAATGTCACTTATTATTAATCAATCTGTGTTAATTATGCCAGAAATGTACTAAGGGCTCCTTGTTGCTGGCAGTTAATCCACTTCTAGCTTCAAGGAGGAGGAGATAAGAGTTAGTACCTATCTTCTCTGATCATCATACCTATCTATTGGGCCTTAGTTTATAAATGCTTTGCTTTTCTAGCATGTGTTGTGGTTCTGTTTTTAGCTTGTCTTCTTCAGAGGCTTTTGGGCAACTTTTGTCCAGTATCATGTTCTTTCAATCTTTGTATTCTTATTAACTATGTAATTCTCCAAGTTCAATAGTTATGCTGAAAAACAATAGAGAAAGTGAGCAAAGCAAGATAGAAGGAGAACTTGGAGGCAGAATGGAAGGAAAGAAGGCAAGCATGTAGAGAGGAAGGTGTGTTGTACTAATAAGTCAGGGTTTAGAGTCATACTGGCAATCATAAGGAGAAACATGCCCTACTTGGAGAGTTACAGCAGCAGGACCAAAAACCTACAATCATCTAGGCTGTATGGTGAGATCTATTATGAAAGACTGAGAAAACTTTGCAAAGGGTGAAAGTGTAATTGAATTATTATAAGAATTTAGCAATATCTGATTCATGAAACCCATGGGTAAGGCACATAGTTTGTATGTACAGGGACCTGGAATTAGCAAATAAATAATGAACAGGAGCTGAATCAGAAACATTCACACAAGCTTCCTCTGGAAAACTTTATAGTTTCTCGTCTTTTTTGCTCTCTGAGTATCTGCTTTATTCTTTTAACAAAGACAGATTAGTTTCTTTGGTTTATTGTACTTAAACCAGTCTCATCATGAACATCTATAAATGTCTGACTCAGCCCTTAACCTGAGCTTTGGAATTTGATGGAACCTAACTTATGAAGTCTGAATCCCAATTTCAAATTCCCAGTACAATCTATCTGCCTTTCTCTCAGGTGGTTCCTGACTCCATGGTTATACTAATTCACAGTGCCACCTGGCCCTGGAAAAATGGCAAGATCATATCTGATTTTATCTAGAACCCTGGTAGGGACCAATTCTTATGTAGAATTGGTCAAAAAATTATTGGGATTTTTATTATACTTCATGCCCCTGGAAACATGGTCACATTGGAGGTTCCACCTTACCCAGGATGGACTTTTGTATTTTTGCTCAGAACTGACTTGAAAGCAAAGTGTCTGCATTTAATATTGATTGAGGTTTGAGAGTGAAGGGTCCTCTCACTGGTATAGTTTCCTCTGACATTGTTTTGGTAAAATCAGATTGGTTGAAATATCAAAATATTGGTAAAATCAGATTGGTTGAAAATTTGGTAAAATCAGATTGGTTGAAATATGAAATATGAAAAGTATGTGTACTTCATCTTCCTAGAGAACTTCTGCATCTAGGAAGATGAAGTAGACATACTTTTCATATTTCCTATTAAAAATAATAGGAAACTAAAAATTTTATAACTAAAAAATCCTGGACATTGTATATAAAATAAACATAGAAAGATCCCAGAAGATAGGGAGATGCCAGCACTCTGGCCAAGGTCCTTGAGATCCAAGGAACAGCACTGGAGTGAGTTCTTTGAGTTGTTTTTTGCCTCACTTATCCCAGACCTGGAAATAAAGAAGCTAATAACCCAGAAATATCAAAGGGCACAAACCAAAAAAAAGGCCTCAACAAAACTCTGAGCTTTCTACTCAAAGGACCAGAAAAGGGGCTGGTGAGCAAGGCAAAGCTTTTGGATAGTAGCTACTCTACTGCTGCCAAACAACACAGAAGAAAACTGGTCTCATCCCTACCTCCTCAAGCAAAGTGGGAAACCTAGAGTGCCACTCTTGTTAGGTTGTCACAACGTATCCAAATCTCCCCACTGGGGTGAGAAGCCAAGTAGAGAGCTTGAACTTGGCCACCAGAGGAGGCCTGATGGTAAGTCAGGACTTTTACCACTGCCCAGCAGTGACAAGGTCACCCTTTCTTCAGTGTCCCTGAAGACCACTCGGGGAGCTGGAACCTCTTCCCTCCCCACCATTAAGAGGAATGCCTCTCTTCTGGCACCAGTATAAGACTAGAGGGGACCTTGGATGTCTACCTCTACTCAGCAGTAACTGAAACAGCCACTCCCTCTGATGGAGAAGGTTAAAACAGAAGGTACAAATCAAGAGTCTCATAACATAGTATGAAATGACCAGGTTTCATTCAAATATCACTCATCACTATAAGGATTTCAGTTGTGCAGTTACTAAAAATCCAAACCAGAAGAAAATACCAATAAATGGTCATGTGACTATTAGTAAAGTATTTAATCGTACAAGTGACTTGGATTGGAGGAAAATGCAAGTGATTACAACCACTGTTAAGACTTAAGAATATTACTAGAGATAAATAGGTAAAACTTCATGATTATTGTGTTCTGAGCTTGACACTGTGTTCACCACATAAAAGAGCCCTTGAGATAAGAGTTTGGAAGAAGAATGAAATGAAGAGAATAAGATCATTCAGGGAACCATGAAGTAAGTAGACATCTTGAATTATGAGACTAAAGTGTTCAGCTGCAAATGGGACCTATATACTGGCAATTTTTTTCTAGAAATACTTGGAAACAAAGCTACTGAGTTTTAGAAGGGAGAGTATTTTTAGCTTTTACTAGAGCAAGTTTTTGTTTTCCTGTGCATGTATATCATTTATTATTTGCCCATGTTAGTAAAAATTAATGCTTTTAGAAATTTAACCATTTCCATCTCTATTGTATATTGTTGTTGATTATTCTTCAGATGTTTGAGTGAATTTTGAAAATTTTTAAAAATGAAAAAGATGATAGTCTTAAAAGAAAGAAAAGTCCTGCTAAGTCCTTAAATAAGGACTCATGTCCCAGCCCCAGGGCTGATGTTCTTTAGCATTCACATATCTGTAAAAGGCTATGAGGAATGAGTGACTTGTTTAATTATATAATCAAGTTTTTCTTCTCTTGATTCCTGAGAAGAAAAAAATACTTGATACGTTTACTTAAGAGTAAGGAATAATGGAATACTTATTGAATGGCTAGATGAGTATGTGAAAGAGAATGGTTTATATATGCTTTGGGTTCTGCCTGATGCTTACGCCCACCCAGAATGGTCTATAAAACCTTCACTGCTCAGGATCAGTCTTCCTGAATTCACCATATAAACTTTTAATGAGTGACCTATTTGCAAAATTTCCTTCCAGATTAGCAAATGCAAGTTGATAGAGAACTTCAGTTGCCATTTTTTTTTCCCTAGCCTTTCTTTCCTTGTATTTTTCCCTTTGAATCTTACCATATTGGGAATCTGTCCCCCAACACACACACAGTAAATGCATCAGCCAAACAATTTTTTTAAGTGAAGAGAAAAATAAAAATTACAGCTCTTACAGTGACTACAGCCTTTTCCTACTTTGATCTCAGTGAAATGTATTTGTCATGTTGGTTTTTTTTAAAAAAATAGCATCTAATTTAGTCTATTTGGAAGTTTTGATGTGAAATGAAAGCTTCTTATTCAACTGTGAAGATATCTAATTGTTGAAGTAAAGATAACATGGCATATAATGTCACTTGGGAAGAAAAAGAGGAAAAAATTAGGGTCTGTTATCTTTTGATTTCAAGTAAGCAACTAGAATGCATTAGTTGCTCTCTGCTATCTTTTAAGATAATGTTACTAATAAAGGCAATATCTTATTTATGCTAAGTCTTGCTCAGTCTTGAAATGAGGCCTGACATCCCCAACCCCAGGGCTGAAATTCTTTGGCACTCACATATCTGTAAAAGGAATAGAGGAAGGAAAGACTGGTTTAAAGCCAACCAAAGAAAAGCCACTTAATCTTTAATGTTATTTTCTTATTGTTTGTCTTTCCTCTGGAATTTACATATATGTTGTAAATTAAATTAAAACTGAATGAATGAGGAATAAATATGAAACATCATTATTCATCTGATTAATTGGTACATCAACCATTATTACAACCCCTCAAATGGCGTATTTATGAGAAAAAATAGTACAATAAAAACAGGGTACTGTTTCTTTTTATTATTGTCCTTTGGATACTTTTTCAAATATTAAAACCTCCAGTAAATAATGGTTTATGTCCTTAAAAAACTATAAGACTCTAAAGAAAATCCATTCTTTTTCCACATACTCCTTAAAGAATAAGAATAATAATTTTCAATGAGAAACTGACATACTGCTATAATTAGAAAATGTCAGTTGTCTTTTAAAAAATTCCATCAGAATTTAACATTATTTTATAAATTTTGAAAGAAAAAAGAACCCATTCATAGTCCCATTATGTTGATACAATCTTCATTTAGGCATATTCCTTCCAAGTCTTGACCACATGAACAGTTATTGTTATTTTTCAGGCAAACTTGCATTCTTCTTTTTCTTAACAGTGTTTTATCCTAAATCTCATTTATTTACAATTGTCATAATTTTCATTTGTAATAGTTCTAATAATTTAATTTATGGGAATTTATCACGTGGAAAAAATTCAACTGAAGAAAAATACTCTAACGATGTTCATGGCAGCCTTATTCATGAAAATAAATAGTGAATGCAATCATTGTCCAGCAGTGGTAAATCATGGCCTATAAACTGGATGGAACATGACGTTAGTGCTTTCAACAGTAGCCAAAAAAATGAAGATTCTAATCATGGCTCTTTGGTCAGCTCAAGGGGCTCTAATGGTCCAGCTGAGTTTCACAGTAGGGTGAGTCATTGTCCAGTGCTGCCTCCTGTGTTATGTCTCTTATAAAAAATCTCATTTGACAGACAGAATGTGAGGAGAAGACTAATGAGTACAGGAGGTCCAGGGATGGCCCAACTATTGTTTGACATTTAGAATGAAACACAAGTGAAGCCAACCTCCAAATTTGGCCATGCTACAAGCAGATATAAGTTAACAATTTGTAGGTATTATTCTTTCCTCTCAGGTTTTTTCTATAAGGAAGGACTAAATATACTGGTATGACTTGGATTACCTGGTTCTGGTAACCAGGATAGGAGAAAGCAACTTGTTAGGTAAAGAAATAATGTAGAGGGATTGGAATAAACCACTTTGAAATGCTGACTTCTGGTAGCCTAGGTGGGACTGATCTGGTATAGATTTTCAGCTCCTTGAAATGAGCACAAACTGCAAGTATTTCTTCTTCAACAGAAAGAGCCAAGACTGTGACTAATGCCCACTGTGTCTTTGCAATCCTGATCTTTGTCTATACAGGCAGTGTTTTAGTTCGCTTTTTCACTGCTGTGACTAAATGACCCAACCAGCACAACTCTAGAGGAGGAAGAGTTTATTTGAGGGCTTACTGTTTCAAAGGTCTTAGTCCATAGAAGGCCGGCTCCATTCCTCAGGGCTCAAGGTGAGACTGAACATAATGGCGGGAGAAGGTGGCAGAGGGAAGCAGCTTACATCACAGTGATCAGAAAGCAGACAGAGATTCCACTCTCCAGATACACAATATATACCCCATAGCCACGCCCCCCAATGAACCACTTCTTCCAGGCACACCCCACCTGCCTCCAAGCACCACTCAGTTAATCCCATCAGGGATTAATTCACTGATTGGGTCAAGACTTATAATCCGGTTATTTCTCCTCTGAACTGTCTTGCATTGTCTCACATGTGCACTTTTGAGGGACAACTCACATCCAAACCATAATAGGCAGGCAAGTTGACCAAGTCAAATTGGAGCTTTGGATTTTTGTTGGATATAACTGTCCCACTGGAAATGTGTGTAAGAAATGTTTTCACTAATAGTATTAACTTTAGTAAAGACCCTTAGAATATGTGAAAATCAATCCCCCAAAATAAAGATATGTCAGTATGTCATCAATAGGTTTACTGTTCATTTACATATCATTAATATCATTCACTTATTTGTGGTGGGTTAAAGGAAAATGTCTTAACACTTTTAATACCATACTTAACTTTGAAATAAGTATCAAAAATAATTTCAAAACTTTCTTTAGTGCAATGAGATAATAGCCTAAAATATATCCCTTCCTTGGTCTGTCCTGTGACTACCACACTTTGTCATGTTCCCACATAGGCAACAGGAAGGTGGTACCAACAGTTCTCAGTATATTATTAATATAATACTAATGCAAAGACTAACAAGCAAGGAACTTAACTAGACAAAAAGTCAATGTTCAGTTTTGAGTTCTCATTTTCATATTTGACATGCAGGGCAAGAACAATAGTTGAAGAAGAAAAGGTTTTTGAGTTTTAAGAAAACCTTTCAAAAATCAGAACTTTGGAGAATGAAGGTTTAAAACTGTGCCACAGAAAATCATCATTAGAAGAATTGAACAGATTGAGGTGGTCCACATGGATAGACAATGTGATCATTATTTGGAAGAAGAAGAGAACAGAAAAGAAGAGCCCTGGTTAGAGGATGGGATGAGGAAATGAAGGACTCTCTGTACATGCTTGAGGATAGTAAAGAACTTTGCAACTCAAATGCTTCATTTCCTGGAAGGGAGACAAGGTTCTAGATTTCTCCCACTCATGCTACAAGTCATGGTCTCTAGGTAAAGTAACGAATACCTTCCCTAAGATGGTGACAGAAACAAGAAAAGAAGGCTATTGGACCCAAAGATCCCCAAGGTTAGCAAAATGGTGACTCAAAGAAACTGTCCTGCAATTTAAATGGAAGACCAGATGGCCATTGGTAGGTGTTAGCATGGATAGATATCCCACAGTAGGGACCAGTGAGATTGAGGACTAACAAGAAGTGCCAGCAAGGACAGATGACAACAGGGCCCAGATGTCCAATGCCTAGATGTTATAGATGCTTCTGCATCTTAGGTGGTATCTTGGAGAAATGGGAAGGGGTTGCAGAAAATATTCTGAATTGGCCGAGGAACTTCTGCTTTTCTAGAATTAAATTTATGTCATTAACATAATGAACTCTCAAGAAATAAATTTACTGAGGTATAGAAAAATTTTTCCGCTTGAACTTGTAGCCTATGATATTCAATGTCTGTATATAGTTATTAACCTAAGAACCTGTTGAAAAATTATATCAGAACTTGCTGCAGTCTGGCTGGGCACAAATGCCGCAGTCTGGCTGGGCACACAATCACGAGCCACCACACAGCTTGTAGATTCAAACAGCAACTCTTTATTCCCGAACTCACACCAGCCGTCTACAATCACGTTCTGGGGAAATCCACGTTCTCTGCCCAAATCCACCTCCACTGGGCTTCTATCTCCCCAAAAATACTGTCTGAATCCCGTGAGAACTCAAGGGGAACTCAGGCATCAGGATACGCCCTATTCCCAGCAGGAATAATCTTAAACCTGGAACGCCCTAAACCCGATTATCCTAAACTGGGAACACCCTAATCCCAGATCCACCCTGGTCCTTGAGCAAGGTCACCTAACTGCAATGTCACTGCAAAATGTCCTATTTCCACGAGTCCTTCCACTAAGCAACATGGGGTACGCTGGCAAGGAAATTGTCATACCTACTTGGCTAATGGCTCCCAGCATCTCCCCCCTTCTGATTAATTAAACAACAAGCAATGTGGCTTAAGGACCGTGCCTGGTAGGTTGTCCAATTCAACATATGGTTCTTACCTGTCATCGGAAAACTGACCTTTAGGCGTCAGCCTCCTGTCTTAGGTTGATACCACTGTAATTGAATCATACCCATCACTGACTACCAGTCCAGCATACAGCCATACTTGTGGATAGGTCTATGCACCAGTGGGGGGGTGGGGTTCTTTGCCTCACCTCTGTTGGCCCCCAAATTTGGCCTTGGTGCCAGTGGGGGAGTGAGGTTAATGTGGCTTAAGGACCGTGCCTGATAGGTTGTCCAATTCAACATATGGTTCTTACCCGTCATCGGAAAACTGACCTTTAGGCATCAGCCTCCTGTCTTAGGTTGATACCACTGCAATTGGATCATACCCGTCACTGACTACCGGTCCAGCATATAGCCATTGGCCCCCAAATTTTAGACCATCACTAGCAGAAGGGAGGAGGGAGGAGGATACAGAAATGCCACGACACCAAGCCAATTGACGGCTCCTTGGGAAAAATTGCATCACTGGTGACACCATCAGCAAAGATATGTCAGCACTACCACAATTAACATGGGGTGCGCTGGCAAGGAAATAAAAATTGCATCACTGGTGACACCATCAGCAAAGATATGCCAGCATTACCACAATTCGCTGCACCAAACGATAGTTACATAGTCCAGGCAAGTTCTGCAAGCAGGTCAAAGCGGAGGAATCTATCAATATGTCCATTTCCTCCCAAAATACGTTTCCTCCCAAAGTAAGTTGACTCCTTGATTGAGCATTACTTGTTGAGTTCTATTCATTGATGCATCAGTTTATACAGTTTACTGTGATAGCTATCATAGAAGCTGTAGTTTGGTTTTATCTTTGTCTTCACCGGCACTGGGATGAAGATAGGAATTCTGGCAATGATGCTAAAGAGACATTATCCTGAAAAGAATTATTAAATATAATGAAAAGGAAAGGTGAAAGTAAACAAACAGATCTGTTAACCTACTTTAAAAACAATCCTTAACAGCTGTTTACCTAATTTAAATTAGTAAACAAACAGATCTGTTAACCACCTTTAAAAACAATCCTTAACAGCTGTTTACCTAATTTAAATTAAACCATTTAAATCACGTGAATAAAAAATAATAATAATAATTCGGATCCATTTTTTCATTAGCGCTCCTCATATAAGAAATATGGACATACGCACATACAGACATACAACACAAAACACAAATGTGCATACAAACGTACAACACATAAGAAAATAGTAAAGGCCTTGTAGCTTTACCTAGGTAAAATCTCCATTGCAATGTTTAAAAACTTCACAGTTAAAAAATAAAACTGATCAGAAAAACATTAACCTAGGTTTGTATGAGCTCAAAAAATAAAAATAGAACCTTATGATGTGGAAAAATGCAATAATAAAATAGCTATTGAAAAAAGCATCCTGGTTAATCACTGTCGCAGATGTAAGAATGGCCAAGCTGGAGTTCTGGATATCAGCTGTTATGGATTTGAGTCAAATCATCTTCTTTTCGATCTGTAGAAATTGTTTTAGTTAATCTCTCTGGAATCCAAATCGGCTGCTGTTCTCCCTGTGGAAAAACACAAACAGACCCCCGACTCCAGACAATCACTGGGTCAGGACCTTTCCATTGTCCTGTTAGAATATCTTGCCAAAGTACTTTAGGCTTATGTACATTTTTTGGATACATATGCCTTTCCGCAGCACTAAGTCCTGATGAATCCAAATTTAAAAAGTTTAGAGGAAAAAGCGTTATTTTAAGTTTATCTTTGGGGGATATATACCCCTCTCCAATTCCCTCTTTTTGCTTTAATGTTTTAATAGTTTGATGAGCTCTTTCAACTATGCCTTGTCCCTGTGGATTGTATGGGATTCTTGTTATATGAGTAATACCAAATGATGAGCAAAATTGTTTAAAAGAGGTAGAGGTATAGCCAGGACCATTATCGGTTTTTAACTGTTTAGGAACGCCCACAGTGGCAAAATTTTGTAAGCAATGAGCTATAACATCTTTAGTTTTTTCTCCGGCTTGAAGGGAGCCCGTCAAAAATCTGGAAGAAGTATCGACTATAACATGTAAATATTTTAATTTTCCAAATTCTGGCAAGTGTGTGACGTCCATCTGCCAAATATGGTTAGGTATCAGTCCTCTAGGATTGACTCCAAGATTAACTTGTGGTAAAAATGTCACACAATTTTGACATTGTTTTATTATATGTCTGGCTTGTTCCTTAGTTATTTTAAAACGCTTTTGTAAAGTATTAGCATTAACATGAAACCTTTTATGAAAATTTGTAGCTTCTTCAAATGTAGAGAAAATATGTATGTCATGTGTAGTTTTATCTGCTAAATCATTGCCTAAGCTAAGGGCTCCAGGCAATCCTGTATGTGCCCTAATATGTCCTATAAAGAATGGATCTTTTCTGTCCCAGATTAGACTTTGTATAGTGGAAAACAAAGAGAAAACAGTAGAAGAAGGGGAAATCCTACCAGCATCTTCAAGGGATACTATAGCATTAACTACATACTGACTATCAGAAAATAAATTAAATACAGAATCTTTAAACATCAAAAAAGCTTGTAAAACTGCATTAAGCTCTACCTTTTGAGCTGATTGTTTCGGTACTAAAAATGTAAAAGTTCGATCTGGGGTAACTACTGCTGCTGTACCATTATTAGACCCATCAGTGAATATATTTGGAACATTCATGATAGGTGTTTTTCTTGTCATTTTAGGAAAAACTACAGGATGCTTAGACCAAAAAGACAACAAAGGATTAGATGGTAAATGATTATCAAATGTTACATTAGATTTACACATGATTATTGCCCAAGTATTTAACTCATTAGCTAACTCATCAATTTGATCCATAGTATATGGAGTAATAATTTTATTGGGAGAAATTCCAAACACTCCCTTCGCTGCTTTTATTCCTTTGAGTATTAATTGTCCTACAGCCTCAGGATACCTAGTAAGAATAGTGTTAGGAGAATAAGATAAATGTATCCACAATAATGGACCTTCTTGCCAAAATACTCCTGTAGGAATATTTTTTGTTGGTAGTACAATAAATAATAAAGGCAAACTTATATCAATTCTATCCAAATGTATATTTTCCATATATGTTTCAATAATTTTTAATGCCTTTCTTGCTTTAGGAGTTAACATGCGGGGTGAATTTGGATCTGATGGACCTTTTAGAATATCAAATAAAGGTCCCAACTCTCCTGTTGGTATACCTAGATAAGGCCTTATCCAATTTATGTCTCCCAATAACTTTTGAAAGTCGTTAAGTGATTTGAGTTGATCTACTCGTATTTGAATTTTTGGTGGACGGACCATGGTTGAGGATAATAGAACTCCTAAATAATTAATTGGAAAATTTAATTGTACTTTATCTATTGCTATCTCTAGATTATAATTTTTTAATAAGTTTGTAAGTGTGGCATAACATTCCAGCAATATGTTTTTATCTTTATGTGCCAATAATACATCATCCATATAGTGAAATATTTGTAGTTCAGGATTTTGATTTCTAAGTGGCTGGATTGCTTTGTTAACATATATTTGACACATAGTTGGACTGTTAGCCATCCCTTGAGGGAGTACTTTCCATTCATATCTCTGATCAGGACCTTCATGATTTAATGCAGGGATAGTAAATGCAAAACGTGGACTATCCTCAGGATGAATTGGAATTGAAAAAAAACAATCTTTAATATCTATAGCTAAAACATGCCAGGTTTTTGGCAAAGCAGACAATTGAGGAATCCCTGATTGAGCAGGTCCCATAATAACCATCTCATTATTAATGGCTCTTAAATCTTGCAATAATCTCCATTTACCAGATTTCTTTTTGATGACAAAAATGGGAGTATTATGGGGAGATATGGAAGGTTATATATGTCCTTCCGCTAATTGTTGTTTGACCAGATCATGGGCTACTTGTATCTTTTCTTTACTCAGGGGCCACTGAGGAACCCACACTGGTCTTTCTGATTTCCAAGTAATTTTGATTGTCTCAGTGGCCCTTTCTGAAAATCCAACCCATGTCTGTCTGTTCCTTGATCTATTTGTATTGGTGCTGTTATACCTTGCCCTTGTTTTCCTAATCTTTTTTCTTTCCTAAAGCCTTGTCTAGCCCTAGTAGTGGGCGCATTAGGATTGATGTTATTTGTTAACGTCAAACCTAATTGATCTAGGACATCTCGTCCCCATAAATTTATAGGAAGATGATCCAATACATATGGCTGTATAGTTCCTTCACATCCTTCAGGATCCTTCCAATCTAATATCATAGAACTTCTATGGGGATTAGTTGCCACTCCTAGGCCTCGAAGCGTTTGAGTGGCTTGTTGTAATGGCCAATGTTTTGGCCATTCTTGACGAGATATGATGCTAAGGTCAGCTCCTGTGTCCAGTAGCCCATTAAACTCATGACCTTGAATATTTAGTTTTAGCATTGGGCGAGAATCTAAATTTAAAGACAACATAGCCCAATCTACACCTGTGGAGCCTAATCCCCTGGAACCTCTTTCTACACTATGACTAGGAAATTTATTATGTAGGCTGGGTATTATTAACAACTGTGCTATTCTATCTCCTGGTGAAATTACTGATATACCTCTTGGAGAACTAGCTATAATTTTTATTTCACCTACATAATCGGGATCAATTACCCCAGGACTTATCATAAGTCCTTTTAATGTAGATGAACTACGTCCCAATAATAAGCCTACTGTTCCTTGGGGAAGAGGTCCTTTTACTCCTGTGGGAATGATTTGAACTCCCATCTCTGGAGTTAATACTGCTCTGGCAGAGGCGCAGATGTCCAACCCTGCACTCCCTCGGGTTTGTCTGATGAGGGATTTAATGGACAATGTGTCCTGGGCACTACCCTGATGGTGTTGCTGGGTTCCTCCACTGCCCCGTAGATTTGTGGTTGTGGGCCCTGGAGCATTGGGCCCCCCTGTCCGTTTTTTGGCAATGGAGCCTGATGCCTTTCTCCACGATATCGTGGATAAATACCTGGTCTTTGTCCGTTTTTTGATAAGGGAGTACCCTCTATGGTGGTTTGAGAACGGCATTCATTAGCCCAATGTCTCCCTCTATGGCATCGTGGGCAAATACCCGGTATTCTATTCCTTTGATACCTACTTTTGTTAAACCCTCCTCCTATGGGGCAATTCCTTTTAAAATGTCCTGTTTGTTCACAATCATAGCATGTTTTTGGCCTGGCATCTAAAGCCTGTTGTACTGCAGCTGCCAAGACTTGCCCTTGTTCATTAATATCTCTACATAATTTAATATATGTGTTTAAATCTTCATGTCTCCATGGTCTAATAACCTCTCTGCAGCAACGATTTGCTTGGTGATAAGCCAGTTGTTTTATTAATGGCATTGCTTGTTCTGTATCCCCAAAAATTTTGGCAGCCGTTTGAATTAGCCTATCTACAAAGTCAGCGTAAGGTTCATTAGCTCTCTGTATTACCTTAGATAGCTGACCTTGTAAATCTCCATGTCCTTCTAAAGTCTTCCATGCCCTAACTGCGTCTGCAGCAATTTGTGCATATATAGCAGGATCATATTCAATTTGTTGCCGTTGACCCTCATAAGGTCCTTTTCCTAACAACATATCTAGATTTCTTTGAGGGTAACCGGCTGCTGCATTTCGCCTAGCTGTCTCCGCGCAAAATTCCTCATTGGCAACCTTCCATAACAAATATTGTCCTCCATTTAGTACAGATTTACACATGCTAGCCCAATCTGCTGGCGTCATGTCCAAGTTAGTAATGGACTCGACCATGCTTACCGTGAAGGGAGCTTGGGGACCATAGGTTGTTACAGCCTCCTTTAACTGCTTCACTGTTTTAAAATCTAAAGCACGGTGAATTCGCTGCCCTCCTACCTGTTCAAGTACAGGGCATGCTAACCTTTGAGGTCCTGTCTCAGAATCCCATTTATCAACTACGGGGTTTGAGGGCCACTCAGCTGTCTCCATCGGTGGGGCTGTTGGTTGAATTACGCCCTCTTGTGATAAAACGGAGTTAGTAACAGCCTCCTGTTGTGGCCTTTTTCCTAACAACCCCTTTTCCTTTAAATTTTCTTCCTCTGTCTGACTAGCTCGAGAGACCTTCTTTTTTGCTTGATCTAAAATGTCTTTCTCCATGGTCTGAACCTCTAACAATTTACTTAACATCTTTTCGGTTTGTTTTTTACTAATTTCTAATCTACTATAAAGATAACGCAACCCAATAAGATAACACAAAACAAAACCGAAACTGAATGAAACAAAAACGGAATAAAAAATCGTTGTATCAATTTTCTCTTCCTCAGGGCCGACAAACTTCAAACCTTTAGTCAACCATTTTTTCCAGTTTGTCGGAGAAATTTCTAGGGATAGGCAACTTGAAATAAAAACAAAATAAATCAAAACAAGAATGCACTGTTTTTTTTTGAAATGGTCACCCATTTTTTTGCTCTTCCTCAGGGACAAGCAATTTCACTTACCTCCAAGCTTTAGAGGTTCCCCGTACGAGCCGCCAAATGCCGCAGTCTAGCTGGGCACAAATGCCGCAGTCTGGCTGGGCACACAATCACGAGCCACCACACAGCTTGTAGATTCAAACAGCAACTCTTTATTCCCGAACTCACACCAGCTGTCTACAATCACGTTCTGGGGAAATCCACGTTCTCTGCCCAAATCCACCTCCACTGGGCTTCTATCTCCCCAAAAATACTGTCTGAATCCCGTGAGAACTCAAGGGGAACTCAGGCATCAGGATACGCCCTATTCCCAGCAGGAATAATCTTAAACCTGGAACGCCCTAAACCCGATTATCCTAAACCGGGAACACCCTAATCCCGGATCCACCCTGGTCCTTGAGCAAGGTCACCTAACTGCAATGTCACTGCAAAATGTCCTATTTCCACTAGTCCTTCCACTAAGCAACATGGGGTACGCTGGCAAGGAAATTGTCATACCTACTTGGCTAATGGCTCCCAGCAAGAACTTTACATTTCAAATAAAATATCTTAAAATACACACATATAGAGGTTTAAGTATCAACTTGGGAGGAGACAAGGATTCCACTTGATAGTTCCATCAAAATTTAATACAGGAGTTCTTATTCTTACAAAATAAATGTCAGCACTGTCACTATAGTTTCACTGGTGGAGAAAAAAATAATGTAAAACTAAGTTTAAGTGAGAATCTTGATTTAGAAGCACTAATAAATTAGAACTGTGCTTTCCCTACCTTTTGTGCAAAAGTATAGATCCTAAGTACTAAGTCTCTGCAGGGCCTATTATTTGACCTTATTTAAGAAAAAGTCTCTAGGGAAGCCTAGAGACAAAAATGAAAACACTAGAGGAAATTTTAGCCTTTGATACCTACAGGTATGAAAACAGTAAGCATAGCCTAATTTCTAGATAGGCATGCCAAAGGCCTAAGAACCTCATCATGTCCATTTATCAACACAACATTGTGCACTGACTTGACTTATGATCCCACACCTCAGATAAAAATAGAAGGCCTTTCCATTCTCTCCATCATTTTTAATTCTTTCTTATTTTGGTACAGGGAATTGAACCCAGGGGAGCTTTATCCCTGAGCTACATCCCCAGGCCTTTTTATTTTTTATTTTTGAGACAGTGACTTGCTAAATTGCCGAGGCTGGCCTCAAAAAAGGGATTCTTTTGCCTCAGCCTCCTGAGACTCTGGGATTGCAGGTGGGTGCCACCATACCCAGTGTGCCTTACTCTTCTCAAAGACTGAAAGTAACTCTGCTCTCTAAATAAAAACTTTCCAATTTATTAATTACTCAACAGACTTAATTGGTCACTTCACATTATTCCTTTTTCTTTGTCAGTTTTTATTAAATATGAACACCACGGAAAAATTGGTAGCTTGCAATGTGTAAAATAATGACATCAATATGGCCAGATGAACATCTCTATCTTTCATCACTCAGCTTGAGAATAGCTGAAGACCCTATGGGTCCCTTTCACCTGCACCACAAGAGAACCTATCCTGAGCTTTGTATTTGTCATCTTTTTGCTTTTCTTTATTAGATATTAGCCTCTTAGATGGTTGGTGCTGCTATAAAAGAGTACTGCAGACTGGGTAATTTATAAATAATATACTTTTATTTTTCATAATTCTGGAAGTTAGGAAATCCAAGATCAATGTATTGGCATTTAGTCCAGTGACTTCCTTCCTTCAGTGACTTCATATGGCAGCAGACAGAAAGGCAAGCAATAACCAACTTATTATTTCAAACCCCTTTGTAAGGGCACCTAATTTAACTCACAAGGAAGGAATTGTCATGGCCTAATTAGCTCTTCAAGGTTCCATCTTTTATACTATCACATTGACAACAACTGAAATTTGAAAGGAACACATTGAATCCATAGCTTTTCATCTATAGTGCTCCCAGACAGCTGTGAAGCCTGTTCCATCAAATTATGTGCTTTCAAAATTCAGTGGTGACATAGTCCCATTCCAATATGGAAAATTAGGAAAAAAAAAAAAAAAAAAGCGGTAACTAAGTAAGTCCAAAACCCAACAAGACAAACTAAATCTTGCAGCTTGCCAGTAATCTTATTTGATGTCACAGCTTTCCTTCCAGATACACTGGGGTGAGGTTTGAGCTGTCAAGACACCTAGGGCCCCTGCTCTCATGGCTTTGCTGGGCACAGTCCATGCCTAGCTGTCACAGGTTCAAGTCAAGGACTGTGGCTCTTTCAAGCTGGTATTACACCCTCATGACTCCAGGCCCCAGATCTCCAGAGTAACTGCCTGCACAACTCCAATAAGCATTGCTCTGGTGGGGGCTCTCTGAGGTGTATCCACCCCAGCAGCAGGTCTCTGCCTCTAGACTCCAAGGACCTCTTGGGCATTCTGTGAAATTTAGGAGGAAGAAGTCATTTCTCCATAGCTCTTGTTCTCTTTAAGCCTGCAGAGTTGGTCAAAGGTAAATGCTGCCAAGGTTTGTGGTTTACACCCTCTAGAGTGGTGGTCTGAATCACATATGGGCCCCATTGTGCCACATCTGAGATAGCTAAGGAACACTGTGCTGAAATGCTAGGATCCTCACCACATTGGTAACATCTGGATTTTAAAGGGAATTCACAATTTTTCTTTGCAAATCTTCTATAACTGTATATCCAAGATAATTTTTTTTAATATGGTTTTGAACTTTAACGAAATGCCACTATCCTATATTCATTCTTCAGCAAGGAGCTTTTCCACTCAACTCAGATTCATCTTTGCTGATCTGATGCCTGGTGTAGTTAATTCCTTGATTTTTTTCACTGGTTTTTCTTTTATAGAGCTGTATAGTTTGTACTATGTAACTTTTTTTTTGGTAGTGTGCAGATTTGTAGTTTTGATTGAAGCATCAAGGGTTCATGGCAGATCAAGAAAATGTGGTACATATATACATACTATAGAGTTTTATTTAGCCATACAGAAAAATGAAATTGTCATTTGAAGAAAATTAATGGAACTTGAGTACATTATGTTATGAGAAATAAGCCAAATGCAGAAGGTCAAGGGTCATGTTTTCTCTCATATGTGGAAGCTAGAGAGGAAAAAGGGGAAAAAGGTGGGGAAGGGGAGGGGAAATAACATGAAAGTCCAAGGGAGATCAGTAGGAAAGATGCAATAGGAGAAAGATCAGGGGGATTGGAAGTGGGGAGGGAGTGGGAAAGGGGTGGGAAATGATATTTGCCAAATTATATTGTTATATTGTGTGCACGTACAAATATGTTAAAAATAGTGACTAAAATATGGCTTATGGCAGAAATGCTCTTATAAACTTTTATATAGGTCTATGTATATTTATTATATTTACATTTACATATTGTCCATTCTTTGTAAGTATTTCCCTGTTTATTCCCTCTCTTTCATTGCCATTAATGCCTGGTTTGGGGCCCATACTTAACTTCCTAGGGGCTCACTGTCCTCCATTACAACAATATCCAAAAGGAGGAAACGAGAAAGCTTCCTCCCAAGTGTCCTTAAAATCTTTCTCCAGAGGGCCTCATATGTCTTTCCTAAATGAGTCACTGGTGAGGGCAATCTAAAAAATCATAATTAGACTAACAAGATGAGGAAACTGTTCAGCTTCCCCTGAAGCATATAACTTCCCCAAATGTGCACCAAGGTAAGATTCTCTGAGAGGGAAGTAGAGCCTGTGTGAGTGTGAGTGGGGGTGGGAGGGAAAGACACCTGCCACACAATCATAGGATTATGGTAGAAATGAGATGATACGAGAGATGTGGAAGAAGAAAAATATATACAACATTATTAGGTTGAGAACTGTGAAATGTTAAATATGGGATATTTTCTCACAAACTACTAGCTTGGCAGTTGTTTTATCCTTTAAAAAAAAAAAAAGAACAAACACCATGTCCTGACATGTCCCTTTCCATTCCCAAGAACCTAGCCAAGTCAAGGGAACAATGAGAGTGGGCCCAGACCAGCATGTCCAGATAAGGATTATCTGGAAGGACACTGACTATCTCTCATGAAAACTAGGGCAAACTAGTGTTCTCTGTAGAAACGCTTTCTTGCACCTATGCCAAGTTTCTTGGAGTGTTGGTCATATAATGGGACAAAGCAAGCCAATGATGTCACAGTTTCTGCAATCTACCCTATACACTCCCTGGTGTGGTAACTGGTGTGGAGTACTGTGGAGAAAGAGGCACTTCTCCAGTCGGCCACCACTGGACAAAGTTCCACGAGGACTGGAAATGCTACTCTCTGGAGAAGCACTGTGAGGGGAAGAGGTCACCACCGGATCTTCTCCATAAGCAGTTTTGTACAAATCTTATGTAAGCTTCACATGCCATCCCTGATGTCTTCTCTGGTCTCTTGGCAACCCATCACACTGACCTAGAAGAAGCAGACTGTGCACCAGTTTTCCTGGGTAACTGCAAACAATATTAAAATGATTAATATTTTATAGAGATCTTCTGGAAAAAAATCTAATATTTAAAATGTGCCTTACTTAATAATCATTGAATCCAGTGGAATCTAGGATTGATGGGAAGTATGTGAGAAGAAAGTCCCTATAATTTCTGCTGCTTGGTAATGAAAGTTGCTGGCACTATTCTAGATTTGGACACTGAGGTAATAAACTAAATGTTCTGTTCCTTTGTGTGACCTTGGAAAAATAAAACTTAGAAAGGAATTTCACAAGATACTCAGGAGGATAAAGTTTCCATAAGGGAATATCTTCCCTATAAACATTGTTAAGTTCTTCAAAAACTAGCCTTTGTTTTTTCCTTTTCAAATATGAACAAAAGCATTGATGACAGGATTTGTCCATATGAAGTCTTTGAGGAAAGATTTATAGTAATAACATAGTTTGAAAAATCAAAAGAATTATACTATACATAGTAATTCTATAATTTTTAATAATCAAAAGATCAAATTATTATAAAAATCCTAAATGTTTAAATTGCCTGACATCTATTGGTGACATTAGAGACAAGTTTGTTTTAGTAACCAGATATCATTTAAAGAATTAATTTATGTTACACATAAATATATGTTATATCTATTGGGAATGACTTTATATTGTGGCAAGAGGAATTTTTAATACATGTGTTTTTTACCATAACCTCAGAACTGAGCTTTTAGACTGGATGGTGCTATTGTCAATATTATAAAACCAAATGTTATTTTGAATGGAAAAATATAGAAAAAAAGAGTAGTGTCTTGAAATGAGGAATGGTGGTGGGTATCAAAACAAGCAAATCTTCTTAACTTAATCACATGATGTGCCTATTTAAAATTAGACAGCATAACAAAGAATAAAATTTCTCATCCTCTGATAGATACAAATATTCTGATCCTCCTCCTCCTCCTCCTTTTTCTTCTCTTCTTCCTCCTTCTCCTTCTCCTTCTTCTTCTTTGTTATGGTTTGGCTATGAGTTGTCCCCCAAAAGCTCACATGTAAGATAACGAAAGAAGGTTTAGAGGAGAAATCATTGGATTGTGAGGATCTTAATACAACCAGTGAATTAATCCCTGTGATGAGATTAACTGAGTGGTAACTAGAAGCAGGTGGGGTGTGGCTAGAGGAAGAAGTTAATTGGGGGCATGGCTAGGGGATATATATTTTGTATCCGGAGGTGGAGTCTCCCTCTCTGCTTCATGATCAGCTTGATGTGAGCTGCTTACCTCTGCCACATTCTTACACAAAGATGTTCTGCCTCATCTTGAGCCCTGAGGCATGGAGCTGGCCTTCTCTGGGCTAAGATCTCTGAAACTGTGAGTCCTCAAATAAACTTTTCCTCCCCTACTGTTGTGATGGTCAGATTCTTTAGTAACAGCAACAAAAAAGCTGACTAAAACTCCTCCTCCTCCTCCCTCTTCCTCCTCCATTCTCTTCCTCCTCCTCCTCCTCCTCCATTCTCTTCTTCCTCCTCCTCCTCCTCCTCCTCTTCCTCCTCCTCCTCCTCCTCCTCCCTCCTCCTCCTCCTCCTCCTCCTCCCTTCTCCTCCTTCATTCTCTTCCCCCTCCTCCTCCTCTTAATGGGGAAAGTTGGGTGTGGTGGTGCACATCTGTAATTTCAGCTACTCAGCAGGCTGAGGCAGGAAGTTCTCAAGTTCGAGGCCAGTCTCAGCAACTAGGTCTCAGCTTAATAAGACCCTTTACAAATTCAACTAAAAGTTTTAAAAAAGATGCTGCAGATGCAGCTCTATGGTAGAGTGCTTGCCTAGTTTATGCAAGGCTCTGGGTTTGGTTTCCTATACCCCCAAATGGGGAGAGAGGCAAAAAAAAAAAGGTATTACAGATAGAAAAAGCAGTCTGAGAAATGATAGGAAGGTGGGAAGAAGCAAGGCATGTTAGAAGCTCAAGTTTTTAACTTCAGTGTGGCTGAGAAAAAAATGTCTCAGGTTGTGTAATTACAGAAGAGCCTGGAGACTTAGGTAGGGGCAGTTTTCATCTCTTGTGAGAGAGATGAGAACTGAGGAGCTCAAGATGTGGCAGGCGAAAGGAGCATCCTGATAGATCAAATCCTGATGGACAATGGAAAAAGGTGTCAAGAGTCCAGGTGTGATGCTCCTCGAGCTGGAAGGGGAACACCTGATTCGCTCCCTGCACATGGAGTGAAGGAGACAGAGATAAGTATGGTTGCAGGAGACCCTGTAGCAGTTGAGCAGGCACTTGCTCAACAATTTTCCTAATTGTAATGTACTTGATGGTGGTTTGGGTATGGTTTGTTCTCTAAAATTTCATGTGCTGAATGTTTAGTCCCCAAGGTGAGGGTATTGAAAGGTTGAGGAACCTATAAGTGGTGGGATCCAGTAGTACGTGATTGGATTATGGGATCCCTATACTTGGAATTAATTAATGCCTGTCTCATAGGAGTGGGAAAGATCTCAAGGGACTGCTACTGAGAGCAGGTTGTTATAAAGCAAGGCAGGCCACCCTTTACACGTTTGGCTTTTCTACACGTGCTGCTTAAGGCTGTTGCACATGCTTCCTTCCAGTATGTGATGATGGTTGCCAAGTTATGGTGAAACATAAAGCCCTTCACAAATGTCACTGCCAGAGTTTGGACTTTCCAGGCACCAGAATTGTGAACCAGACAAATCTCTTTTCCTTCTAACTACCCAGCCTCAGATATTTTGTTATAGTGACACAAATTATATTAAGATATTGATGCAATAATTTTGGTAGTATATCAAATGTAACACAATGGAGATTTTCTGGATAAAAGGAATTAAAAATCAGTTATTTAAAGAAAATTATTAATAATTCTAAAGTATATAATTAGGACAAAAATCATGAAGCTGCTATGTGAATGGTGGAAGCTGCAGGACCTTGGTGTAAGAGATTAAATGAGGTAGTAAGAGAAGAGGGCCCAGGAAGAGTTTGGGGCTTCAGGAGTGTGTTGAAGGTTTGAAGTAATGGTTGAAAGGGTGGGTGATGGAATTCTATGACAATGGAAGAATTGACAGACTGTGCTGTGAGTCCAGCCAAGACTCCAACATGTGACTTTTGTACTACAGTCAATCTGTATGGTTGTAAGAATTGTTCCAGCAGCTCAGCTGCCTGCAGCAAGGGCTAAGAAGGCAGCATAGATCCTAGGATTAGGTTTTTCTTGGAGGTTTTAAGCAAATGTTGGAAAGGCAGGGGAATCAAGGGAAACTCTGACAAAATGATCTAAGTGATCAACCAACCATACAGGGCAATTCCACTACTGGGTATATATTCAATTGAAATTGAATTGAAAACATCAATAAGTGTTGGTGAGGATGTGGGGGAAAAGGTACACTCATACATTGCTAGTGAGACTGCAAATTGGTGCAGCCAATATCGAAAGCAGTATGGAGATTTCTTGGAAAAATGGGAATGGAGCCACCATTTGACCCAGCTATCCCTCTCCTCAGTCTATACCCTAAGGACTTAAAAACAGCATACTACAGGGACACAGCCACATCAATGTTTATAGCAGCACAATTCACAATAGCTAAACTGTGGAACCAACTAGATGCCCTTCAATAGATCAATGGATAAAAAAATGTGGCATATATACACAATGGAATATTACTCCGCAATAAAGGAGAATAAAATCATGGCATTTGCAGGTAAATGGACGGCATTGGGGAAGATAATGCTAAGTGAAGTTAGCCAATCCCAAAAAACCAAATGCTGAATGTTTTCTCTGATATTAGGAGGCTGATTCATAGTGGGGTAGGGAGGAAGAGCATGCGACGAATAGATGAATTCTAGATAGAGCAGAGGGGTGGGAGGGGAAGGGAGAGGGCATGGGGTTAGAAAGGATGGTGGAATGTGATGGACATTATTATCCAAAGTACATGTGTGAAGACACGAATTGGTGTGAATATACTTTGTAAACAACCAGACATATGAAAAATTGTGCTCTATATGTGTAATAAGAATTGTAATGCATTCTGCGGTCATATATAAATAAAAAATATTTTTAAAAAGAATTGAAAACAGCAACATTAAGATACTTGCACATTTTAGTGCACTATTCATAGTTGTCAAAAGGTGAAAGCAGCCCAGGTATCCATTGATGGGTGAATGAATAAACAACACAGGGTTATAGTGGAATGTTATTAATTTGCCTTAAATAGTAACGAAATTCTGATATATACTACAGAATGGATGAACCTGAAAAACATGATGCTAAATTACATAATCATACGTAAAAAGTATATGATTTCACTTACATGAGGTACTTAGAATAGTCAAATTTATAGAGGCAGGAAGAAGAACAGTGGTGCTATGATCTGAATGTGTCCCTCAAAATTTGTATGTTGAAAGTGAAAGGCTACTTGAGCAGTGATTAAGTTATAAGGGTGAAGTCCTTACAGATGGATTAGTGGCCTTATAAATGGTCAAGGGGGCACTCTAGTCAATTTTCACCCTTCTGCCTTCTCTCATGTTAGGACACAGCAACAAGGAGGGAATCTTGCAGAGAGCAGCCCTTACCAGACACCCAAGTTGCAGCGTCTTGATCTTGATTTTCTAGGCTCCAGAACTATAAGAAATAAAATTCTTTTCTTCTAAATTATCCTATCTGTGGTATTTTGTTATGGCTGCAGGAACAAAAAGAAAAAAAGTGGCTATTATGGGCTAAAAGGAGGGGGAATATTTAGTTAGCATTTAATGCAAACAGAATTTCAGCTTGGGATATTGAAAGAGTTTTGAAGATAGTAATGATGGTTTCACAACATTGTAAATGTATTTAACTGTATATTTTAAAAGGGTTAAATTGTAAATTTTAAGTTACATTTTACCACAACAACCCCTCTAAACCAGATTTTGAATGTATCAATTCAATGAAAAATAACCATCATGGTTACCATATACTTTAAGTCTTGCAGACTGAGCTTTTACTTCTGGACCCTGAAGCAGCCCAGACTATGCTCAGAGTCTCACAAAATCTTTGAGGAGCCTGCCTCTTCCCATTTCTCAATCCACTCTCTCAGAGAGACTCAGAATCAGGCCTACTGTGCAAAACAAATTCACATTGTCATTCCGTATCTCTTCTGTTCTCTCCCTGGCCCACCAAAAATATAACCTTTGCCTCCTTCTTTAGCCACATTCCTCATTTCCACCTCTACAAGAAAAGCTAGGGGCCCACATGACAATCAATTTGGATAAACAGGTGCAGAAGAGTTGCCAATCTCACCCTAGTTCAGGATCCAAATTGAAGGCAGAAGCCACAATGTCTTGTCTGACCTTTCCTCAGAAGTCATGCAGCCAAATTTGGCAACTTTTATCAAGTGGGACAGTTATAAGGTCCAGATAGATTTTAAGGAAGGAAACAATGGACCCTTAAGGAGATATGTGGATGTCACTTTGTTAGAAGAGAGCATGTGAAATGGGATAGATATTAAATGTGGCCACCTTTGGAAGTTATTACTTGCCATTTTTGTGTTAGGCCCTATTAATGCTTTTTGCTATGCTTTTTTCTTTAGAATATTTAAATATTTTTAGATGACTAAATGGAAATTAATGATAACACATTCTTTTGCTATTCTTCTTCTATACCATATTCTCATTAATCTAAAAAAGAACAGAATGTATTGGTAAACTTTCCCCCACCCACACCATTTAAGATGTATTTAACTACACTACCTTTAGTCATGTTTTCTTAGGCTCCTCTTGGTTGTGATTGTTTCTCAGACTTTCCTTGTGTTTGATGACCTTGACAGTTTTGATAAATACCCAGCAGGTATTGTGAAGGAAGTTCCTCAAATTGGAATGTGTCTGATATTTTTCTCATAACCAGATTGAGATTATGGGGTTTGGGAAGGAAGATCACAGAGGTCAACTGCCATTCTTATGACATCAAATCAGGGGTACACACTATCAAGATGAGTGAACATCCTTGATGTTGATCTTGATGGCCTGCTTAAGGTGATGATTGTCAGGTTTCTCCCAGCTCATTGCACTCTTGGAAGGAAGTTCTTATGCACAGTGCCCACTCAAGGATTGGGGAGTTGTGTGCCATCTCCTCCAGGGCACAGGAGCTCCATAACTAATTTGGCAATTTTCTGCGTAGAAAATGGATTGTTTCTTTCTTGGAAAATAGCTTTGTCATTTGCCATCTGCGTGACCACTGGTAAGTCTCTTTACCTTGTTGACTTGGTTTCCTTCCTTTAGACTCGTAATTCTTCAAGATATGATAAGCCTAAATGCTCTGTGCTTTATGAACTATGCCTGTATGAAGATCTTAGTAATTGTTTCTCTTAGTATGGACTACCTTTATCCCAGGATATCTTCTCATGGAGTCTAAGATGTTTTCTTCCTGGGTATTAGGGACAGTGGAACATCCTTGGGGAGTGAGGGCAGGGCTGGGTGGGATCTGCCTTAGGGACAGACCCTCAGACCCAAATAGGGAGTTCTGTGCTGCTTTGAATCCCTTCTCTTCCTGCCAGGAAAGCTCCTCATCTGGGGTGATGGCTGTGGTTATGATTGCCCAACCCAGCTGTTTGAAGCCTGCTGAGGAGGGCAGAGGTATAAGGAAAAGGAAGACTTTTTCCCAGGGAATGTGCATAGTCTGAGGTCCCGAGCATTTTGGCCCAAGGATTTCTGTACCTGACTCTTTTCAGTTTGCTTAAACTGTCTGAAGAGCATTGTTTGCAGTTTTGTACAAGTTCCTAACACCATTGCAGGTCATGACTAGGATGACTGTCTTTATGAAAGATACTTGAAAGTCAGGTCCGAACAAGGCACACGTACGTTCTTTGCAGAGGATGTGAAGCTTGCTGACTGGAAGCCTGCCTGCCAGAACAGGATCCTTCTGTGCACACCAGAAACAATCTTCTATTGTCTCCAGGGATAAAACGGTGCCAACAAAAAATGAAAACTCCCAGCCAAGAGAAGGAATACTGCATTAACTGCTTCACCACTAAAGGTGATTATGGGAAGGGATAGACTGGGCAAAACTTGCCTCTTTGATTTTAGCCAGGAAATACACACAAGACACAGATGTGGTGTCCTGAGCCCAAGCTGAGCCCATGGTCCAGTTAGAGTAAAGTGAATGGTTCCCTCCCCATGGAGGTACTTGTCAGGGTTAGAGCTCTTGTTTCATTCTGAGAGTTTTAATGCTGCCAGGGGAAGTAGCTGGGCACCTCCTCAGTCTCCCTTACATTGGTCTTGGTTCCAGAAGCTGTTACCTCGAGGATGGTGCCAAGCCAGGACTGGGGAGAAGATAGGAGAGTGTGCATAGCTTAAGGGAAGAGGAAGAAATGCAGTATTCGTGGAAGAAACCGAAAAGGAGAAGCAAGAGAGAAAAGACCAAAGAAAGTAAACTAAATTAGGTAATGGGGAGGCTTATCTTTATGTTATTAATTCTTTAATATGTGATTTCCCATTGTTCTCCCTTAACCTCTGGTGGGAAAAAATTAATTAAATCTATGTGGAAACCCCATTTACTTATTTCCTACAGTCTGGGTCAGCATCTGACTATAACTCACAAGAAACTTGCTCGTGGTATTCTAAGCCCCTTCAACTTACTATCAGGTCTACCATGAAATTTATTTTTAAAATGCAGCTTTATTTTTTAAAATGCAAGCACTGCAGAGCAATTCAAGACTCTGAGTGTTTTGGGAAGTCCTGCTTCATATGAGCAATCCCTGAGGGTAAAGAAATGATTTTCTAGGCAATGATCACAGTCACCTCCTATTAAGAACAACTCAGCTGGGTGTAGTGGCTTAAGCTTCTAATACCAGTGGCTCCAGAGGCTGAGGCAGGAGGACCGGGAGTTCAAAGCCAGCCTCAACAATTTAGTGAGGCCCTAAGCAGCTTTGGGAGACTATGTCTTAAAATAAAATATAAAAAGGGCTGGATGTGGAACCAAGATTCTGGAACCAAGACCAATGTAAGGGAGACTGAGGAGGTTTGGCTCAGTGGTAAAGGGCCCCTGGGTTTAATCCCCAGCAAAAAACAACAACAACAACAATAACAACAACAACAACAACAAAAAAAAAAACCCACATGGAATGACTGTCTTGAAATCTTCAGAGGAAAAGCCTGTTCCTGAGTGACCAAGATTCCTTCCTAGCCAGGCTCCCTTCTGTGTTATGTGCTATAAAGTTTTCTGTGATCCTTTATGGGCTATCTTATTTTAAAATTTGGGTCCATTTATTTCAATATCTGTATCATCATTGGGTTTAGTATGTTATTTTTTAACTTTTTTTATCTTGGTCCTCTCTCTGGATGTGTCTGGTAATCTTCTATGGAAGCCTGGACATGGTATATGAAAAACTGAAGATTGTCTAGGTGGGTGTTTTGCTTCAGAGAGAATGTTCTTTAGCTTCCAGAAGACGGTCAGCCTTAAGGAGCAGATCACCTTAATCCAATTAGGGAGTGAGTTGATTTGAAGCTGTATCCAAGTCTTCAAGGTTTGCACTGTTTTTAGGTCTGCCCTCACTTCAAGGGTGTAAGAAGTCTCAAGCAGAGCCCTGGTATGTTTACTTGGGCATCTCCACTTTGGCAGTTCTGAACTCTGTCTTTTTTTTTTTTTTTTTTAATCTCCATATCCCAGGGAGACTGCCAATAGCTCTGCTTAGTGTTTTAGCCTCTTGGCAAACACTTTTTGGATCAGCTTTCCTATCTCTTGAGCTGAATCAGAAACAAATGAGGACCGTCTCAAGTGGAAAAGCAGCTTGAACCTTCTCTTGAGGATCTTGGCTTCTCTCATCATGGATCCCTTGATAGTTTCGAACCCCCAGTTTTGTTTGTCCAGTCCCATGAGACTGATAGAAGCTTTGCTTGGCTTCTCTGCACCTCTCTGGCCACTTGCTGTCCAGATTCTTAGTTTCTGCCTAGGCTTGATGAATTTTTCTTCTTTGAAAGATCTGGACTCCTCAAAATTTTGATTACTTTTGGGATTCTTCAAGGCCATTGAATAGGGTCTTGTGTGTGTGAATGTGAATGTGCTTTTTTTTTTATTAGAAGTTTTCTGGTACTAGCAGGAGAATTAATTAACCATAAGCCAGAAAGCTAAGCAATGCTGTTGTCCTAAGTGCCACAGATGGAAATGTTCTGAAGGTTTGCAATGAACTGAATATTTATGTCCCCTTAAAATTCATGTGTTGAAATTTTAGCTTCCAAAGTAATGGTAGATGGGTCTTTTTGGAGATGATTAGGCATGAAGGCAGAATGCCCATAATTAATATGGGATCATAACTAATCCTTAGTGGGCTTAGTGCCCTTATGGAAGAGACCCAGAGAGATCCTTTGTCTCTTCTACCATGTGAGGACATGGAAAAAAACAGCCATCTATGAACCAGGAAATAGCCCTCTTAAGGTATCAAATCTGCCAGTGCCTTGATCTTTGATTCCCTAGCCTCAAGAACTGTAAGAAATAAATTTCTGTTGTTTATTAAGTCTCACAGTCTAAGGTATTTGGTATAGCAATCAGAAAAGACTGGGACAAGTTTCTTTTGTCTTCTACTCTGTTTTGAACCTTTAAGTTTAACCCAAGGAACCAAAAATGTACTTGTTTGACTTTGCCTATAGTAAAATAGAACAGGTTTGAAAGTATGTGTTCTACAGGACAAGAGTTCATGCCACTTGCTTCTTTCATGAGGACTTACAGAGTACATGTTCTAGAATAACCATTGAATACACAAAATTTTTGGTTCCGATCTTACTGGTAATAAATCCCCCTTCTGGAGAATCCATTTGAATCAATCAGTGTGTCCACCAGCTGGAGACTTCCTGTCTCAGATTGGACAGATCATCTGCATCCCTTGAGGCAAATGAGAAAAAAGTAGGAAGACAGGTCACACCCATTTCTTCAGCTGTGAAATGAATAGAATCACTAGATTCCTTCAAAGACCCTCTAACTCTGATAATGGGTCCATCTGTTAGTGAACTCAACCTCATTTGTTGATCCCTTTATTGAGAATTTAGTTAAAGATCTCTGCATCTGTGTTTCCTTGGACTCACATGCTCACCGCCCTCTGTGATAAGGGCGACTTAGGTCTGGGTGCTTATTTTCAAATGAGCCCTCTTTAACACCGTATTAGTTTCCTAGGACTGCCATAACAAGTTACCACAAACTTGGTGGCTCAAAGCAACAGAAATGTATACTCTCACCGTTCTAGAGGCCAGAAAATGGGAGCCTCCTTATGGAGGCTATGAGGAAAAGCCATCCCATGACTGTCCCTTCACCTAGAGAGGCTGCCAGCAATCTTTGGTGCTCTTTGGCTTGTAGATGTTTTGCTCCACTCCCTGCTTCATCTCTGCCTCCATCTTTCCATGGCTGTCTTCAGGTGTGTCTCTCTGTGCTTGCTTCTCTTACAAGGACACCAGTCATTGGATTTAAGGCCCAACTTAAATATAGGATGACTTAAGCTGAAGAGCATTAGCTGGTTACATCTACAAGGAACAGTAATTCCAAATAAGGTCATGTTCTGAGGTTATTATGAGTGAACATGATTTTTTAAGGAACGCTTCACTTTTACTATAGCCACCAACATCAATCTTAAAACAATAAGCTATTAGGAAGGCTGGGTCATGGCTGTCTTATTCACTATAGATCCTCAATGCCTTGTACATTCAAGGCACTTAAATATTTCTTGAATAAATGAATCAGTAGGATTGCAATAGGGTGTAAGTTGTAGGAACTCAGTAGAATTACCAGCTGTGTTCAAATTAAGATGTCTCTGGGTACAGTGATGTACGCCTATAATCCCAGCAGCATGGGAGGCTGAGGCAGGAGGATCATAAGTTCAAAGCTAGACTTAGTAATTTAGTGAGGCCCTAAGTTATTCAGCAAGACCCTGTGTCTAAATAAAATATAAAAAAGCCAGGGGACGTGGCTCACTGGTTGAGTGCCCCTAGGTTCAATCCCTGGTACCAAAAAAAAAAAAAAAAAATGTCATCCATGGGCCAATGTTCTAGGGTGCTTGCTCTTTATGATTTTTTCCATGTATTTATATAAGGCTCTCTGCTTTGCTAGATTGATGAGAATGCAATCTATTGTGAAAAAAGTTACTTTTCATTGACTATTAAAAAAACGAATCTTTCTATTATTTTCTTAGTTTCACCTTCTTATTTCTTTTGTTTTCTTCCTGTTTTTTTTTTTTTGATTAGTCTGCTGTTGTGATTTGCCATTCTTCTGTTTTCCTTCTCGATTCTTCCTTTTCATGTCCTTTACTCTCATTATTTCTTCTTAATTCTGCTTTTAAAAGGTCTGGGCCTAGAATGTTCTTCAGATATATGTACATCTTCTAATACACATCTTAGTAGTCCATAGTTTTTAAACATTTCTCAAACATTTAGGCAAATTTGAATCTGGGAACAGAGAAGGATCCTTATTTAGTAATTTCATAATTTCCTTAAAGAAAGGAGAAGCTGCTCATTTTGTATTTTAAATTAGTGATAAGAAGAAATAAACTCCACATTTCCACATACAATCTTTTAAGGTAATACAGTCTGCATCTTTTCTGACTATTAAATAAAGGCATAGTGAGTGAGGTGACATTGGGCATAATAAGCTGCTAGCAATCCAACCAAGAAATCCTTTCTCACGCTATTTCCTCAAAGTGAGATTGTATGGATGCCTGCAAGTAGCGAAACTTGCTGCACTGTTTGAACATCCCTATTACCTTTCTGAGCCTCAGATCTAGTCCTTTGATTTGTTCTCTCAAGCTCTTTAAAGCTTCTTCGATGCCAGTTTGGATGGTATTTAGGAATCTTGATGAATACGCTCTTTATCTAATACAAAGTGACATAACACACTCCGGCCATGAACTCTGCCACATAACCATACCCTGCTGAACTCCTGTGATTCATGCAGTACTAGATTAATAGCATTTATGTTATTCACATATCTCAGTTGACCTTGATCTGCTAGAAACTCCCTCCTTTTTATCTCTGTTCCGTACTGGGGAGGTTTTGTCCCACATTAACAATGGTTCTTTTGTATATCAAAGCATACCCCCCCCAACATCCGAAGTTTTAATTTGCCTTGCATGCATAATATGTATCTCTCTTCTGTTCACTCTCTGTTACTTTTTACCTATGTGTAATTGGTAGATAATAGAAATTTCTACTTATTTTGCAAAAAGAGAAATTCTTAAAAATCAGTCTTTTAGTATCTGAATTTAAAAAAGACTAGAGCTTTGTACATGAAAAATGTTCACAGAAATGATTCTTTCTTCTCTTTTTCAGATTTAAGAAACACAGATTATTCATTTAGGCAGAGATCTGCTCTCATATGCTTCTATTTGTCCAGAATCTTTCAAGTAGCAGCATTTATTTGTCTTGAAAAATGAGAGTTTCAATCACTCTCTGATTTCTCTATTTGTGTTATTAAAAGTTTTTTTTGTATATATATATATATATATATATATATATATATATATATATATATACACACACACACACACACACACATATAATTTTATATATAATATATGTTTATATATAATGTAATTAACAATGATACAGACATTGATATGCTGAATAAAGATTGTGGATAACAATTCAGAGTTCAATGCAGTGAATCAGTTATGTCATACCTGTTAGGAACAACATTTACAAAAAAAAAGGTCAAATAAAATCAGCAACAAACCCCTCAAAGTCTAGGAATTATTTTGTAATGTGTATCTTCCTACTTCCACTTAGTTTTTTTTTAATGAATACTTACCTGGCATTTAGTAGTTACATGTAAAGTATTTGTAGCTCACTTCTCCAGCAATTATTATAGCAGCAGCAATAGGTGGATAAAGTCTATTTTAAACATTTTTTAAATGGAAATCTCTTTGTTTTTATCTGAAGATTCAAATCTTCAGTGTATTTGTTGTTCTGTTATGTTACTTTTCTGCGACAAGGTATTCCATACTATTTCTGATGGCAAGCTATATAATGAGGGGATTGGGGTTTTAGCAGTGGCAGAGCTCTTGCCTAGCATGTGCAAGGCCCTGAGTTAGGTCCTCAGCCCTGAAAAAAATGCACTGAAGATATATAATGAGAATTATCTCCCTTTAAAAAATTATCCAAATTTTCAAACTTTACTGTGTATAAATATTACCTGAGCAGCTGTTTAAAATGCAGATTTTTGGGCCCCTTCTTGAGAAATGCTGACTTAACTGATCTGAAGTTATCAGAATGTGTGTTTTGAGAAAAGAATCCTGTTGATATTGGTGTTTGTTTTATATTAAGGAACACTGTTCTAAAATAATGTAGAGCCAAGAGCAAGTTCTATTGCTGAGAAACTTAAAAAGAGTCTGAAAGTTTGAAGGATTTAGTGGAAATATGTCTTTGAATGCAGAATATTTTACCTAGACACATAGCAAAAAATTCATAAGTACATAAACTATTAATAAGAAGTGGTTAACAAATTTTACTTTTTATACATTTTCAAAAGCAAGATGGTAAAATCAAAGAAATTGCTAAAGGAAGTAATATGGGCCAGGAATGGAACTATCTTGTGACCCATGTATCTCACTCCTCAATATTTATCCCAAAGAACTAATATCAGCATACTATAATGATACATGCATACCAGTGTTTATAGCAACACAATCCACAGTAATCAAGTTATGAAACCAGCCCAGGTGCCCATGAACTGACAAGAGGATAGAGAAAATGTGGTATATACACACAATGGAATTTTACTCGGTCATAAAAAAAAGAGTAAAATTATGTCATTTGCTGGTGAATGGATGGAACTGGAGAACATTGTACTAAGTGAAATAAATCAGACTCAGAAAGTCAAGGGTCAAATGTTTTCTCTCATTTGTGAAAGCTGGGGGGGGGGGACAAAAAATGAGGAGGATCTCATAAGAATAGAAGGGACATCAATGAAGTAAAGGAAGGGGATTGAGAGGGAGAGAAGGGGGAAGGCATAGGGAAGTACTAGGCAATGGATTCTACCAAATAATGCTATATCCATGTATAAATATACCACAGTGAATCCTGCTTATACATATAATAATAGAAGGAATAATGATCAGTAGATCAAGTGGATAGGGAGGAAGGGAAGGTACTGGGGAAAGAGACTGATTAAATTATGTGAATGTACAAATAAGGCATAATGAATTCCACTATTACATATAATTATAATGCTTCAAAAATAAATTAATTAATTTTTAAAAAGAAGGTACTATGAAATATCTTAACACTCCTATCTTCAACAACAACACTTGTTGAAGATAGGAGTGTTAAGATATTTCCTTCCTTATCCCTATTAATGGCTTATTTAAAATGTGCTGGGCCCCATGATTATCTATGCAAAAAACTAGAACAGGTTTAAACTGTTCCATGGGAATAAAATTATTTAGCAACCCACTTATACTTGTTTTGTTTTTTAAGTCTTCCCATAATTGTGATATAAGGATACTTGGAGAATGAAGTGATTCAAATCATCACTTTTTAACTCCTCCAGGATAAATTGCTCATTTCCCCAGATGAATAGGTGTGGGGTTATTCAAAGTCTGCATTAACATAATTTGTGCCGAGCCTACTTTAAAAATTAGGTCATATAGTTAATTGTTTCTATCTGTGTTTGGCTTTTGTTAATTACATAAGATAATATGTGTGAAAGTGCCTAACACAGAATCTAACAGGCGGTAAGTACTGGTATCCAATTGTTTATTTAGCATCTCACCTTGGATAACTTGCAACCACCTCAAATTCAACATTATCTGCAGTGAAACATCCATCTGCTCCCTGTCTAAACTGTTCCTCAAATCACCCACTCAAGCTATACATCTTTTTTTCTTAAAAAATTTTAGTTGTTAATAGACCTTTATTTGTTATTTATTTGTATGCGGTGCTGAGAATTGAACCCACTGCCCCACACATGCTAGGCAAGCAGTCCACCACTGAGCTACTACTCCATTCTCTCAAGCTATACATCTTGGTTTCATCCTTGATTTCTCTCATCCTTCTCACTTCCAAATCCTATTGATCTGACTTCCTCAGTAGTTCATAAGTCATCACTTTGCTCATTCATTGTTCTTGGAATACAACAGTGAACCACTTAATCCTATATAAAGTTATTTAGGTAGGTTCTGTTCAGGTTCAAAGATCTTGGCACACACAAAGAACAGAAAAGGTAAGAGTGCAAAGGGAAGAGGGCAGGGGCAGACCACAAAGGACCCTCTAAGTCCTGTTAAGAATTCTGAAATTTTATCCTAAGAAAAGTAGGGAAAGTTTGAAGAGTTTTGATCATGCAAATAACACTATCAGATTTGTCTTTTACAAAGATTTCTCCCTTCTATATCTCTTCAACTTCATTTTTTGCAAGGTAAGTTATGGTCACAACCACCTGTCCTCAGGAATATGTCCTTGCCCCATTCATCCTCCCCCAAAACGCATGTTCCACATTGCAATCAAACAATGGAATAGAACAAACAAAACCCTTAGACATCTAATTGGAGTTTCTCCAGTTTCAGATCTTTTAATGATGTTCCAATGATTTTAGTATAAAACCCAAATCCCTCGACAGAGGTTCCAAGGTTTTTGGCTAATGTTTATCTTTCCAGCCTCTTCTGTCACCACCACTCCTCTCTCCAGGTGCACCAAACATCTTTCAGTTATTCTAGTGAATTGTGGTTTCTCTCACCCAGATCTTCCTGTTCCTCATGCCTGGGCATCAACCCTGTCCAGCTCTGTTTGGGCTAGAGAATTCTTTAAGCTTCACTTTTCTCAAGATGGATTTTTCTAACCTGGACTATGTGGACACCCTCCTGGTAATTTCCATCTTTCCCAGTTGTAACATTTATCTCATTCTCTGTAAACTTATGCTCCACCAGTGTCTGTCCTGGCCATTTCTTTAGCAGCAGATCCTCATGAAGCTTGCCACCTGGCAAGTTCTCAACACACATCTAACAGAATGAATGGGTGGACAGTCCTATTAACTTCCTTCAGAAGAGGCTTTTGGAGAAAAGGAATGTCAATGATAACCTACCTGGATTGAGTTTAGGTGACAAATTTTAGTCCTATTAGTAGTCTTAAGAATAAAGGTAACTGAGTTCAGACAGGGATGTGGGATCTGATAGATTAGACTAGCATTTCCATATTTAGATATCTGGCCCCTCTGGGTTCCTTTCATGTAAGTTATGAAGTAAAGAATCAAAGTTATATTTCTCCTAGGTGGCTACGCAGTTGTTTTCATACCTGGTATCGATCGTCCTTTCTTTTCTCCACTGATTTAATGTTACTTTTATCAAATATTAAACACATTACACTTATTTCTCCAATTTCTATTCTATTTTGTTGATCTATTTTCATTTTCATATGACAGTATCTTATCAATAGTGATAACTATAGCTTTATAATTTATCTAGCAGGGACAGTCTTCCAATAACCATTATTATTTCAGAAATGTTGTTTTGCTTTTATTTTTTAAATTCTCTGTGCTTTTTTCATTTAATTCATCAAATTAAAATATTCCATGTGTATTATTGTCAGAATTAAATAAAATTTGTAGATTTAAATTTGATATTTTGCTTTTTTATCAAAGGGCACATTCTACCAATTCTTACCAGGTTTTGTTTTCAAACTAAAGAATGTTTGATTCTCTTCTTTAGGAGAAACTTGTCTTTAGGAAATATGAAAAAATATACTTTGATTTTTCCTTTCTTTCTTTTTTTGTCTTTAGGTTTGGTCAAAATGTGTCCCTGAACTCACAAAATTTGTGACTGAAATTATAGTGAGAAAAAAGCAAGTTTGCTCTCATATGATCTCATGCATAGTTGGTCCTGAAAGTTTGAGTGTGTACACTAATCAGCAATGCCAAGTGCGCTTTGTAAACTAAGAGACTTGGCTGGGAAAGGAAAACTGTAAGTGCTAACTAAAACAACCCTTACTATTTCACAGCAGTGTTTGGCAAGTTTGGCTGATGTATCCAGTGGCTCTCTGTTTTCCAAGGATTAACACACTTTGTTGTGGCCTTAGTTCTCCAATAGCAATGGCAAGGTCATCCAGTTCAGGTGTCACCAAGACAAGCAGCATATTCACAGTTCACAACGAGCCTCACTTGTATGCCAACATTCAAAAAGTACAACCTAAACAAATACTTGTTTTCTTGTTTAAATCTTGTCTTAAGTTCTGTAAATGAACTTTTTTGAAATCAACTCCCCAGTTAATAAAAACATCCTTATCAATGTTGGGCATGTGCTGTAATCACAGTCTTGTTTGGAGAAGTACACAGATTATGGCCAAACATCCCTCTCCGTTTGGAAGGAGCCACTGTGCAAATCTTGTGAAATAATTCTGAGTTCTCTGCATGCTCTGACTTGCTATGTAATTAAGAACTTCCTCTCACAGCTATCCAACTTGCTTGATTCCTCATGGCTTTAAGCGAAGAGTTTTTTCAGAGATGTAATTTGAAATTACATTGTATGTTTAATTGAAATTATTCATATTTTCAATTAAAAAAATTTAAAAAACCTCTATTCTAGGGATTGACATATTTTTCTATTTTCTTTCTATAAACACTGGTTTACTTAGGGGATGAAAGGAAAGTTAAAGGTTAGTGATAAATTAACCTTATTTCATGCAGATATTTAATTCACAAAAGAACATCCTGAGTTGCATTTGCTGCTTTCTTATTTCTTGCTGTACATCTGCACAGGGTCCCACCAGTCCCCATGGCAACTTTAGAAATCAGGGGAATTTCAGTAACAACTGAAAGTCAGGGACACACTGGCTGCTCTGAACTTCTTTGGTGCTTCATAACTTTGGGGAACTCATTCCACCATCTTCCCATTAACCCAGCTTTTTTTTTTTTTTTTTTTTTTTTGCTATTGTTCGTTTTGATTCAATGTGTCTTTTTCTTTTTTTTTTTGGAAACTCCAGAAAGAATCAGAAAGAAGGAGTGATTATTTGGGTGACTTGATTTCCACTTCTAAATAAAACAGGATTATGGGATAGAGGGGACTGGGGCCGGTTGTAAACTTAGCCAGAGTGTTTATAATTTATCTAGCAGGGACAGTGATGCCTGGGTGGAGACTTGGACTCATGAGAGGAGGTCAGCCATATGAAGTGCAGGGAACAAGCTTTCTGGGCCGGAAAGGCTAGAGTGAAGGCATGAGGTGAAGTCGAGCTTAGTGCATTCAGATGATAGAAGGCAAGTCAGAATATTGACAGCGTGGGGTTCAGGAGCTGGTGTGGTATGCAACTTCTGACATGGCTCCTAGTGATTCTTACCTCCTGCTATTTGCGCCCTTGTGTAATCCCCTCCCCCTTGTGTTTGGGCTAGACTGAGAGACTCTTTTAGGGGAGAGAGAGAGAGAGAGAGAGAGAGAGAGAGAGAGAGAGATACAGCAAGAGTTAGAAATGTCACTTCTGAGATTATCTTATAAAAAACTGACTTCTTCATGGAGTTCTTGCCTGTCTCTCTGGCTCTTTTTTGGCTCATTCCTGGTGAGGCAAGATGTCATGTTTTGAGCTGCCATATAGTGTGATCCATAGGGCAAACAACTAGGAGTGTTTCGGGGCCAATAATGAGTGAGTAACTGACATCCTTAGATGGGCAGCTTACAACGAACTAAATGACCCCAATTATCATGTGAGTGAACTTGAAAGAGAATCTTCCCCAACCAGGCACAGAGATGACTTATCGCTCTGTTGAATACCTCAAATGAAGCTTGAAAGATACCCTGAAGTAGAGGACCCAGGTAAATTGCCCTTGAATTCCTACCTTCAGAAACCATGAAATTAAAAAAAAAAAAAAGTGCTGCTTCAAAACCAATAAGAATTGGGTTGATTTATTATATAGCAAAAGATAAGTAATACAGGAGGGGAGAACTGGATCAAATAGATTTATAGGCTGCGAAAGGAGTTTGGATTCTGATTACAGTTCAGGGAGGGATCACTCTGAACTCTGACTGCTGTATGAGGAAAGGACAGTACTGGGATAAGAGTGGGTGCAGGAAACTCAACTAGGCAACTCTGACAAAAGCATGAAGATTTACACATATGCTGATACAACCTGCAGGGGGACTGGATGTAGGGGATAAGACAAACAGATTTACATTGACCTCCACATGTTTGGCTTGATCAACTGAATACATACGGGTGCCGTCTGCCAAAATGAGGAAGGTTGGGGAAGAGTTAGCCTTGGGGGAAGATGGGGCTATTTGTGTTGGAGATGCTATTTACATGTGGAGATGTAAAAGGGAAGAAGTAAAGAATTCAGAGGTACCTGTGTACATCTGAGGATGAGTGGGACAGTTCTCTGGAGGAATCTATTTACGTGAATGCTCACACACCTCTTGAGGAAGGACTATCCTAATAGAAACCAAGATTCTCTCATTTCGTTGAAAGAAAAGAGGCTAACTGTGAGAGAGCAGAGACAATTCTCTCTAGAGCATCTTGTATTCCAACTTCGTCCACATGTTGTAGCATAAAGGAGATACAATGACAGCCTCAAGAAAAATTAAAGCCTCTCAATAAAATCTCCACTCATCAATTCATCATTCATCAGCTCTAGTGCTGCAGAAATGGGAGATGAAAGTCTCATCATAGACATCAACCTTAGGGTACTAGACCCTTGGTATTGTTGTCAGCCATTGGTGATGACGACTTCTGTCAGGTACCTCGATGTAGGTGCCATTATTTTGCCTCCAGTGTAATAGGAGCTATCACTAGGAAAATAAGAGAGAAATAAAATGCTAGATGCCTCCCTATAGCCAAGATAGCCTTTCTTGGGGACTTTTGTTAAGAAAATTAAAATGAATCAAATTTCTTCAACTGGGATGGAATTGGAAAATATTTTCAACTGACTCTATCTTTGCTTCTAGAATGAGCTATCTGGAAAACAGGGCACCAGGAGAATCATTTTAAAAGGACTTCTTAAGTTGTTGGAAAATGGTTTTCAAGAATGTTAGCTATTGAGCCACGCAATGTACATGTATAAAATCATACATGATATCAATATTTATTATTTTAGACAAAAAATTGGTGTGCTTTATATTTTGAACACTTATGTTCAAAGGACCAACACAGGTGACCATGTTTCCATTTTAGCTCTACTTCTTCACAGGTAATTTACTATCAATTATGTTGATGCTTATCGTTGACGTATTTTTCTCCTCAGGGGTTATTTTTTTTAACTTCATATCTTGATCATCTTAAGATGGCTTTTGCTATACATTCTTTCAAGCTTTTTCTGTTTGTTTCAAGAAAAATGAGGAACTTGAATAAAGCATTTTAAGGATGTTAACATTTTAAGGATATCAACAATATTGAGTTATTAAATATTAGATTAGTACTTTTCTACTCAGGATTTCTTATAGTCTAGTAATTTTCTACTCAGTATTTTTTATGCTCTACAATGTGACATGAGTTTTTTTTTTTCATATGTCAATGTTTTTAAATACTTCTCATTACTCAATAGGAAAAAAGAGAAATTGAAACTATTAAATTGAGTTCTCTTTGTCTTTGATCTCTCTTTTCATATTTGAAAATTTGGAACATTGAGCTTTTTGAGAGCTAGGTGTAGATAAGTTATTCAGCCTGGGGCTGGGGTGTAGTTCAGTGGCTGAGCACTTGCCCAGCATGATTCCATCTCCAGTAAACCCACCAAAATAAATTAATAAATAACTAAGAAAAAAAGAAACAAAAGAAAAACTATACAGACCAGGAGATGTTAGAGAAAGTAGTTTTGGAATTAGAAAGTTATTAGATAAGTAGAAAAGAGTTTAAAGAGTTCTGAACTAGAAATATTAGCACATGGGCTCAAAATGTTTCTTTAATGTGATATTGCTATCTAATTTTTCAAATCATTCTTTAGTTTAAAAATTTCCTTGCATAGCATGTGTCATTGTTTTTCCTGAATATAGTATTTATTACTTCTGTGATAATTCATGAACTAATAATTAGTAAATTTGACATAGAAAAAAATAATTTTTGTAATTTCAGATGTGATAAAATAAAATTACTAAATAAGTAATAGCATACACTGTATTAATCCCCTATTTTAAAAAACAGAGTTGTAATGCAATAAATCAAAAATCTTCTGACCCCTCCCAACTATATAAAGTCTTCTGTTCAGGTCCTTGGCACAGTTTGAAATCTGATATTGCTATACCTCCTGATTCACACTTCCTGCTTAGAATTGCTTTTGCTATTCTGGGTCTTTTATTTTTCCATATGAATTTCATGATTGCTTTATCTATTTCTACAAGAAATGCCATTGGGATTTTGATTGGCATTGCATTAAACCTATAGAGAACTTTTGGTAATATCAACACTTCTCAGAGGAGGACATACAATCAATCAACAAGTACATGAAAAAATGCTCACCATCTCTAGCAGTCAGAGAAATGCAAATCAAAACCACCCTAAGATACCATTTCACTCCAGTAAGATTGGCAGCCATTATGAAGTCAAACAACAATAAGTGTTGGCGAGGATGTGGAGAAAAGGGTACACTTGTACATTGCTGGTGGGACTGCAAATTGGTGCGGCCAATTTGGAAAGCAGTATGGAGATTCCTGGGAAAGCTGGGAATGGATCCACCATTTGACCCAGCTATCGCCCTTCTCGGACTATTCCCTGAGGATCTTAAAAGAGCGTACTATAGGGATACTGCCACATCAATGATCATAGCAGCACAATTCACAATAGCTAGACTGTGGAACCAATCTAGATGCCCTTCAATAGATGAATGGATAAAAAAAATGTGGCATTTATACACAATGGAGTACTACGCAGCACTAAAAAATGACAAAATCATGGAATTTGCAGGGAAATGGATGGCATTAGAGCAGATTATGCTAAGCGAAGCTAGCCAATCCTTAAAAAACAAATGTCAAATGTCTTCTTTGATATAAAGAGAGCAACTAAGAACAGAACAGGGAGGAAGAGCATGAGGAAAAGATTAACATTAAATGGAGACGAGTCAGGGGAGAGAAAGGGAGAGAGAAGGGAAAGCATATGGAAATGGTAGGAGACCCTCAATGTTACACAAATTACATATAAGAGGTTGTGAGGGGAAAGGGGGGGAAACAAGGGAGAGAACTGAACAATAGCAGATGAGGTAGAGAGGGAAGATGGGAGGGGAGGGGAGGGGGGATAGTAGGGGACAGGAAAGTTAGCAGAATACAACAGTCACTAATATGCCATTATGTAAAAATGTGAGTGTGTAACCGATGTGATTCTGCAATTTGTATTTGGGGTAAAAATGGGAGTTCATAACCCACTTGAGTCAAATGTATGAAAGATGATATATCATGAGCTTTGTAATGTTTTGAACAACCAATAAAGAAAAATAAAGTCTTCTGAACCTTTGTCTACCATTTTTATATTTAAATAATTAATAGTATATGTAATTCAACATTCAGAAAATCTGGTGGGAATTGAACAAATTGAAAAGAGCTTCTCTTATTAAAATTAGTTGATGCTTGAGAATCTCTTTCTGTTTGACGCGCCCAGACCTGACACCATCAAGGCTTAATTAAAGTGAATCAATTACTAAATCTCAAATGAGTTATCCATTGCCTGAAAACCAAGAGTTCACCACCCATATTCACATTTATACGGGTGCTAAGTCTTGAGCTTCATGTTTTCTAAAAGGATCTACTTGAATTTGCAATCTGGTCTGTTAACTCCATGCTAATTTACCTTAGAGAAAACTTGCCAGTTTACATAGCAGAATCAGACCCTTTAAAAAAAAAAAGGTTCTTAACGTTATCATTTTTTCTTATCAAGACTAAAACCAATTTCAATTTTTAGTTAGTAAATATATATATTATATTATAAATATATTATGTTATATACATGCATACACACATTATATATATATATATATATATATATATATATATATATATATATATATATATATATAAAACAGTATATTAGTCTGTTTTTCATTACTATAAAGAAATACTTGAGGCAACATACTTTATATACAAAAGAATTTTTTTTTGGCTCACAATTCAGAGGTCCAAATTGGGGGCTGCATCTAATGGGACTTCTTGCTGGCAGAGTCCCAAGGTGGTACCAGGCATCACAAAGCAAGATTCAGAGAATATGCATGTATGTGTACAAGTATCTTTTGGTCCCTCTCTCTCTTCTTATAATGTCAGCAGTATTCAATCATGAAGCGCTGATCTAATTCTAATCACCTCCCAAAGTTCCCATATTTAAATATTATAATTGATCAAGTTTCCATTTTATTAATAGCTCACAATGAGGTTAGATATCAACCTACCCTTAGTGTGTGTGTGGCGGCAGAGACCATATTTAAACCACAGCACATACATTGTTATTTCCAATTTGACAAAATAGATTCTGTTTACTAGTTAACTTATTTTTATGTTATTGATTTAGTACCTATTGCCACTTTCTTTTGGTTTTGTTTGCTTTCGCATTAAATAATTTGAGCAGAAATTATTATAATAACCAAGAATATAGTGGAATAGAAAAGGGTTGCATCTAAAATGCAAATATTCATTAAAATCACAAGAGTTTATTTACTTTTATATTAGGTAAGTACTAATTTCATATTGCATTATAAAATGGCATTATATTATGAAAAGAGGTGTTTGCATATGTCAATCTAGCATCTAAAAGGACACCCAGAACATAGTAGAAAGTCAGTAAATTTATGGGATAATTCAATATGTATAAATTGAGATCTGACAATAAACACTATTTGTGGGCTGGGGTTGTGGCTCAGCAGTAGAATGCTCACCTAGCACAAGCGAGGCCCTGAGTTCGATCCTCAGCACCACATAAAAATAAATAAACAAAATAAAGGTATAAAAACATTTAATTTGTATTTATTCTGCAAATTTTTTGATCTATTTATCCTCAACTACTAGTGGTGCATCTGGCCTCAGGATTTCAGAAACAATGTGGTTAGGTCTGTCTCTCCCTGCTCTGCTTCCCTCAATTTTGACCACATTCTTTCCATTTCAGAAGAGCTTCCTTCTTATAATGAGAATTGAGGTTCCTGGCCATAGGCCACCTAATGTCAGTGACACAGGGGGAAAGGGAGCTGAGTCTTGAGAGCTTGCTGTGTCTCTCCATTTATTCAACAAATATTTATTGGACAACAGTAGGTGTGATGAACATAAATTAGAAATAATTTGTATCTAAAACAATGAAATTTTACTTGGTTTGTTATGATGAGGAGATGATGTGATCAGAAGTAAGTTTTAGAATGAGGATTCTGATAGCAGTGTATAAATGTACCTTCCCAAGGAAAGGTAAGATATTCATGCATGTATTCACTCATTCATTCATTCTTTTTCTCAGTGCTAGGGATTGAACCCAGGGCCTCATACATGCTAAGCTACATACATACATACATGCTGAGCTACATCCTCGGCCCTGTTCATTCATTCTTGTGGTTCATTTATTCCATTCCAGCATGCCCATTTCTTGAGTTTTATTTTCAGTCCTTTCTTGCCATGAGCCATGATAGTTCTGCATTTCTATTTGATTTATGAGGGCTATTGTTTCCTCCAAGTGTGTCACATCCATCTTAGTTTTTCTTACTGATCATGGGTGGTGTGATAAGTTTTATCTCACTGGAGAGAGATGTTATAACAGAAACTCTCACTGGTCCACTTGTGTGTTCTGTTTCCATTGGTCCATACTCTTTAGAATCCAGTCATGTATGTATTTTTCTATTTTCTCCTGGGAACTCCTGGGATACCAAAGCATTCCTTTTGCTTTCTTAGCAGACCTAATACTTCTTCAGTGGGATTTTATATTGACTTAACTCTAGTTATTGGCCTGGTGGCCAGGAAGTGGGAATAGATCAAGAGTTCTGAGAGAGAGAGAGAGAGAGAGAGAGAGAGAGAGAGAGAGAGAGTGAGAGAGAGAGATTGTGAGGTAGGTGTATCTTCATAGATTTTAGGAAAGGAAAAAGTCACTAGCCTTTATCTGGGAGGAGTGGATGACTCCTGAGGCTCAGAGATCTTAAAAAAATATGAGCAGTTAAGATTTTGCAATGTGTCAACCCAAATATCCCTACCCCGTATCTTGGATTCCTAATACTTTTCAATTAGAGCCTTCTCAATTGGAGTACCAAATGAGTCAAGGTTGAAAATACAACTTTCCCTGGATCTCTGCTACTCTTTATTTTTAATTTTTTTCTGCTATTCTTAAATTAAGCTGTGAGTCAAATCCCTCCCAAGTTTTGTTGGCCCTCTGGTTGTAAAAGATGAGAGTCTCTTTATATGTTGCCTAAGGAAGCACTCTGGCTTAAAAATTTATACATTAATTGGTGATTAATCACTCTCAGCTATGTGTTCTTTCCCAGCATTCATTGACCTCAGAAGCATGCAACCAAATGTATGACATATTGCACTAGTACACATGTACTTCCCATGGGCCCAGCCCTCCACTGGTGAATGCTTTAGCAGTGAGCCATGTGAGCCAGCGTCTCTTTCTGTCTCCCTCAGTTCCTCATACAGTAAGAGGGTACTTATGGCCAGCAGGACAACTATTTACACAGCTGATACAAAAGCCCACTTTGGAATGTGCTTTAATGGATCTCAAAAGGTTCCTTGGAAAGTGGCATCTAACAGATTCAGGTTCAGGAGGTTTATTTGAGAACTGAGTTCAGCATCTAGAGCAGTGAAAGAAACAAGATTGGGTTCAGAAGTTGGACTACAATGCCGTTGCCAGAAAGTTCTCAGCCAACCTTAAAGCCATATATATATATATATATATATATATATATATATATATATATATATATATATAAATTAAAACTGGGGTCTCACTATGTTGTCCAGGCTGATATCAAGCTCCTGGGCTCCAGTGATCCTCATGCCTCAGCATTCCAAGTGGCTGGGACTATAGGTGTGTGCCATCGTACCTGGCTCCTACAGACTTTAACCTTCAATGGGTTAATTCCAATGATGCAAGTACTGGCACACTGAACTTTGGTGGGGGTGTCTTCAAAGTAGGGCAATTCCTGGGGTTGGACAATGCTGAGAAATGATGGCTGACTTGTGTAAGCAACGGAGGGCTCAATTGTTGAGTGAAATCTGGCCAGTATCCAGAACATTCCAGCATTCAGTTGGAGTGTGAGGTGGCTGGTCTTCTCTTGCTGAATCTGTCTGTATCCTGTGGAAGGCAGTAGAGGAATTACAAGTGGATAATAGTAAGAGTGTTAAAGGTGTTAAAGAATGTATCAGAAAAGATGTGGGAAAGAAATTGCCTTTTCTGTTTTACAAAACTTGGGAGTGCTCTACATTTGAGTATGGTCAGTAAACTGGTCTTATTTTCTTTTAAAGTTAGCAACAGCAAACACCGTTATTTAATTTTTTTCAGGGAAAAATATGACTAATCAGTCTGATAATCTGTATACTCCTTTCCCACTGGACTCTGACTTAGAGAGTAGCTTTTAGAATGTGATTTTTGGAAACATGATGTTCTCTAGGTCCACAAATGCTGTTTCTAGGCTTAATGGAAGAGATTACACAGGGACTCTAAGGAGTGTGCTAATTTCTTTTCCTTGATAGCACGAGAACTGATTTAGTATATGTTTGAACAATAGATCATTCATGGTTGGGAAGATTTTGATGTAATAAAGCAAGAAGTCTGAGTTACGGGTGGCATTTCTTCCATGTGCAACATTAACATTTGCTAAGTCATTTTGTTATGTTTTGTTTTTTTCTAATAAACTATAATAGCATCCCCAAATCCTTACTTTATGTAATTCCTTAGATATTACACATAATTTTGGATATTTTTCTTTTTATATATATTTTCAGTTTTTGTTATGTTAAACTTGGGCACATTAAAATTTTAAAGAGCTTGCTTGAGCAGACAGTGATTCATGGAACTGGGCAGTTCCAGGGTGCATGTGGTTTGAGGCTCTGCAGAAAGGCCATGGGGGAAGGTTTTAATAGGGTGACTGTGGAAACAAAGCAAAGAAAATATTTGATTGGTTAAAATGGAGCAAGAACCTTATTTGGATCATTCTAGTGAAAAGTCCTTCGTTAGAGGTTAGTTAGCCTTTTCTGATTGGTTCAGCTTAAATTTCGTTTTATTGTTTACACTAAGTTGGGTTTTTGGTTTGCTTACATGGGAACTCCAGGCACCAGAGCCACCTCTGTCTGATGGCTCTCGATTAATTGCCTACTTTTAAAGATGAGGACACTGAAACTCTTAGGAATTAAATGAATTGCCAGATTCCACAATTCTGCTTCCTAGAGCCTGTGACTTTTCTGAATAAGAGACCTTGTATTTACTTCTGGTCTCTTGCAACCTGATAAGTTAGCAGTTTATCTATAATTCAGAAGCAAAAAGGGGAGAGGACAGAGAGTATGAGCCCTTCTGAAATGAATCCAATTACATGGCATAAAAGAAAAGTTTCATTTTGCCTTGGGCAGTGAAATACCTTGGTCCCACCCTGGATATAGGAAGAGAGAAAAAGACCAAAGGGATGTGAAGAATTCAAGAGATTTACCCCAGGGTAGGAAGTGATTCTGATGAAATGGCACCTGAAAACCACATTTGTTCTGGGAACTTGAGACCAGGAAAGATGTAGACATTTTCTTGGAAAAAGTTCAGACAAGAAGTCAGAAAGATGCTTGAGGGGGGTGGAAGGCACTGACTTAGGAGGACAGGTTAAAGGAATTAAATAGGTACACTTTGGCTTAGAGAGAGCAAAGATAGGCCTTGATAACCATCTGCAATATTTGGGTGTCCAAATATCCAAGGAAGGTAAAGTGCTACTGGGGTGGAATAAAGGATTATAATTACACGAAAATCAAGGCAATGAAAAAAAAAACTGGAAAATGAAACAATTCACATTTGCAACAATGCTCAAAGCAGTTCTACTATAAACATGTGGCCTGAAATGACCATTTTATAATATACCAAGTGACAGAACATCACTTATTACCTCAAAACTAATCTCAAAACCCATGTTGTAAATTGTACTGAGCTTGAATGCAGATATTATCTAAAGCAAAATCCTTCAAGATTGCACGAAGCAGTTTCTAGTTACTCAGCTGGATAACATGGACACCCTTTTGTCATTTATTCCTGATCTGGAGTGACCTGATGTGATGGGAAAGGTACTGGATGTTTTCTCCAGGACAGGTCAATGACCCAGAGGACACCTGAAAAGGTCAATGGTTGGACTGTGGTTGTACAGATCTGTGGTTTAGCTACATGCTCTGAAGAAGAATTATGAACGTCAGACTCACCCAACATCCTTGATTTGATTAACCTGGAGTTTTGGATGCTGTCCTCTTTTGCTATTGTAAAGTACAGCTTTTATCTCTTTGTGCATTATATTCTGCTTTTGAAAGATGGTAAGAAGATTCTCATACTTTGTAAATATTTCCATTTCTTAACATTTCTTATAAAGTATTTTGAGATAGTGAATCAAATCCCTAGTTATATACTTATTTTCACCCATGTCCTCATAGAAAGGATGGTGATTTACCTTGGGGAATAATCTTAAAGTCTAATAGTGCCTCTTGAACTTTTTGTCATGAGGGATTAGTTTCTTTTTCTTTAATTTTCAAATTCTGCAAACTGAGAATTTTGAGAATGCAATAAAACTAACTGTGAGAAAAATTAAATGAAAATCCCTGAGACATATAAAGTACAAACCCTAGTTTACTTGGTGTTAGATTTAACAGGGAAATGTTGTATTTTAAAATTGTTACAAAATTTCTAAGCACTTTCAGTGCAAACTTTTGATTCTGCCATTTCCTGATCATGTAACATTGGGTAATACATTTACCTACCTAGAGCATGAACTTGTTTATTCCTAAAATGAACATAATGTTGTACAGTTTCAAAATGTCTCACAGGACATTCTCATTCTCAAGCCACTCAATGCTCCTTTGAGAACAATTACTCTTTATCTAGGGTTAGTTAGTTGAAAGTAAGGACACTAAGAATCTGAGATCATAGAAACTACAGTGCTAGTAGCCTGAAAAATACCAGAAGATTAATTGGAGAAATAATAAACTAGGGACAACCCAAGCAACATGGTGGCCATCTGCTTAATTTGAAATATCATTAACTGTTAAAGTAACAGAAATTCACTATCACTAAGATTTAGGTAACAGGAAGGTGTACTTAGCTTTCTTTTTATTTAATATTTATTTTTTAGTTGTAGTTGAACATAACATATTCATTTTATTTATTTATTTTTATGTGGAGCTGAGGATCAAACCCAGGGCCTTGCATGTGCTAGGCGAGCGCTCTACTGCTGAGCAACAACCCCAGCCCCTGTACTTAACTTTCAATGGGCAGCAATCTGCTAAGCTATTGGACATGTGAGAAAAAGTACAGCAATTTGATTTTGGTTGGCCAATTGTCTGATTTTCAGGCCTTCAAGCATCTAGTCAATCCTAGAGTGTCTTATTTCTGGATCCTGGACATGTGTCCTGAAATGAGACTCCTTGCTGTTCTGGAATCCCATGATGGATTTATTGTTTTTTAATTTTCCATCTTATTTTCTTCATTTATTCATATCATTGCTTTCTGTTTTAGTCAGCTTTGTTGCTGCTGTGACTAAAAGAACCCAAGCAAAACTAATGTAGAGAAGGAAAAGTTTACTTGGGGGATCACGGTTTCAGAGGTCTCAATTCATAGACAGCAGATTCCATTTCTCAGGGCTCAATGTGAGGCTGAACATCATGGCAGAAGAGTATGCCAGAGGGAAGCAGCTCACATGATGATCAGGAAGCAGAGAGAGGGACTCTACTTGACAGATACAAAATATGTGCCCAAAGCCATGCCCCCAATGTCCTACCTCCTCCAGCCACAGCCCACCTGCCTTCAGTTACTGCTTAATTAATTCCGTCAGTTGATTAATTCACAAATTGGGTTAAGGCTCTTGTAACCCAATCATTTCTTCTCTGAACTTTCTTGCCTTGTCTCATGCATGAGCTTTTGGGGACACCTCATATCCAAACCACAACACCTACATTAAATCATTCACTTGTTCCACAAACTTATTAGAAGGCAATATTAACAAAATGAGATGATTGGCATGTCCCTCAATACAACATCATTTGTTTTGTGATTCTGCCATATGACAAGTGGTACATACACACAAAAGAAAACCTTAAAGAACATTCTAGAATAGTTAATAACTTAGAATCATGAAGCTGCCCAGAAAATAGTGCTTGCATAATTTAATCACACGTCTTTTCTTAAACACACAAGTACTTATTAGATTTTCATGATTCAATTGATTCAAAACTTTGTGAAGTGTCTGAGAAAAATACTCTGAATATGGCTAAAATAGTGCAGAGATCTGAAATTGAATCATCTTACACCATGTATTGGAGGAGTTTCTTCTAGAATTTCACATTAAAGGAAGCAGCATAGCTTTGAGATCCAGACAGAACTGAGCACTCATCCTGGCTTTATTACTAATTAGCACTGTAACTTTGGGTAATTATGTGATTTCTCAGCCCCAGTTTCTTCACCTATAAAATAGAGCAAACTTTCCCCCTTTTTTTGGTATCAGAGATTGAACTCAAGAGCACTTAACCATTGAGCCACATCCCTAGTCCTTTTTATTTATTATTTATTTATTTTGAGGCCAGGTCTCACTAAGTTGCTTAGGGCCTTTCTAAATTACTGAGGCAGGCTTTGAATTTGTGATTCTCTTGCCTCAGCCTCTCGTGCTACTGGGCGAATTTTGCCTTTCTTGCAGAATTGTTCCAAAGTTTAAACAAGAAGGGATTTAAAGGCAGCAAATACGGTGCCTGGTATAGAAAAGGTGTTACTAAATGTGTTGACTTTCCTTCCCTTTAGTGGGCTATTTGCAAACACATTTCTTAGTATTGATGAGACAGTTATATTAAGGTGAAAATTGTGAATTCCAATCCCCCTCGAACAAATGAATATAACAGAATATAACAGATTTCTACTTCAGAATATAGCCAAGACTATGTTCTGATAGGAAGTGTTTTCTTGATTTCAAATATTATCATTTGATTTATATCTTAATAGTAGCTATTTTTAAAAATCCTTATTTAAATTAATGTTCATCTTAGACTCTACAAAAATGCAATGATATCCATTAAGTCTGTAGTAATTTTGAAGCTAATTTGCATGTTGTATTCAGGACCTACTATCCTGAATCCTATCTGAAAGGCCTTTACAAGGGTCTCACACAGGAAATGGTGACAGTGCCCATTCCCACAATGGTCTTCAGGACTGAATGCAATGCTAGTACTTATTTTTATAGCGATTTGCCATTTTGAAATGCTTATCCATTTAGTCTTGGAATATCTATATGATTTAGTTTTTTTAAGTACATACTTCTCTTCTTCCTGTGTACATTATTCAAAAAGATAATTTTTTATCTACTTATGTATTGTCAATGAATTTTAGGATATAGTGGCAACTATTGTGAGATGTTTTCCTTCTTTCTGAAAAAGAGTTAATTATCTCTCTATTCATATAACAAAGGATTGTGTACTGACAAGACCAACCAACAGCTAATGAATATCACTGAGCAGAAAGTTTTTGAATGACAAATTGAAGCTTTCATTAAAATAAATAATATCAATAACAAAAAGTACAAGTCAAGAAAAGCTTCTGAGCATGGGATATACTGTTTGGAGACTCATTAACATACTTTAACAATTTAGCAAAAGAAATATGTGTTACTTGATATTGCAGTTTTTCTTTTCATGAATGTAAATTGGAGACATATAGTTAAATAGAATAATATTCAGCCTTAAAAGAGGAATGAAATTCTGACCCAAAACAACAAGGATGAACCTTGAGGACTGTATGGTAAGAGAAATAAGCCATCATATTATGATTCCACTTAAATGAGGTACCTAGAATGATCACCTTCACAGAGAGAGAAAGTAGAGAGGTGGTTGCCAGGAGCTGGGGGAGGGAAAATTGGGGAATTGTTGCTGTATGTGTATGGAGTTTCAGCTTTGCAAGATGAAAAGAATTCTGGAGATTGGTTGCACAGCAATGGAATGTACTCTACAATCCTGACCTGTACACTTACAAATGGTTGGGATGGTAAATTTTATGTTATGTATAATTTACCATAATTTATAAAAAGACTATATCAATTATCCCCCCAAAATGTCTCTTTCCTGGGATAATCCACATTCTCTCTTGAATACGTCTCGGCTTTCTTAAATAAATCTGCATCTTCTAAAAGAGAGAGAGAGAGAGAAAGAAAGACAGGCAGAGAGAGAGAGAACTATAGTAATTTAAAAACCCAGAAAGGTGAAATAAAAGAATCTCACTGTCATCTACAAATCTTTTTGCCCCTCTACTTTACGACCTTACATGGTTCGGTGTACAACTTTTAAAACTGTAATAACCTTGGTACTTACAAGTTTGTGAATTCCAATCCACCTTGAACAAATGAATATAACAGATTTCTACTTCAGAATATAACCAAGACTATGTTCTGTTAGGAAGTGTTTTCCATCAGGAATGTAATTTGTACAATTAGAAGTGTTATCTCTCCACATGACCCTCATTGCCCTTGATCAGGATTACATAAACACTGCAGAAGGTTAAAAGAGGCTCCTGGAACTCACCAGGTTGCTGAAACATGTAATACATATATCAGTTTTTTTGTCTGACCATAGCCATGGTAGACATGACAGACCTCATTAACTTTACCATCTTTATTTCAGTATGTTCCCTTCATCAGTTTTCATTTCTGTCAGTCACTGTCACATGGCACTTCCGGCTTCATCCCTATTTGACAAGGTTAAGCCCCTTGATGCTCTGCAGTTCTGTTCAGCTTTATTTTCTATAGATTTCTCCTGATAACCATAGTGTGAACTCTGGAGTATGTGTTAGAAACTGAAAAGAATCCAGAAGGTTTTTATTAGAGTTTGTGTTCACACAGTCACTAATTTTCTGAGTGGCAGCGATATGTCAGTGTCCTCTATGAAAAGATTTAATTAGGATAAAGGCATTTTTTTTCTACATTTAATAAAATCCTAGTCTGACAATGTCTGCCTTCTATGCATGTCTTCAAAGTCAACCTAGTGTTTTTCTTTATCCACTTTTTTTTTTAGAATACAATTAAGTGTTTTACTCTGTTGCACTTTACTTTGATATTTGCTAAATTAATATAATAATCGCAATGATTAATTTAATCTTTAAGCATAAATGTTCTAAGAAAGAGTTTACCACTACTTGTTATTTTTTTCTTTATAATATGGTCAAATGGCTAAACAGCTTGTGTTTCTTTTATCTTTGCTCAATTTTTGCTGCTGATCTTTTTTTTTTGTTGTTGTTAATTTGTCTATGCTGAACATTAATGCTGCATAGGAAGGTATAATAATCATTTGAAAATCACCAGTATGTATTTAGTTTTCACTATGTAATAGGCCCTGAAAATATATTCAATGTTTACTCACTTATGTTTCTCATCCACATTTTATCAACATTTTAGGTTGATAAAACAGATGATTAAGAGAATGAGCCCATGTTGGCAGAACTGGGGAAGAAGCAAATTGTGGGCTTAACCCAGTGTTCCTGGCATCAAACCCTAGAGCTGCTAATTTCTTAATTACTTCTTTATATAAGCGTTTAGTGCACTTTTAATTTAGTGCCATCTGTCTTCTCATTTTATATTAGAAAGTTGAAGATCTGTTTACGTTCGCTTGAACTGAAGAGGTCAGAACCAGCACAAACTGGACAGAGGACTTTGTATTTCCAACCTAGTGCCAGTAGAAATGAGCTTGGAAAACTACTCTGCTGCAACCTCAGGTTACTTCTTAGGGAAAAGGACCCAGAGAGAGGAACCAAGAACAGCGAGTCAGGAAGTAGAGGGAACTGTCCTTAGGAAGGAGGCCTGTGCTGGGCTGTAATCAAAAAGTGGCCTAGGCCTGTTCTGTAAGATAGACTGGCAGACAGAGAGGAAGTGAGATGGAAGTGAAGCTAGAATCATTTATTTCAGATAATATGATTATTCATATATAGAACTCAAAATATTTTATTAATAGATTGTCAGATTTTCAAGATACATCTTCAAGGCCTGTAGGTAAATGTTGAAATAACTTTCAATGACAAAAAAAAAAAATTAGACTGGCATTAGACTTTTGAAAAGTAACACCAAAGCAGAAGACAAAGAAGCACATTTTAAAAAATCAGTGAAAACCATTCATTTGTCATCTAACCAAGGTATCAGTCTGATATTAAGGCTATTGTGTTAGTTACATTTTCATTGCTGTGACAAAATACCTGAGAAAAACAAGGAGAAAATATTTATTTTGGCTCACAGTTTCCATCCATTGTCTTTTGGCTTCATGGTCCCTGGGCCTGTGATGAAGAAGTCCTTCATGGTGAAAGGGAGGTGTGGAGCAAAGCTGCTCACCTTATGGTGGCTGGGAGGTAGAAAAGAAGGGCTCAGGGACAAGATATATCCTTTCAGGGTATGTCTCCAATGACCTACTTCCTCCAACTAGGATCCATCTCTGGCCATTTCTACCACCTTCCAACAATCTATTAAATTATGAGCCAATCAATGGATTAATCCATCAATGAGATCACTTCCCCAAAGCCCTACCTCTGAACATTGCTGCATTGGGTATCAAGCCTTCAACACATAAGCCTTTGGGAACATTTCAGATCCAAACTATAATAGCTATAGAGAACAATTCTCACTATACTGGAACTTAGGAAATTCTAAACTCATTGTTTCTTCTTGAGGAATCTACTATTGAGTGGTGACTGGAAAAATTATAGCAGAAGGACTAATAGTGACAATTTGAAAAATGTATAAATATGCCATCTAAGACTAAAAAAGTAGCAATTATTGTGGAAAAGGAACTTACAAATGCTATAAACTATGACAAATTAGAATGCAAAGAAAATTTGGGAGAAAAGGGAGAAAAGAAGAAGGTGGAAAAACTCATTGTTATGCAAGTAATATGTAGATATCAAAGCATAAGAGGGAACAAAACTCATGATAAACCTGGTAGTAAAAGTTGAAATAATAAAACAGGGCACTGAGCATATTGAAAAGTACAAAAGTAATCACTAGAAAAATGATGAAAACGTTTATAAACACTAAAGAAAAAGTTATAAATAAAAGAACAAAAATATATGATCCATAGAGAAAAATAAAAATCACCACATAATGCACAAAATTATAAAATATTTTGATAGAGCTGAAAGAAAATATTAGTCATATAAATGAAATTTAAATTGTCTTATTAAGAAGAAAATGATTTACACAAAACGAGACGTGACTATGTTCTATATGCTTAGGACATGACCGACTATTCCACTCTTTGATTTAACTCCTGGAAATTTTTTTGCACAGGAATGTCATGAGACATGTAAGAATCTTCATGTTAGTATGGTTCTGAGAAACCCAGAACTATTGAGTAAAAGATGCAAACTATCTAACAACACATATTGTATGATTTTATTTATGTAAAGCAAAAAATCCTAGCAAAATCAAATAACAAATGATTTAGTGGTTTACACATACAAAGTAAAACTGTGAAAAAAAAAGGACTGATTAGTAGATTCAGGATGGTATTTGCCTCTAGAAGAAAGGAAGAAGTTACCAGTGAGGGTCAGCCATGTGTTCTTTAATATATTTGAATCACCTCTCAATATATTTTCTATATAAAACATAAATAAAAGGATATGTTTCATACACTATTTGGTATGTATGCTATCTTATATTTGAAAAGTTTTAGAAGAAAGAAAAAAATGTTCCCTGGAAAATATCTAATAATCTGTCGTGAGTTTTTCTCTAACAGGATGTTATTTGTAGCTTAGAGATAAATACGTGGAATATTAGTCTCTCTCTGGTTTGTTAAACTGAACCAGGATTTTTTTAAAAAAGACATTTCACTATGTAAGAATAGGGTCATGAGTTTCAAGGCTGTTTCTCTGATAAAAAAAAAAGTGAAGATAATAACTTGGCTTCAATTTCATCCCACACTTAAGTTACTAAAGAACTTTAGTCCACACTCAGCCATCTGCCAAGCAATGTGCAGCCAGGGCAGAGAAAGTAACCCGTGTGAATTCAGGGACTTATCTTCCTGACATTCTGGCCCAGAAAAAGAGAAATAGGGGTATGGTACTATTCATTGACTCAACATTTTCCCACAGTCTGTCTCAAATTTCATAGCTCTTGTTAAATAAGTTGATAATATGAGCCCCATTCCCAGTGAACAAACATTAATGTCATTTAAATAGAATCTGAGGAAGGGATCTGATAAGCCAAAAGACTCACTGAAAGTCTTCAGAGCTCAAGAGTGGAAAACATATGAAGACAGCAAGAATTCTTAGCCCCACCATTTTGCAAATTATTTAACTATGCAGTTAAGGGAGGGAAGGTACAGAAGGTCTGACTTGAATTCTTCTGTTTTCTCCCACTTTTTTTATTCCAAAATTTTAAAATATTTATTTATTTTTTGGTACTGGGAATTAAACCCTGGGATGCTTTACCCCTGCGTCATATCCCGAACCCCCCTTTTTTTTTGAGATAGGGTCTTGCTGAATTGCTGAAGGTCTTGCTATTGCTGGCCTCAAATTTGTGATCCCTTTGCCTCAGCCTCCTCAGTTTCTGGGATTACAGTGTGTATCTCTAATTTTTCTTAACATTTCTTAGATTTCTTAACAATAGATCCATTGTATGGTTTAAGTTAGATAAGTAGGATAGCTTACTTTTATCCCTTTGAATCAAATACTCATGTCTGCAGCTGAGTATGAGAACAGATAGCCCCAGTGTTCATTGTCACCTGTACTAAGACTTAGAAACAGCTGAATGTAGTGGTGCACACCTGTAATCCCAGTAGCTTGGGAGGCTGAGGCAGGAGGATCACAAGTTCAAAGCCAGTCTCAGCAAAAGTGAGGGGCTAAGCAATTTAGTGAGACCCTGTCTCAAAATAAAAAGGTCTGGGGATGTGGCTCAGTGGTTGAGTGCCTCTGGGTTCAATTTCCCCCAAAAACAAAAAACTAGAAACAGAGTAAGCAAATATGTGACCTAAATTGTGATTGTTGGATGGAAAGCCTTTCTATCAAATATTTTTGTAAGTATTAAATAAGTGTAAATGAATGATAGGATTTGAGAAAACAACCAAATAGGGATGTAGGATGTATGAGGTCCCTTTCCCATAAATACATCTTTGATCATATTTCTTCACCTGATTCATACCTGTGTGCATTTCTGACCAGCCCAAAAATAAAGTGGATATTTAACAAGTATTTACTATTGGCACTAAATTGGTTGGGATTACAACTTTCTGTTTGGTCATATAAAAGGATAAACCCATATTCTAAATTCTAAAATATCATATTCTGTGACTTGGAACAAGTTATAGGTAGTATAATGAATATTCTATCAAATGGTGGTTAAAAGGAATAACATGTAAGTTGTATAAGTATTTTTATAAAATGCTTCTCATGCTAAGTAAAAAGTAACAGTTATTTCACTTTTTCTCCTTGTAGAAAAAAAAAAGAGGAATAGTTTGAAATTTCCTATAGTGGAAATTTGATGGATTCTCCAAAACTGCTATGGGTTGAATATTGTTTGTATTCCCCCAGAGATTCATGTGTAGGGAACTTGGTCCCCAGAGTGGCAGTTTTAGGAGGTAATGTGGAACTTTAAAAGGTGGGCTCAGTGGGAAGGCTTAGGTCATTGGGAGCATGAGGTAGTTCTTGGGACATCTCGAGTTCTCCAGGGAAGGTTATTTATCAAACAAGTCTCGCCTCTCCTGTCCTCTTTGCTTCCTGTTTTGAAATGTGACCACCTTTCCTAAAATATTTTGTTGTTTTTGCTGTCATCCCCTGCCCTCCACTGTGGTACCTTCACCAGCAATGGGCTGAGGCGGGTGCCATGCCTTTGAGTATCCAAAGCTGTGAGCTAAATTAATCTCTTTGTAAAGTAGTTTATCACAAGTATTTTGTTATGATAACCAAATGCTGACTGATACAAAAGCTGTATACTGATCTGAAGAGGAGGAATTCAAGAGATTGAGAAAGAGTGATTATCAGTATGGGAAGATAGGTCTAAAGTATATTTTCTACTTACTATCAACTTGGAAAAAAAATGTTTTAAAGAATAAATTTTTTTAAAAGTACTGTGTTCTTTTTTTTTTTTAAATCATGAATCTAAAAATGAAGTTTTGTTGTTGTTTGAGACAGTCTCACTGTGTGCCCAGGCTGACCTTGAACGTATGATCCTCTTGCCTCAGCCTTGGATGTATTGGCTTTAAACTTTTACCACACAAAAAATATTCCCAGGTGACTACTGTTATAATACAGATTTCCTTGGGTAAGTAAGGCATTAAGTGCCACCATATCCATTTACATTCCAGTGTGAATTTGTTTCCCAAATTAAGGAGTCACAATGGGAAAAATGTGAACAAGTGAGCCTTCTACAAATAGGATAAAAGAGAATTAATATAAATTGCAATGAGAGCAATCCAGTGTGGTACTTTGCTTTTAGATCCTTTGGTACTCTTCCTGCGGGGTTTTCCATTTTAACACAGGATCAAAAATTTAAATTAAAGGGATTATGCTTTTATTGAGGGGATTTCGGTTTTCACCCAGTGAGGGAGTTATGGGGAGGGAGGACATTGAAGCATTTTTTTTTTTATCCCTGCAAACTCACACTGAAGAGGCAGCTGCTTACTCTGTTCTGATGGGTGATTATGCACTTGCAAGAGTATTATTATAAGCTTGAGTTTCAAAAAAAGAAATAAAAAAGGGAGAGTTCAAAGTTCAAATAGATACTTAGCTCCTTTAAGTAAATAAGTAAATACTTTGAAGCCCAACACTCATTTTTGTATATGCTCTGATATATCTGATAAAAGAGTTACATTTAAATATTTTCCTCCTAAGGAAGCTTGCCACATGGAAGTAATGATTAAGAACATGGGCTTTGAACAGAGGAAAACTGTTTGAACATGGCTCTCACACTTATTAGCTAGTTGCTTTGATTTAGTCTCAGAGTCTATCTAAATCTCAGTTTCAATACTAGTAAAATGGGAATGATTGTGTGATGTTGTTCTAAAATTTATTAGAAAACACTTCATGAAATAATGCAGTGGTTGTAATAGATGAACTTCTAATATCTAAGGAACGATGAATAGTGTTGACAGTAGCTTACTCAAAATAGCCTAACAATGAATGCAGTATTGGTACATGTCAGGTCAATCCCAGAAAATGTTGGTCAGCTTCCAGTTTGTATTTAGTGGGAAAATATGCTAAATAAATTACTTTTCATTCATCATTTCTTCAACTGAAATACAATGTTAAAGAGAAGTCGGTTCTTTATCAATCCTCAAAACCATTTGTGCAGTCTGTATGCTTGATGAATGTTGGTATTTTTCATTAATATTGATGTTGAAGCCAATTTTGTTGGCTGATTTTTTTTGTAATTTTCTCATAATGAAGCACACATATAATTCCATGTTGCCTAATTAAGAGTCACGGTTATGTCTTAGAATACTGCATGGGAGTTTATCTTTGATATTTCAACATTATACCTAGTCCCATTAGCTGTTTTTTTTATGATAAAGGGCTCTTGCTTATTACACTGATAGATGTATCCTCAGTGATGATTAAAGTAAAATTGATGGAAAAAAATGGCATAGCCATAAGCCACTTAATGATAGGGAAACATTCTGAGAAATGCATTCATTAAGCAATTTCATCCTTGTACAAACATCATAGAGTATATTTTCACAAACCTAGAAGTTACGGTCTACCACACACACAGACTATATAGCATATATGGTTGCATATATAGCCCATCACTGACTAAAACATTTTAATTGTGGCTCATGATATGTTTCATAGGAGTTGAGTTCTATTAAAATTTTTGGTTGCTTTGCTGACATATATGTTCACTTCTCCACTTGTCCCCAGTCTAGATCAGACCCATATTTAATTGCTTTCCAGTCCTAGGGTTTCTCAGTACTTTTTAATACAGGGTGGTTTCCATAGCAAGTGTCTTCTCTTATGGAGACAGTAGTACCATGCATTGACCTCCCAGAAGACCCAGGATAATAGCAGTGCCAGTTCTTCCTATCGGTGATTCTGCTACCAAGTACAACCCTCTGCTATTGGGGCAAAGTTTCTGATGCTCTATGAGAGACAAATATACAAACGAAGAGTGGTTAGACCCTATGAAACAATCGAGTTGATTTTTTTTTTTTAAGTGGCAGCAACCATCCCAGAATCCAACCAATTATTTATAGGAACCAGCTCAGGAGGCCAGCCTACTACCTATAAATCAGTCTTGTGGGAAGTCAGACTACTATGGCTCACAGTGAGCCCAGAATTAAAACAATAACCCCTATAATATTCAGCCCCAAAGGTCTAGGACTTGATCAGTAATTGACAGCTTTCCCACCTTTTGTCTCTGCTTCCAGCTTAGTTCTGACAGGAGAAAGCCAAATATTCATCCCCTAACCAATCACATAAGATGTCTTGTTTCTAGTTAGCCTGTCTACGCCTTCCTCATGCCAGTAGCCTCCATTCAGCTCTTTCCTAAAGCCCTACATTTCCCCCACTCTATTGCTTAACTGCAAGTGATGCTGGCTGATCACTTGAGGTTATCCTGATTTCAGAAACATTAAATTATGGGGAAAAAGATATATTAGAACCGAAAAATGCAAGTGATAGTGGATTGTTATAGCAAGTTCTGAATAGTCTTTACCTCTTCTCATTTCGCTGGTCTTGGTTTATTTCTATGCCTAACTTCTGGAATGGGTCAGCATGGCTTATCCAGTTAGTTCTTATCATACCTGACCAAGATACCATTTCCCAGTGCCATGTATTGTCCTCTCAGCCCAGATCGGCTGCTCCTTTCTAGCTCTTGTTATATCCCTGCCATCAGGCTGTGTTCAACTCTGGAATATGTTGCTTGGTTTTGTTTTACAGTGCTGGGAATCAAACCCAGGGCCTCACACATGCTAGGTAAGTGCGCTACCACTGAGCCACACCCCAGCCCCCAACTCTGGAATATGAAGAGTTGGCTATTTTTTGCATTGTCATGATGGATTGCCTGGTGGGCAGTGCTTGCTGTCAGATACTCCATGTCTGTTTATTTTTCCTCCAGAATGGAGGTACAGCCAGGCATGGTAGTGCACGCCTATAATCCCAGTAACTCAGGAGGCTGAAGCAGGAGGATCACAGGTTTAAAGCTAGCTTTAGCAACTTAGTGATGCCCTAAGCAACTTAGTGAGACCTTGTCTCAAAATAAAAAATAAGGGGCTGGGGCTGGGGCTGGGGCTCAGTGGTAGGGTGCTTGCCTAGCACGTGTGAGGCATTGGGTTTGATCTAAATAACTAAAGATATTATGTTCATCTACAAAAAAAAACCCTAAAAAATTAAAAATAAAAAGGACTGGGCATGTGGCTCAGTGATTAAGTGCTCCTGGTTTAATCTCCAGTTACCCACCCCAAAGAAAGGAGGTTGTAATGGTTAATTTGAATTGTCAACTTGATTGAGTTAAGAGATGCTAAGGATTAAGAGGCTTATGGGTGTCTCAATGAGGGTGTGTCTAGAAATGATTGGCATGTGAGATAGCCAATTGAAATGGAGACCCTCCCTAAGCATGGGCAGCACCGTCCAATAGGATGATGGTTTGGATGAAATAAAATTAGGAAAAAGAAGGAAGCAGCAGCAGATGCAAGCTCTATTCTTCTTGAATGGATTCTTGATTGCTGCTGGGATGGTCTGAGGATATTGGACTCTCACTTGTGCACCCTTCCAAAGTGGACTCTGCCAGTGGTTCTCCAGAAGCCTTTGGTCTCGGACTAGAGTAGCACAGTTGATCCCTCTTGTTCTGGGGTTCCGCCTCTTGGACTGTGCAGCTACTGGTTCTTCCAGCTGTCTAGCCTACAGCCAGCCATTTTGGATTATCCAGCTTTTAATTGCATAGGCCAACCTAGTAAACCCCACTTTTATAATTATACTTCCTGTTGATTCTGTTCCTCTAGAGAACTCTGACTAATACAGAGGTGCAGCCCTCTTCCAACATGACAGACAAATATTCTTCCCCCCAGCCCTTGATAATGTGGAGAAGATCAAAGTATAAGTGAAATGAATGTTTGGCATATCATCCTATCACAATTGATTGAATTTCATTTCACTAGAATTCAAACAGTTTCTTTGAAAGTCACTTGAATGTTTTAGATCAATAGATGTTTAGTGTCTGAATGGCTCAAGTCAACCTTTCCTATTAGAAAATTCTACAGTGAACTCTTCAACACTATATAATTTGTTCCACCTTTAATATATTGCCTAATAAATGACAGCCAGTACATTTATATCTTTCTCAGTGACAACTCCTCCAGCCACTCTCTCTACCCTGCTACCTCCTCCTTGCTCCCAGCCCTTGTTTTATCTTCTTGTGGCAATCTTTAATTTTTAGGGCCCAGAAAACACTAGCTCTTTGTTTATGGGTTTAAAAAAATCAACTTTCCAGAATCAAATATGTGTATCATTTATGGTGAATTTGTGTCCTCCAGCTTTATATGGTCTTCTTTTTTTCTGCTGTATACACAATAATACATTATTGTTTTTAAGGCTGCTTTATAGTGTAATCTCTATACAAGCAAGGTAAGCAAAGCGAGTTATGATGCACCATGTATTGTGCAATCAGAGCAAATAACCTAAGTGACTTGATGATCTGAGGAACAGATGCCTTCCACCCCCACTAAGTTTACATATTTATGCGTGATGACAGTGTTGTCACAGACCACTTCTTGGGAATATTCCCTTAATATTAAGTGTAAGACACATCCCATTTTTTTTTTTACAGAAAATTAAATTATGGAAACAAGTCATCTTAGAATTGAGAAATGTAGTCATTATAAAGTGGACAAAGCCCCATCTCCTCCCAATTTGAATGCTTAGTCAGGTTTGCCATTAGGGTGGCCAAGTTCTTGAAAGATAGCACCTTTAGAGGCCTGTTGCAAAAGCCAAGAATCCACAGATAAACTTAATGCCTTGCTTTCTCTTATTTCTCAAAGACAGTCCTTTGGCAAGGCCTCCAAAATACATTTCAACTCTGTACTTGATTCCATCTATCTACCACTGCCATATTCCAAGGTATTAGCATCTTGTTCCTGGGCCTCTGCAGTGCTTTTCTACCCTAGTCTCTACATTATCTCGGCCACTCTCTCTTTTTCTATTCTTTGTAGCACAGCAGAATCACCTTTTAATAAATGTGATCACATCGCTCTTCTGCTTAAAACCCTTCACTGGATCCCAGCTGCAAGTTAGATAAAGCCTGAACTCCTCCATGCCTGGGCCTGCCTCTTTCTCCTCTCTGTTCCCTCTCTATCACATGCACACACACTGGTCTCCTCCCCCCTCCTGGTAATGTCAAGCTTTCTTGCCCCAGGGACAATCACCTCAGCAACACTACCACTTCTCATTGTGCACTCATCATTTCTCAGCTCTTAAGTGTCAACTCCTCAGAGAAGTTTTTCTGACAGCCCTGTCCAAATGGGTTTCCTCTCCTTATTTTCCCACCTCTGCACCTGCATTTCTTATATTGCACCATTTGTTTCCTTTGTTGCACTTATTATGTGAAATTATACATTTATTTGTTGGTGAGTGTTCTAACCTTGGGAAAGCAGCATTTTTGTCTTGCCCCAGGTTGAGCGCTTGGTGCATAGTAATGATACATAATTATCCGTGGGATAAAGGCATCAAAGGAACTGAACTCTCGACACAGACTGGACTAGAGGATGTGTTGTCAAACAGGGCTTCACCCCAGACCTAGAGGAATAGGCATTTCTAGTAGGATGGCATTTCATGATGGAAAGAATATTGGCTGATGACTTCAGGTTTGGGCTTTGGCTTGAATGAATGCTTAACCTCCCCATAGTTCTCCTACCTTATTTTTGTAAAGGGAATAATAATGCCTACTTATCATTTCTTGCTGCAAAGATTGTATGAGTCTGATGGGTATGAAGTTGCCATGAAAAGTTCACAGATATGGAGGTAAGGAACTAGTTAAGGGAGGTTTTTCAAGGCAGACACTTGGCCACAGTTGCTGAGAGCAAAAGCCAAATACCAGCTTTTTTTTTTTTTTTAAGAGAGAGAAAGAGAGAAGAGAGAGAGAAATTTTTAATATTTATTTTTCAGTTTTCAGTGGACACAACATTTTTATTTTATTTTATGTGGTGCTGAGGATTGAACCCAGAGCCCCACGCATGCCAGGCGAGCGCGTTACCGCTTGAGCCACATCCCCAGCCCAAATACCATCTTTTAGCACAGGGCCAGAGTCTCACTGGCTGTAGGTGTGACTGACCATGAATTTCAGGGGAATTTGCATTTGCAATCTTTAGTCTTCCCTTGTCAGTGTCAGAATTTGTTTCCCAGTGAACATAGGAGAACATGTTCCCAGTGAACATAGGAGAACATGTTCGTAGGGGTCCCAGGGCTCTATTGTAGGTTTGAGGTGACTTCAGAGGATAAGATCCCATAGCCCTCTTTCTGTTCTTCTTCTTCTCTTCAGATCCTCAGGATTTCTTCTTCTAGTTCATTTTATATCCTGTACATTTCTTCTATAGAGGATGGTACAGAAACCTGTTCCTGGCTGGGGTGGTGGTTCATGCCTCTAATCTCAGCGGCTCAGGAGGCTGAGGCAGGAGGATCACAAGTTTAAAACCAGCCTCAGCAATTTAGCAACTTAACCTAAGCATCTTAACAAGACCCTGTTTCTAAATAAAGCATTAAAAAGAACTGGGATGTGCCCCAGTGTGTTTAGCACCATTGAGTTCAATCCCTGGTACCAAAACAAAACAAAACCTTTCCCTGTGTAAATCACTAGACAGTCTGAAGAATGTTTGCTTATAACAGGTAGAGAGACTTTGTAAAATTTCAGGCATTCTCTAATGGACTGGGGGTGCATTTGAACATAATTTCCTTTGTATGTCTTATCCCTATAGGTTTGTACCTATGACAGAGTTGACTCTCTGTTGCTGAGATTTTAATGTTCCTTCCAAGATGTAGTGTCTGTGGGCAGTGGCAGCCCAGCCAGGATTGCATGTCTGAATGTCCTTCTAAGTTGGGCTACATGTGTAATGGATCCTATGCACTTCCAGGCCAATGCATAGGATCAATGCTGTGCCTTCTTCATGCTCTCTGTCCTCATTCACTGCTGAGTGCAGAAGATGATGTAGTTCTAAGGGATGGCACAGCCATAGAGCGAATGAAGCCTGAGTCCTTGGCTAGTCAAGTGATGGGAAATTCTATGCTGTTGGGAACATCTACCACAGACTGTTAGATGAATGAGAAATAAACATCTATTCTGTTAAATCACTAAATTTTAAGGTTTTTGCGTTACAACCACTAATGTTATAACTGACACGGGAAGCCCTTTCTGGGATTAAAAGTGAAGACAGGAAGCAATTTTGTCTGCCTCATAATATCATAATTAAGCATATTATAAGATAAATTATTTACTGCCCAAACTAGAGTCAGCCCAAGTTCTATAATCTAAATATCAGTAATGAGGGTTAATAAGCAACAAAGATCACAATATTCACCAGCATTAGCAGAAAAATTTTTCTCTCACGTGTAAATGAGTTTGGAAACTATTTTTCTTCATCTTCTAAGAAGTTGACCAAACTGCCAACGTTGAATTATGAAAGCCTGTAAAGCAAGTTAAAGGCTGTAATCTTTGTATCCAGTGATGATTTATTTTTATTTTTGACGCTGCATCTTCCTGCTCTTTTTATCTTTGTCTGTCTTATTGTTTCTACTGGTGCTTTGAGAGTAAGCCAGAAGGTGGTAAAAGCCTGTTTCTCCAAGTCACGGAAACAGCTGACATCCTGTCTCTCTCTATTAATGAGTAATAGACAGGTGGATATTTACCAGTGGCTCCAGCTGAATTACGACAAGACTCATCATGAGCCAGGCTGGACGGCTTGTCTACTGTGTGAGTAAAGGGAGCTCACCAGGGTTTCTCAACAAGTGGGGACAAGTTTGTACATTGCTGGCTCTCTCTAAATAGTCATAACAGTTGTTTCTGCAAAAGGCAATACAATTATTCTCTCTCCTGTTTATTCTGTAGGAAATCTGTTAGGTCTTTTGTGGGTGAAACTAAAGCATTCAGAGTTTCAAAAAGATGGTGAGGATTAGAATTCAGTGTTCCCAAGAACTCTCCATGTTATAGAGACCCCCTAGCAAGAAATGGGGCTTAACCGTAGAAACTGCTGTAATGCCTTCAGGGTAAAAGAGTCTTCTTGGTGGCCACTGAAGTAAAGCAGCTTGTTAAAGTGTTACCTGGGGAAAAATCTACATATGGTACCCTTAGTTGAGAAAGCTTCCAGGATTTACAGGCATTATCTCATTCATTCTGTCATCAAGTTCTTCACTGAGCAGGTGTGAAGTTTGATCATCCTTCAGAAAGGTGGTGGAGACAAAGCAGTTTGCTGAAGGTGTTATTCATAAACCAGTGTTTTCTTTAACTTTTTCTGGGGCTATGTCTCATTTACCTGACTGAACCTTTTGAATGAAAGAGGTGAAATTTGGAATGACGGGGTAAATCTCAGAGCATGCTTTCCTATCATCAAGATTCCTTTTAGCATTCAGAAAGAACAGATTTTGCAACTCCTGTATGGTTCTTATTGCAGCCTTTTTCTTAAATAGACTTAACCTTGCTCTCAAGTGTTTGCTTTGCACATCATCAGTCTGGCACATTTAATAAATAATGACAAAAATCTCTTGTGTTGTAAGAGCAGAACTCAATAGCTCCCTAAACCTCTGTAACAGTGCCCACGGCAACATTTGAACAGGTGAAAATGGTTGTTTGGGGATCAAATAATATAGCAATAAAAATGATTTAGTATCCTGATAAACATAAAGGAAAATGAATTGCACAATGGAATTAAAGGAGAAGAAGAACAAAACATAGGTTATATATGTGTTTTTTTCTAACTCGATGTCATAACTGTGAGAATGCTGGCGTTGACCTGCTATTTACAGAAGGAGAAAGGGAGCTGGCTATCGGGAAGTGGAGCAGATGAGATATTTCAGTTTGGGTCTTTGTATAGAATAGTTCAGAAGCAAGGCATCTGATATAGTACAAAACCGTGGGCTTTAAGTTCCTCCAGGCTTGTGTTTGTGTATCCAGAATTGTCACTCAACAGTTCTGTGAATTTGGATTTAACCTCTCGTTGCTGCAGATTCCCTGTTTTTAATATGAGTTACTTAACCTCTATCATAAGGTGCTTTTATCTAATTATTATTTAGTTGATTTGATTAGGTTGTTACTTGAGACTAAATTATCTTAGAAGATGAATTATGTGAGAGAGAAGAACATTTTTCCTTGTCTACAATTATTTTTTAAAACTTAACATATCAAGTACCATTATTCCAATATTTACCTGATATTAGCAAAAATAATCGCACATACATCCATTATATATAACAAGTTGGATGAAATGTATGAGTTGGGGATTCTGTGGTGACTATTAAATGATAGACACTCAGCAGCTCATCAGCCTAGACTTTTTCTCAGACAGCAAAATAATAGAAAGCAATAATTTTTAAAATTTTTTTTAGTTGTAGATGGACAAAATGCCTTTATTTCGTTTATTTATTTTTATGTGGTGCTGAGGAATGAACCCAGTGCCTCATATCTGTGAGGAAAGCAGCTCTGCCACTTTCCCAGCCCAGGAAGCAATAATTTTAAAGAGAGTATCTACTCAGGAATCTTAACATGGAACAGTTTAATCTACGTTACTTTCACATTTAGAAATAGAAAAATGTCATTTTCTATCATTTTTTTGTCATTGTTATTTATTTTTCTTAATCCTTTTGATGGAACATTTCAAGCATATTTGGTAGATAGGGCAATGTAACGCATCTCTCTGTATCCATAACCCAGCTTTGTTAATTATTAATTCTGAGTCAAATCTTGTTTCCTTTATTCCCTCATTGAATCCCCTTGCCCACATTTTTAAATTAGTTTATTTCATAAAACATTTTAGAGTTATAGGAAAATTGAGAAGATAGTACACAGGGTTATATACATTATTATATATCCCACGAATAGCTTTTCCTGTTATTGACATCTCACATTACTATTATGCATTCATTACAAATAATGAACAATATTGATATATTATTATGAAACAAAGTCTTTAGTTTACTCAGATTCCCTCAGTTTTAGCTTAAAGCCCCTTTTTTTAAATTTCAGGATCCACCCAGGATGCCATGTTGCGTTTAGTTGGCCATGACAGTTTCTTCTTGTTGAAGACCTTCATGATTTTGAGGAATGAGCTCAGAATGCTCTGTACTGTTATCTGTCTGGTGTTTTTCTTGTGATAGAAGACTAGGGTTATGGGATATTGGGAGGAATCCATAGAGAGGAGGTCCCATTTTCATCACCTACACACTATTACAGTGATTTATGACTGTTGATGTTGGCTTGATCACTGGGCTACAGGAACGTCTGTAGGTTTTCCACTGAAAGGTTGCTTTCTCCCATCCTCCAGCCCCCACCCTCTAGGGGCAGTCATTATGCCCAGCCCACACTTAAGTTATGTCCTTCCCTGAGGGATTATCTACATAAATTGCTTGAAATTCTTCTACAAGGGAGATTTGTTTCTTTTTTTTTTCTCCCCTCTTTTATAATTGATTCAATTCTTTATTTTAAGCTAAACTACTTTGAAGAAAATTCCAGGAAATTCTTTTCTTTTTTAAATCTTATTTTTTAACATAAGAACAATATATTGTCACTTCCCAAAATAATATTAGTTCCTTGATATACCATCAAATATCCATTTCATGATCAAATTTTCAATTTATGAAACTGTAAAATTTTCAATTTTAAAAAAAAGAGTTTTGTTTGATCCAAACCCAAATAAGGTTTAAACATTGTGTTGGTTAATATATTTATTACATTTCTTTTAATTTATAGTTTTCCTCCTCAATTTCTTTTTTTTCTTTGTAGTTTTCTTTTTTAAAGAGTTATTTATAAAAAACAAAAAACAAACAAAAAAAACCCCTTATTTTTTAGCTTTCACTTGTTTGTCTATTCAACAGGTAACATTTAGAAAATGAACTTACTAAAAAATTAAAATACATTCCAAAATCAAAGAATCTAATATCCATTAACTCACTAAATTCTTATTGAACTTTTACTACATGTCAAGAACTATGCCGAGTTTTGGGACTCTAATGATGAATAAGAGTAGAAAACAAATAAGAAAATCACATTTACACCAATTTCACTTATCTCTCTTTCTTTGGCTCAACATATGTAATGAAAGCAAACATTCAACAGGGGACTTATTTTGTGCCAAACACTGATAATTACTATTTTCTCATTTGAGAGATGTATAAACTGAACTATAGAGTTCTAGCTGGTAAGATATCCTGATGTGACTTGATCTGAGGCAGAAGAGCTCCAAAGTTTAACCAGAAGTTGGCCAACTGGTTCTGTAAAGAACCAGATATTTAATATTTTAGGCATTGGAGACTACATATGATCTTTGTCACTGTTACTGCTTCTTCTTCTTTTGTAACCCTTTAAAAGTGTAAGATCCCACCTCAGCTTGTAGGCCATGTAAAAACAGGCCACGTGATGTACTTGGTTCACAGGCCATTGTTTTTCAACTCCTGCTAAGAATTGTATGGTGGCCTCTTGTCAAAATTGTAACTGTCACATCCAGAATAACTTCAGAAACTCAGTCCTGTAGGGCTTAATTCATCCTTTGTGACCCACTGGAGCCATCTCGTGTTGTTTTCATCTTCTGTGAAAGTAAGCAAGGGTAGGCCTGAGTTCCCGGGTAATTTCTCTACTACATGTATCCCCTGAGGGGCTGTGTGAAGGATTTAAGAACTCAAAGACACCAAAAGTCAAGGAAACCTGAATATGAGGTGGTGGATTTGGTGATTTTTCAGTGTTCAAAAGAACGTGTGGCCTAGGTAAGCGAGGACATCAAATAAATAGTTCCTCTTTACAAAGAGGAGGGAAGCTTTTATCTATTGTGGTCTCAACTGCACTGCAGAGTTTCTTGTTTAGAAGGGGAACCCTGTGGGTATGTAAGAGGCTGACAGACTCTTTCTGATGAAGAATGACACCCAGACAACTCATTATCTTCTTTTAATAAAAGATCTCCTAGGAATTGTGAACACAGTCAGGGACATGGCCATGGTTAAGACTTACCAAAAATGGCAGTCAGTTCATGGTTCTTTCTAGTCTATACATCTGAAAACTCACAAACGAGGCTCAGATGTCAAGGTAAAATTGAGGTTGAATGTAATCTCATTGGAAAGCTGGTATCTCTAGGTACATTTATTGGGCACTTAATGTGTCGTGCTAAGCAATTTAAACACAATTTATACACATTATCTCTCTTGATTCTCATAACTAAATGAAGTTAGTGGCACCATTATGTTCATTTTACAGAGGAGGAAATTGAAACTTTCAGAGGTTGAACAACTTACTTAAAATCATAGAACTAGTGAGAATGGTACTTATGTATCAGGTACATCTAATTACAAAGTTTTAAGAGGTGATTTTATTTTTAGTACTTAATAGCTGTGTATCAAGTAGCTTCTAAGTACCAGGCACAGTGCTAAGTACTGGGCTCATGGGCCATTGTTTATTCATTATAAAGAATGAAACTAAGTTCCAGCCCTTACAAAGGAATGCACCACCCTCATCTCCTTTGTGGATCTGCACCTCACCTTTCACATATCTTTCCAGCTATACATTCATTCTCAACTGTGATTATATTTGTTATACAGAGTTCACTCCTATGCATATACATACAGATTACCTGCTATCTCTTTCTTTACTTTTCAACAGAAGAGAAAAAATGTAGAAAGTCAAAATGTACATGGGTATCTTAACAATGGGTCCACATATCACCTGAGGAGGCTCTTGATTCCCATTGGCCTATTGGAACCTCAGTTTCTCAGTTGTAGAGAGGATTAATTATACTTGACAGCTATTGTCAAGGGAAACAGGGAAAATTTACACTAAGAAACATCCACAGGGATGAATATTTGTCAAATATTGTGAAGTTGGGATTGTTGAAATAAGCATGCTTTCTTGTCATTTCCTATTATTTATCTAATTCATTTCTTTATTTCTTATCTACATTGTACTAGAATATATTTTAAGTTTGAGGAACTATGCCTGTGATTTTATAGCATCACAAAAATATAAGTGTGTTGCAATTGTTTAAATATGTGAACTACTCAGTTATTGACTTTGATCACATTCAATCTCTTGATCCACTGTAAACTTTTCAAGCTCCTGATCTAAGTATGTGGTCCTGGAACTTTACATCATTCAGAAACCCAGGGATCAGAGGCTCTCATTAGACTTCTGTAGCTATGTTGTATATGTTTTTAAAATCACACAGCCCATGCTTAAATTACAGGTCTATTTCTTTTAAATAGTTAATTTGAGCAATTTGTTTAATCTCAAATCTCACTTTCCTCATTTATAAAACAGGCATAATATTACTTCACGGAGTTGAGAAGATCATCAAAAGTGCTTATTGGAACCTGCCATAAATAAACAATAGATATTAGTCATTATTATTAATATTATTTAAAATAATATAATTATTAAAATGCAGAATACATACTGTATTTTTGAGTTTTATCTATTGGTTTTGGTTCTAAATTTTGGTCTTTGTGGTTTAATATTTTTTCTATTATGATTGTTCATTTTTTATTGGTGTGTTATAATTACACATATAGTAACATTTATTGTGCTATATTCATACATGCACATAATTTGATCAATCTCTTTCCCCAACATCTTCCCATTCCCTTTTATCCTCCCTCCTCTGATCTGCCTGCTCTCCTTGTTCATTTGTTTTAAAATAATGTATTTATACTTTTATTCAACCTCAGTAATATTTTCTCTATAGTGCTGTGGAAAAAAAATAAGAGAATAAGATATTTTCTGCCCTAAACTGATAATTTTTCTAGAAGATGTATTTCTCAAATTTTAATGTACTAGAGATCACTCGGGGTCTTGTTGCAATGCAGCTTCTGATTCACCAAGTCTGGGATGGGGCCTGAGTTTCTGAATTTCTGACAAGCTCCCAGGTGATGCTAATGCTGTTGTTCCCTGGAATACACTTGGAGTAGTAAAATGAGTGCTGTAATTTTCGACAAGAACAGTGGCTAATGTTGACTGCACCTTGTCCATAATATTAACAAAAGAAAGTAGCAGCATATGTTTTTTCTATATCCTTTCATAGGTGGAAGTTGGATATTATTCATGATAATGAAAATATTTATATTCTACCAAAAAGATCTGGGAAATGCTTGCAACTCATTCACAGCAGTCATGTAAACTATAAGGCATAGAATGGTCATATCTTTTGTCCTAGGTTTTAATTTTTCTATGAATTTCTATTAATTTTATCATGCATATTTTTTTACTGAAAATCACCTCAAATCTCTACTTGAAGAAGGTGGAATATAAATAACATATTTCATTCCATTGTTTTAATCAGACAGAGCTGGTTTGAAAAAATTGAAAGGTTTAAGTTGAAAATTAAATCCAAGGGAAATAGAGCACATATTAAATAATGCTAATGATGCAGCATCTTTTAGTCATTAAACCAGAAATGCATTCTATCTTTTTGTATTTAAAAAAAAAGGTTATTAGAACCATATTTAAAACAGGATCTCTATTTTTTCATTTAAGTATTATGAAGATCAACAAATAAGCTATGATAATGCTCTTTAGAAATGACAAGTACTAATAAGGACTAGAATCCTGGAGGAAGATTTTGTTATGATATTTCTTGAGACTCAAGTGTTGGAAGGTCAGCGAGGGCTGTCAAGAGGTGGCTGGTTCAAAGGAGAATGACTGGCAGATCAGTCTTATTTACTTCACAAATATCTCTGTCCTATTCACTTTTATCTGAAGAGTTGCTATTATTTCTTCTTTTGTCCTCCCTGACTTTCATCTTACATATCAGGGATTGAAACACTTGTTCCTCTAATTGTGTCTGACATGAAGCTGTCAATCTTATCTCCCAGGCCTTTATTGAAATGTTCCAGATGTGTGGGCAGCGTCTAGGATTGTAGGCTCAACTGGCCCCTGATTCTTAAATGGTCAGTGCATCTTCTCTTTCCCCTGCCTCCAGGGCTGTCCACCAACGTCATGCATGTAATGGTACTTCAAAGCACTTTTTTTAGCCTTTTATTTTCTTCCTTCAGAAAATGACCAGCATAGTGTGTCATTTTCTCTTCCTGCTAGTGTGCAACGCTCCCATTCCCAGGGGAGCACACAGATAACCTTTCCCAAAGATTTGTACATTTTCAGCTCTCCATAGAAGTCTAAGCTTCTATGAAATGCCCTTGGGAAAAAAAATCGCCATTATCATTTCCATCTTCACATAGGCCAAACATCAAATATAAGTATATTGAAAGAGAGTGTCATAACCATTGATCATAGATCTATCATTTCATCATTTGTTAATGCTCTTTTAAAACTTTGGGTCCTCAGTAAACTCTCTTATAGCCGTTTTCTTTTTTCTTAATTTCTTTCTTTTTTAAAAACAAAAGCTTCTCCCTTTCTTTTCTCTTCCAGTCGGCACTGTGGATAGATATACAGGTCAAATGATTTTTTTTTTTTTCAGGCTATTCTACTACAACCAAATTGTATTAATTTAAGAATTTTGGACCAATGGTTTTGCCTAAAATATGGCTATACTCATTGTTCTTGATTGTTGTTTTTAATATCACAAGCTCAAGATGACACCCCCGATTTCTTTTTGTTTTTATATCATCAACTTATTCTTCCTTGATAGATACAATTAAGCCTCGAGTTGGTTGTTTCAAAATCTTTCCTCTGGTCTGAGTGATAAGAAGTCAGTAAGGTGCAAAGACATTGTTGGATATTCAGTCAAGCAACATAAATTATAACTTTTGTTGTGGCTCTGTCATTTTTTAAAAAATGCCTTTATTTTATTTGTTTATGTTCATGGTGCTAAGGATTGAACACAGTGCCTAACACATACATCCTAGGCAAGGGCTCTACCACTGAACTACAGCCCCAGCCCCATGGCCATATCACTTTTTACTTTGTTTTTGTACTTGGTGTAAGTATTTCCCCATCGGTTTGCTTATTTGTCTCTTTCTTTTATTGTCTGTGTGCACCTGAAGGTGTGGACTTGAGTTTGACTTTCCATTTCCAGGAGAGAGAGATCAATGCCTGGTATTTGGAGGAAAGGTCATCAAGTGATTGAAAATCTGTTCCTACAAAAACCTGTTTATCCATTGCAGTTATAAAATAAAATAAATGTTCTTATTTTCTAAGTTTAAAAAATTTAGTTTTCATTATATAAAGTAGTTATATACTCCAGGGAAGGGGGGTAATATTTAACATGAGCAGTCAGTGCATTTTCATTTTAACCAGGATATGAATATTGACATATGGTGGGAACTGAGAGTCTGTTTTCCTAATGGTGATGCTGCTGTTGGTGTTCTGGAGACCACATTTTGAGTGGCAGTGCCCTATAGAGCTTAGGCTCTCTGTTCTCAAATCACAACTAATGATTGGTTTTGTTTAGTAATTATTTTTATCTTTATTTATTTACTTATTTTTGATTAACATGTACATATTAATGGGGTCAAGTGTGATATTTCAACACAGGTAATATTGTGTGCCCTGAGCAAATCCAGTCTCCTTTTATCTCCTTCCACCACCACATCCCCCTTCCCAATCTCTAGTAATCCCTATTCTACATTCAGGTCAACAATTTTTTTTCTTTCTTTCTTTTTTTTTTTTTTTTTTTAGCTTCCACATATGAGAGAGAACATATGGTTCTTGTCTTTCTATGTCTGGCTTATTTCATGTAGCATAATGTCCTCTTGTTCTGTAAGTTTTGCTACAAAAAGACAGGAATTTATTTTTCCTTATGGCTAAATAATATTCCATTTTTATGTGTATATTTTAATGTTAATTTTTTTTTCCAAATGAAAAAATTCAGACATGACAGAAGCACAAAATATAGAAAATAAAAATTCCCAATAGTCTTTTTTTCCTAAACAGCTGTTATCAACAATTTTAATTCACTTTTTTCCTCCAAATGTTATTCATATATGGCTATTTTTCTGGAAATGAACTCATACAAAACAATCTGTAGTTGCCTTTTTCACTTTTCAATATATATTGGGCTTTCTTTCCATGTAAGAACCTATAGACTTTTTATCCTACTTAGAATATTGTTAATAGATGCATTAGGAATTATTTAGAAGTTATGTTATTAGGAAGCTATTTGTGTAAACAAAATTTTTTAAAATAAAAGCAACAGCAGTATTTTTGGCAGGAGTCAAAGTTATGTAAATGAATAGTCTAAAATAGAAAGCAGAAACTTGCCTGCAGATCCTGCAGATCTGCAGTGGCGACATTTCTGAAGGAATGAACAGGCAGAGAATTAAATGAGACACTCTGGCGGGGTCAAAAGGAGACATGGTCATTTCCCCTGTGGGATGACAAGCTCCCAGGGCTCCCTGGAGGCTAGGTCTGGGGCATGTGAGGACAGCGACTATATACGGACTCCCTGGGTTAGCCCAGACCCACCACTCATGGTGGGAGATAAGTGGTCCACCCCTTGCCCACACACCAGGTCTGGGGTCACCAGACGCTTTCCACTTCAGGCATTCAGGGGTGAGCTGCCCCACATAGCTACATGCCAGCAGTTGATTGTTCTGGAAACCTAGGCAGCGTGGCTTTCCAAGGCTGTGGCTGATTCAGATTGCCCAGGACAGCACTATTGGCCCAGCTGAGAGGCCCACTTTCCCCTGAGGGTGAGGCTGATGACCTGTTGAGGAGCCCTTGTGACCCCTGCCAGATCCTCTCCACCCAGGAGAGGGTGGGCGTTGGTGCAGAGGAGCTGTTCTTGCAAACCACAGGCAGAATAGATGAACAACTGCTCTTCAATCATTGTTTAGACTACAAGGACACCTGTGTTGGCTTGAGCTGAGTGCCTTTGATTCCACCTCAGGGATTCATAAAGGCAAAATCTATGTCCTTTCTCTGCCTCTCACTTAAGAATAAGGATTTTGGCCAGAAGATTCTCTAAATTCCAGTTGGAATTGAAGCAATCAGCCTGAGATCTCAGCAATTAATTTGACCAAGCATCTTTCTACAGTGAAAAGACACTTCCCTCCCTCCCAATCCAACTGGAAATATGATAGATTCAGTTAATCTTCAACAGGCAATTTCAGACGTTTTAGATCCACTTCTACGGTGTGATTAATTGCTTCAGCATTTGGCAAGTATGAAATGGGAGAGCTCTGTTGGGGGGAGGCCGGCATGCAGGCTGCAGCTGGCCCGGCCGTTTGTTACCGCTCAGGCCTGGCCTCTGTTCTTCCTCAACAAAGCACAGCTGGTTTATGTCTGTCACAATCAATGGGATGACATTTCCGAACTGGTAATTACCAAAAGGATTCCTGTTGATGCCTTTTGGAACTGCCAATCTTCAAGGTAGCTCTTGGCTCATGCTGAGTACAGTATGTCTGCAGTTGGCTTTTTTTTTTTTTTTTTTTTATCTCCCTTTTCATACTTGAACTGAAAGAAAGGTTTGTGTGGAGACTTGTAGCTCCCTCCCTCGCACTTCTTTTCCTTCCCTCCCATGGATGCATTAAAGAATATCACAGAGACCTTAAAAATCCTCAGCATGCACCCAACAACACTGGCTGTGGAGTAAACTGGAGAAAGAGTGCCTAAGAAGGGTCATGAAATCTGAGTTCTAAGTGAAGGTATTTCTAATTTCACATTCTGTGGAGAAAAGGACATTATTTTCTGGGGCTTAAATGAGTCTTCCTCATAATTTGGTGTAAATCAAAAGGAAGAATTCAGATAATTCCCCAGCTTCAGCAATCTGGGAGAAATACTCCCAGTTGACATATAACTTTACCTCGAAGCACCTGGATGGCATTTAATAAGCAATTTTTGAAGGCAAATAAATAACACTCTAGCGGAATGGCTGTCTGGGAGGGGCAAGCCAGTAGACATCATAGAGAAATATGTTTATTCCTTCCTTCACTCAACAATGATTTATTACGGGGTGTTATATGCCAGGCATTGTTTAAATGCTGAGAATTGGAATGGTACCAGACAGAGCCTGGAGTAGGAATGGGAATAACACTATTCAGATAGCTTCTAAATTGAACATGAGAGACACTCAACATTCTCCCCGTGCTTTTCCTTTCAGTCTCAGACTCTTAAATTCTAGATCCTGAAGCCTATTCTAATTTTTCTGGCTTGTCCTATTTTGGTGACAAAAATGACTGTTGCCTCTGAGTCCTGGAGTTCAAAGAATTAAGATCCACTGAATAAAGATGGATTCAAAAACGTGGGCACAGGGTGTCAGCTAAGAAGGACAGGCAAGGAGAAATTCAGGACAATGTGGAAATGGAAAATAGCAAGGGAAATTTTAAAACTCATGGAAAAAAGAGATTGGAAGAAAAACCAAGATGACAGATGCCCTGATCCATGATGAGGTTACAACCTGATAAAACCATTGTAAGTTGAAAATGTAGTACGTGAAAAATGTACTTAATACATCCAACCTACAAAATATCATAGCTCAGTACACAGTGCCTGGAAATCAGCAGTTTTCTCTGGTGATTGCTTATTTTCTGGGGTGCTGCAGCACGCTGTCCCTGCCCAGCATGGAGAGGATCGTACCACGTTTTACTAGCTCAGGAAAAGATCCAAAGTCAAAATTCAAAGCACCATTCCTAATGAGTGTGTATAACAAAAAAAAAAAAAAAAAAAAAAAAAAATCCTAAGTCTAGCCATTGTAAGCTGGGGACCCCCTTACTTCACACAGATTTATTGTTTAATAAATGAGAACATGAGTGCCAAGCAAGACAAAAGGTAGATTAGTAATTTCCAAAGACTGGGGAGTCATTGTCATAGGTCTCTTTTTGGAGTGATGAAAATGTGCTAATATTAAATAGTGGCAATGCTTGCATAACTCTGAATATATTGAAAGCCACTGAATTACGTACTTTTAAGGAGTAAAGTCTATGGTACATGAATTACATCTCAGGCCGTTATTTTTTTTAAAAAATGTGATACTGGTTTAAGCTTGACTAAGGTGAGATACAATTTTTCTGTGATGTAGTGACCTAAGTGAGTGTTCCTTCAACAGATAATTTTACTTTTGAATTGTGAATACACCCAGTTTCTGTGTAGGGTGATCTTGAAGATTCTTACCCAAGTATATATGGTAAAAATGGTATCATGAATATTCCTATATTTCCCTAAAAAGAATAGGAGGAATAGACTTAAAAACCAATAACATAGCCGGGCACGGTGGTGCACACCTGTAATCCCAGCAGCTCTGGAGGCTGAGATGGGATGTTCAAGAGTTCAAAGCCAGCCTCAGCAATGGTAAGTGCAAAGCAATTCAGTGAGACCCTGTCTCTAAATAAAATACAATATAGGGCTGGGTATGTGGCTTGGTGGTCAAGTACCCTTGAGTTCAATCCCCAGTACCAACCAACCAACCAAACAAACAAAAAAACAAAACCTGATAACATATGGGGGTGGGGTTGTGGCTCAGTGGTAGAGCACTTGCCTAGCACTTGTGAGGCACTGGGTTGGATTCTCATCACCACATATAAATAAATGAATAAAATAAAGGTTCACAACATCTTAAAAAATATGTTTACAAAACAAACAAACAAAAACTGATAACATATGGGAAAGCTTCACATATGTGGTATCCAGAATTGGTAACTAATTTAGCATGGCTGTTAAATTAGTGCCAGGTGTGGTGGTATATGTCTATAATCAGAGTGACTTAGGAGGCTGAGACAAGAGGATTTTAAGTTTGAGGCCAGCCTCAGCAATTAGGTAGACTTTCAGACCCTGTCTCAGTTGAAAAATAAAAAGGACTGGAGGTGTAGTTCAGTGGTAAAACACTTCTTGGTTCAATACTCAGTACAAAAAAATAAATTTAAATGAGTTACAACAGAATAAGTTTAAAAGTTCATTTTCTTCATCACAGTAGCCATGATTCAAATGCCCAACAGACACATGTCTCCTAGCTGGCTACTGGATTTGAGAGCAGACCAAAAATGATTAGTAATTTCCAGAGGCTATGGGTAGTAGAGAATGGGGAGTCTCTGTCAATGGACTTTGGGTTTCTTTTTGGAGTAATGAAAATAATCTAATATAGGTGTTGGGTACCTATAGAGCCTCAAAGTTTGCCTCTCTATGAGAATCTAGAGCACAGTCTCCTTTACAAGAATCGACATTTGTAGCCCACTGAGGTCCCGGATAATCCCAGTAAGGTATGAGTCCTTTTTGTATCATCTCAGGCTTCTATCCATGGTAAACTGGGAATTCCTCAATATCATTATCTTAGCACTCATAGAACCTAGTTTGTATTTCTTTTTAGGAAATTAATTTTAAAATCTGATAAGTGTTTTACAAACACTAGTGGCCATGTGCCAAATAATTATCCATCAGGACATTATTTGCTGTTGCAGAAATAATTTCAGTTTTTTCTTTTACTTCATTTCCTCCAATTTCCTGGCCTATGAAACTGTTGGGATTTGTACTGTTCTACATCATGACTTTTGCAAAATTAAGATCTGAGATTATTACAGGGTACCATGTAGAGAAAAGACTGTGTAAAGTAAATGTAATTATATGAAGTTTCTGATTTAAGAAAATGGATTCTAATGCAAGTCATTCTTATCTACAGGAATATTGAATAATGTCTAAAAATATATCAAGAAAAAATTTAAAGCTCTCTGTAAGACAATGCTCAAAGGTAAATGTTGTATACATTTGACAGTATTCTTTCATCTTTGTTTTATAGACCATATATAGATTTTCACAAAATCGGAAATGCATTGTTAAGAAGTTAAAAGACCCCAGAACCTTTGCTACATAGTAACTTGTAGTGCTACAAAGGCTGCTGTACAGCTTACTAGCCACATGCCAGTGGCCAAGTCACTTCACCTTTTGTGAACAACAACACTTCTTGTTTTGCGTGGTGAGGGTACTAATAGTGTATAAACCCCACCCCTATAAATGGCTGTGAGGCTCAGATGACATAACGTGAGTAAAGCACATGAACAGTGCCTGGCAGGTGACATTTATTATCATTATTCCAAAGGTGACCTATTCTTGCTGCTACTTACACTTGCATAACTGCAACTCTTTCTGAAAAATTCCTCGGCTCTCCAGTGTTTCTGAGGTCCCCAAAGGGGAAATAACCAGTCTGCTGCTTCGGGTCTATGAATGGGATCTGCCATATTATATTTCTCCCACTCTGCTTTCCTTTTGTCAGTGTCCTCTTGAAATGGCTGGAGGTATGTTTATCAGTAACTGTGACTAGGATGCACCATGAGAATCCTAGTGTCCAGGCCACAGGTGTTACATTCCAGTTCTTTAAAAACCAAACCTCTTGGAAGTTCCCAGACTACTGCTGGTTCGCATATAAAATTAGAGAAAGATCTCTTCTAGTTTTACATGTGATTAGACCCTAACTACAATCTTAAAACCTAACTTTTGGCTTGTTTCTGATTCTGGAGAGTGTATAATCATAAATCAAAAGTTCATATCTCTTGCTAATATTGAAAAGGGATGGAGCAAAGCAGGAAATGAGAGGGAAACCTTGCATTATCTCACACAACTCCTTATCTATGTAGGAAAAGTATAATAAGCTCCTCGAACATACATGTGTTTTTCTTACCTACCATCTTCTTTAGTATCAGTAAAACCTCAGGCTAATAAAAACCCATTCAATATACTAATTTTTTTTTAAATTTTCAATATCACAAGAAGGAAGCAAATTAATATTTATTAACGATCTAATATATGCCAGACACTCTTAAGTTCTTCTTACAACTTTGACATCAAATAGTTCTTTAAAATTATGTTTAGGAAAAGAAGCATGTAAATCACACATACTTTGAAATATGGATTTAAAAATAAATTATTCAATTACATCTTAAGTTTCAACGAGCAATCTTTTATTTGAAAAAAGTTTTGAGAGATTCTCAAATATTGTAGATTTTTCTCACTTTTTACTCCTTAGACACAATGAGTAGATTGTTGAGTTTCTGTAAGAAAGTTCTCCAAGAATTCTGTGAATATTTCTTTCATACTCTTTATTGAAGCTGCTTTAATTTTAGCTTGTTACTTTGTAAGAGACATTTTCTCTCACCCTGCCACTGTGTATCACTTAGGAAAAGTGTATTTGAACAAGAAACCTTGTTATCTTACTAGCAGGGCCTTTGAGCTCCCCTTGTTGCTGAAGGACCAATCCCATCTTTCTAGGCTTTCAGACTCAATGGAGTCCTCATGAAAAACTGAAATGCAGGGAAATAAATCATAGGAAGGTATGTTTACCTTAGGTCAAATATTGAGGAATTTCTGATATGTAGTCATTAAGGTGAGTGGAAGTAAACATCCTCCTAACTATCTGGGATAAAGGAAGTTCACAATAATTTCTCTTGTTCCTTATCTCAGTTTTCAATGAGGTGTCACCGCATGGTGGATGCTGGAATGTGGCCATTTCCCCTGCTCTGGGTTCATGGCAGATCTGTGTCAGCCTATTTTACATCTAGTTCTCTTGGTGTTTGACAATGATGGAATAATTGGTAGTAACTTATTTAATCAATACACTATCTTTTCTTAATGCATTTCATATTAATACAAATTAGCTTCTTACACATATCAAGAATGGATCTGGTTTATCTCCTTTTCCTCCCTTACTGTGACCTTTAGGTCCTGAGAGCTTCACTTTTGTGTGAGAATTATGATGTTGAGTTAAAAGAGTTATGCAGAGTAAGAGATGGTTTCACTGGCTTGGTTTGCCCCATTATTTATTTGGCACATTTCATTAGCATTTTTCCAAAAGTATATTCATTCTAATGATAAAGTGTTCTTTCAGATATAAATATTTTATAATATCATAAATGGGTGATTTTATAATAAAAAGGATGTCTTTTAATTTGTGAAGAAAACTATTATATAACTTAAAATATTGATATTACTATAATGGATTGATTTGTTCACAAAACAAGTGGTAACAGCTATAGATAAAAGGAACAGTGAGGATTTAAAATCTGACATACAACAAGTCCTATATTTAGACTTGATATAATGTCCATGTGAGCATTATTAAGGCATGCTTAGAAGTTTCTCTGACATAATATAAATTAGAGAACTTCCAGGCGATAACATGACTCGTTTTGGTGCTAAAGGCATGCAGCATGATGCACATTAACATGAGCAATTGGCTTACAAAAAAAAAATGTGGATATTGAGTATAAAAATCAGATAAAAAAAACTTAAATGAGAACATTCTTTCACGAGGTAAAATATCTTGTTAACCAATGTAGTTGTTCCAACAAATCCATTCTACTACATAATTATTTTATTTATAAAAAAACTTATGTGATAGCCTGTCTCCAGTTTTATTAGATGCATTCATCATGTAGATTATCCATAGATCACACTATGTGAAAGGCAGTTTGCCAGAAACTGTGGACAGAACAATGCATATGCTTGAGTTGTTACCTTCGTGATTTTTAATCTAGTGAGACAGAAAGATAGTACATTATGATAAACACTAAAATAGAGTCATATTCAAAGTGATATGGGGCTATTAAACAGGGAGTATCTGACTCCTATGGGCAAACTGATCTGGGTGGATTTTTCAAAGGACAGGAACTTCTGTTCATTCTAACTCCTAAAATCCTCATGTGTGCCCCCCTCCCCTGGGGGCTATGTCAGAATCTTTTGAAGACAGCCTTCCCATTGCCAATATATTCTAATATATCTCCCACTGTACTCATTGGAACCTAGGTGGCAGCCGTGGAGCATATTTTAGGTATATTTTAAGTTTAAATGGTGCTCCCAGATCTTTTCCCTTTGTAGACAACAGGACTTAATCTTATTTTTTTTTTTAAATTTAAATAATACTTTCTTGGTATTTCCCCCCTGTGTGTCTAGTGGTGTGTTGTGGCATGGATGGGAAGATGTGGCGGGAGGAGGAAAGTCTAGGGGGATTCCTATGAAAATGGTGCCAGATATTTTACCTTCTTAATAATTTTTTTTAATAGAGACATTTGCCAAGGTTTTGGGGGAACTCAGGGCAAAAATCTGGGAAATTTTGCTCAGGGCCTTTACAGCTGTCTTTGCCTAGACTTTCTGTATAGCTTTCCAGGCCTTTGCATTGTTTTCACTAATGGTCTGTGGTTAATTCCTAAGAAAGCCAAACATAAATGCAACAAAAGCCGGCAAAAGAAGCCTAAGTCCTAAAATTCAGTCTAATGGCATAATGATGATGGTTCTATTTAAGCAAATACTTACCAAGGACAAAAAAAGAAAAGAAAAGAAAAGAGAATTTTAAGTTGAGCCAAACCACTCTATCCGAGGGATAGTAGCACAATAGAGTGATCCTCGTGAAATATCTGCTGACAGTACCAGGCTCACACAGTCAAGTCTTCCCTCCTGGCCCCAGGAAATGACTACTGTACAGTGGTTTCCAGAAGAGAGTTGTTAGACCGAACCTCCTTATAATTGCAACAAGTAGAGTGTTGTAGATTAATATGATAGAACTCCTTCAAAATAGCCAATCTGATTGTCCATACTTAGTATAGAAGGCTTTATGAATGTAAATTCCAATTGTCATATGACATCACATTCAAATATCACCATTTCCATTCCTAAATCTTGAGGTGCTGGTTTGCTCACAGAGAATTTTTAGAATTTTTTACATAAAAAAATGTCACTGATTTTAAGTGTAGAAGTCAATGACTTTTAGTAAATTTGAAGAATTGTGTGACTCTCACCACAATCCAGTTTTTGAACATTTCTGTTACCTCAAGGAGTTCTCTCGTGCCTGTTTGTAAGGAGCGACCTATTCCTGTTCCTAGTCCCACTGAGATGCTTTTGTCTTTTCCGAACATGTCACTTAAATGAAACCATAAAATGTGTCGTCTTTTTTGATGTAGTGCCTTGTTTTTGAAATGTATCCATGCTGCAGCAAATGCCAATAGATTGTCTATTTTTATTGCTGCATGCTGTCCCATAACTATTTCTCAATTAGCTTTAGAAAATATGGATTTAATTGATCTATTTTATTATTTTCTTTGGATAAACCACATATGATCTACCTTAGACATGTATATCTGGTTAACCTATCAACACCTAGATTATAATTTGGGGGATAAATATTAAACAGATGGATTTTTAAGAAGTTTAGAAATTATAATGGATTTGACCTACCTGTGGGTTCCTGGAAACTTACCCATTGTAAAATTCCTCCAAACCCTGATGCCTTTGGAGTGGGGAATTGTCAAGAGGAAGTGCCATGTGTGTGGGACACTAAAAGCCAATGCCATTTTTCTCACGGTGTTATTTCACTTGTGAACGAAGTACAAGGCTTTGGCCAAAGGCACACAGGGCCTGAGTGCTCCAGGCTTCGGGATATGAGTAAAATGAGTAGCAAAACCAATGACACAACAGGGGAAATTCACTTGTAAGCATGTTGTTAGAGAAAAAATTATAAATATGAATTTATGTTTTGACTAGAAGAGGAGAATGAAATTATGGCATTCTGAACATTTTGAAATGTTCAGAAAAGACAAAAACACCTCAGTGGTTGCCTAGGACTAGGAAGAAGAATAGGTCTTTTCTACAAAAAGGCCAAATATTTTCTCTAATATGTGGATGCTAATTCAAAATAAGGGGGGACACTAAGGAAGAATAGAGTGAAGGGAGGGCGGGGAGGGGAGATGGGGATAGGAAAGATAGTAGAATGAAACAGACATCAGTACTTTCCATACATATATGACTGCATGACCAATGTGATACTACAACATACACAATCAGAAAAATGAGAAATTATACTCATCTATGTATGATATATCAAAGTGTATAAATACATTCTACTGTCATGTATGACTAATTAAAACAAATTTAAAAATCTAAAAAAAAAGTGTTTTTCCATAGAGGTTTTCCCATATTTCCCCTTCTCCATATTGGTTATTGATGTTTTATTGAATCATTTATGTAATTGAGGAGATTTAGCTGAGTATGGAAAAACATAGTCAAAAGAGGCAATTAGTTCCAATTTAAAAAAGTGTTTAGAACTCAGAGTCAGAAAACAGATTTGAGTCTTGAATTTGCAACTTATTAGCAGGTTTCTTTTCCTTTTAGTATTTCAATTTTTTTATGCATGAAACGATGAGTTCTATCTTATAGTTTACTATAGTATCAAATAAAATAATACATGAGGGACTCACATTTTAGCCTGAAACAGAGCTAGCGTTTAGTAAACTTCCTTCATTCAATCCTTTAGTCAACAAACATTTATTGAGGTTATACTATGTGTCTAGCACTATGAAGATAAAAAGCAAGAAGATGGACATTATTCTTCCTAAGACAATAGTATCATGTGGGAAACAGTATAATCACCATTGTGGCATAATGAAGAAAAGTACAAAGAAATTACATAACATGGAGCACACATCCCCTGCTGGGGCTTGTCAACACAGTGCCTTTCAAACCTTTCAAGAACACTCTGAGCTAGATAGTTATCTTCATTTTGTACACAAAAGACTGAGGCTTGGAGAGCTGTATTGATTTCATTTCTTCTCCCTTAACTATGCTTTTCTTATGTCCCCTGCACCGAGCTGAACTTAGAATTAGGAGCTCCAGAAGGGCTTTTCCGTCGACTACAACCGTAGTCCTACTCAGAAAACTCACAGGATGAAAGCTGCTGTGTCTTGCAATCCGAAAAAGGGATTTGAAGTATAAACGGAAACAATTCTTTCCTAGTTTGATTATTTTAAAAAAAAATCCCTAAACGTTACATTCTTGTATTATGCTACATCACAACATCATTTTCTAGAATTCTCATTCAAAGTTCAGAGTACAGTGTATTGAGAAAAATGACAAAGAGCTCTAGGAAAATGTACCAATGACCGTGTGTTCTGAAAGTGGTAATTTATCTCTCCATTCATACACCAGACTGTGTATTTAAAATCGGCTTCATTTTATGGGTGCAGGCAAGTTTTGGGGAAGGCACAGTGGTTTTCAGCCTTCATAAGCCAGATGTGAAATCATGAAAGGCAAGAAAGCCTGGAGAGAAAATGGTGAGCCTGTCATTTCCTTCAGAGTGACAGTTTAGGGTTAAGGTAGGGTGATAAGAAGGGACATGAACCTCCACACCCACTATTTGTGCTTAAAAAGGTTGGTTTCTATATAATTCAAAGCTCATTTATAACTTTCACAGGGCCCATAATTTAGATAAGAAAAATCAATTTCTGTCTGGGATCTTTCCAGTAATCTATCTGCTTCTGAATTCTGTTGGAGGTAGGGTTGCTGCTGCTTCCCTTGAGCATAGCACACTTTAGAAAAATCCTGATCCTGTGACCCCAGAGCCCAGGGAGATGAGTGGGAAAAAAACAAGAAAACAGTGCCCAACTCAGAAGTAAGGTAGTATTAGATTTCTTTCTTGGACTAGAGGGTCAAGGTCAAGTTATATAAGGAGAAAAGGACTTGGACAGGAAATTAAGTGGGTCAGGAGTAAGAAGAGAAGCACCAGTGGAAGAATCATTCTTTGATAATTGGACATCAGTCAGGGCTCAGGTCCCAGACTTATGGCAGATGGCCTGTCTGGGCCCTTGCAGTCACCTCAAAGGACAATGCCAATTCTTCTTTCTTGCTGGAATTTGGGGTTTGCTATTACATGAAATACGTGGCGGGTTAGATGATCCAGTGCTTCAGACAGACATGTCCAAATGAATCAAATCTTCTATAGCTACGGTATTGAAACTTCCCCTTTATAGCCATGTAGAAACACTATTTGGCTCCTTAATTGAAGAAAAAATGAAAAACAAACAAAAAAGCAAAAACTCTCAGGATCACATTAATAAGAATATTAATGTTTTTGGAAAGATTATAATTAATAATAGCAAAATGGATAAATAAAAATTATTAGTTGTATCTTCCTCCCTCTCTTTGACTTGGGATTCCTGACCCATGGAATCAGTGAATCCCTAAATTCAATTCTAAAATGAGTTTGTGTGAGCATTTGTGTGAGCATGGTTAAATAGATGTGGTCTGTTACCTAAAAAATTTGAGACCCAATCTTAATGTTCTCTTTGGTTTTGTCCTTGGTCCTCTGTTCTTACTTTGCATACTTTCTTTGAAAAACGTCCTCTTTCATAGTTTCATGACTTCAGTTACCCTCTGTGTGCTATAATGGACACATTAATCTCCAACTCTTGACCTACTTAGCAAATTCCAGACCTGATTGTGCCACTAACATACTGGATATTTCTCTTTGCATGTTCCATGGACATTTTATAACACCACAGGTCAGGTGCCCAGCTGAACATTTTATCTTGCTGCTCATAACTGTTCCTCTTCTTGAATGTGCTACCCTAGTGAATGGGATCATCATCCAAAAATATTCCCAGTTTCTTCCTTTTACTCCTCACCCTCATTTAATGGTCAATTAAACCACAAGAGTACCTCTCATATAAGGTTCCTTCTCTGGATTCCTCTGACCCTCTCTTATTTTGGGCCCTCCTTCTTTCTTGCTTAGAGCATTCCAACTGATCTTGCCACTTTTAAGATTTGTTCCCACCAGTCCAGCCCAAACCTGCTGCCAATGTGACTCCATTTTTCAAATCATGGCCAAGGATGTAGCTTAATTCTGATTCACATAGAACTCCTACAAAGCAGGCCTCCACCTCTTTTGCACATCCGCTGCCATTTCTTACCCTGCACTGAATTCTAGCTAAACCACACTTTTCCCCAGTCCCTAAGCACGCCATTCCCTTTCATAGGTTTACTTATGGAAAAGCCAATGGGACTAACAATTATCTTGTTACACCTTTTCTTCTGTTTATAAATTCTTCCACTTTTAGCCCTTATCTTGATATTTTTATTTGCTACTTCTTAATCCACAGGTCCCACCCAGTGATCACTACTTTTGTACACTCCTCCCGGTCCAGGAAAAGTTAGGATTTCCTCTATATCTTTCAAGTTCCCCTTCCTCTGGATGCTTGTTTCTATGTCAATCTTGTACACCACATGGGCTCCTAGAGGCCATGGCATATTATGTATTCAGTGCCAAGCACAGTGCCTGGCGTATAAGTTCTCAGTAAATACTAAATGAATGAATGGTGAAGTTTGTAAACAGTATAGTCATTATGTTGCTTGATTTGTTAGTTTTACTAATAAGGATATAGAGACCCAGGGGAATTAGGATAGAGGCTGACACTGGAATAGAGCACAGGTGTTTTGACTCTTAGTGGAATGTGCCTTGCAGTCCACAGCCAGGCATGATTAACTGGATGGTTTTCTAAGGAAGGAATCTTCAGTTTTAGAAACAAAATGTAACTTAGGAAGGCAAGAAGATTTATGGGTTGAAAAGAAAAGAAAAGCAGTTTTTTTTATAGGAGTTACATTATTCTATTAATCTTTGTATTCAAGGCATACAAAGTGTGAAGTGCTAAGAAATGAGCAATAACTCCAGTCTGAGAGAATGACTTCAACAAAGAAATGACAGTACTTGAAACTTATCAGTTAGTACTGGATAATTTAGAAGGATTCCTTCCCTTAAGCTCTAAAGTAAGTAATTGAGATATGGAAACTTCATGGATCTCTGGGGATCAATGCCTTGAGGGACTGGCAGGGAGAGGATAGGGAAGCAATAGTTCTTTTGAAAGGGAGCCAAACACGTTTCATTTTTCCTGGGTTCCCCTCTGGGACTGGATTAAAAATATATCATTCTGGAGGAAAGTTGTAGTTTTCATTTGTCTTTTTGTGAAATTTTTAGATAAATAAAATTAATAAGCCTGCGGAGAAATGCCTTGGTTAATATTGTCAGAAGGAGATCTAAGAGTCAGGGTAGATACTGTGGAATAGAAAAGACAGAATTGAGGGCATTCCTTTTATTTAAAGTTAAAATAACTATAAATGAGAGTCATTGGGTTGTGAAGTAATCGTTCTAAATAACCCATCTCTTTCAAAAGAGCGCGTCTACTTCACCTTACTAAATTGAGAGCAACACGGACTACCTGAAATACACATTCTCCCTAAGCCATTTTAGGAATGAAAAACTCATCTGAGAGTGCACACCTCTGGAAGAATGATGGATTTCAGCTTAGCTGCCACCAGAGAAGAAGAGAGAGTGGTGATGAGTTCACCACAGGGAACCGGCTGCTGCTGTCAAGGAGGATAAAAGTGACCAGGGAAGGGAGTCAGGGAGAACCCTGCTGGGCTGGAAGTAGCCGGAATTTTCATTGGAGATAACTTTGGGACAGATAGATATTTCCGCTGTGTTCTTTGCTATCTACAGGGCACAGCTTTATCAGATGCTATCAGAAGAAACAGAGTTAGTTTTCACTCCATCTTGTTTTATAACAAAACTTCTTATGCTTTTTCTAAAATCCTAATAGCAATGATGTCTGAGATAACTTCCAGCTTCATTCTAATAGCTGCTCTGAGCAGGTAAGGCAGCTCTGTCTTTATAGGTATCCTATGAGCTCACCTGGGGTTTGGGGACCATCATTTCTCCTTGGTTGTTTATCCTAGAGCCTCCATGGACTTCACATAGCTGCTGTGTGCTCACCAGCTCTTTATCTTTTGATTTTCATGGTCTGGAGCTTTCATGGTTTTTGTTTTTGTTTTCTACTCCCCTCCCAGTCTTAGGCACTTGAAAAAAAAATTTTTTTTTATTGATTCCTTTCTTTCTTCTTCAAAAACTAGGAATGGAACCACGATATGACTCAGCTATCCCACTCCTTGGTATATACCCGAAAGACTTAAAATCAGCATACTATAGTGACACAGCCACAACAATGTTTATAGCAGCACAATTCACAATAGCTAAGCTATGGAACCAACCTAGGTGCCCTTCAACAGATGAATGGATAAAGAAAATGTGGTATATGTATACACAATGGAGTATTATTCAGCCATAAAGAAGAATGATTTTATGACATTCTCTGGTAAATGGATGGATCTGGAGATTATCATGTTTATTGTGAAATAAGCCAACCCCTCAAACAGTAGGTCAAATGTTTTCTCTGATATATAGAAGCTAATCCAAAATAAGAGGTGGGGAATTAAAAAAAAAAGAAGAAGAAGAATACAAGAGATTAGTGGAGTAGACAAAGGGGAATAAAGGGAAGGGAGGAAGGATTAGAAAGGGAAAGACAGTGGAATGAATCTGCCCTTACTTTCCTATATACATATATGAATATACCACAGTGAATTTCAACACCATTAGTGTCCACAAGACACTCATTAAAAAAAAAAAAAAAACTATAATAACAGAAAGGTTAGTAGAGGGAAGGGAGCATGGGGTAGGAGGTTGGGAGGGGAAGGAGAGGTACTGAGGACTGAATAGAAGAAATTATATTCCTTGCTTTCATAATTATGTCAAAATGAATTCTATTGTCATGTATAACTAAAAATAATCAAAAAAAAAAAAAAAAAAAAGAAAGAAAGAAAGAAAAGAAAAGAAAGAAATACCTTTCTCTGTACTTTTAATGAGAGCAGCCAGTTTATGATGTGTTACCCATCCCAGAAAATGCATCAGAATTTAAAACATGACTTGTTGGAGATACAGTCATCCCTTGCTACCCACTGGGAATTGGTTTCATGACCCCCTAAAATACCAAAGTTTGAGGGTGCTCAAGTACCTTATCTAAAGTGATATAGCATTTGCATACCACCTATACCATCCTCCTGCACATTTTAAATCATATCTAGATTCCTTATTTCTAGATTTCTGATCTATGGTTGGTTGGATGAAGTTGTGGAACCCACAGATGCAGAGGGCTGACTGCGTACTATGTTAATATACAGTGACTCTAATGCTTCAGGTGCAGTGGAGGTCACATTGGTAGGTATTTTGGGATTAGACCCTGAGGTGGTAGAGGGACAGGAGTCCTTCCTAAAGCATTTTAGAAAAATGCAGAATTCCAATAAGAATTATAATTAAGATAAAACATGAGAAGCATTTTGGGCACCTTGTATGGAAAGTCCTAGTCAAAAGCTAAATATTAGTATTCCTGTCATTATAGAGTCCCAGAGCAGGGAGGCACTGAGGAACTTGCAACTGAATATCCTCCTCCAGGCCCTTTAGCACCTTCTAAAGATTTCATAAATCAGGGAATATGCCATGGTTTGCTGAAGGGATAAGTGTTTGAGAGGTGATGAAGTTTACTTGGAGAATTTAGAGTTCAGTTTTATTTGAACTAAAGCGTGAATGGACCCCACAGTGCTGAGGATCCTTCTGGGCCTGTTTAAATAGTAGCTCCAATTCCCTTTTTGAACAGCTTTGCATGTCAGCCAGGGAGTTTCACAAATGCTGATCTGTACTGTGTGGAGCCCTCTCCTGGGATGGGGCATGGTGTGAACTCCTTGTAACCTAATCCTACAAGCACCAGCTTAAGTCACGCGCCTGCAGTGAAGTTTTTCTTAACAACTTCAGGGCCCTTGGATCTTTCTCTCCTCTCGGTCAAACTCTTACACCCTCGTTGAGGTTGCACTATTAATGTAACCTTTGAGTATGTGTAGCAAGATAGAAAATTTTGTCCACCAGAGATTCTGGGACTACTGCTGCTGCTTGGGGGAAGAGTGACATCTCTAACAACTGCCAGTGAGGAGGGTCATTCATGGAAAAGAGGGCATGTGAACACAGGCTGTGCACTGGCCCCAGGAGGACCCAAAGAACACCTAGCGTGAGACTGAAGGAACTCCATGGGTGAGAGAGAGGGAGCACGACAGATCCCTTGGCTTTTCTCACGAGGGCTTTTGGGAAAAGGAGCAAATAGACACCTAGGAATGATGAACAGAAATTCTGGTTTTATTTTTGTTTTTGTTTCTACGTTGTGCTGCCTCAAAACTCCATGGCCAGTATCTAGTTTACTCTTCCAGTTGCTCTTCTTTTTCACTTTCATCCTTCATTTGTCCACTTACACACCCATCAGGCATTAATTGACTTCCTATTAGGGCCAGACAGTTTTCTAGATGTGGACTCTCACCGGTGAATAAGACAGACGAGATATTCTGATCAGGGAGACAGATGAAATATACTAGGTCGGTAAAGTGGAAACAAATGAGATAATGTTAAATATTATTAGTGCTCTGAAGAAAATAGAAAGGAGAATTAGGGTAGAGAGTGACTTCATCCAGCTTTCCTGAGGGTCACATGTGCATGACTTCACACAAATCCATGTGAAAACTCAGGACCATGCCTTACACATCTTGGTTGTCTCGTTTTGTTACCGCTGTTGTCCTTGCTTCCCCAATGTTGAAGAATAACACCAAAGAAGCACGCCGAGGCAAGGTCAGAGTAGAAATTAGAAGTTTATTAAAGGACAGCAGAAAAGACTTCTCCCGGAGGAAGAAGGGGACCCAAGAGGTGGAATCCGTGGAAGGGATGTTGTCTCCCCTTTTTACAGTTCTTTCAGTGATGGAATGTAGGTGGGAAGGCCCGAGGGGTGGGACACATGTGGGCCAAAGAAGTAATCTGGTCAGGAAGGACTTTTGAGTCAGCACCTTTTTGCTGGGGGCTGTTCATTAACATTTCTTTGAGGTGGACTTTGGCCTAGGGCCTTTTCGGGACTTCATTAATATTCCATGAGTTGTCCTGTGTTTTCCCTGAGTCATTCTCCACATGACCTCCATTTTAGATTTCACTCGGTATTAGACCCGATTTACCTAACTACACTGACTACCTAACTTTAAATCTGGCTTCACTTTCTTCCCACAAACTCCCTTATGCCTTTCTACTGACTCAATATTGCTAATAGATTAATGAACCTAGAAACAGTTTCAGAGACAATTGGTTTCATAAGTCTTTTTTTATGCTGTGATGCTATTGACAGTTTGTCCCTTCTCTGAATAATATTTTTAAATTGCATAAACATAGAACTTTCTGTGGAAACTAACAATAAATAGAGTCTGTAGTTCTTTGGTCCCAGATTAATAACCACTAAAAATCAATACAAATGTTTTCCATAAAAAAATATTGTGAAGAGGAGACTAAATTTCAGGGATCATAGTTCTTTTTATTCCTATAACCTGAGCACAAATGACTATAACAAACTATATTTTCTGTGCAGGGGGAAAGCAATGCCAATAATTCTTCTGGATTTAACCAGTCATCTGGAGTTGGACACAAGTTCATGTAACTGGTCCAGAGAGTAAATGTCCATATCCTAGTCTGGCATTCCCCTGCTGAGCTCTGGGGCTCTAGGTTAGAACATCAGGGATATACCTGGGAAGGTAATCAAGTTACTGGAAATAATTACCCTTACACAGGTTGAGAAGGAAATGGGCCTTGAGGCCCAGACAAGATGGAACCTGCCTGGAGCTAATCTACAGAGAACCCACTCAGGGGAGCCAGAGCTGCATGTAGACAGCAGAGGGCAGAGGATGCAGATGGGGTCCCAGAGCTGAGGAGTGAGGACCTTGGCAGGGTTCCAGAGGCCCTGCAGAAGAATGCTAGTCAAAGATGCTAGGCTTTCCCAGAGGCCTGAGTCCTGTGGAATTCCCTGCTAAATGACAGTCATCCAAAACAAGCCTAGTTTTTTCCATAGAGTTGTGCTATTGGCTAAAGCTCCTTCTTAGCTTTTAACTTGGGTGGTTCAGCTTTGTATAGAAGAGCAACAAAGCCGCATTCCTTGGGGCTTCTGATTCTCAGAAGGCAACCAAGATCCCTGGCCCGGTTACCACACCTTGTACTTTGCCCTCTCCCTCATTTTCTCATATGGCTCATCTTCTGGATGTGTCCCACCATGACCTCACATTCAACATATCCAAGGCTGATCTTATCGTCTTTGACTTTTCCTTTGTTGGTATATGATAACATTCTTTTCCAAGTTACATTAATTAAAAAAACAAAGGAGCTTTTAAACTTCTTTCCTCCCTTCACAGCTTGCCATATGCAATCAATGAGCTCCATGGTTCACACCCATAAAACAGGACTTGTATCTTGCTTATTGAGCAAGGCATTCTTCCCTCGTTTCTAGATTTCTACCTAAACGTGTGATGGACATTCTATTAGCTGGCATATTTCGTGTTCCTTTTCATTAACATCCTTCATCTCCTACCCTTAAGCCCCGACATTCTCCCTTTTCAGAAATAAATTCGAATTATCCCAGAGATGTTTGGACTCTTTGTATCAATCAATTATTTGTTCCCCCTGGTTACAGGTTTTATTTTCTAGCTTCTTTATACTTGCCTGATAATTTTTGATTAAAGTCCAAATATTGTCAGTTCTATAGTGTTGGGTTCTTTTTTTTTTTTTAAGTGAGTATTTAAATCTTTTTGGACTTTGTTCTGCGATGCAATTAAGTTGGTTAGCATCAGTCTGATCCTTCTGAGGCATGTTTTTAGACATTCTTAGGCAGGTCTGGAGTAGCCTCTAGTCCTCACCTGATTTGGCAACAGTACTAAGGCAATACCCATCTGAGGACACTCCTCAATGCTCTCTGGTTGGTGGAAACTGAAACTATTCCTAGCCCTGCAGAAGCCCCAGGGATGCTCCTCCTGCTCCTGTTGATTGGTTCTTTCTCTGTCCCTACTTCTAGCTGACAAAGCCTGATTTTCATCTCTGAGTCCTACTCAGGGAGACTCCAGGTTCTGTTGGGGTTCTCTCAGCCCGGCTACACTGGAAAACTCTGTAAATTTTGAGATAAGGAGTCAGCTGGGTCACCTCAGAGCTCACTGTGCTTATCTTCTCTCAGGGATCAGGTCTAGCACTATCTGCTGTCCTAAGTCTGAAATGTGCTATTTCCGGTCTTTCTCTCCCCCGCCCTCCTCCTCTTCCTCTTTCTCCTTCTTCCTCAGGCAGATGGGTATATCTGGTCTCTGTTATTCTCTCATGATTAGATGACCCAAAGTAGAAGTCAATACTTTTATAATTAGACCACATTTTCCCTGTCTATTCTTATCTCCTATTACTTTTTTGGTTTGGATTGTATTTTAGTTGGCTTGTCTGTTTACTTGTATACTCAAGCCTAGGACAATCACAGTTCACATATCTTTGAACAGTTAAGAAGAAGTAGAAGAAGAAGAAGAAAAAAAGAGTCTGTTTCTCTTTCACATAGTATAGCCTAGTTAACAAGTGCTACACAAATTCCAGGTATAGTAGAACTCATATTAGAAAGAAAAATCTTTTAAGATATTCATAAAATGAAACCAATTTTATCTTTCACTTGGTAAGCTGGATGACAAATATGAAGTGAAACCCAAACTATTATGCACAATCACCATTAATACCCATCCTCTCATCTCGATGTGTCCCACCTATCCCCTTATTCATTACTTGCATACTAAATGTTACCCACTCCAGGGGCAATCTGAGCATGATGACCATGTGGACACCTTCTGCCCTAATGGTGTTGAGGTTTCTTACAATTGGGATGTAGAGATGTGGAATCTGCCATAACTCATATTAAGTAATATTAAATAAGACAAGATTCAAGCTGGTTGTGGTGGCTCACACCTGTAATCTCAGTGACTTGGGAGGCTGAGGTGGGAACATTACAACTTTGAGACCAGCCTCAGCAATTTGGCATGACCCTAAGCAACTTAGTGAAACCCTGTCTCAAAATTAAAAAAATAAAAATAAAAAGGGCTGAGGATATGGTTCATGGGTAAATGCCTCTGAGTTAAATTCTCAGTACAAAAAAAAAAGGCAAGGTTTATTTTACAGTAAACTGAGGGTTTAAAGTGGCAATGGTTTACTCTTCAAGATTTATATTTCAAAACTCAAGGAGAATTTTCTTAAAGAATAAAATTTGTTCTTGTGTGTTCAGACCTGCAGGAAAAATATCTGCTATGCTAAAATAATGAAAAATAATTTCATAAGTTTCTGAATCTTGAATTCATTGAAAGATTTTCATAATCAAAATATATCACCCAGGTGTGGTGGTACATGCCTATAATCCCAGTGGCTCAGGAGGCTGAGGCAGGAGGATTATAAGTTCAAAGCCAGCCTCAGCAACTTAGTGAGGCCCTAAGCAAATTAGTGAGACCCTGTCTCAAAATAAAAAAAGTAAAAAGTACTGAGAATGTGTCTCAGTGGTTAAGCACCCCTGAGTACCAAAAAAAAAAAAAAAGGGTACACACACACATATATAAACCTATATAAATATAAACACATATATAAATAAATATATAAAACCATTTTTTTAGTTCATCAGTATTATTTCCTTAATTATATGGTACACATAATGTTTTTGTTGTAAAATATCTGGAATTGTAACTTGACAAGCAACTATTAAATATTTACTCTTGAAGTATGTAGATCTTACTCAAATGGAAGAGTTAGATATTTTTTAATTTGTTCTTTTTAGTTATATATTACAGTAGAGTATATTTTGACATATTTTTTTACAAATATGGAGTACGTCTTATTCTACTTAGGATCTCAGTCTTGTGGTGGTACATGATGTGGAGACATCCTGTGGTGCATTCATACATGTCCACAGAAAAGTTAAGCCCGATTCATTCCACTATTTTCTATTCCTGTCTCCTCTCCTTTCCCTTCATTCCCCTTTGTCTAATCTACTGAACTTCTATTCTCCCCCCACCCCTTGTTGTGTGCTGGCATCCACATATGAGACAGAACATTCGACCTTTTGTTTTTGGGGACTATCACTTAACATGATAGTCTCCAGATCCATCCATTTTCTGGCAAATGTCATAAAATCATTCGTTTTTTTATGGCTGAGTAATATTCCATTGCATATATATCTCATATATTCTGTATTCATTCATCTGTTGAAGGGCACCTAGACTGAGAACAAAGGATTTTTGAAATACAAATTTTTTACTAAATTATATAAAATATATCCCACCAAGATTCTAATTGCTATTTATGAATATTGACAATGACATTTCAAGACAACTGGTCCTACTATTTTGTGCACTTGGAAACTTTTTCTCTTGCTTTGTATGATTTTGACTATTTCAAATAATACAAATTCCTCTAGTGCCTTTCAACCACCAACCATCTAAGTTCAGGAATTTATCTAGTCAAATCAGTGGAATTAAAAACCATGGTTATCTTTTCTTTTTCTGCAACTAAGGCCTCTACTTCTCTCTCCTCGTTACTCAACTGGGATTCTCTAGAGCTAAGTGAAGAGAGGAGGGAGATAGAAGAAAAGGGATCACTTTTGGATGTCTCTGATAACAATTCACTTTGATTATTGCCTCCTCTCAGGGGTTCCAAAGTTCTTTGTAAACATCTTTATGACTTAGCACCATCACACTGGATCTTACACATGCAGTTTCTCTGATGTAGGAGAGTATATTCTCTTTCATGATCACTTACATTCCAGTTATCATTTTCTGAGAATTTCAGTAGTTCTTTTAGCATTGTCCTGTGGATGTTTCTTTGTCCTTCTTAGAGGCCCTTCTGCTCTAAGATTACTTCTCTTCCACTTGCTTGCTCATGACCCAAATTTAGTGTATGAGAAGTGCACATCTGAATGTCTAAAAATACAGCATGCGTTTTAAAACTTCAGTGTGAATTGTGCTGCTGCAATTGGGCTGTTGTCCTTTACATTACTCAGGTATGAATCAGACACGGTCCTCTCTGTCCCTCCACCTTCAGAGGACTGAAGAGTCAAACTCTGAATGGTCTCCTCAGAGTCTTCATAATAAGGCTGAGATTTGGAGGCAGCACCACACTCCCAAGCTACTTTTAAAACATAGGTGGACATCTGGGTGCAGGGGCGCACGCCGGTAATCCCAGCGGCTTGGGAGGCTGAGGCAGGAGGATTTTGAGTTCAAAGCCAGCCTCAGCAAATTAGTGAGGCCCTAAGCAACTCAGCAAGACCCTGTCTCTACATAAAATACAAAGAAGGAGCAGGAAATGTGGCTCAGTTGAATGCCCCTGTGTTCAATCCCCAGTACCAAAAACAAGAAAAACCAAATATATAGGTGGATACAGACTCAACTCGGATTGTCTCCAAATAAATCCTCTCTCTATAATTTCCAACTTCTTTTGTCTCTGCAATTTTAACCTTTTTAATGACTTGTATCAGGTCTGAGGAGACAATATTCCAACCCAATTTTCAGACACTTCCTTTGCTGGTCCTGCATAAGTGATAGGGGATTATATTTTTGAATGTCAGAGTAATTGGCACTTCCTTGTATTAAGACCTCAGCTGAAACTGAGACCGAAATAGTTCCATGTTAAAACTCTTTTACGCTTACATTTTAAGACACGCTAACGTGTCCAGACCACAAAAAGAAAAATATCCCCCAAAGGAACATTTAAGAATTGACATTAAATATTTGTTTTACATTCTTAGTGTTTGTAAAAGCAAATTTTGTGTGTTTTTGAAAGTTTATTTTCTGATCAATTTTGCTATTTTTATGTTATGTTCCACACCAAGAATGGAATCTTAATTTACAACATGGGCCTTTAGGAAACAAGGTCAGAAGCCCAGTTAGGTTGTAAATCAGGGATTACACTTACTTGTGCTTTGTACAGAAAATTCCACTGTTGGTGTAGTAATCAAAGGTGGAAATGATAGAAAAGAATATTCCTTAAAATACATGGAGTTATTCTAAAGGAGGCCTCATAGAGTCACATCCTCCTGGGCACACAAGATTATTCCCCTCTGATTCTTTGCCAGGGCTATGAAAGCAAAGATTTCTATCTTCTTACTTTTCACCTTCGCCTCCTTTAGAACATGAACAGGCATTCCTGTGTGAATGAAAAACCTACTCTCTGCAGCACTGTGATCTGGAATCCAGCACAGCAGGTCAGCAGGTGGCCACCAGGGGGCAGGTATGTAAAGCTCTTGGGCTTAATTCCACAGGCACTGGGGAACTATGGAAGGTTTCAGAGCAGGGTAGTGACCTAGTGGAAATGTTCTGTTAGGAAGATTAATTTGGCAAGCAGGGTGAAGGTGAAAGAACAGAGGCAGAAAGTCAGATCTGAGACTACCACTGCGATTTGAGAGGAAAGAGGAAATAATTGGTGTCAGGCAAGATCCTAGGGGGTGGAGAAAGCACCTCAACTATTATTTAGAGAAACATTAAATAGGACTGCACAGCTGAGTAGACATGAAGAGAGGAGAAATAGGGAGAACCAGTTTTCTGCTTGGAGAAGTTTAATTCTGAAGATGGGAATATTGTCATTAAAGTCATTTTTCTTCCTTTACATATATCTATTTCATCTAAGTGAAATTTATCAAAATTGGAAGATATTCTTGAAACATTTGTCTATTAAAAGAGGCTTTTTTGGGGGAACTGTTAAAATTTCAGTCTCTGACAGTTTCAGAAGATTTCAAAGAAAAGTATTAGTTGACTCTTCTTTTGTGAGAAAAAGAAAAGGAATCAGAGTAAAGCAAATATGATGTCTGCTTTTCTTTGTTTGCTTCTCCCACCTGTCACCCCACTTTACTAACTCATAGATGTTTGGAGAAACCCAGCCCTGGACGGCCCTGACAGCCCCACTCTATTGCTCTGGTGGGATGGAGGTCAGCCATTGCAACACTGTCCTGGGGATGCCATGTCTCTAGAGATCTTGGTGTTAACACACAGGTGCACATGATTTTGTGGAGCATACAACTTCACCTTATTAGTAAAATGGATATTAAGTGAAAATATTTCCCAAACTATAAATACTTGCCACATCAATTGGGGAGGAGATCCTAATATATATATTAAGCCAATACTGCAGCAAAGTATTTTAAAAGTTAAAGAAAGGAACCTCCAAGATGAAAGCTAAAAGTCTGACTGTCACGAAGACCAGTCCTAGTGGGGCTGATAGGTATTCTGAAGTTTTCAATTTCTGAAGTTTTGCAATTTGTCCTGGTGTTTACTTTTTCTTTTTCTCTATACTTTCACAGTTTTGGTGAGTAAAGGAGGACAAGTAGGATATGAAAATAAACATAAAATGTTTCGATTTTTTTTTTTTGTACTAGGAATTGAACTCAGGAGTGCTTAACCGATGAGCCACATCCCTAGCCTTTTTTGTTTTGTTTTTAATTTTGAGACAGGGTCTTGCTAAGTTGCTGAGGCTTGCTATCCTCCTGCCTCAGCCTTCCTAGTCACCGGGATCAGATCACGGGCCTGCTCCACCATGCCTGGCTAGTTTTGACGTTTAGTCAATGGAAAAACCTAAAGTTTTGATATAGAATTTGGGATAAAAAGCGTCATGCCAGACCTTCCAAATTATATAATTAGTTTTAGCAAACAGGCACTAAGGATAAAAATTCGTGAAAGCTGCATGTGTCTGGTTTCTGTTATTGCTCCCTCGGGGTTCTGGAACCATTGCTTCAAGTCTACCACACGGTTCAAGTCTACCACACGGACGCTTGCTTTACAGGGCCACTGCACATTTCACGCTCCATTGAGACCACTTACCTGGTGACAGTAATTCTCCTTGGACTTTCTGTCTCACTTTTTGCCACTACCCTAAAGGTCTCCATCACTCCTGACTCAAGTATATTCATGAGTCACTTCTGGACCAGACTATTCTTTTATGTTATTTTAAATGCATTCAGAGACTGATTACTTTTCTCTTACCCATGGCTATTGCCATTGACAAACTCCTCCTGGAATCACTGTAATTGCCTGTAACTAGTCTCTCCGTAACTAGTTTCCCTGCATCTGCCATGACCCCACTACAGTCTGTTTTTCAAGCTTGTTCGCTAGTGATTCTGGCTTCAGTTCATGTCACTGCTTGGCTGAAAATTCTGCAGCAGCTCCTGATTTCACTTTTAATCAAAGACAAAGTCCTCAGGAAGACCAAACTCTTTGCTACTCTGACCTCATTTTCTGAGGCTCCCTTCTTACTTATTGTGCTCTGCTCAGACCTGCCTAGAACATTCCATGGGTGGTGAAACACCTTGTCTCCTTCAAGTCTTGCTGTAATGCTACCTTCTCAATGAGGCTAACCTGTTGTAAATTACCACTTTCCATACCATATATCTGTATAGTTCTAATGTGCAATGTAATTTACTATGTTTTCAGACTGCAATTTTTAAAAAATTATCTAATCTTCTTCATCCATTCACTGGAATGTAAGCTCCACGAGGGCAGCAATTTTCATCTATTTTTGTTCACTGATGCATCACAGTTACCTACAATAATGAACAGTGCCTAGGGAAGATACGCAGTACTCACTAAATACTAAAACAAACAAAACCTTCCAAAAATCCTGTTCCTTCAGAAATTGCACATATCCGTTGATGAAACTTGACAGGGGCTAAGAATGGCATGTAGATATGTATTAGTGTCATTTTCATGATTTTGGTGGTGATATTGAGATTAGGTAGGAAAATGTCCTTGTCAGTACAAAGTAAACACTAACATATAGGAGAATCATGAAGCATCAGTTAACAATTTACCTTCAAACTATGTTGGAAAAAAAAAACATGATTTGCACTGTTCTGGCAATATTTCTACAAATGAAATTACTTCAGAATAAAGAAATGTTTTAAAATTTGTCTTTATTTTTCTGGGGGTGAAGCAGGCCTAGATGGGTAGATGGTATGCAGGAAAAGGAAAGGGGATGAGGTCATATAGCAGAATTATTTTGGTTCTAAGCAATATTTTATTTCAAGTTCATCCCCTTGTCCAATGGTTCTCCACAATGTTCCTTGTGGAGAGTTTCTGACAGAGCTACTTAGAGTCAGGTCTTTTGTTTTTACCACAAAACTATCACCTTCTCAGAGTGCACAGCGCTCCAGGGTGCTGGGCCAGGAGGTTCAAGTACAACTTCACGTTGTGCTTGGAATCAGTGCTTTTGCTTAAACCACTGAGTCTGAGCCATGATGAGAGACCCTCATTAGTTATCATTCTAAATTCCTAGTTGCCCTCTGCCTTCCATAAAGGTTCTCCAGCTACATCTCAGCTAACCACATGTGCTAGAAAATACCAGGTAAACTTCTTCCTCCTGGCCTTTGAATAGGGAAGGCTCTCCCCAAATAGCCACATGGTTCCTTGGCTCACATCTTTGCTTACATGTCAACTTCTCTCATCTATGATTGCTCCCATCCTGTACTCCTGTTTCTCTTTCAAGCTTCATTTTCTATACAGCAGTACCACTTCCAACACAGTGCCTATATCATGTACCTATGTATGTCATATCTCCACAGGAGAATACAAGGTCCTGGAGGGCAGGGAATCTTTTCTCCCCATTTGTTATTAATATATGCTCAACATATAGAAAAGCACTTAGCACATCCCAGGCACTCAATAAATCCTGTATGGATGAATTGGATGGATGTGTTTGCCATTGTGGATAGGATTCAAGGTGTTGTGGTGCACGTGTTGGGATGTGGGAGGAGATGGATCTCACATTGTGGCATTCTGAGCCTCAGTTCCAAAACTTGCCAGAAGTTTGGTTACATTTAATAATAAACAGGGAACATATTGTTTTCAAAAATAAAAATATTCTTTTCAGTTCTGGCAAGGATTTGGAGATATTTCCAGTAGGAGATCCTCACAGATTTCTGGGGTAAGTGGTCCTCACAGAAAATTTTAGTTTTTCTTCATCTAAGTAAGCAGTAGTTCCTACAAAAATAGGTTGTAGTGGAAATATTTGTGATCTTGATATCAAAGGAAGAAAATGGGTTTTTTTTCCTTCTTTTTAAATGAACTCCAAAGTCAGTTATTTCCTAAAACATAATGGCTTAAAACAATAACAACATGTATTTTGTTCTTTAATCTACTACTTTGGCAGAGCTTGATGGACTCAATGGGGGCAGCTTGACATCTGGGGCTAGAATCATTTGAACCTGATTCATCCCCATGTCCAATGGTCCGTGATGGTTATTGGCTGAAAACATGAATACTACTATTGCCCAGCATGTACACATGGGCCAGTCCATGTGGCCTGAGTTCCAAGCGCAAACATCTTAGGTGAGACAAAAGAGAGAAGGTGAGGAGACAGAGACAGAGAGAAAGAGAGAATGGAGCCATATTACCTTTTACAACTTAACTTCAGAAATCGCACTAGCATCCCTGCGGCCATGTTCTATTTATTCAGGCACTGATAAATAGCCACATGGTTCCCTGGCTCACATCTTTGCTTACATGTCAACTTTTCTCATTTATGATTGCTCCCATCCTGTACTCTAATTGCCTAATTTTGAAGGCTCTAGAAAGACACATCAGCTCTTGATGGGGAGTAAAATTACTAGAAGCACATGCGGGGTTGAAAATATTGCTGTGGCTATTTTTGGAAAATATGATGTCTCCTATCAGCTCTCTGGCTATGACAATATAGTAGTAAAATTCACTCACCCTTTTTTTTTTTTTTAAGACTTTGGAAATCCTACTTTGCTTCAACATCAGAATCTGGTTTGAGGTCCAGCTCTCACAATTAAATTGAGGTCCATGTCTGAAGAGATTCTTTGGGTGTGAATTATCTGGTAGTACTCCCTAAATCTTCTTGGTCAGAAGATCTGTGAACTAAGGAGATGGACTACCTGCCCTCTATATAATCAACAGGGCAAGGCATAGCATAACTGCCACAGATATTCCCATTCACAAAGGGTGGTAGGGAAGGGAAACAGAAAGTACACAACAGACATACTAATTCCTTGGTTAAATCACAGTCCTACTACCTAAAAGTAGATTTGAAAATCTGCACAGTCTTTCCATGAGGTGTGGACTTCCTCACAACATGGGTGCTAAATTTCAGTTGCGACAGTCAGCTGGAGGAGAAAATTTGTAGTTCCAAGCCCAATGGCAAATAATTTTGACCATTATAGTAAGATTGTATATTGAAAATTTATTACTCTTATCAAAAAGGTTAGAAACAAGTAGCATTTTCCAGTTAATATGTAACATGCAATATATTCTTTGGTTAAAAAAATAGAGCATGCTATAGAATTATGAGTTCAATTTTGGCAGTGTTATTTTGAAAGAACAAAACATGGAGCACCCACATTTGTGGCAAAACACTCTTTAAATGATTACATAATGTGAAATGAGAAACACTACTTACAATATGAGTTTTACAAGTTGAATAATTCTAGAAGCATGTATCTTTATATCCTGTTGGAACTTAGATCTTTCAACTCATGGGGAAGATCTGAAAAGAAGGATTTCAACTTGGAAAGGAGTGTGGTGGGAAAACAAGGACAATGTTTTGGTTATCTGCTGGTATGTTGGAAACTATCAAAGTTTAGAGGCTTAAAGTCACCATTTCTTCCTGGTTTCTTCTCAATAATGTCAGTCAGGATAATCCAGGGCTTCCCCACCTGTGGCATCCACTTTAAAGATGGCTTTTTTATCCACTAATTTGGTACCTCAGTGCTCCTTGGGCCTTTCTCTATATACATATGGTGTATTGTTGCTATGAACTGAATGTTTGTGGTCTCCCTTGAATTCGTATGTGAAAATCCTAACTCCAAATGTGGTGTTTTTCAGAGGTGGGGCCTTTGGAAAGTAATTATGTCAAGAGGGTGGCACTCTCATGAACAGGATTAGTGCCCTAGAAAAAGAGAAGGAGACAGGAACAGGATCTCTTTCTCTGCTCTCTATCAGGTGAATAATGGTACAGTCAGAAAGTACCATTTGTGAACAAGGAAGCAGGCCCTCACCAGACTCCGGCTCGCTGACATTGACATTGAATGTTTTAGGCTTCAGGATTACAAATAATAAATTTCTGTTCATCAAACTCCTTACTTTAGAGTATTTTGTAGCAGCCCCAGCCAGCCCAAACACACATCCTTCAGGGGCATCTGTAGATGTTATGTTTCTCACCACACAGTGGCTTAGGACTGTCAGAAAACAATGTTCAATTAGGCCCTGGCAGAAGCTGCAAGACATTTGTAATCTCAACTCAGAAGAACCAGTATGCCATTCATATTATTTTCTATAAGCCAAGCAAGTCATGATTCAATGGGAGTAGTAGCAAAGAATTTGTGGACAACTTTAAACTATTATAATCTGTCTTTTGGCTACCAATTATTTACATTCTCCCAAACACACAATACACTCACACATCCTAAAACCCTCCAGATCTCATCATTTTTCAAGATTGACGTGAAACATGGGATCTTGATCCACTAAATCAAGTCCAGATGTGAATAAGTTTTTTCAGTAAAGGTCCTTGAGTATGATTCTTCTCAAGCTGAAGACTTGTGAACCGAAGAGACATCCATCCCACCCAACATCTGACAGAAAATGGCAGAAATAGCATAGCACAGTCAAAAATAGACACTTGAGCTCATAAAGAGGGAAACAGAAGTCACCGGTAAATGCCAATCATGAAATCCAGCTGAGCACATGTGGCCAGTTCCTTGATGAGGGCCCAGTCCTGCTATCTGAGAATGGGTCTCTACGGCTATTTGCTTTGCCCTTTGGATTCTTGGTTCTGGCCATTAAGTTGTCCTTCGTATTCCATAAGAAATGGCCCATGGCAGATTTCTTAGCTTGCTTTCTCTATAAAGAAATGTAAAGTTTCAAAGGTTTCTTTTCATTTTTATAATGTTTTCCCCTCTCAGTTCAAACAAGTATAATTCTTTAATTTTGTTTCCAAATTATAATCCATCCCATTAGTTCAAAGGTTCACCATGTTTCTTTTTTTTCTTTGTTTTACTTAGGACCAAGAGTTGGGATACTTTGAGCCAAATGACAAATGCCCTTAAGGTTTTCAGGAATCTTATTGGTTTGGAGAGAGAAGCCTTAGAATATATACATTAAATCTTGGTGGTATCTCGGTATGTTATGGTCTTGCCCCTGGTGTCTTCCGCTTGAATCCTTCAGTACCTGAAGATGGTGTTTATCTTGAAGCCATTTCTTTTCTTTTCTTTTTTTTTTTTTTTATCATTTTGGAACTTTTGCATTAGCTAGTCACATTGTGACATTTTTCTTCTTCTTTTTTAAAAAATTTGTTCTAAAAAGAACTATAACTAAAACGTTGTACATGACAGTAGAATATATTTGAGCAAATTATACATACATAGAATATAATTTATTCTATTTAGGATCCCACTTTTGTGGTTTTACATGATGCAGATTTACTCTGGTGATGTATTCAAATATAAGGCTAGGAAAGTTATGTCTGATTAATTCTACTGTCTTTCCTATTCCCCTCCCCATGCCCATCTCTTTGTCTAATCCAGTGGATTTCTATTATTCCCCTTTCCCAGCCTTCCTTGTTTTGGGTTAGCATCCACAAATCAGAGAGAACATTCAATCTTTGGTTTGGGGGGATTATCATATTTTACTTAGCATTATATTCTCCAGTTCCATCCGTTTGCCAGCAAATGCCATTATTTCATTCTTTTTTATGGTTGAGTAATATTCAATTGTGTATATATATCACAGTTTCTTTATCCATCTATTAAAGGGCATTTAGCTTGGTTCCACAGTTTAGCTATTGTGAATCGTGCTGCTATATTGAAGTGGCTGTGTCACTGTAGTATGCTCTTTTTAAGTCCTCTGGGTATATACTGGGAAATGGATAGCTGGGTCAAATGGTGGCTCCATTCCAAATTTCCTAAGGAATCTCCATACTGCTTTCCACAATGGTTGCACCAGTTTGCAGTCCCACCAGCAGTGCATGAGAGTACATTTCTCCCCACATCCTCACCAAAATTTGTTGTTACTTGTGTTCTTTGTAATTGTCATTCTGGCTGGAGTGAGATAGACCTTCAGTATAGTTTTAATTTGCATTTCTCTAATTGCTAATGATATTGAACAGTTTTTCATCTATTTTTTGACCATTGGTATTTCTTCTTCTGTGAAGTATTTGTTCAGTTCCTTTGCCATTTGTTGATTGGGTTATTTGTTTTTTTTTTTTTTTGGTGTTAAGCTTTTAAGTTCTTTGTATATCCTAGAGATTAATGCCTTATCTGAGGTACTGGTGGTAAGGATTTTCTCCCATTCTGTAGGATCTCTGTACATTCTTGGCTGTTTCCTTTGTTATGAAGAAGCTTTTCAGTTTGATGCCATCCCATTTATTGATTCTTGATTTTACTTCTTGAACTTTAGGAGTCTTATGGAGGAAGTTGGTTCCTAAGCCGGCATGTTGGAGAGTTGGGCCTACTTTTTCATCTAGTAAGTGCAGGGTCTCTGGTCTACTCATTTCTTATTTTGAGAGTTTTTTTTCTGCCTGGAAAAACTGGGGTTAAAACCAGTTTTATTTTCAAATCCAGCAAATTCTGTTTCCTTCATACTTTCTCTCAATATTACTTGAGAGCTAAACAGTTTTTGTTTTTTATTTTTTGCAGTTCTCATCTCACTATTTTTTGAGAGAGAGAGAGAGAGAGAGAGAGAGAGAGAGAGAGAGAGAATTTTTTTAATATTTATTTTTTAGTTTTTCGGTGGACACAACATCTTTTATTTTATTTTTATGTGGTGCTGAGGATCGAATCCAGCGCCCCGCACATGCCAGGCGAGCGCGCTACCCCTTGAGCCACATCCCCAGCCCCAACTATTTTTATTTTATTATACATAGTTATAAGAAACTGCCTCATGAATATTTCTTTAGACAAATCTATCAGTTCACTAACTATATTTTATTTTCTTTCCTTTTATTTATCTCATGCAAATTACAGGGGGAAACAGTATTGTCAACATTTTTCCATACAAAATAGGGGCTCCCTTTTATTCTAGCCTCTAGAAATAATTTTCTCACTCTCCTTTAAGCTCATCAAAGAAACCCTTCAGCTTTCCTCGCTGCTTGGTCCAAAAGTCAATGTCACTTGTTTTAAGTCTTTGTTCTAATATCATCTCAAATCAAGTACTAAATTCTCTTCTGTTTTATCAGAAGAAGTTTTATCAATGGCTGCATAGCAAACCACACTGAAACATATGAAATTAAACCATTTCATTTTATTTAACGTTTTATGGTTTAGGAGTGTGGGCAAGACTCAGGTGGACAATTTGTCCATCATCCACTTGAAGCAACAGAGGCATTTGGAGGTGGAGAATTCACTTACGAGATGCTTCTTCACTCACCTATTTGATTGCTCTTTGGCTTCTCTCTTGCTTCTCATGGTGTATCATCCTCCAGAACCTTCCTGTGTGGACTGAGGTCCTCACTGAGTCATGGGCATCACCTTCTATATGGTGGTTTAGGGCTCCCTAAACAAATTGTTCCAAGAGACCTGGGAAGAAGCTGCAGGCTTCTTATGACTTAGGCTCAGACCTGCTGAAACAATCCACATGTTGGTCAGTCAATGTACCAAGCCCAATCCAGATTTGAAGAATGAGAAAGGAATTAGACTGCATCTCTCAATAGTAGAAATAACAAAGAATTTGTAGCCACCATTTAATATCTTCAGAATTTTGAACTTGAGAGGTCATAGATGCCAATTAGACTTTAGAATTTGAGTCATGCTAAAGGTATTTAGCATTATAGTTTTTGTTTCTCTACTCAAATGTATCATTATGATGTGTTGAAAAAAATTTTTAGTTTCAGGAATTTGTAGAGTGAATTAGAGAATAGAGACGGCTATGGAGTTTTTGAAGATATCAAAATTTACATCTGCACTCATTAGTTTTGCTCTCATACTAAAAAAAAGGGAAATCAGGTCACCAAAATATCCAAATCAATTATCACATTTGTTGCTGAAAATTCGTAGGCACTCTGACACTGCATAGTTACATAACTGATTAATAAATTTTATCGGGTAGTTTTGGCTTTTCTTGAATTTCAGAGAAATATAGCACATATTTTAAGTGACAGATGGTGTATATTTGGGAAAACATAACTAAAAGGAACAAAAATTTCCACAGGCTCATACGGCTCCGGCTTAATGGGGAAATATTCATGGAAAACTCACACTTTTATCTCTATTCCCACAGTCTGGTTAGTGTCATTTCTGAAGCTTTCTTCTGATATAGGAGAAAAGAGGATCTAGGATCCCTGATTATTAAGACCCTGTGGGAAAGAAAGAAAACTCCTATTCAAAATCCCTGCTCCTCATACTTCTGACATTGTTTTGATTTTAAAAAATCTTTCTCAAATGTAGAGGGAAGAAGATGAAGCTTCTTCCCAGAGACAAGAGGAACTTCAAGATGACACATTTCTAACCATAATCCATGATCACCATGAACTTTGTAAAAATAATTTTTCTATTAGGCTTGTACAGATATCATGCATTACTGAAAAACTGACATATTTATTTATGTGTGCACATTAAAACTTCTAACTGTATTAAAAGAGCATAAAATCAAACTTGCTCATTGGGCCAATGTTTTTTCCAACCTTTCTAAACTTAATTGCACAGAGGGTTGAGTCTTAATCTTACCACAGCCTAGCTTTTGCCATTTTCCCAGCAGCCTGATATCTATTGGCATTTAGGTTTCACTGTTCTCAGGCTAAGGGTAGACAGACATGTCCAGCGCACACATAGAACTGATGGCAGTAATGAGATAATGACTTGATAACATGCATATGTTCCTCACTCTTTTGAGTATGAGGTTGGGCAAGTATCAGTTATGACATTTGGATCCCTTATCCAAGTTGGGCTAAACCAAGCCAAATATCACTGGCAATTTTCTGCTCTGAATAAGATATTTCTTGTGAAGCAACTGACTTCTGATTTAGAAATAACTATTTCTAAAACCAATATTTCTGTTTACATATTCAGAGGTAACTATCAGTGAAATGGCAAAGGCTTCACAGAAGATCTTAACTAATTTGGAAGCTGGACAACCATCAGACAGACAAAATAAAAAAAGCATGTTCATGAAAATATAGGGTTTAGAGAAAGCAACCAAAAACTTTTTATTTTACTAGAAGGAGAAGATGGTAGCTGATAAGTTAGTCTAATCAATAAGATCTTTCTACTACTAATGGGTGAGAAAATAAACTGGCCACAGTTATACCACAGCAAACTCCAGTGAAATTCTGTGCAGAGCCTGGTATTGACCAGAAAAAATGTCACACGTGCCTCCTTCCATCCTCTTTTCATATGGGAAGAAAATGTCTAGTTGATATCTAGAATTTGGAGTTGGAAAAATACTTACAGTTGTTCTATTGAGTCCATGGTCTAGGGAATTTAAGTTGCTTTGCTTGTTGCTCTTGGAGTTACATTAACAGGTCTTTTGATCCAAATGGCATGTTTTGACCACTCTGCTACCAAGTCAAATTCTACTGTTTTTATTCTTCGTTGATATATTTTTTGTATCAGTGATTTTATGAGTTTAGTTTTGTTAAAAAAAAAATCTGTGTTATGATAGGAACCAGAGATGCAAAAAATGAAGACGATAAAGTTCTGTCTTAAAAGATCTTACTCTCTAGGAAGAGATAAACTTTAAACAAAAATGTTCAAATACAATGACATCAATGATAATAATGGAGTATTAAAAGGATGCTATGGGAGTATGGAAAAGAGATGATAGAACTCCACTTTAAGGATCAAGGAAAATTTTAAAGAGAATGACATTTTGAAGTAGGACTTAAAGATGAATAGGAATTCACAGGTAAAACAGAAGAAGTATATATTTCAAATAGAATAAGAGAGTGTGGACATTGAAGTGGAAGCTTGAAGAAGTATGTGTTCAGATTCTGTTCTCAACCCCAATAAAGAGGGGAACGCAGACAAGGTGTCTGATGTGAGACAGCTGGGAGGAATGCCAGAGATCTGATTGGCCTAGGAAAGACAGAGAGAGGAGACGTTAATATAGGACAAAGTGTTACCCAGAAAGACATAAGTACAGATTTCAAATTGAGGGATGGAGCCAAAAGGGGTCAGACAAGAGGAAGGAGAACTAGGATTTAATTTAATTTAATCTTTTAATATAATTGTGCAATTATGACATGAATGGAAAATGGATCCAAGATTCAGCAATGAATAAGGATAATGGAGAAAGAGTAAGGACACGAGAGGTGAGGACAATATAGCAGTGGATAAAGCATCAGTGTTCAGAGCAGTTTAGTGAGAGCAGTAATTCATTTTCTAATCATATCCAAACAAGCAACCAGGCTATCAGTGGTTATTTAAGGGGCCACATATTTGGAAAACCTAGAAGACATTTTTTTTAAATATTTTTTTTCAGTTTTCGGTGGACACAACATTTTTATTTTTTATTTTATGTGGGGCTGAGGATCGAACCCAGCTCCCTGCGCATGTCAGGCGAGCGAGTTACCGCTTGAGCCACATCCCCAGCCCTAGAAGACATTTGTATATGAAAGAAGTGCTAAAGAACATGTGATAGAACTGGGGAAAGTTAAGACTAAAGAGGAAGATTATGATAAAATTATGAAAGTCTTTATAATTTATGCTGAAGTGTTCAGAATTTTTCTGAAAATATTTTGAAGCTGTTCAAGGATTTTGAATGGGAAGACAGTTATTTAGAAAATTTTCGGGATGTAACATTCATGGTGAATTAGGGGTGTCATTAGTGAACTGGAACATAGGACAGTTACCTAAATGTTTTATCAATAATTTTATTTCAATTTTGATTTTTCTAAAAAGTTTTTAAGTTAATTAATTTATTTTTTAAATTTAAAAATTATTTTTTTTGTAGATGAACACAATACCTTTATTTTATTTTTATGTGGTGCTGAGGATCAAATCCAGTGCCTCACACGTGCTAGGCAAGCACTTTACCACTGAGCCACAACTCCAGCCCTGTAATTAATTTATTTTAAATTGACAATAGTAATTATATATAACTTATGAGGTACAATATGATGTTTTGATATTAGTATATATTGTGAAATAATTAAATTAAACTAATTAACATATTTATTACTTAATGCATTTGACTTTTTCTGTGGTAAGATCCAAAATTTTAGAATTTAAAAAAATTTCTATGACAAATGGCACTGTAATTTTGATAGAAATTGAACTGAATCTGTCGATCACTTTAGGTAGTATTAATTCTTCTGATCCATGAACATGGGACATATCCATTTAGGGAGGTCATCTTCAATTTCTTTCACCAATGTTTTCTAGTTTTCATTATACAGAAACTCCTTTGACTCCTTCGTTAAATTTGCTTCTAAGTATTTTATTTTTTGATGCTAAATTAGACTGTTTTAATTTATTTTTCAGGTAGTTTATTGGTAATTTATAGAAATGACTATTGGGTTTTGTACTAAAACTTTATATTCTGTAACTTTACTGAATTTATTGATCTATTCTAACAAGTTTTTTGGTGGAGTCTTTGATGTTTTCTAAATATAAGATCATGACATTACAAACAGAGATAATTTAACTTCTTGCTTTCCTTTTGAATGTTTTTAATTTCTTTCTCTTGATTAATTGCTCTAACTGGGACTTCTAGTTCTATGTTGAATAGAAGTGATAAAAGTGGGCATCTTTGTCTTGCGCTTATCTTAGATGAAAAGTTTTCAGCTTTTCACTATTGAGTATGATGTTATCTGTAGTCTTCTTAAATATAGTCTTTATTCCATTTAGTTACACTTTTTTCATAACTAAATTGCTGAGAGTTTATATTTTGAAAGGGTGTTGAATTTTGTCAAGTTGAATTTTTTCTGCATCCAAAGAGATGATCATTTGGCTTTTGTCCTTTATTTCGTTACTGTGGTGTATCGTATCTATTGATTTGCATCCCTGAGATGAATTCTACTGGATCATCCTATGATCCTTTTAATACTCTGTTGAATTTGGTTTGCTAGTATTTTGTTGAGGATTTTCACAACTAAGTTCATCAAAGTAATGCTAGCCTCCTAAAATGAGTTTGGAAATTTTCACTCCTCTACAGTTTTTGGGAAGATTTTAAGAAAGGATTGGTATTAGTTCATGAAATGTTTGGTATATTTCAGCAGGTGAAGTCATCATGTCCAGGGCTGTTTGTTTTATTTTTTTGATTTTATGGGAAAATTTTATTACCGAATCAACACCCTTGTTTATTGTTCTGTTCAGATTTCAATTTTTTCATGATTCTGTTTTGGTAAGTCATATGTTTCTGGACTTTTCTATTTCTTCCAGGTTATCTGATTTGTTGACATACAATTATTCATAGTAGTCTCTTGTGGTCCTTTGTGCTTCTGTAGTCATCTTTTCTTTCTGATTTTGTTTACTTGAGTCTTCTGTTGTTTTTTGCCTAGTGTTTAGCTATTGTTTATTTTTTTTAAAAAACCCAACTTTTAATTTTGTTGACCTTTTCTATTGTTTTCCCAGTGTCTAATTTATTTACTTCTGCTCTGAATTTTATTATTATCTTTCCTTCTGCTAGCTTTGAACTTGGCTTTTCTTTTTCTAGTGATTTGAGGTGTGACATCAGGTTGTTAATTTGAAATCTTTTTTCAATTTTGATTTAGGTATTTCTTGTTAAAAACCTTCTTCTTAGAGTGGTTTTGCTGTATCTCATTAGTTTTGGTGTGGTTTGTCTATGTTTGTAGAGTATGAATCAATAATCCTGATGTAAGATTATGAGGTACTGAATTAAGGTAATGGCAATAGACATAGTGAGTAAGAGAAGAATTTGAGAGATACTTTGAAACTAAAATAAGCATATTATAAAAATGATTATATGTAAGAAATGAGAGACAGTAGAAAATTGAGAATGATTTTCAGTGTCCAGATTGAGAGTTCTAATTAGTTAGGGTAGACTGACTGCTATAAAAGCAACTTTAAAATCTCTGTGGGATTAACTTAATAAATGTTTTTTTTTCTCATGAGATATTCTAAGGCATGCTGATAATGAGGAGTTGGATTTTCCATGCTCTATAGGGTCATTCAGGGAGCCAAACTCCTTCTATTTTTTTCATTTTTCAATCCCAAAGGGTTTCAGAGTCCCTTTCAAGAACAGAGACAGCCAGTTGACACAGAAGGAAATAAAGCCTGGAGGGCTGTGAGGTAATTGGGGGGGTCCAGGCATGCAAATTGTGTATCTCACTTCTACCACATTTCATTGGTCACTATGGATTCATATGAACACACTTAATTGCCAAAGAGCTTAGGAAAGATGACCTCTCTGGGTGTGTAAGTGGAGAAGAAAATGGAGATTTCCAAAGATACAAGTGCAGTCTGCCTTGGTGTATAAATATACACCAGGTATATTTATCACTATTCCTCTGTCACATTGAAGATATCCTTTTCCCAAGGGAGACAACTTAAAGCCCCATTCAATCCCTCATCCTGCTCAGATGCAGAGTCTTCAGGTGATTTATAGTGAGAGAGGCCTCCCTTCATAATTGACTTACGGTCTAAAATAACAAATTTTCTACCCCATGTCTGCCCATACACTGTGATGTAGTAGAGACTGAATAAGCACAAATAATCATTTTCATTCAGAAAGAAAGACAGTAGGGAAACTCAAAGTCACTGTCACACAGCATCCTTGAAAGCAAGTCACTGGACAGACATCAGGAAAGTCCCCCTGCCTGGGAGGAAGGAGGAATTCTTTAATCATTTCTCATTCTTCTCTCTAGGAGGAATTTTCTGATCCAAGAACCCCAATTCTTCTCTCTGGGTGGTTGTTGCCTAACCACTACTGATATAGGTGTTGAGGTGTTTGCCTTTCTTAAAGGAAGCATAGCTTTCATAGTCCATTCTTGCTTGAAGCCTCACTGAACACTCACATGTATTTTTAGACCAGCTTTATAATTGTCTATATAAATATTTTAAGAAACAATAGTAGGGAATTTGTGATTCTTGGTGGTATGGGCTATAGGACAAGATGGGAAATCTTTAAACCTTGAGCTGAATCACATAAAAATTATTTGGCTTTTGAATATTTTTTTCTGAATGAAAATGTTTATTTGTGCTTATTTTCTAAGAGGTAGCAGCAGCAACAGCAACATCCACCTTCTGGAAAGTGTCTTTCTTGGTCTGGGGAGCCTGGAGAACAACTTTGTCCACCTTGGAACAGAGAGGTTCTGGGGGCTCTGGTATGTGAAACAGATTGGAGAAATTTAATTTTGTATTTTATATATAAAGTTTAATTATGAGGCACCTAGAATTTTTCAATCATAAGAATAGATTGTCTGGATTCTGCTATAGCCAAGATAATGTTTTTTTTTTTCTATTATGGGTTTTGATCCCACCCTGAAATTGGTTTTATATAATGTACTCAAGTCTTAAGTTTCTTAATAATGAAAAAAAATCATAAAAAAATGTAGTAGGCTCTGGATCTTATTGTTTCCAGTCAGTTCCATGTGCCAATGAACACACTCAAGGTTCTTTCCTAGACTAGTTCTCAGATTTACATTTTTTATCCCTTTTAAAATGACCTCATTGCTACATTTCTCTCTCAAAATAATGGAGACCATCTAAGGCTATCTGTACAAGTTGCATGGTAGATTAGGACCCTTAATCAATCTTTGTCATAAAATATTTTGTTTAACTGAGAGTTTTACTTGACATTATTTGCTTGAAGTTTTTCTCAGTATTACCTCTTATTATTAGTGGTCTAATAGCAGTGGGTTTTTCTAAACTTATGTGCTACCTGAGCTTATGTTTCTACTTGTAAGCAGACCGATTCTTTTTTAAGTATACTGCTTTCTTGTAATACCTTGCCAAAAGAAGTAATAGCAGGCAGCACATAACATTTTGATTCTTTCTGGCTACTTCCACATCTTCAGATTTTGCTGGCATGTAATCTGTCTTCTAAATTGTCACAAGCAACAGTTTTATTAAACACTTTCCTGTTGCATAGCATGGTTTTCCATCTTTTCAGAACCTATGGTAGCAAAAAAATGTATGGAAGTGTTTCTTTACTGCTTGGTTTTCAACTGCAAAGCCAATGCCATGTATTTTGAATATTTATTATTATAGTTCTTTGCTTCAAGATATCAATTTAATTAGGGTAGGCAAAACATTCTAATTAGAATTTCCCAAATCTCAATGCCTCAATACTGGGGTAACAGGTTTATATGTACAGCCATTCTTCAATATGCCTGGGAGATTGTTTTCAGAGCTCCTTGAGATACCCAAATTCTCTTATGTAAAGTGCATAATATTTGTATATAACCTGTGCACATTTTTGTATACTTCAAATAATCTCTAGGTTACTTCCTAATACAAGGTTAATGGTATGCAAATGGTTGCTATACTGTACTATCTAGGAAATAATGACAAGAAAAAAATCTGTATGTTTAGTACAGACATAATCATCATAGGGCTAACTACATACTACATGAATGGAAGGTGAGATGAATAGGGCATGAACATGGAGTGCTGAAGAAACTAAGGATCTGTGAAAATGCAGAGGGCCACGTCAGAGTGTGTCTACACCTCACTTCATTCACATGGATTCGGAGTAGTGCTTGGTGTGCCGTAAATTCAAGTTTTTCCTTTTGGAACTTTCTGTAATCTTTTAAAATATTTTGACCCATGGATGGTTGAATCCACAGATATGGAGCCCAAAGGACATAGAGGGCCCACTGTTTATGTTTGGAGTAAAGGATGAGTTAGGGATAGCTGGCCTGACTTGAAACCCGTTGATTTTGAGATACTTCTGACTTGTGCAGTGGGAGGGTGCAGAAAGCCTGATCTGGTGATCAGGTGAAAGATACAGTTTTAGGAAATAGATTTGATAGTTATTTACACATAGGTTGCTAATTCATCCGACCAGTGTAATTTTACTGTATCTACTGCTTTTCAACTTCTCAACCTCCAACTTTCTCTTACTCTCAGACTACTTCTTTGCCCCCAACCTTTTTTCTACTTTACATTTTCTCTCTTGTTTTCATTTTTAGTTGTCTTCTTTTTCCTCACATTCTCCTTTTCCTTCACTTTCTTTACATGCTGCTAACATTGATCTTTGGTGAAAGTATCTAAGTTTATATTTTAACTATTAGAATATTGAACAATAGAATGCTTATTTTAAATTAAGAAGTATAGCATTAAAAATAAATGTCTTAATCTTAGAATGGTATTTAATTGTAATCTGGAAAAGCTATAACACTGATTTTTACCATATGCATTTATACTTGAATTGGCAAAATATTTTCTCAAAGAAGCTGGGTAGCAATTCTGGATTTCATTTTTCTAAATATATCATACTGATATTTTTCCAAGTTGATGTCCAATACAGTTAATGTCTGGAGACTTTTTTGGTTTTCTCTAACTGTAGCAGATGCTTATATATTCTCCTTTCTGTCTGTTGCAACAGACACACAAGAAAGAAATATTTTATATTTTGTTTTGTCTATTAAATAAGCAGTAACAGAAGTATCTTAGATTTACTATGTTCTTTAGAAGTGACTTAAAGAAATACCTTTTGGTCAGTTGTATGTAACTGAGCGAACTATTGGCTCTATAAAAGAGACAAAAAGAATAATTAAATTTTAAAATTTAATTTTAAAGGTCTTATGAGAGAATAAAATTTAATTTTAAGGGTCTTATGAGAGAATAAACATAAAGGGCCAATATGGAAATATGCAATGCAAAATTTAAACCACAATGAAGTAAGATTTCCCATCCACTGGATTGGCAAACATTTAAACACTGGACAATAGTAAATGCAACTGATAGAAGTGTAAGTTGGTGTTTTCAAAAGCAATAAACAATTTCATATTGCCTTATTGTCTGTGTATCAACCTGAGAATTGAGTTTCCATAAGAAATTTTCAAAAACCCTGTACTTTTCACTGTTTTTAGCAGCATTAACTGTAGAGGTGATAAACTAGAAACAACACAATAGCTACTTTGAGGAGAATGGATAAAGTGCAAGAGAATGGAATAATTTGCAGCAGTGAAGATTAGTGAACCATAGCTACCAATGTCAACATGAATCAATATCAAAAATACAATACTGAACAAAAAATTAAATTATAGAAGATGATACCAATTGTAGTAAGTGCAAAAATATGAGATTTGACAATATATTACTTAGGGATACAAGACTATGTTGCAAAACTTTTAGGCAAATCAAAGGAATTGTAAGTATAAAATTCAGAAGAGTGTTTGTCTTGGGATGATGAGGAGTATAAAATGGGGAGGGGCACCCAGGTCTTCATAACTATTATAGTGTTTGATTTCTTATGCTTAGTGATAGGCAGTTCATATTTATTTTACTGTGTATAGTATATTGATAGGTTATCCATATTGTATGTTTGTATTGTCATATATGCATTTTTTGTGAATATGTACATGAATAAAATAAGTAGTCAGTAGTTTTGGGTCCAGAATGTGTAGTTAGGTAAAAGCCTAGATAGAGTCACATGTCTCCATATCACTTCATCCTTAGTTTGCTTTACAACTTATTTATTATAACATACAATGAAGGAAACTCAATTGTGTGGTGATGTTCCCTTATGTTGGGCTAATGATATTTATGTTGTAAGAGCACATAAAGGCACCTTTGCAGTCATAGGCTGAGATTTGCCATTGACGAGGGTTGGCTGAAGATTGAGAATACGCTGTGGCCACCATTCATCATTCCTCTTCACTTGTTTGACAGTGATAATCAGAGGAGATAACTCCAAATCTTGGTGTCTCAGGCATCTATAACAAAATACCATTGACTGGGTGGGCAGTTCTGGAAACTAGGAAAGTCTGAGATCAAGTTGTCAGCAGATCTCGTTCTTGGTGAGGTCCTTCTTCAGGGCTTGCTGATGGCTTCCTTCTTGCTCTATCTTCACTTGGTTTGGAAAGAAGCTGTGACTCTTCCTCAGTATAAAGCACTAATTCCTTATAGAGGCTCTGCCCTCATGATGTGATCTAAATCTACATCCCCAAAGCGCCACTTCTAAACACCATCATATTGAAGACTGGGATTTCAACTTAAGAATATTGGAGTCACAAATATTCAGTCTATAATAGAAGGACTGGACACAGTCTCAAATTCTTTCTTCAAATGCTGCTCTAAGAAGCCACTGCCAACTAACCAAAAGGAACTCTCAAGTTGAAACCATTGACTTCACTGAATTAGACCATTAGACCATGTATTTAGACTAAGCACTGTACTGGATGTCCAAGTGAAGGAGGAACAGTTTTGTTTTAGTTATTCTAAGTTCAGAACCAACCAGAACAAATGGAGAAGTTATAAAACAGCAAAATTTGAAACAACAGCACCCCCCCCACAAAAGCCCCCAAAAAACAACCCAAAGAAACCCTTTCATCATTTATGTGTTTTGACATAAAATTTACATATGGTGAAACATGCAAACCTTAAGTATTAACTTTAATGTGTTTTGACACTTACATAAATGCATGTGTCACCCATAACTCTTCAAGTTAGATTTTTCCATTGCCCAGTGAGCTCCTTTGTGATGCCTCTCAGTTAATTTCTCCACTTGTCAGGTTTTTTTCAGTCATAGATGAGTTTTATCTTTAGAACTTTAGATTTGAAATCATATTGTATAAACTGCTTTGTGTCTGGCTTCTTTTACTCAGGACATTGGGTATTGAGATCCACCCATGTTATGGTGAATTAGAAGTTCACGCCCTCTTTTCATGCAGAGTCATATTTCTTTGTATGAATATGCTACTGATTATTATTTTGTTCTCCTGTTGGTAGATATTTGGGTTATTTCCAGCTTGGGGATTTTTTTTTAAGTAAAATTTTTATTGGACATTCTTGTACTAGTTTTCTGTGGTCCTAAGTTTTTATTCACATGGGTAAATATCTAGAAGTGAGATGGCTGGGTCATAGGTAGATGTGTGTTTAATCTTATGGGAAACTAACAAAGACTTTTTTTTCAAACTGGTTGTCCCCATTTCACACTCCTACCATCAAGTATGAGACTTCTTGTGCTGCACATTCTCGTTAACATTTGATATTGTCACTGTTTTTAACTTCAGGCAATTTAATTGGTGTTTAACAAACTATGCTTAGCACTTTTTCTTGTGCTTATTGGTATATCTTCTCCTTCTCCTTCTCGTTCTTCGCAGAGGCAGAAAAAGAAGTGGCTGCCCCTCCAAGCAGCCATGTTTATTTATGTCAAAAGTTACATTAGGTCATCAGTACCATGACTATATTATTATTTAGTGTTCCTTTTTTTAATTTAATTTTTTTTATTAGCTACACATGACATTACAATGATCTTGGCAATTCATACATTTAAATCATTGGGGTATAATTTCTCATTTTTCTAATTGTACAGATTGCAGAATCACACTGGTCATAGAGTCACCTATATACATACAGCAATCATAATGTCTTCTTTTGTGAAGAGTCTAGTCCTTTGTTAATTTTTATTGACAACTGTTTGTTCAGGTATATTTTCATGAGTATTTTCTCAGAATATGTTTGGCTATTCATTTTCTTAATGGTGACATTTGATAAGCAGATTTTAACTTTGATGAAGCTTAATGTACCAATACTTCCTTTTATGTTTATTGCTTCCTTTTTTTCTATCTTTAAAAAGTTAGCCTGTGCCAAGGTCATGAATACTCAAATGTATATTGAGAAACCTTATAGTTTTTGTGGTTTTCTTTGGTTTTATTATTCATCTAAATTAATTTTTGATGGTTTTGTGAGATGATCAAGGTCTGCTTCTTCCCATATGGATAGATGGTAGAAAAGATTATCATTTTTCAATTCAATTACCTTGACATTTTGTTGAAAATCAGTAGAACTTATAAGTGTGAGTCTATTTCTGAAATCTCTGTTCTGTTTCATATATATATAAAGCCAAAACCACCATGTCTTTATTATGGTATCTTTACATTCTGTATTGAAGTCAGGTAGTTTAAGCCCTCCAGCTTTCTCTTTAAAAAAAAAAAAAATTGGTTTCACTATTTTAGATCCTTTGCACTCCCATTTAAATTTTGAATTTTCTTTTCTACTTCTATTTTTTAATTTTTAATTTTATTGTTTTATAATTAGTTACACATGACAGTACAATGATCTTGACATTTCATACATTTGAATCAAATGGGGTATCGTTTCTCATTTTTCTGATTGTACAGTGTCTATTTTTAAAAATGTCCAGAATTTTTATATAAATGACTGTAAGTATACAGATAAATTTAGAGTTAATCATTGTCTAATATAGAATTTTCAAGTCTATGAACATGATTTATCTTTTCATTTATTTAGGTCTTATCTAATTCTCTTAGCAATGTTTTGTAGATTTTTTTTTTTTAGTGTAGAGATTTTGTAGTTTTTATTAAATTTATTCCCAGGTATTTTATGATATAAAGAATGCTCTGCAAACATAATAGTTTTAAAATTTATGTTTTCCAAATGTTTGCTAGCAGAGAAATAAATTAATTTTTTATTGTCCATGTACACTATGACCTTGCTAAATTTGGCTATGAGTTACAGTAGATGTTTTTTAGATTTTGTAGGATTTTCTGTTGAAAATGATTATCAAAATACAGAGAAATATTTTCTTTTTAGTTTCTCTTCTTTTTCCTTCTTTCCTTCCTCCCTCCCTCTCTGTCTCTTCCCTATCTTATTACATTAACTAAGACCTATATCATAATATGGAAAATAAGTAGTAAGAGTAGACATACTTCCTTTCTTTTACCTAATCTTATGCCTTAAGATTCACTAATAGTATGTTAACTGTAGGTTTTATATAAAGACTTTTTATCATATTAAGAGAGTTCATGTCTATTCTTAATTTACTGAGAGTTTTTAAAAGCAAAAATGGACTTTTAATTTTGTTAAATTCTTTCTCTATATTGTGGATCATATGGTTTTTCTTTCTGAATCTGTTGGTATAATAAAACAAAATGATTGTATAGTGAAAGTTGAACCAACCTTGCATTACTCTAATAAACCCCACTTGGTCATGATGATCACATCACGGTCTATTTTGGTCTATTTTATATATTTATGGATTCCATTTGCTAGTATTTTGTTAAGAATTGTAATGCAAAAAATTATAAATCAAAATATAAAAATAAATAAATAAGTATATTAAAAAAGAATATTTATATCTGTGTTCATGAAGGTTATTAGCTGTAGTTTTCTTGTAATATCTTTTTTTCGTGTTTTTATACCAGATTAAGGTTGGGAAATGTTTTCTTTTATATTGAGCTTCTTAAACTAAAGATTATGCCTTTCTATGTAAGTTCCAGCCTCTCCATGCCAAATGAACAGAGAAGACTTAAGTAAAAAGCCATAAAAATGTGAATTTTAACTTGTGCAGTTCCCTGCTTTGTTTCCAACTCCTTTCTATCGCTTTTGAACATTTGAAGAGTGTTTTTTTCATATTTATCTTTTTCTGAGCTTTATGATTGTTTTCTGGGGAAAGTTTAATTTAATATAAACCAGACTTCCATTCCTTGAAAGTCAAGTCAATATCAGAAAAACCATTACTTGTAAAGTTAACTTATCATAGAAGTTGCTTGCTTCCTGAGGTACTGTGCTAAGTAGACCTGGAATATTTAAGCAGGGTGTATACTAGATGTTAATTTATCAATAAAATAGTTCTCACATATAGTACATAGTACATTGTGCTATTAGAAATGAGTTTTAAGTTAGATAAAAATTGGATTAATGCTATTATATTTATCCCTTCAAATTATGTCTAAATATTCCACTCTTATAATCAGCAAAATATAATATCTAAGGTATTTGTCAGAGAATTAAACCTCAGTCACACTACAACTAAGTGTTAGTCAACGTTGTAGTGAAAGAAGCTATATTCATGTATTCTTTTTTAAAGAAATATATTGTTCCACAAACCTTCATGGGTTGACTTGAAAAGAATCCAGAGAATATAGTATGATGTTTATGAGTAGAGTAGTCCTCCTTTATTTGCAGTTTTATTTCTGTGGTATCATCTATCTATGGTCAACTATGGCCTGAAGAAATTAGATGGAAAATTCCAGAAATAAGCAGTTCCTATGTTTTAAAGGATTCTCCAGTGGGAGTAGCTAATGAAGTCATTCATCAGTAGAAGCGTCAGTTATCAGGTGTCAGTTATCAGATGAACTGTTCTGGTATCACAGTGCTTGTATTCAGGAGACCCTTATTTTGCTTAATAATGACCCCCAAATGCAAGAACAGTGGTGCTAGAAATTTTATTACAGTGTATGTTATATTTCATTGTTATTTATTGTTGTTAATCTCTATTGTGCCCAATTCATAAATTAAGCTTCATCATGGGTATGTATGTATAGGAAAAAATGGTATGGACAGAATTGGTACTATAGCTAGAGGCACCCACTAGCGATCTTAGAATGTGTTCCTCAGAAATAAGGAGACTTGTATGTGCACTGGGTTCACACTTCTGGAGTTTGACTATGAACTCTGCTGCTTTGTACCTATGTAATTTTGGACAAAATGAGCAAATTTTATTTTCCTCAGTTCCCTAATCTGTAAAATGAGAGTGAGAATAATAATCTTCATAGGATTTTCATATTTACTATGTAATGCAGAACTGCTGAGAAAGTTTCTGACAGAAAGAAAGTATTAAAAATGCTTTATTATCACCAGAGACCTCAATTCCTGAAGCCAATTATTTTCTTATTTCATAGACCTGTTTTCTATTATGCCATCACTTTACAGTCAGGGTCACTGAAGAAAATCTTATAAACTTGTTATTATGAGCAGGTAATGACATTATCTCCATTTTATAGTTAGGAAACAGATGCTTAGAGAGTTTTGTAATTGGTCTAAGGCCCTTTCATAATAAGCACATATACCCAGACCTGCATGATCTGAGCCCTGCTATTAACCACTAGGTCATGTTTTACTTGGTCTGACCAACCTCAAACATGACAGAGCATAGACTGACTTGCTATGCATCTACAAGTAATTGTTATATCTACTTTTATGGTTCACACTTATTTCCTTATGACTTTAGGTGATATTCCTTAGCTTCTCTGTTCAGGGTTAACACACACATTTAATGGTGCTTTGCTGAGCTAACATCAGTACAAACTTGCTTTGACAGAAAATAAAATCATGACTGTTTTTTATCATTGTTGTCATTGTCCTTGATAATTAATAACTGTGGTAGTATTGATCCTCATAGATTTTATGGTTGGAGAGTCCATGAAGGGGCTCATCCCTATTTTGGATGTGTTCAGATAGGATTCAACTAACTTGCCCTAGCCAGATAAGACCTGTTTTCAATATCTGCAATATTGGATGATCCACTTCCTGGTTGGTCCAGTTTGTTTCTCAGGATGGGACTCTAATTGCCCCAACTACGAAAGTCCTAGACAAACTGGAACAAGTTGGTCACACTGTAAATGAACCCTAACTTTTCTTGCTTGGCTTTTGCATTCCATCTTTGTTCTAAACTGGGTGAAGACAGACAGCTGGTTACCATTTTTTAAAAAAGAAAAACAGCCTTCGTGTATCTGAAGACTGTTGTCCTGTGATTCTTTTCACTTTTTCCTCCTGGGCCAACCAACAGGCTTTTGCCGTGGATTCACATCGTGTATTCCCTACTCCCAGAGGATGCAAAGTAGCCGAGGTTCAAAAGCCTTGCCCTGAAGGAATTAAAGAAGGTGGCTCCAGTTCCTTTCACCTCTGCCCATAGGCCTTGTTTTCCAACCCTTTAATTATCTGTATTGACTTACTTTGAACACTGGGCAAATTCACCTTGTCCCTTGTAATTTGTGGAGACCAGAAATGTGCACACTATTTAACCGTTAAGTGACTACACCATGCTACATAAAGTAAGTTCCCACAGGGTGTGTGAGGACCCTACTTCTACTTTTATATTCATTTGTTATGTTTGATTGTAATCATTTTAAGCCATTCCTTTACCATAGCAGATTCCAACTTGCCTTGAAAGCCTGAATGACATTGGCAGTGGGGCTAAATCTAAGATGGAATTTTTTCATCACAAGGAGTTGGACTGTCCAGGAACAACTCTGTTTTGTATTAATCTCTATGGTTTAAAATTTTTAAATTATACTTGATCTGGTGTTTACAAATAGTTTGCACAACAACAAACAAACTGCATATATTCCATAATCCTAATCATCCCTCCTTTAATTTGCCATCTGCCTTTTATTAAATTGCATTTGAACTACTTTCTCTAGAAAAAAAAATTCTGCCTTTGCCAATTGCTCTCTTAAACACATTCGTTTAGGAATTCAAGCCCATATAGTGAACTTGTTCCTTGATTTCAATCTTTTTGCCATTTATACATAGAAAATATTTTCTTGGAACAGGTGTTTAGAAATATTCATGGTACTCCAACAGCTTACAAATAAATGAGTTGACTTCATGCTTCTAGCTTAGGCCCTGGAAATACTTAAATATTTAGCATTTTGTTTTTGAAATACAGTATCGTTTATGGTCTAGACACCACAGACAGCTGTTCAAATTCAATTCAAATGGGCCCTGTTTCTGCCATATTTATTTAGCATGTCTAGCTAAATCTTTGAGTAATCTTGGCTTGAGTCCTTAAACAGGGATTAGAAAGTACCAATTGTTGAACTTTTCTTTTAAGGTACCTAATAATGAGAAATATTCTACAAAGTTTGATTATTAGTTTTATGCAAATGATTTTCAGGTTTTCTATATTATTATCATTATTATTATTATTTGCTCTTCTTTATATGTCAAAAATTTAGGGGGACTAATTTAAGAATGAATGTAAATGGAAGTTGACCTTCAAATATAACCTCTTTTAAAGACAAAGACTTAGATTTCCCTCCTCCCTGTTGACCACATTGTATGTTCTCACACTGCAAACTATAACTGCTTTAATTTCTGAGGAAACTGCTATTTGAACTCTAAACATAAATAAAAAAAATATGTTTTTCTGTTCAATTTATCAATGCATATTTTTGTAATTGCATTAGAACTGGCAATAGCATTAGAGTCTAGGTATTTTCTTCTAACTGTAGGCTGCTAGTTAATTTGTCAAAAGAATAGTAAAATTTGAATATGTTACTTCACATATGATCATGGAAATTCTGAGTTTTTCTGAGTGGTTTTATGTTTTAGAATATTTTTGTACATTTGCTTTGAATAATTGATTTATAATTGCTTCTACGGCATTAGGAATTATTAAAAGGTGCATTGTTATAACAAGGTTATTTCATATGTTTAGATAAAGGCTTGTAATTGCCCTTTTTCACCTATCATAAGAGAGAGAGAGAAGAGAATCAACCCATGGCTCTGTAATGCCAGCATATATTAATTTTTTTTTTAATAATTGTTTTTACCTGGAATGGGGCAAGCATACCCATTTTATGTCTCCTAGGTGTTGAATGGAGAAATTCCCTATTTTGGATGTCATTATATTTTCCCTTGTGTTTTTGCTACCCACTTCATGGAAAGCAAGGAATTAATTCTGGTCCCTATATTTAGTCCCACACATGTATAATAGTGCTCCCTTTACTATTTTGAAATAAGTCATAACTTACAGATGTAATGTATATCCTTTTTCTTGTATACATCTGTGAACTTTGACAAAAGCTTACAATAATGTAACAATCACCACAATCAGGATATAGAATAGTTCCAGTAGCCACCTATTTATTTTTAAAGTGTAAATTAAAAGAAATATAGTGCTTTAACAGACACATTTGGGCTGGCTGGTTCAGGTACATAAACAAGGAAAAGGAAGCCTATAGGTTTAATTTATCCATTTTCTTTCTTTCTTTTGTGGTGCTGGGGATTGAACCTATGGCCTTGTACATGTGAGGCAAGCACTCTATCAACTGAGTTATATCTCCAGCCTCCATTTTCTCATTAAACTGCCTTGTGATTATGATAATGTGATGTTTACAAATAACTGACTAATTATATACCATGGACTATGCCAAGCACTTTATACGCATATTGTATTCAAATGTTTCAAAAATTGAAGAACTGTTGCACATATTTTTATAGGTGGAAAAATCTCAATACAGGGAGAGTAAATAACCTTCCACTCATCACATGTCCAGAAAGTGGCAGGGATGGGATTTATATCCAAACCTGAATGCTAAGTGCATATTTTTAAATGAAGATGCTCTATCTTACCTTCAGTTTTCCTAGTGATATTCAAAGGACCTGATCTTACCTTACTCTTTTTTACCTAACCCTTATAAACAATTGATAAAAGCACTGAATTCCTTTGAAATTAATATTCTCACTAGGTTCATTAATTAATTGATTCAACATAAATTTATTGGATGTTTATAATATTCTAGGCATAGAATATATTATATGTTATATATTCTATGCAACAGTGAGTAGAAGACACAAAAATCCCAGCCCACTTGGATATTTTTTGTAAGTAATGAATAAAATTTACAATACAATATATGATACCTACATAGAATACATAGTACTATGGAGAAAGAAAAGCAGAAAAGGAGGGTAAAGAATCTTGAGGAATGTTTCCACCTTTATAGATAGAATTTAAAGCTCTAATTTGGATGGATTACCAAAGAAGTACATACATAGAAAATAAAAGTCTAGAGGTGAATTCTGGATGTGTCAAAATGAAGACGATGGAGAGATAATAGAAGTAGAGATCACTAGTTTGGAGGGAACCATGAAAGTATAGTTTCCTGGAATCAAGAGAAAATTCAATAGATCGAACTGGCTTTGAAAATTAGGAAAAATATACAGTTTTATGCTGCAGATACAGCTATGTGGAATGAAAATTTTGACCTTATTTTGATTGTCAAGTTTAAAAATTATTTAAAAATTTAAATAATCCTTATAATTGAAATTTATGTGATTGGTAGAATATTAATTTGCAATAAATAAGACAGTCATTTGACATCACTTTTCTGGATGTTAATTTAAAAAACAACACAAATGAAACAAATTTTTTCCTTTTCATTCAACTAATTTAGATTGCAAGCTGCACAAACACATGCATAAACAAAAAAGCTTTTGGTACTTGACAAATACTCTCTTACATAAGATTCTCTGATATACAGTACATTTTTTTTCCCCTTGGCCCATCCTGACTACTTATTCAATGATTTAAATTCTCAAATATGTGGATTTTTTCATGTTTCAGATTCAAAAAAGTCTATTTTTTTCCATAGACAAAGCAACTGGCAAATGAATGAGAATAAATGTTATCATATTAAGATAAAATCTGGCTCTAATTCCAATGCATTGTAATATGAGGAATGGACTTAAATTTAAGAATTACTTAATATAAATTTTTAGGTTAGAAGTAGGAATGTTGGATAAAAAATGTTTTCTGCATGATAGAATTGAGAGAATAATCACAGAATGAGGGATACATAAACTAGTCAGGATACTGAAAATAAGTTTAACTGGTCAATAAAAACATTTTTATTGAAAAAATAGTTCCTGATTAATAAATATACTAGAGATACATTCCTTTTAATCACAGTGTGAATTTATGTAACCAGGATAAACTATTTTCCCCATATCTTCATGTTGGATTAGAAATGAACAATCTCTAAGGTTCCTTCAGCTATCATACTCTTCCCCTGTGGGAAAAAATGATATTTAGTTTCATCCAAATATCTAGTTCTTGAAGAGATCTTCACTATCCTAAGAGATCAGAACATGTTCTATTCTAGTTATCAGCATGTGGAACTGATAATACATATTACCTTGATGCTCTGGTTTTAAAGTGAATTAAATTAATTAAAATCACAGAAATTTAGTTATAACTCATTGACAATTTGAAGTAAAATATGAAATATTCATAAGATCCAAAGAGGAAAATATTATTGCATAATGCTAAAAACTTATACAGAGCAAAGGAAACAACACTGTGTGAAGAGACAACCCACAGAAAGCGAGAAGATATTTGCAAATAATATATCTAATGAGGGTTAATGTTTCAAGGAACTCAAACTACTTGATATCAAGGAAACAGATAACCTACAAAATGGGCAAAGAGCTTGAATTTACATTTCTCAAAAGAAAACATATAAGGCCAACAGGTACTTAAAAAATTCCTCAATACCATTAATTGTAAGGGAAATGCAAATTAAACCATAATAAGTTACCACTTCACATCTGCTAGCATGGCTATCATGAAAATGATGAGAGATAGGAAGTACTTACAATGGAGGTGAAGAGAAGGGAACACTTACAAACAGTTGTTGGATTAGGATAGTCATTAAAGAAAATAGTATGGAGGTTCCTCAAAAAACTAAAACTAGAATTATCATATGATTCAGCAATCCTACTTTCTGGGTATGTGTTATTTTTCTGTTGCCATGGAAAATATTTGAGATAATCACTTTATAAGGAGGAAAGTTTTAGTATGGCTCACAGTTTTAGGTTTTAGTCCATGGTCTGTTGGTACCATAGTCAGTTGCTACCTGTTGCTTTGAGCCTGTGGCAAGATAGCTCATTGTGGTGGGAAATGGTTGGTGGGGCACTTCCTGGCAGCCAGGAAGTAAAGGAGACAGACAGAAAGGGGTTGGGGTCCCAATATCTCCATGCCCACAGTGACCTAGTTTTCTTCAGTTAGGCCCCACATTCTAAAAATTCCACCATTTTCTAATAGTGGCACAAGCTGGGGTTCAATCCATCAAACACATGGGTCTTTGAAAGACATTAAATATTCAAATTCTAGCAGGAATCCAAAGGAATTGAAATTAGGTTGTCAAAGAGACATCTAATACTTCCATATTCATTGCAGCATCATTCATAATAGCAAGATATGGAATCAAATTAAGTGTCCACCAATGGATAAATGAATAAAGAAAATGTGGCATATATACAATGGAATAGTATTCAACCTTTAAAAAGAAGGAAATTACATCAGTTTAGACACCCTGGATGAATCTAGAGGCCATTATGTTTAGTGAAATAAGTCAGTCAGAAAGACAAATACTGCATGATCTCACTTAAAAGTGGAACTAAGAAAAGTTAAACTTAGAGAGTGGAGAGTAAAAAAGTGATTACCAGAGGCTGGGAGTTGGGATATGGAAAAGAAAGTTGTTAATTGAAGGGTACAAAATTTCAGTTAGATAGGAGGAACAAATTTTAGAGAGCTATTGGGTAACATAGAGTCCATATGTATTGTATATTGTATATTTTGAAATTTCTAAAAACAGATTTTTAAAGTTCTCACCATGGTAAGTATGGGATGTGATTCATTTAATGATTCTCATATATACATAACATCACATAGTACCCTGTATATAGATGCAACTATTATTTGTATATTAAAAATAAAATAAATTTTAAAAAGTTTAAATAATAAGGACTTTTATATCTGTGTCCTTATGACCCTACAGAATTATGTCATTGTCATGACATGCTTGTAACCTTTCTTCTTATTAATTCTAATGACTCCTTTACTAAGTTGTCATAGAATCTTCCTAAAATACTACTCTCATTCTGACATCCTCTGCCTTTAAGAACCAAAATTTATGATAAATGGGATGGATTCAAACTGAAAAGCTTCTTCTCAGTAAAAGAAACAATCATTGAGGTGAATAGAGAGCCTACATCCTGGGAGCAAATCTTTACCACACGCACATCAGATAGAACACTAATCTCTAGGGTATATAAAGAACTCAAAAACCTTAACACCAAAAAAACCCCACAAATAACCTAATCAGTAAATGGGCTAAGGAATTAAACAGACACTTCTCAGAAGATGATATACAATCAATCAACAAATATATGAAAAAATGTTCATCATTTCTAGCAATTAGAGAAATGAAGATAAAAACTACTCTAAGATTTCATCTCACTCCAGTCAGAATGGCAGCTATTAAGAAGACAAACAGCAATAAGTGTTGGTGAGGATGTGGGGGAAAATGTACACTCATACACTGCTTGTGGGACTGCAAATTGGTGCAGCAAATATGGAAAGCAGTATGGAGATTTTTTTGAAAATTGAAAATGGAACCACCATTTGACCCAGCTATCCCTCTCCCGGGTCTATACCCAAAGGACTTAAAAACAGCATACTACAGGGGCACAGCCACATCAATGTTTATAGCAGCACAATTCACAATAGCTAGACTGTGGAGCCAACCCAGATGCCCTTCAGTAGATGAATGGATAAAAAAATGTGGCATATATACACAATGGAATATTACTCAGCAATAAAAGAGAATAAAATCATGGCATTTGCAGGTAAATAGATGGAGTTAGAGAAGATAATGCTAAGTGAAGTTAGCCAATCCCTAAAAACCAAATGCCAAATGTTTTCTCTGATATGAGGATGCTGATCCATAATGGGGACAGGGTTAGGGGGAGCATGGGATGAAACTTTAGGTAGGGCAAAAAAGAGGGAAGGGAAGGGAGGGGCAGGGGAGTAGGAAAGGCGTTGGAATGAGATAGACATCATTACCCTAAGTACATGTATGAAGACATGAATGTGTACTCTACTTTGTGTACAATCAAACATGAGAAATTGTGCTCTATATGTGTACTATGAATTGAAATGCATTCTGCTCTACTATATAACAAATTAGAATAAATATATTAAAAACAAATTATCACAATAAATAGAACCCAAATTCACTGCTACTGTGGTATTCATGAATACCTATTAGTTGGATTCATCTTCTTTCTCTATTTAATTTTTTTATTTTTTTATTATTTCTTACATACATCACAATAGAGGAGTGCATTACATTCATATTTCTAATACTTGCCATTCATTCAAGTTAGGATACAGTCTAACTAGAGTCTGCCTCATTGACATACACACTATGACTCTTTCCTTTGTCAGTGTCGGACAAACATGTATTCATTCATCTAGTCAATAGATTTCATTTTTTATTTTTATTTTTTGTGGTACTGAGGATAGAACCCAGGTTTTAGGCAAGTGCTCTACCCCTGAACTACATCCCCAGCCCTCAACAGAGGTGCAGGGAGGTCCAGGAACCTGTATTATTTGTGTTTCTCATTGCAGGTTTTGTGGCTGGAATATCTCTCACTGTCTCCTCTGTCCCATAGTGATTCCCTCAGTAATATGGCTTCCCCTTGGGCTGAATTATGCTGTGGTTAGAGAACTGTACCTGTTGTAGCTACTACATGTATTATGATCTTTTGCAGAAATCTACACTGATGAACACAAGGCCAAGTCTTTGTTAGTTTTAAGAACAAAAACAACCACCCCAAAGTAGCTAACATTTATTGAACACAAGTGGTCAACCCTTGTTCTTAGCATTTTACCTGTATCAACTCATTGAATGCCCATGACATGGTAAATATATTGGCCCACATATAGCAAAGAGGCATTTAAAAGACTGGAAAATTATAGGCTTGGAACTCTATTAATGTATCCAGTTGGGACAAGCAACTTGCTTAACCCAATCTATAACTGGATGTCATGGGGACTAAATGGTTTATAAGCAATACTGCTATAGTGTCTTCGGTCCCTGTTGTATATCATCCAGAAGTTTTAACAGAAAGCCTTTAAATCAGTTGGGCATGGTGGCACATACCTGTCATCCTAGATACTTGGAAGACTGAGGCAGGAGGATCATAAGTTCAAGGCCCTGGCAATTTAACAAGACCTGTCTCAAAATAAAATTTAAAGATAGGTAGGATGTAGCTCAGAGGTACAAAGCTCTTGCATTTGATACCTAGTATGGAAAAAAGAAAAGAAAAGTAGGAGACCTTCCATGCCTTTTACTTACATCAGATGAAACTCTTTCAGAGCAAGCAATGGAATAAAGCTTAATGGTAAATCTCCAGAGTCTTCTGTAGTTGCTATGAGTCCCTCACTTAATCCTTTGTGGAATATCTTTCAATTGATCGAACATTTTCTAAGTGTGCCATTATTTTAGTCATATTTCTTTATCTTATTCATAGACGTAAAAAGATCCTTGTACAATGTCTTGCTGAAATCCATTACAATATATCCATTGTATTTCCATAATATATCAACTTAATTTGCTCAGACAAACATTTAAAAAAATACAAAGAAATTAAAGTCAAATTGCCGTGGCTTATTGGTGAATTCATGTTTTTTTTTTTCCTCAAAGCTCATAAAGTAAGGACTATATTATATAGCAGATACCATGTTAAATTCTCAATAATCATATCAGTATTCCTTTCTTAAACTTTGGCAGAGTCCAGTTTTTCTGCAATTTCTGAAACTTTTATTTTATTTTGCATCATTTGTCCAAGTTTGGTCTTTTGATATCTCTCCTATTTGGCATTATTCATATTGTACTAATCACAAATCTGGGATCACAACAGCGGATTTTTATCATATAGAATTATATTGCTTTAAACAACCTTATCTTATTTCTTCTAGACATCTTTGGTTTTTGTTGGGATGGATTTTGTGTTATGCAGGATCTAGGATGGGTAGAAGAAATACCCACAATATTAGAAAATGACCACACAGTGTATTGGGCAGCTCCTTTGTTGCAAACAAAAGGTTTTTATAAGAATATTAGGGGTTGAGGCTACAGCTCCATGGCAGAGCACTTGCCTAGCATGTGTGAGGCATTGAGTTCGATCCCTAACATCACATAAAATAAAGGCATGCTGTCCATCTACAACTACCAAAAAAAAAATATTTTAAAAGAAGAATATTGAGTAGCTTAAAAGGGCATGGAAGGGTTGGAGAAAAACTAAATTTCCAGGTATATGATTCAAAACCAAGCTGCAAAACCATTCGTGTGTAAAGTGCTACTCTTCTTTCCTCTGAGTACCAGAAGTAACTGCACTATGTGTACCTCTGAATCAGGAAATTGAAGTTGAAATCTTTGCTACTGTGAGCACTGCCAGGGAGAGACAATGTGAAATCCCTAGACCTTTGCTCCATGCCCTGAATCAAAGTCTGGTGCTCAGATTGGCAGAGTCTAAGTTACATGACTGAATGTAGGTACCTGGAAACTGGTAAAATAAGTATTCACTGTATTGAGTTCCTATAGAGAAAGATGTTCTTGTATCTCAGCCAAGACCCATGAAGTTTAGATCCATCTATCATACATGATAGATGTCCATCACAAACAGTAAGTGTAGAACTGAAAAAGAAATTCTACCTATAATATTTCATCTGTCAGGGATCATCTCATGTGAGTGAAGGTCGCCAGCTGATGTGCCTTAATTTCCTTTGACAATATCATTAACGTAGATTACCACCTCCAATGTAGAATTTGAGGTTCAGAAGTCTGAAGTTACCTATCCTGTCACAAACTCACAAGATTTCAGAGCAAGAATGTGAACTGAAGCTTCCCTTATTAAAAAAAAAAAATCTGTGATCTCCCCATCAGACCATTCTGAGAGGATTTTTTATAGACAGGAAATTATTAAGTAGATGTTGACCTCAATAATGTAGCAATTTTGAATGTCTAACATGAGCTAGCAATTTCATTGAAATAATCTCATTAAATCTTGCCAAGAAAATTTTCAGATGTCATTCAAATTTCATAGAATTTTGAGAAAATTGAGATTCAGAGATAAATAACTCACTTATGGGCATGCTCCAAGTGAAAGACACAAAATATGATTTGATGCTTATAATGTGATTTACAAGGTTAAAATGATGTTTAGTTTTTTTCATCTCATTAATTACACTTATATCTTTAAGTATTGTTTCATCTTAAAAATAATCTGTGCTATTATGGCATTCCAATGGATGGAATTAGAGATTATCATATTAAGCAAAATAAGTCAGATTCAGAAGGTTAAGTAAGGTTCATATGATTTCTCTCATATGAGGAAGCTAGAGAGGAAAAAGGAAAAGAAAGGATGGGGGTGGATCTCCTAAAATTCAAAAGGTAATCAGTAGAGAAAAGAGGTCTAGAGATGGGAGGTGTGGAGAGAGGAGGAAAGTGCTGGGAAGTGATACAGACTATATTGTTGGGCTTGGGGATGTGGCTCAAGTGGTAGCACACTCACCTGGCATGCGCGGGGCGCTGGGTTCGATCCTCAGCACCACATAAAAATAAAAAAAATAAAAAAGATGTTGTGTCCACCGAAAACTAAAAAATAAATATTAAAAAATTCTCTCTCTCTTAAAAAAACTATATTGTTATAGTCTGTGTATGTATGAATGTATAAAAACAAATCCCATCAATATGTGCAACGATAATGCACCAATAAAACATGTGGAAATAATCTGTGCCATACACTTTCTCAAATTTTTTTCTCATATATATTTGAGAAATACATACATGAGATAAATACATAAGTATATATATATATATATATATATATGCACAATATATATAATTATATTCTATTATATATGTATACATATGATACATATATACATATAATACATATATATACTTATATATGTATTATATACTTACATAATACATATACATATGATACATATATACAAATAGTACATATATATGTATTAAATTTATGTATATTACATACATATAAGTATATATATACTTATATATAAATATATACATATATATTTATACTTAAACATGTCCTCATTTGGTCGTATATAAAATTCAAAAAATATTTTACAATAAAATTAATTGCTAATATAGAAACTGTCAATATTGCCACACAATGTGCTACTAGAAAGATTGTTATGATGATTGTATAAATAAACATAATTTGCTTTCAAGGGTATAAAAGTCTAGCACATACTAATAGCACATACTAGTAGAGTACGTGATACTTGATAATGAAAACAAAGGACCATGTTTCTGTCCTATGTATTTGCTATATTATGTTTTTATTATTATTTTAGATTATTACACTTTACTCTAAAACAGTATGTCACAGTGGCAGAAGCTTCATCATGTATTTATCATGTCTCTTGATTTCACCATGTGGCCATGTCAAATGATTGACTTATGCCGTTATAGGTCTATATAAGCATATGATGTTAGTACAACATTGAAATCATCTAATGAGCCATCTCTTAGAATGTGTTCCCATCATTAATCCACAAGTGACTGTATTTAAATGATTTGACTTTCCTTTTAAAGACTGATGCTGAGGGCCATTGCTAAGTAAGAATGACGCATGGCATGACCCAGGTCATTTGCAGTGTCATTGCATGTAAGGTGACCTTGCTCAAGGACCAGGGCGGATCTGGGTTTAGGGCGTTCCCGGTTTAGGACAATCTGGGTTTAGGGTGTTCCCGGTTTAGGACAATCCGGGTTTAGGGCGGTTCCAGGTTTAAGGTGTACCCTGCTGGGAATAGGGCGTATCCTGCTGCCTCAGGCGGCCTGCTCATTGAGTTCCCGTTGAGTTCTCGTGGGATTCAGAGAGTATTTGGGATTTTGTGATTGGGGCCCGGAATGTGAATTCCCCCAGAACGTGTTTGTAGAGTGCCGGTGTGAGTTCGGGAATAAAGAATTGCTGTTTGAATCTACAAGGCTGTGAGTGGCTCGTGATTTTGTGCCCAGCCAGACTGCGGCAGACCTCCTTCTTGATTTTAATTGACTTGCCTCTAGGGAAAAGGCAATATAGAGCTGCCCCAACCCAAAGATTAAAATTAGGAAAGCTGTCCTCCTGAGGGATGACCTCCACCAACACTCCCCAGTACAGTGATAAAATTCCTTAAGTAAACTCATCTCTGGTTTTGTGCCAGTGCAAACGTTCCTGCTACCATGTTTTTAAGTGCAGAGAGGAGAGATGGGCAAGTGTCCTGGCCCAGCTGTTTATTCACAACCCATTATCAATATTCTGGTTATATATTGCTGCTCATTCCTGCTTCTAAACCTGTCACCCTTGCACTTACAGTCAGGAAGAAAGCGCTCCACATTTGCTTGGTCTTTTTATGGACTGAGGACTCCTTCACTGTAGCAGTGGAAATAAGCTTCTTATGTTTTGTCTCTTCTGGTAATTTGTCATATCTCTAGTATGCTAATTGGATCCCCTCTATCTCTTAGCATTGTTTTACATTTATTCCCTTTTATACATCTTTACTGAAATTTTACTGAGACTTTGAGAAAGTAGTTAGTTCACGTTTTCAGTTTATTATCTTGAAACAAAACCTCTCTCACATGTTTTCAAAATTGTGATTATGGCACGCTACTTGAGAGCATTTGAGGAAAAGTTATCATTTATTTACTGTACTTTGAATATTGACCCAGAAATAGGCGTAACATATTTTATGAAGGATTATATTTGTAATTTAGCCAAAATATAAACCAATGTAGTATTTAAAAGAATGTTTTTCAGTAATCAGGAAGAAATGTTTACTCAACTACAGTATCTCATTTTTCAAAGATTATAGTTATGTGCAACATCACTGTATTTTATTATGATTTACTATATTTTGGGTTAGCATTTGGAGGGTGTAGATTCTTATTGCCATATCTCTGTAATTGTCTTAGTCTCTGGTCTTGAGCAATTTTACTCCAGTCTGTAGATGGTGAATTTATATACATTTATCCTGCTTGAGATTAAATATTATTTTATTTTAAATATGATTAAATGATTGGAATTAATTTGGAATCTATGATTCATATGCTTCTTAGATTCTGGAAAATTCTATTTCTATGTCTTTAGATATTGCCTCTCTGACAATATCTCTATTTTTTGTTTTGAAAATACCATTAAATATATAATAGACTTTTTAATTCTACCTCTTATATTTTCCATCTACTTTCTTCTCTGTGCTGAATAAGAATAATTTATTTGTATTTTTCATCCTAATAATTTTCTTTTCAGCTCTATCACATCTACTTATACTCATTTATTTGGTTTTAAATTTCAATGACTAGATTTTTTAAAGTTTCTCAAAGTTCCATTTGATTCATTTCAAATTTTCCTTGTCTTCTTTTTTTAAATTAACATAGTTATTTTTAATGTTTTGAATATTTCTATAATTTCTTTAATCAACCTCAACATGTATATTTTAGTTTACATTGGAGAGTTCTATCACTTGAATTCATGAGGGTGGAGTTTCTAATGACATCACTGTATTTACTGTCCCTTGTTTATACTGATTTTTTCCATGTGTTCCATAGTTCTGGATTGCAAACTCATCATAGGGTGGTAATAAACTCTGAGAATCTCTCTCTGAAGTCTCATCTTTTGGGATGAACTTTTAAATTTGTTTTTGCCAGATAAAAGCAAGGCTTATGGTTGTCTTTGTGGTTATTTTTCATGTTAATTTCTTAACCTGGGTTTGCCAGACCATATGAATATCATAATTTCAAATCCTAAACTCACGGAAGGTGTTGTCTCATGATGAAGAATCCTCAGAGTAGGTAATTTTTACTACTGAGTCTAGACTAAGATATATGGGGTTTCTTATCTTCTTGGGTTATTGGGTAGATTATTATTTTCTAATTGTTACTAGGATTGTAGTTCTTTGACTTATTTGAATGTATATGGGGTTCTTACAAGTTTCTGTTCCTTGTAGGCACAGGCCACATTTTCTGTCCACAAAATGGCCATTAGAATTCAGGTTCTTTTTTTTGGCAGGGGTTGGTACTGGGGATTGAACTCAGGGGTACTCGACCACTGAGCCACATCCCCAGCCCTATTTTGTATCTTATTTAGAGACAGGGTCAAATTGATTTGCTTAGCGCCTCACTTTTGCTGAGGCTGGCTTTGAACTCCTGATCCTCCTGCCTCAAGCCTCCCGAGCTGCTTGGATTACAAATGTGTGCCACCTGACCCCGCAGAATTCAGGTTCTTGATAATTGACACCAACAGACACAGCCCCACAGAGTGGTTGCAGTTTTGGTTTGAAGGGTTGACACTTTGATGTGTTTGTGGTTTTTGGTTTTGGAATGTAAACGCTCCTCTTAGTTCCTCACAAGCTTGCTTTGTGTTTGGGGGGTGCAGATGGGATTTTAGCCAGCACTTCCAGGTGCTTTGTGATGAGAGGATTGCCATTTCTTTTTGCAGATTGATTTTTCTGTCAATTTTCAGGACAGTGAAGTATACAATTTACTTTTTAAAATTACGTAAAAGCTATAATTTTAAAAATCTAGCTTTCCTACACAAAGCTTTAATGATCTTGTCATTTCAATATATCCTCTGTTCTTTGAAATAAAACTGTTTTCTGAAGAAAAAAATAAACAGCAAAATAACAAATTTTGAATACCTTTGAGTAATCTATTTTGAGTAAATCATGACCATTGCATCAGTTTTAATGGTCCTTCACTCTTGGCAAAATTTAGTTATTCCGACTTTAAATCACTTAAATAAATACCTTCCTGGATGTGAGAAGAAAACCTCATATTTTCAAAAACAATACATATTTTCTTAATAATGATAATATGCTTTTAACAGCTTCATTGTGCTACAACTGACAATAAATTGTGCATATCTAAAGTATATATAATTAAGTCACATATTCACCTGTGACATGTACATTCGCCATTGTAATCAAGATTGTGACCATACTCATAAGTCCTTGTGCCCTTAGTAATCACTCTCTCCTGCCTCTGTCTACCACCCTGAATCCAGACATCCATGTATATTTCCTATCACTACAGATTAATTCCAATTTTCTAAACTTTTGCATAAATAGTCATAGTATATACTTATGTCTGTTTTCTTTCCCTCAGTATAGTTATTTTTAGATTTTTCCTTGTTGTGATATATGTGAATAGTTCTTTTTATTGGTGAGTAGCATTTGATTAATACCAGTAGGTCACACTTTGTTCATCCATTCTCCTGTTTGTGAATGTATGAGTTATTTTCAATAAAGTGCTCTTACAAATAAAGCTGCTATGAACATTTGTGTATAAATATTTTTAAGGCTATATAGAGATATTGAATTGAACACATACATCAGTTGTAGAATGTGAGAGAGAGGTCAAGAATGGCAACAAGATTTTTGACGTGAGCAATAGAAATCATGTGCCTACCACAGACTGAGAAGCAGAATGCTGCAGGAAGGACAGGTTTGTTGCAGGCAGGGCATTGAGTGTAAGTCAGTAGTTTGCCTTTGGACATACTGAGTCTGAGATGTCAACTGGAAATCTATGTAGAAATGTTGGGTAAACTATTGTGTGACTGAGTCTGAAGTTCAAGGGTGAGGTCAAAGTTTGAGATATAAATTTGGAAGTTGTAAAAAAAAAAAGTTGTGATAGATAGAATAATGATCATTCAAAGATGGCCACTTTCTGAGCCCCTGGATCAGTGACTAGGTTAACATATAGGGCAAAAGGGGCTTAGCTAATGTGATTAAGTTAAAGATCTTGAAATGGGAATATTAACCTGATTTATGCCAGTGTGCCCAATGTAAATGAAAGTGTCCTTATATGAAGGAGGCAGATGTGCCATGTCAGAGAGAGCAGGACAGGAGGGAGAGAGGGAGGGGAGGGGGAGAGAGAGAGAGAGAGAGAGAGAGAGAGAGAGAGAGAGAGAGAGAGAGAGAGAGACCCAGAAGTGCTGCACTGCTGGCTCTGAGGATGAGAAAGGGACCCTGAGCCAAGGATGTAGGTGTCTCTAGAAGGTAATCAAAGCAGGGAGATGGGTTCTCCTGAGAGCTTTCAGAAAGAATACAGCCCTGTTGACATGTCAATTTTAGCTCAGTGAATCTTCTGTCCTCCAGAACTTTAGGAAAATAAATTGATGTTGCTCAGCCAGTGAGTCTGTGATAATTTGTTATAGCAGCAATAAAAACTACTATGAAGCCATAACTTGGAGAGCTCCACCTAGAGAGTGAACCACAACTGATGTCTATCTTTAGAAAATTACAGAATATACCTACAAAGTAAAAGTCTTTAAAATGTGTATATATCCCTAGAAGTGTCTTCATCTCCCTTTTTAAGGCTGTTCTCAGTGAGTGAATGTACAAGCAGCTTTTCCTTTATCTGGCACTTCTTAGTGAGACCATTCCATGAACAAGCTGTGGGTCAGGGACAAAACTATCATTTTTGGAACCTCATCTTCTTTTTGGGCGGGTGAGAGATACCAGGGATTGAACTCAGAGGCACCCGACCACTGAGCCGCCTCCCCAGCCCTATTTTGTATTTTATTTAGAGACAGAGTCTCACTGAGTTGCTTAGTGCCTCACTTTTGCTTTTATTTTTTTAAGTTGTAGTTGGACACAATACCTTTGTTTTATTTTATTTTTTATGTGGTGCTGAGATTGAACCTAGGGCCTTGCACATGCTAGGCAAGCGCTCTACCACTGAGCCACAACTCCAGCCCTAGCTTTGAACTCAAGATCCTCCTGCCTCAGGCTCCAGAGCTGCTAGGATTATAGGCTTGTGCCACCTTGCCCAGCTGGTACCTCATCTTCTATTTCCTGCTGAGGCTTTATTCTTCATCTAAGTTGTCTTAATGACCAATGTATTCCACGATATCTTGATCCTGTTATTTTTTATCTTTTTTCTCACTGGTTACTGAAGCGACACAGGCCTACTTCAATTGTCGTTTTTTTTTTTTTTTTGTACTTTGTTATGGAGATGATGTAATAACACCCTGACATTCTGGCCTTGGATCTGATGACTATTTTCTTTATTTCATATCCAGAATTTTGAATGATAATACATCTTGATCACTGAGCCCACTTCTTTGTCTCTTGCTGTTTGGGTACCTTTTTAGATTCTGAAAATGAAGACCTTGAATTTTGTCACTATAGCTCCTCGTCTTTCTGGTTTTAATCACGACCTGTTTCTGATCATGGATTTTTTCATCTTTCTTTCAACTGGTTTGGGGAACTTTTGCTTATACCTAGCAACAGGTTATTCTGTTCAGCTAACTACTGTCTCATTTAGTTAGCACAACATACCCACAGATAGTTTCATGTGGGGGGCCACCCATGAGCTATATTAAGCATTTCTCTCAGCCTTGGCCCAAGGGGGTGTTGGTCGGCATTGCTTGCTGTCTGGGCTGCACATGCAGGTGGCCTCCACCTTCACTCAGCAAAGAAGTCTGCTTTCTCCTGGCTCTGGACCTGGGCTTTACTTGTTGGGGCTTGGCCAGCCCACCCCCTGCCTTATTTGGTGAAGAACATTCTATTGAAACTCCTTTGTTAATTTTCCTATAAATAAAGGGATTCTGGGTGTACACTCTCTTTTTCCAGCGCTCTCTTTCCAGGGTGGAAGCTGACCCATAAGGTCAAAGAGGCATCTTGCTCTCAATTTGAAAATTATGTCTGTGTATTGTGTGACTTTTCGCAGCCTACTTAGCTTAATGTTGCAGCCAGCTCTTTTAAACCCAGTCTGTGTGGATCGTGGTTGAGAGTTAAAAAAAAAAATTAGAGTTCCTGGTTCCTAGTGGCAGAACCAGGCTTGAATACAGATTGCTCCAGTGGAAAAGTCTGTGCCCTTGGATGCCATGGTCTTAGGACTCTTTGGACCTCTCAGCTTTCTGATAGTTGATTTGCTGTGACAGCTATTCTTTCCCAGGGAAACAGTGGAAGATTTTAATGTCACATGTGTCAATATCAACCCAGATCTCTGACTGTTGCTGATTGGCCAGATGAACATGCTTCTTCTATTACTTGCCTCTATCTATATTTGTAAATGTTTTATCACTATTTATACAATTTAGGTAAATATATTCAGAACATTTGAATTTGTGTCTGTTATGGTTTTGACAACTATGTTCAATAGTAAGCTGGCAGTTTTTTCTCTTGACAATGAAATTTGGACAGAGAGTACCCTCAGATGATTAACCATTTAGTCCCTTGCTAGAAACCTCCACAGTTCTCCTTAACAAAGATCAAACAAAAAATGTGAGATTAACAATGTCACAGTTTCAAAACAATGCCATTGGGATTAACAGAATCATTTCTATAACTTGTTTCATTCATTTGCTGTTTCTTATTTTACCCCATATTGAAGACATGGCTCTCCACTGAAGACGGAAACTCAGGAGAGACACAAGCCAGTGAGTCAGCAATACAGTCACCCTCACATCTCAAGTTAGTTGTAAGAGATGAAATGTGACACTTCTATAATAATAAAAAAAAAAGTAGCGACAGAATTGTTATTTTTATTCCACTTTTACATAATTTGAATATTCTCAGCCTCCAAATCTACACTGTTTCTTATAACTGTGGTGGGCTTCCCAGGGGAGATTTCCCTTGTCAGAAGTTCTGGTGGGTCTGAAGAGTGTCTCTTGAAGTTCATCCCAATTCCCTCAATGGGCCCTTCTAACCTCCCTTTAAATTCTGGGGGAAAACTAAGGCTCTGAAGGCAGGTAAATGCTCAGAGCTCTTTGGGACATGCCAGCATTACTGATGACTACGTAGCAGGTTGAAAGTGATCTTTGGGCCCTTTCCTATGTCAGCAATGCCTCCCACACAGCTGGTACTGGAGCCCCGGTAGGCCCCAGAAGCACCCCTCATGCTTGAGGGGGAGGGAACTCCTTCTCACACAACTCCTGACACACAAAGATGAATGGCCAGTCCGAATGACAGGGCTGCTTCTTTCTGCAGGCTGCATACAGAGCACTTTGTGTTCATGACGATTGCGATACTTCCCTTCTGGCAAAGGGAAGCTGGCTTCTGGAGGAGTGCGGAAAGTAACGCTTGTTTCTGAATTGGTTAGAGTTCAATCTCAATTATGTCTGGAAATAACACACGTTCCTTTCCCCTTCTGTATGACTGCAGTGTTAATTTCCAAGTAAACTCATGCACACGTTGCCTTCAAGTTGAAATAGCCACACAACATTGACATTTAATGGGCGCTCCCCTTGGAGCCTTCCTGGCAGCGTGGCCACAGACGTGTTGCCTCTATGCCGGGGGCTTAGAGGCTCACTCTTTCCAGTCTTCATGTACCACCCTAGAGTGAGGCTGGAAGAGATTATTTGAACAGGATCGCATTCAAATCTGCCTTTCCTCCACCCACACAGAGCTGAATTTCAATTTTTTCTGCAAGTGGCATGAAGTTGGAAACCCAAACCAAGTCTAAGAAAGACAAGAAAAATAGTGCAACTTAATTTGCTTGTCATTTAAAAGTAATTTTTATCATGCAGATGGACGATCCTTGCATTTTCATAAGGTAGAACATTCACCAGCAGTAAAATAAAAGTGATCTCTTACCATTTCAAGTTGTGTTTTTATTGCTCTTTTTAAAGCTTTAGTATTTCACTTGACTGTATTTCTGAATTCCTTGATACACCTCTAAAACACACTTTATATAAAACTTGATCCGATGGAGAAACGAGTGTCATTTTTTTTTTTTAAGGCACACAACACAACAGTCATGAGGTGCACCTGTTACTAGTATCTGCACATACTCAGCCAGGGTGTGTAGCAGAGTCTGCTCCTGCAGCTGTTGTTTTGCTGTCAAAAGCACTACTGTCTTCCTGTAGGTTTAAGCCCTCGTGAACTCTGAAACTTGGACTTGTAAAAGGGAGGTTCCAAGACTCTGTCTGGACTGCTGATAATAGGTTAGATAAAGATCTAACACTGACCCCTCACACTGCAGCATTCATTTAATGGGAGGAAGTCTCTGGAACAATGTACAGTTGGCAGACAGCATATGTGTACCATGCAAAATTAATGATTAACTGCATGCCTGTGTGTGTGTCAGGGAACAGTACTGCTCTTTAAGGGGCTTATATAGTCTATGAAAGAAATTAGCTCATGAGAGGGACTAATAAGGATAAAAGAAAAAAAACTTAAGTAGAGGCTTGACATATCCTGCTTTTCTCACAGGGCAAAAAGTTAAACATAATGGTCTCCTTTTTATAGTGTGAAGTTCTGACTGTGAAGTTGGGGCAGATCATCCACTTGTTAAAACAAGACATGAGCATTCTTGTTATTCCTTAAAGGGGGAGGGGAACGTTGTGCACTCAAATTGAACTTGAAATGTACCAGGGAGAAGGGGAAAATTATGGAACAATTATCCTCGATGTTGAAGACCGTGAAACCAAAAATAATTATGAAAGTGACAGCAAAGAACTAAATAAGACTTAGATGTTCATAATTCATGATACTTGTGGATTATTTGGGCTTTGAAATGCCCAGAAAGTCTCATCAAAATTCACAAGTAAAACTAAGTAAGTATCAGTAACCTTGTAATTTATTGAAGGCATGTTGCAAGGAATATAATCTCCCAAAATATTGAGTTAAAATGAATTTCATAATGATAATTTCTTCCCATGACCTAAATTCTTTTCACAAATTCCAACTGTGGTTCAGCAGATTAAAGATAATAGGAATCCAGGAATTGCTAAGACAGATGTAAATCCCGTAATGTTCATTTAACTGAGCTCCCTTGGGACCATTGCAGCCTGCTAACCCCTCGGGCCCTCCAGAATGTCTTTACCTCTCTTGACCTGGCATATCTGCATACTGACAGATTCAAGCCATAAGCATTGAAAGACTGTTCACAAAATTTACAGTCTGGTACATTTTGCTTTTTCTGTTTTATTTAATGTAAGGAATAAATGAGTGAAATCAGGGAGAGAGAGAGAGAGATATTAGAGTTAGGGGAGGACATGCTAAAGGGAATTAATCAAAGAGGAGGGGATACTTGCAATTTTTACCTTACATCCAAGATCTTCTAGAAACTAGTCTCATCATTTAACTTCATTTGCTATAGCATCCTCCCCAGCCTGCATCCTGCATCCTGCCATTTCCTTTCAGGAATGTAGGTTTCTTTGCTTTTTCTCCACATCTGCAGTCTTTCTAGTTATTCTCTACCTTCTGAGGTTCCTGAAATTAATCATTTCAATATATTACTCCTTTTTTGTTTTAAAATTTAATTTTCTTTATGTTTACTACATTGTTTAGTACATTCTCTTCCAGTATTTCTTTCTTTCTTATTTACCTGTTTTTACTGGGGATTGAACCCCAGGAGCCTTTACTGAGCTACATCCCCAACCTTTTTATTTTCATTTTGAGACAAGTTCTTGCTAACTTGCTTATGGCTTCCCTAAATTTCCAAGACTGTCCTTGAACTTATGTTCCTCCTGCCTCAGCCTTCTGAGTGATTACAGGTGTGAGTCAACCATGTCCAGCCTTCTTTTTCTTCTTTGTTGTTATTCCTTGAGGTCAGGTTGTGTGTGTATCCCCTGAGAAATACCTGGCTTAGAACTAGACAAGATGAAATGCACATTTAATTGAAGCTGAAGAATATGTGCTTATTATATTTTATTGCATTTGTTGATGTTATTTCCTCTTTCAATTTTAGATGGTGTAGTCCTCTTCACATAAGAATGAAATAGCCACATTGCAACTCTGAGACCAGTCCCCAGCCTACCAAACCTCATTTCCTGTAGCTCCTGACTTTGGATATCCTCCCCACCCCCAGATTTGTTTCATTCCCTCATTATTTGGGTCAGTGTAGGAGGATGTGAGATTAGACAATGCTTTTAAATTTTAATCCTTTGCTCACCTTTCTTAGTGTCTACAGTTGACAACTGACGCTATACAATTTAGGAAAGGATGTAATATGGATGGGAAATTAACTTAGACATACGAAAACTTTTATTTTGAGTATTTCAATAGAGAGCCTAGCAGGGTTCTTAGGTAGCTGTGGGGTTTGCTCTCTTGATAGAACATTTGAGAAAAAATCCACCATTGAGATTATAGTAGAGGCCCAGTATATCGCTGATGGGATGGCAAATCAGAAGTACATATCTAGAGAAGTAATTTCTAGACTTTGGGGACTTTACAATCTAGTAAAATTTTAAAAATTGGGGTCAGACTTTTAAACTGTTTTTCCTTTGGCCAGTGAGGGTATTAAAAATAAGCAAAACCCAAGATAATAACCAATCCACATTAAAAAGTATCAGAATAAAGAATAATTCATAAAATTCAAAGAAATTCAATCTGCTACTGAACAAGTGAAGAGAAGACTCCCTGGAGAGACTTGGGAAGAGGAGGGCTCAGACACAAGCAAGGAAAAGAAGGAGAAACTCTACAAATTTCCAAGGAATAGTCTCAAATAGCTCATATTTTTGAGAACTCTTGTTCAGTGGAGCACCAGTTGATAAGACACTGGTCCATAGGAGATATGTATACTCAGTTCTGCAATAATGTGTCATATGCTTTCCTAAGAATCACTGTGCTGTGTAAAATTATGTAATTGGACAGAATACTACAATACCAGATGCAAATGGGAATGGTTGGTAACATACACAATGAACTGAGATGGTTGGTGGGTGTTTGAAGTGTGTCTCTGTTTGTGTATGTTCATATGTGTGTTATATGTTCTTATCCTGGCTGCAGTTCTGCATTTACCCTAATTTGGGGGTATGGATTTGTGCTTAATCAAATATGAGAAATTTGCACTCTGTTTAAATAGTTCCCTATTGTAGCAATCAATGTGAACAAATTTCTGTTTCTAAAACAAACTGTATTGGACAACTGTGCATGCATATTTCAAAACAATGGCAAAGTTAGTAAACAGTAGATGCGACTTCAAACCTAAGTGAATTCTTTACCTTTGGGCCAAACAGACATCAAATGGAGACTTTTTGACCCCTGATATCTAGATAGTGTTAATTCTCTAATTCCATATTATGGGGAAGTCTAGGTCTCCATGAGATTTCCACATCCTCATTATCTTACGGGTCTCTAGTTTCTGAGGTTCTAATTTCTTAATTTTTGAGCTGCCCCCATCGATCCAGATGTGAAACTCTGGAGCCCCTAAGAATTTTGTCAATAGTGGTGGTGGGGGGTGATCCCATAGAAAGAGGGAAGTGTATATGTGTGGTCGGGGTATAAACCCACGGCCTCCTCTCTGTGGTCATCAAGGGCTGGCTATGTCACAGCTTCTTAAAGATGGCCCTCTTTACACTGTTTACCATGCTCACCACTTCCTCTGCCCCTCTGGAGCAATGGTAGTAATGGCTACCATTGGAATTAGCCTTGGCAAATTCCATACACCTTCTTCATACATTTATTTAAACTCTCCAAAATCTGATTTGCATGTGGCATCTGTTTCTTACTTCAGCCAGAATATTTGGATTGACTTCTGCTTTTATTAAACTATCTATAAATGGAGGCAATATCACTAAAGATTGTATAAGAATTCTATGGGATTAGACTGATCAGTATAGTACCTGGAATATAATAAACAGTGAGTGAAAATTATTACTACTGAGGTTGTTGAACTGTTGTTTTTATTACATTGCTCCTTCCTCATTGCTTCACATTAAATCTGAGTAATAACCAACTTTTCTTTGGCAAAAAAATTTGAAGTTTCAACTTAAGATAGCTGAAATGCAATTTTCTATCCGATTTAAATAGTCTCACAAAATTTTTCTAAGGCCACGATCTTAATAAGTCAAGCATTGATTATGAGAGTTACATAGCATATCCTCATACTGAGATATTTATCTTTTGCCTACCTCTTATGAATGTGCCATTTGCTTCCACAAGAGCCCTTTGTTATTTGGGAGAACAGGTGTTATTAAAATTTTATAGGGGAGAAGTTGAAGTGAATATTTACATCAAGCATGTCACATGCTCTATGGTATGAGACATTTTTTCATCCTTTAAGTCTTTTCTGGGCCACTTCTTCTTCCTTGGATTCATTTGCTAGTTCTTTCTCCTTGGACTATTTCTCTTATACTAGCCTTTATATTTCCTCCCCTCCTCCCTACCCCCCATCAGGTTCTCCTCTTTACTCTCACATTTTAATTTCAGTTCTTCTTCCCTTAATATTTCTGGATCCTACTCTTAAAGTGCAAACACAGCCCGTCACCAACAATGTCTACTTTGCTTGGATAGCAGGCAGAGTTTCAGATGGAGGACTGTTTTTTTTTTTTTTTCCTCTGATATATACCGCCCCCCTTCCCCCCATAGACTTTAATCGCTTTTCACAGCAGCCCCTTCCCTGTAACGGATCATTGCACATGGCAGGTAGTGGAGTTAGTATCGCTTCAGGCATGCTTTCTCCCCTGTTTAGCATTTGAGATAATCTCAGGCAGCTACAGTGGCTGGTGAAGATCAAAGGTTTTCTGCCTGCCTGAGGTCAGGATCACTCTTGCTTAGCAAGCCTCTGAGCCCTAAAGTTATGTCAGCAGAGCCCAGGACGCTGCTTTCTCTATCAAAAAGTTTTAGCATACAATACTAAGTGAAAAGTCAAATATTTCTAAAGCAGTTCCCAAGTCTTATAAATTCAGTTCTCTGTAGTCTTCCTGAAATAGTTGGAATTTATGGTAATTCTTGATTGCATGCAAGGCACTTTGTAAAATACCTTTCTAGGTAGAGGAAATAAACAGACCATCTTCTAACCAATTCCATACCTAAGATTCCACCTTTGCCCAACCTGTGTCCACAGGTTGTGTGAATGAGCCTAGAGACACCTTTTAGAGAGTTAGTTAACAATAAACACCTCTGCTAGGTAAGTTTTTGGAATTTTCAACACAGATAAATATAAAAAAGATATAGTATAGGGAAAGGAAAGGGAAAAATATCAAGATTATCTAGGCAATTCAGCACCACAATGTGTTTGAGGAAGAAGACTGGGAAAGCTAAAATGATTCAAATTGTCTTAACCTGATCCTGGTTTTCATACCTTGAATATTTGGGTGTAAATGAAAAATTCCAAACAAATAAGCATAAATGAGAAAGAAGAATTTATTGCAGGGATATGCACACATGCATCGTGGATTTTAAAGGCAAGAAAACGTTGACTCTTACTAGAGATGAGAACAAATGCCTAGAAAATAGATCCAGGTAGCATCCCCACTTTACTTTATTTCTGGGTTCCACTTCTGTCTGCATATCTACTTGTTTACTCTGTCTCTGTTTATAGGAGTTTTCTACTTCTCATATCAAATGATAGATCCATGATGTGCAACAAATTTCCATAGTGATGGAAATATTCTGTGCTTGCTCTGATCAGTATGGGAAGTCACTAGCCACACGTGACTATTGAGCATTTGAAATATAGCTGGAGTGACTAAGAAATTTTAAATGTTAAATTTTAATTCATCTAACCTAAAATTTAAATGGAATTTAATTTTAATTCATTTAAACTAAAATTTAAATGACCACATGTGACTAGTAGCTACTCTACTAGACAACAAAATGGTAGTAGATGACTGTCTATCAATGTCTGAGTTTGCATCCTTGAATCCCAATTCCAGATTGTTAAGAGAAAAGCATTAATTGGCCTGGCTTATTTCAGTCTACCCCTGGTCCAACCAGCATTGCCTAAGTGATATAAAATACAAACTTAACAGCCAGGACCAACCCTTACGTATGGGAGCAGGGGAAATTTAGAGAAAAATGATTATCTTCTGGGTAATAACCCCAAAAGATCTCTGCCCCTCATATTAACTTGATCACCTGATTAATTTGATTGATTAATTTTCAAATTACCTTTACTTAGTCTATGCAGAATAGGCCTAGGATGCTTGTTCATGCAAAACTTGGAATTATACCTTCTCTGACTTCAGCGAGATAGGTCAGTGGAATGAAAGGCAAAGAAATAAAAACTTAAGAATGATTCAGAAATCAGTTTCTGGAGGCAGCTAGCCCCATTTCAATTTTCTCTTTTGTATACAATTTAGTTAGAGGGGAAAAAAAAATACTGTTGGACTAGGCCTCTAGAAACACAGAAATATTATTTGTCTATGACTTATTTTTTCTACTGTCAAAAGTTATCTTTAATTTTAAGCAATCAAACTGGTAGAAGAGTCCACAGAGCCCAGACAACACTTGACCTTGGGCTGAAGCTCTCTGCTCCAGGGTGAAGCAACCTTTTGAGTGTGGGTAGACGAGGAATGTCAAGTACAATCTGAGGTCAAAGCTCTCTGGGAAGCCTGCCCTTGATGTAGTCTATCTGAGTGCTTTGGCCCTGCCTGTTGCCTACCTCATCCCTCCTGACCTATGAGGCCTGTTGGCTCATTAAGATCTTGGCTGTTGACATCTGACTTGCTCTAGCCTTAAGCTTTGCTTTCTGGCTTTCCACTCTGCATGTTCCTTGATCCCAATTTTTAAATCAGTTTCCCAACCTCTAGTTTGCCCTATCCATATCAGGCATGGTTCCTGATTACTCAGCTCTTCCCTGAGGGCTTCAGTCTGATTAGTCCCAGTGCCTAGAATGATGGATGTGTCTTGTGGCAAATATTTTCAGGTGAATGCTTTTCTTTCTTCTTTCTTTTTTTTTCTGCTAAAAGTACCTAAGTACTTAAAAATGTACGTATAGTACACTGATACCTCAACTAGCAACAACTGTGTTCTACTGATGCTTCTAAAATATTGTCGAAGTGTTAAAAACTGGATTGAAATAATGGCAGAGCAGTAGGATTTGCATTCCTAATCTAAAGAAAAATTACCTAAAGTCTGTAAATAAGGCCTAGAGGATGGCTGCATAATTTTTTAATATCATCTTTTAGACCCACTGCCAAATTATTTAATTTTGTAGACCAACATACCACTGTTGACTTTGCCATTCACTATTGATTAGTGCATATACACCATGGAGTCATTTGTTTAACTGTAGTTTTTGCTCAATAGAGATGCAAATGGTTCCTGTCTGCTAGAAGAGAGAAACAATGATTTATATTGCCTTATAGGACATTAACCAGTTTTGTGTTTCAACTAGCCATCTTATTCTATTATTACTACTATTACTATTATTACTACTTGCCTATAAACAGTTCCTCAGAATGTTTTTTTAAATAATTTTACATCTACTGGTTTCCTCATTAGTCAATGAGCTAAATAAATTTTGAACATGTTCATTGCATATTTGTATGAGTCACATCCTTACGTTATGAAAAATATATTTTGCAACTGCACATGAGATACAAAGGTTAGTCACACTAAATTAGTGTTAGAAACAAAGTCAAATATGAACCTGTAGTCCTAGCAGCTCAGGAGGCTGAGGTAGGAGGATCACAAATTGAAAGCCAGCCTTAACAACTTAGCAAGGCCCTAAACAACTTAGCAAGACTCTTGTCTCAAAACATAAAAAGGGTTGGGGATGTGTCTCAGTGGTTAAGTGTCCCTGGGTTCAATCCCTGGTACCAAAAAAAAAAAAAAAAAAAAAAATTAAAAAAAAATTTTAAAAAAAATGTGAATCTTAGGAAGGTGGGGGAAGCAGCACTGAAGACAGTAAGATTGAATAAGGCCAGAGAGTGCAGATTGGCACTCAGTCAAGGTCCCATATGCCAGAGAGAACATTTAGACAGAACAGCCAGCTCCCATACTCCACTGAAGGTAACCTCTGGGTTAATTTTTCCCCTCACCCTATCACTATGAAGTCATGAAGGAACAGCCTCATGTTTAAAATTACTTACACATCTGTATCTCTGTCTACTTGCTTACATCTGAACACCAGGCATTTTCTTCACAGGAGACAAAGATTTTAGTTCAATAGATTGAAAAACAAACCAATCTTTAAAATACTATTGCTCAGAGTGATATCCTGAAACTCTTTACACTTCAGTTTTCTCTGAATAACAGATATAAATCCTTTCATTTTATTAGAGGAAAGTAATAGACAGCTTTAGGGAGAACTAGAGTGGGAGAGATTGACATCAAAAGAGAGGGGAAAGATGAGAGAGGAAGAAAAAGCCATGCTTTCTCTTCAGATCTCTGCAATTTTAAAAAGTATTTTCATTTCTTTTTAAAATAGGGACTTCATTATTGAAAGAGTTTTCTCCCAAATAATTTATTAAATGAGGCATTGCCACAATTTCTTCCTTTTTCTCAAAGGAAAAAGAACAATCTCAGTGTCACTTCTGGTGTTATTCAGACTTACATTCCTAGGAGCCTCTGGACATCCTAGAAGGATGATCTATGAACTTTGGATGGCGCCATTCCTGAAGGCTTGAGGGCCTCTGGGATACTCTGATAAAGCCCTCTCTGCTTGGGTCTGTCTCTTATAATTGTGAAAGACAGGAGCCATAGATACCTGGATAAGCTACTTGCAAGTCCCAGGAGTCCTTCAGAGGAGCTGTAGGAAGGGGGTCGGCCTGAGATGGCCTCATTCCTGTCTGGCCTCCAATTCTATCCTTCCCCTTAAACCAATGTGTGCCTTGATGAATAAGTGGGTGAGCATCCATCCACAGGGAATGTGGACATTGTTGACCTGTTTCTGTCCTCTTCAATGAGGACAGAGAATATATTTCCCACCCAGAATTCTAGTTGGATGGGTCTCAAGCAAATTACAGCTCAGTCATCAGATTCTTGGCAGTGAAGAAATGGAGGTGAACGTGACATTAGACAGATAAGTTTCCCCTCTGGGGAAGCAAGTAGGGGGAAAAAAAGGCAAGAAAAGCACTTCCACAGCCTCCACCCAGATTTCACATTTATTTTTATGTCTTTTAAATAGGTTGCTCCAGCTTTTTGGTAATGTGACAAAAAGAGGTTTTCAAATCTTCCTTTCACATTTCACAGATATGAATGGTACCAGATTTACCATTAAAAAAAAAAAAAGTCACAGTTGAGCTTCCAGCCTGTGCTTTTTCTTTCGTATTTTTTTTTTTTTTTTTATTAATGGGTTCTTTCCAAGGCAGGAAATCAACAAGAGAAAATTTATAGCTAGACTAAGTTAAAGAATGCTGTTCTGAGCACTAGATTTTCTTTTCTGCTTTTAAATATCCCCATTTGTCTTCACATGTTCTTTTCCAACCCCCCTCCCATCCTATTCCATGCAGCTAGATGCTTAATATGCTAACACTTACGAGAACAGAAGGCTTTCTCCAGAGAGAGTCACAGAGCTGTTCTGTGTGGCTGCCAGAACCACCAACCTGAGCCTTCCCCACACAGACCCACCAGGGCCTGCCAGGATGCAATCTGTCTCCAGTCCCACAGCAGAGGCCCAGAGGCACCTGGACTGGCTTCCTACTTCCAGAATTGGAAGATGCCTTCAAAGATTGAGCAAAGTCTCTGGAGGCTTTTTAAAAAAATATATATGGCTATCTATTGAGGTAACCACATGTAACAGATTAGGGCTCAGGACATGCAACTTATTTTTATTGTTTTTTTCTCAGAAATTACTCTGTTTATTTCAGACCCTCTTCTCATCCAGTTAACCCTGAAAGAAGAACTTTAAAAAAATAGTATGGGTGCTTCTCATGTTCCCTATAGTAATATGTGCTGAAATAATTAAGATGAAGCTTAGATAATTAAACATGTTAATTGCATCATGATATAAGACAACTTTTAAAAAGAGAAGAAAGTAGAAATGTAATTTAATAACTTAAAAAATTTTTTCTTTTTATATATTTTTAGTTGTCAATAGACCTTTATTGTATTCATTTATATGCAGTGCTGAGAATCGAACCCAGGGCCTCACACATGCTAGGCAAGTGCTCTACCACCACTGAGCCGCAACACCAGCCCTAATTTAATAAATTTTGTTCTAGTAGTTTCTTGGAATTGTGAGAGATACAAAAGTGAGGAAAGAGGACATTATTTTGTATCTCAAGAATTCTCTTTTTCTTCATTTTTTTTTTATTTAAAAAATGAAAGAACTGAGACAATGGTCACCAATTGGCAAAGGTTATTTTTATATGATCCTATCTGTTTGTAGTAGATAGAAGGAAATGGGCATTTTAAATTCTGTTCTTTGTGAATATAAATTGCATAAATTTTTGGAGGAAAATTAAAAATTCAAATAAAACTTACTTTCAGATGAAATGCCTTCTATACCTCTCTTTTCACTCAGTGTGTGTTTATTATATGCATTTCTCAACTGTCTGTTACTGTGCTGAGTACAGTTCTTGGTGCTGAGGGTCCAGCAGGGAGTAAACATACCTCTGCACTCAATGAGCTTAATCCTAGGGAATTGAAAAAAACTATACAGAGGTAAAAAATGAGCATAAAATATATCAAGGAGTGATAACTGCTATAAAAAACAGGAACAGATAAAGTGAGTAGCAGGTATTGTTAGTTTTGTGTTTTTAAAGATAAGATCTTTATAGAATGCTTCTTGTTAGTATGACATTTATGCAGGAAGTTAAAGAAACTCAGGAAACAATCTCTGTGGATATCTCACAGAACATTCCAGAAACATTCCAGAAAGAGGAAACAACTCTGAGGTGAGAGTATCTTGGTGTGTGTACTTATCAGAAAGGACAATCTAAAGAGTGGTAAGATTAGAGAGATACCCGCAGGCAAAGATCGTAGGGCTCTGTAGGTTATTGGAAAGACACTGTCATTATATTGAATGAGATGAGAAGCCACCAGGGTGTTGAGCAGATGATAATATTATCTGGCTGTTCTAAGAAGAAACCTCCTTTGGAGGAGAAGACAAGTAAGAGTAAAAATATGGAGAGCAGTTCAGAGGCATTTCTCTCATCAATATGAGAAATAACAATGGGAAAAATCTTTGAGAAATCATTGGATTTCCATACACAGAATCCTGATGACAGAGTCAACAGGATTTTCTGGTAAATTGTATATGTACTAAGGGAGAAAGAAAGATGGTTTCAGACTTTTGACTTGAGAAGCCAGATAAATGGAGTTGCCATTTACACATTTGCAATTAAAAAAAAAATCAGGTGAATCAGGTGTTAGATTTTATAGATTTTTATAGATGTGAGAGTAGAAATAACTTCTGGGTAAGACACTGACTAAGCACTTGAGTATGAGTATGAAGTTTAAGGAAAAGGTATAGATTAGGTGTGTAAATTTGGAAGTAGTTGGAGAAATGACTGTTAAAGCCACGGGATAAAAATAAGTCACCAAGAATATATAAAGAAGAGAAAAGTTCTAAAAACTAGGGCACTGACAACTCAATGTTAGAGGTTAGGAAGAACCAGCCAAGTGTGAGGACATACAAATGGTATGCAGAAAGGGTTTATGCAGAAAGGACTCATTCACTAAACCAAGTGTTACTGATAGACCCTGAAAGACAAAGACAGAAGTCTGGGCTTTATCACTGGCAATGAGGGGTGTAGTGCTGTCTTTTTCTTTCTTTCTTTCTTTTTTTTGTTTGTAGATGGATACAATGTCTTTATTTCACTTATTTATTTTTTTATTTGGTGCTGAGGATCGAACCCAGTGCCTCACACCTGCTAGGCGAACACTCTACCACTGGGCTACAACCCCAGCCTGTAGAGCTGTTTTTTAACAATGGCGTTTTCCAAGATGGAAGAAGAAGGAAATTTTGACAGTGAGTAATCACAACTCAGGTGGAGAGTTTTGTTGTAATGGGGATGGCTCAGTCAGCAGCATGGTGGTGAATTGATGGCACACTTAAATGAGTTAATCTGTTGTGTTAATAAGTGGACTACTTACAAAGGTTTAGACAGAAAGTAGAGAAACATGGATAGCACACTACCCTGAACTTACCTAATAGTGGATTTTGTTACTACTGAAGGTCTGATATGTGAGGAGAGGAAGCCATTATGAAAACCTGGAGACAGAAAACAAGAAGAGCTATGTGGGGAAGACTCTCTGACAGAAGGTGGTACTAAAAGAAAGGCAACCAGTCCAAGGCAAACCTTCTGCAGGAATATATAGCCAACTTTACTCTCCCACGTCCCTTCAGTCTCTTGTTACTATGACTTGGGGGTCAGTCCCAACCTCCAACAAGAGGGCCTGGGATCCTGTTAATGAAGTCTATAAAGATTCATCTCCTGAGATACAGAGGGACAGGGAGTGTATCAGCAGAGTTACAGAGAAGATGCCACACACAAAGAAGAGCAGAAATAGACCAGAGACTGGAGGAAAGATGTAGTTACAAAAGCAAGAATTGATGGCAGAATTGATTCCACTACTGGAAATTTCTCCTAAGGATATAATAATTGATACACAAAAGTTTTAATTATAAATGTATACTTCAGAATTGCTAAAAACAGCGTAAAATGATAATCTTGCAAAAATGTATCTCCATAGAGAGATATTATGTAGCAATCAAGAATAATCTGGATAATAAACAAAAAAAAATTGAATAACAAAATAATCAAATTATTAATTGAAATAAACTTTATAAATGCATTACATAAATTATGATCCCATTTTTAAAAAGAAAATGTTTACCTAAAAACAAGACTGATTTAGGCCAAGCATTAATTACCATTATTTTTGAGTAATGAGAATTTTAATAATTAGGTTGTTTTGCTACTGCTGTTCACCATGTAGTTTGCATGATAGTTCTCTGTTCTTTAATACACATGCACCCTGTCCATACTTAGTTTGTTCCCTAGATTGGTCTAGACATGTTTCTTGCTTCTGTTAATTGTATAGATACCTTATATTATCTGAAGCTGAACTCCAAAGCATCTAGATGGGGTCTTAACAACATATTCTGCTTTGTCTTTCTATTTCTCATAATAAAAATCACTTAAATGGCAGGCTGCCACATATCTTTCTGATGAGGACTGAACAGGGGAAGCATCAGTTCAGTTGCAGGGAGCCAGAGCCACACATGAGTCCTGTCATGGTGATGCTAGGATTTAACAGATAGTCACTGTAGTCAGTTGAGAAAGAGGAAGCAGACAAAATATCACCATGGCTGAAGCCTCATTTATGGACCCTCTGTTTAGGTGGTTGCTGTGAAGCTACATGGTGACTGTGATGAAATCAAATCAGTTATCAGTTTAATAGAAGGAAGTACTTATAAAGAACCTACTCTGTGCTGAATGCTAAGTTGAGAATTATGGTGGAGGAATCCATGAAATGGTATTAAAGAACTTCTTAAGATTTTGCTCAAGAAACAATTGACACAGGAAACAATAAGGACAGTGAGATAAGATATAATTAAGTGCATTTTTTTCTGGCGATAAATTCTATGTATTCCAGAGCAAACAAGGGGTGTTGAATTAATTAGGGATGTGCTGTAAAGAAGTTGATGTGAACTCTGAGGGAAGAGTGGGACTTGAAGAGTCAGGATGGAATCCCGCAGGGAAACTCCACAGCCAACAGCTTGCCAGGGTTGGGGTGAAGGGCTCAAGGAGCAAGCCAGGGCAGAGACGATGGCAGATAAAAACTTAAAAAAATAAATAAATAAATTTGAACTTTCCAAAGTTAACATATGTGGATCAGAATACTTCTGTCCTGGGGGGAAAATTACATTCTTTAGCCAACTGACCGTAACATGACATGAGAATTAACTTCTTTAAAAATCTTTGAAGAAAGAGAGCCACTTGGTAGGGAGGTGATTTAGTTTAACAGGTCACTGAACAAGTTAGGAAACATGAATGTTAGTCCCCATAATGACTCTCTTTTGATACCAAGTCCATTAACCACTTTGACCTTACATCAGGGGAGACCACTATTTAGTGACTGCCTCCTCTAAGCCGAGTTTCCTAGATACATCATATCATTTCATTCTCATAACAATCCTGGGAGTACGATATTTGTTTCTGTACACACACACACACACACACACACACACACACATACACATTATGTATATTATACAAACAAGGAAGCTAAGACTCAGAGAAGTTAAGAAACATTCCCAAGTTCACACAGCTAGAAGAGATGAAGCTGGGATTCAAACTTGAGCCATCTGACTCCACGGCACCACTGTGTCTCAAGTAGCCCTGGTTTCAGAATGTCAAAGTGTTCCATAATGGGCAGTGGAAACACATATGGGAAGGTTTACATAAATTCCACCTTTTCTAGCCCTTGTAGATTTCTGTTTTTCCATCTTGCGATAGGGCATGACTTAAATCATAACATAGCTGCACGTTTCACAAGAGAACTCCTTAAAAACTGAAGTATCTGTTTTCAAATAGCTCTGAAATTCTAGAGGCCAATATGTTTTCTAAGAGTGAAAAGTTCTTGGCCCAGTACCCAGGCACAAGAGTCTCCTGCTATGCGCTTCCATGGAAACGGGCCAGGGATGTCCACAGCTACACAGCAGAGGAATGCAGTCCTTGCAGAGATAGTCAGGGACTGCGCTCGGCAAGAGGAGGAAATGGCTACATTTCAGTAACCTGCAGGACTTGGAATTCACAGGAAATGATTTCTTCCCTTGTGGGAGCTGAGGCATTCCACTAAATCTGAGCTCCTGTCAGAGCAGCAACCGCCAGTAGGCTTGCTGATTACATTTGCAGTTAAAACCCCAAACCAAAACAAAACAAAACCCCTCGCTCATAATAGTTCTTACTTTGAAAATTATATCTTACAAGAATCTTTGCTAATGTCTTCCTTACAAAACGTGTTTCATTTTTACTGAAAAATCCCTGCAGCCACAGAGATAAGCCACCAATATAGGGGCCAAAATAGTGAGTTATCCCCCGCATATGTAGGGGGAATTGGACTTTGGTGTGTTAATCAATTTCTACATAGCTAGATCTGCCTGGAACGTTGGGTAATTTTTAACAACACCACCCTTTACCTCGAATTCACAGAAGGCCATTCATGTTACTCCTTGAGTTTTGAGTCTGGTGTCTGATTGGTTCCCCAGAGAGGCCATGATTTAGTTAAGAGCACGGTATTTGTAAGTCAATGAAAAAGCAAACTATTCTTTGACAACCCAAAAGATGTTGGTGTAGATTGTTGAAAATTCCTTGTGAAATAATGCTGGTTCTTCTGGAAGCCTAGCTAACCATCCAAAAAAATACGTCAGTCCTGTCTTGTTAACTCCAGGGAACTTGGAATTTTAGAAGATATTTCTTTTCTTCAGAACCAACACATCTTTATGCAATTTTAGAAATTTCAGATATGTGGGAGGGTGAAAAAAGCACCTGGTAGGAAACAAATTATCTAAGTAAAACATGTCTGCTGAGCACACATCCCCCATAGAATTGTGAGGAGGCCCTTGCAAAGACGTCAAACTAAGAATAATGATTCAGTGCTGTTCCCTTAGTCTGAGTTCTACAACAGAAATCTCCATCAAATCCATAAAGGTATCAGTGGCTAGATTCAGCTTCAGAGTGAAATCCTCCTGTAAGTTACTCACGTGCCCCTGTTGGCATTCCTGAGATCAGGCAGGCAGGATGTGTACTGGGACCTCTTCTGTGCAGCCTGAGAGCCACAACACACTTCCCTTTCTTTGTATCCCCATTCCTTCCTCACAAGTCCTTCTCTTCCCCTGCACCTCTTTCAGGTCATCTTCCTGCCATCTTCTTTTGCTCTGTTCTCATTTTTTCACTTCTTCCTCCCTACTTCCTTCCTTCTTCCTTTTTATGTTGTTCCTCTTCCCATTCTCTCTCTAGCCCTTCCTCCATTCCTCTCTCAAAACACAAATAAACACACAAGGACACTCATATTCATTGGAATGTTCACTGGGGGGAGCATCAGGGCTTACAAGCAGGCAGACTTTATATTTGGCTCAGTTTAGCCTTTTCCGGTGTGTCCCGAGAAGGGCGGGGCCTCTTGCTGGCACACTCTTCTTGCTTTTGGGCTGATCTCCTAAAATTATTCAAATAGCAATGGAAAAGTGAACAATTTCAAATACCGTCAAGGATCATTATCTTCCTACAGTTTTAAGAGTTGAATTGGCAGAAGTCATGTCTTTATAGAAAGAGTAGATCCAGAATGATTAATGACTGAAAATCAAACATAAAACTGTAAAAACAATCACCAAAATACTATTAAATTTCTATTATTTTTAAGATGTTGTAATAAGCAAAACAAGGCATGTAAGAAAACATATCACGAGTTATCAGAACTTCTGAACCTCCAGTAACTTATGATCATGTTTGGGTTGACAGAGAACTTCCACAATAAAAACTAGCTAGAAGTGGATTTAAATAATATGTATCGAGTGCTTACTAATTGCTAGACACTGTGAGACACTCCTTATATGTGTTCTTTCCTGTAATTCTTTAATCAACTTTATAATGGTTGCCATATACCATCCAAATTTTGTGGATGTAGAAGATAAAGCTTAGAGATGAAGTGTCTTGTTCTAGGTCTCACAGCTGGGATATGGCAGAGCCAGGACTTGAACTAGTATAAGTCAGTGAATGTTAGGTACCAAATGAATGAGACAGAAGAATATTCTTGCAGTTTAGAGCTGGAATATCATTGTGTCCTTGGGAGGTTGCAAAGAGGTAGTATCCCAGAACTAGAAGAGGCCTTAGAAATCTGTCTCTTCCCCACTAATATCACACTTGGGGAAAGCGGGGATAAGCTGCTAACAGAGGAGGAATGTGAATGGTATTTGAGAGATGAGTAGGGATTTGACAGTCTGAAAGGGCCAGAGAGCATTTCTAGGTTGGAAAACAGGAATTTTTGTCTCTCGAATGATATTAAAATTGTGTTTTATTTTTACTAAGAAACTTTCTTCAATGTCTGGTATCTAGGGAGAAGAGCTCAGGGAAGAGAGGAAGAAAAGGAACATTTTTAACTGTTGTCACCTCCTGCAGTTTAAGAGTTCTAGTCCCCCTGGAACTCTGGGTCAGTCAATGTTGCCAGTTGTTCCTGTCCATCTGATGAAGGATCATGGGTGTAAAAGAGTCTAACCAGGGATAGGGAATAACATGAATGAAATAAAACTGTGATAGAAAGAGAAATACAATAGAACATATATCAGAACACAGTTTAAAGTATTGAAGCTGAAAAAGTCAAGCTTACAGGAAAATCTGCCATAGTCCCTTTATTCCACATTATCCTTGAACAGAGCGCGCAGTTTTATATAGAATGTTTGCTGAAAAACGAGACACAAATAGTTCTGAGGATTAACTTTGAATTTCCTGGATTTGGTGGGTATAAATCAGAGCCTTCATGCTATTTTAACACTTTTTGGAAAACAAGGTCCTTGTGAATAAATGGCAAAGTGGGTCAAGAAATGCTTTATTCATTAATAAGTAAAATCTAGAACTTGGAGTAATGCTCCCTAATTATGAAATGGGCAGTGCTCTGTACTGTTTTTTGATTGGCTGACATCAGTTTGAATGCAAAGCTTTATTTCACTGCAGAGCCCTGGCATACTTCACACATTAAAATTCTAAGCTGTCTAAGTAGGTGTGAAACTAATTTTGTGTTTATTTTTTAAAACCTACCTATGATCATTTAGGACCATCCACTTCACTTTGGGAGGGCAGCACCCGGTTGTAGGTGGGCCCTGAGAGACAATAAAGGAGAGGATAATTTCTTAAATGGCTTAAACCAGAATATTTATAGCTTCCTGGAATAGTTGTAACTACTTATCCATTTTTCCAGCCACAACTCTTCTTAATAAGAAGGGCTTTGAAAAACCTGCTAAATCTGGGTATAAAAGGAAACAGAAGTTTTCCTAGAGCAGTGGAATTTTTTAAAAGTCACATAGTAACCTTATTGATGAAATCAGGAAGAGAGCACTTTCAGATCAGACTTGAGGGTGGTTATTTACAAAACACGGACTTTTCCTCAGCACACCAGGCGCATACTGCAAGGTTTCCTGCTATGCAGAGACACATATGGTGACTGGTTTTCAACCAGGTCCAGTGGTCCTGCAGATTCTTCTTCAATGGGGAATGGTAAATGCTATCATTAGTCACTGATTCTCTCAGAACCACCAGGAAGACTATTTGGAGGGATGGGATGGTGCTTTTAAAAAGGAAAAATAATAAAGTTTGCTTCATTAGAAGTTAAATTGGGGGAAAAAAAGTATGTACCTTTTTTTCTGCTTGGGTAGAATGTAACTTCCTTAGATTTGTCTTCTCATAACAGCATTTTCTTGTTTGTGAATGAGGAGTCAGATTTGAATATTTGAACACCCATATATCAGGCTCCAAAGTCTATGTTTTTAATCACAGATTAACTCCCTGTTTCATATCCCATCTATTTATCAATCCCTCTAGCCCAGATGGCAATCTAGTCCCTTTGGTCTCTTCTTGAAGCAGCCTGAGAGAGCTCACCCAAGGAAAAAGAAAGATCTCTCAGTGCCCAGGAAAGAGCATCAAGTTGACATCTGATTGGAAAGAAGGAGGGGGAGCCCAGGACGAAGTAACCTGCATGGGGAAAGGATGTGAAAGTGCTGAACATGAAAGCAATCAAGCTAGAAGTTAGACAAAAACCTGGGTAACCAAAAGAGTGATACAGGGTGGCTATATTGTTGTGAGGCTTGATGTCCTAGTTTCCCCAGAGACCTCTGGAGCATGTTCTGTTTCTCATAATGAAAGAAGAGATATTATTGATAGTTAAGGTTTATTTTATTAGAGAGAAATTAGTTGATTTAAATTTTGTTGTTGTTTGTGTTTTGTTTGTTTGTTTGTTTTGGTGCTCATGTAGGAATTAAGGCATCTGTCCCTTATTTACCCTTCTCTTCAATCTCTACTTCCAAGTATTTTTGTGATTTAAATCTCCATTTTGTAGTGTCCTCCAGTTAAGGTCACAGAAGTGATAGGGATGACAGAAAGAAGGCAATGCTTTTTATCTAAGCATCAAGGGAAAGAACTCCTTTGAGGGTGACCACTTAAAAAGCTTTCTTGAAAGGAAGTCAGATTCTCATCAGATCCTGATGTCTGCATGGATCACAGAGTCATCACACATAGTCTTCAGAAGAATGCTTGGTTCTGTGTTTGTTGGAATAAGAAGGGGTAAGAGGCAAAGCATTTGAAGTCTAATGATCTGCATTTCAGTCTCAGCCTTACAATTTAGCCACTATCTAAACTTGAAAATTTTTCCGCATGTAAAAATCACAATTCTAAATTTCAGAGTTATTGCAAAAAAGAAAGTAGATAAGGAATCTGATAATACTTTGCAAACTGTAAAGCTTACATAGGCATTTATTGGAGGCCTAGATTCCTGGGTCTTCATTTATTCATTTTTTTCTGGGTTCTAACCAACAAAAAAGAAATGCTCAAATCTGAAAGGGGATCAACATAATTAATGGAGACCCAATTATTCTCAAAGCTGTGGCTTCCAACAAAAGTTAATTTGAAGTTTATGCTGAAGACCCTGAGGCCAGATCAGAGGGCCTTCTTGTTCAGGCCCTTAGAATTTGACCTTGGAACCCAACCACAGGGACAAGTGGGTTCTGAGAATCAGACCTTGGCCAGTGACTAAATGATCCTATATATCCAACCTATAGAAGGCAGACCCTGAGCACTGACTCCAATGTGCTCTGCAAGGGAGGAGGATATGAAAAGGCCATGCTCACCTTCTGTTTGTTCCATGTGGCTGGCAGCCATGACCTAGAGACAAGATGGAGCCTCTTCTTCCTTTTGAGACAAAGAAATCCATCCCCAACCCCACTCCCCATTGCAGAGAGTGAGGCCCATTATTAGAATGGAAGTTTATTTCCTAGATAAGACCAGCAGAGAGAGCTTCCAGGGTGGTCCATTCCAACAATTGTGATGTTCCCTGTGGAAATGTGGGGCAGGAAATAACTCCTGGGTTTTGGTTGTATTGAGATACTAGATTTTTTTTTTTTTTTTTTTTTTTTTTTTTGAGGAACTGAAAAATATTTATATCCTCTCAATTTAAACTGAATTCACTTAAGGCCAATATGTCCATATAGTCTCAGGAAGTTCATAGACACCATGCATGAAATCTAACTGGGGGCTAGTCTAGAATCCTGAGACTGTGTATATATTCATTGTTAGGACTTTATTTTGAAGAAAGTTTCTTAGGAATCTTTAAAACCAAATTGATTTTTGATACACTAATTTGTATTTTTTTTCTTTTCCTATTAAGGGGTTTTGTTTGGCCAACATCAAACATTGTTGATTCATTATTATATTAAATGACTAACATATTTTACCTAAAGAGTAAATAGCTACTATGCTACTTTATTGGACATTTTAACAGACATTTATTTGGAAGACAAATTTTAATTTGAATCATTATTTTCATCTTCAAACCCAGGAGTATATAGAAACTAATGTTATGGAAATTTGAACCAGTTGTCCTCCTCTTATTTGACATGATTTCTTTCTTTTGGAAGTACCATGGCCTACAGTCAGCCAGGCATTGTCCTTGATGAATTACATTCTTTTTTTAAAAATTTATTTTTTAGTTATAGTAGAACATAATACCTTTACTTTATTTATTTATTTTTATGTGATGCTGAGGATTGAACCCAGGGCCTTGCACGAGCTAGGTGAGCACTCTACCACTGAGCCACAACCCCAGCCCTGAATTACATTCTTAATAACATTTAAATATGACCAAAAACTTGGACTAGAATTATTATCTTTATTTTTCCACAAAAGAAAACTAAGGTCTTAGCAACTGTTCGTCATTGTCAGAGACTCTGCTAGGGAGCAAGACACCACATTTCCTGTCCTCATGACGTAAAATCATTAGTGTGCATAGGTATCAAAGAATTACCTAAGTAATTATTTAATTGCAGTTCTTATGAAGGAACAGCATAAAAGGGAAAACATCAATATGAATTCAATCCGGTTGGATGTGTATCTTTGGAGTGGTAGACCAAGGATATGCTGTCTCAGCTAAAATGTGAATTAGCCAATTGCAAAAGGAAAGAGAGAGAGAACGGGAGGCATGTGGACCCAGTGAATTTATATGTGTGAATGCCCGGAGGTCAACTTGGTCATAGGTTAAATGTGGCAATTGAGGAAGAGAAAAACTTGGGCAGGGGTGATAACATCCTTCAGTTTTGGATAAACTACTTTTGAGATGTTGATATATCCAGGTGACTGTGTCCAGTAGAGAGATGGACACATAGATTGGTTATTAGGAGAGAGATCTGGGTTAGGATTTTATGTATGAGGTAACTATCCTAAATATGGTGATTAAAATCATAGACGATTAAGTTGCTTAGAAAAAGATTAGAAATTAAGAAAAAAGGACTGGAAAACATTATAATTTAAGGAGCTCACTGATTAAGATCTCAGAGTAGGTGATTGAGAAGGAATTCTCTGATGCCTTTCTGAGACTGGGAAGAGATGAGGGATTAGCACATCACCCATAGTGGAATGTGCCTTATGTAGAAGGATGATGAAGAGGGCAGATAACCAGATTGTTGAGTCCTGGTGCAATCTGCGAAGTTATTTCAAGAATGGAGAAAGGGAGTAGTTTCCAAGAGGATTCCTCAGATCCCAAATTGAGCTGAGTATAGGAGAGGACAATGAGTGTAAGTCAGGGTTTGGGAGAGGCCAAAGCAGTAGGCCAAAGAGTGTGGGTCAGGTCCTAGAGTCTAGAACTGCACCACCACTTTAGGACAGGAGCCAGGAGAGATGACCAAAGCATTCAAATGTATTAGCCTATGGTAGGTTGAAGAGATAAGAGGAGACAAAAGGAACTTTGGACAATAAACCAAAGAAGGAGGAGAAGCAAGAAAACATAAGAACAAACAGAGACAGCCTGGATCCATGGGGGTAGGGGTCAGATTTCAATGACTGGATGAGAGATGGAGGAATACAAACAACCAGGTGAAAGCAAAAGTAGATGGAGACAAAGGTTAGGAGGAAAAGGGTCAAGGGAAAGCTTCCTTCTTAAGGTTGGAGAACTGTGAAGGAGCTGGAGCAAAGATGAGGGAGTAATGGAGAGAACAGAACAGAAAGCATGTCATAGGTTGGCAGATTGCCCTTGAAGCGTGAGGTGGACTGATTTCCTCAGAGCATGCATTTAATTTTAATAGGGAATAGTACTTTAATTCTGAGCAATATGTAATAGGACTCCACATATGAAGTTAGACTTTCTTTGTCAGTTAAAAAAAATAAAAAGGGACAGCTAAAATTAATTTTAATACTATGCTAATTTTATAATATATTTAATTTAACAGAGTATTTTAAATATCATTTCAACATGTAACCTATATAACAAATATTAATGAGATGTTTTATGGTCTTTTTAAAAAACTTAATCTTCAAAAATCTAGCGTATAGTTAACACTTATAGTACTTTTCAGTTTATAGTAGATATATTTCAAGTGTTCAAAGGTCACATGAGGCTAGTTGCTACTGTATTGGGCACTACTAGTGGTTATGTTGATATTCTTCACCCTTGGGGTAGCTGGGTTGGGACTGAGGCAGTCAGAGTCAATTGTCTGAAGCATAAGTCTAACTCTATTTACCCCAGTAGGACACACGAATACGATGGGTGCCATGATTGAAAAACTTGGAGGAAAGTACCATTTAGGATAATCAACTAGAACTACAAGACTAAAATCTCAGAAATCAGCTGAAGATAAAGAATTATTTGTGAGAAAATGTAAAAAGGAATCTTTTTCTGTGCCCAAAGTTATTCTATGCATCTGAGCACTGAAAATAATTAATATAAGGTAAAAGAAAATCAGTTATATACACAGGGCACCCCAAAGGTGCTGGAAGCTTATGCCTATACCCAACAGGCACTATCAAAATGAAGTCATTCATGTCTTACCATCCCAGGTGTAATGGGAGGAGATCCCCATCTTGCTTAACCACCAAAGTCTCGTCTTTCCAGGTTCCTTCATCAAAGGTCCCTGGGAATATCGAGGGAATGCTTCCATGACTTTAACCCATCCTGGTTATCCCTTGTACCCACAGACACCCTCAGAAATCACTGCTTTTCTGGGAATCAGTCTAGGCCACTGTAGTTCAGCTACTTACAGGTTGTTGCTGCTATCATAGTTTTTCTTTCTGAGTAGTCCAAGCTCACCCCTGACTTTCCCCACTGCAGACCTTATACGCCTGTAATTTTACTAAAGAGTTCAAGAACCACAGGAGGGAATTTGTACTCAATCCTCAAGAATGGATATTAGATAAGGCTGCTCTCAGAGTCCTTTGGACAAGGTCCCTACAATAGCTTCCCTGCAGGTATGTCTCTGCTGAGCTCCTGGGTGGCACACATTGATAGGGGTAGCTTCTCCTTGCTTTGAATTGGTCTGGGTCAATTTACCTCTTCCACAAAGAGAATATCCTTGATTATGTCTTTCTTATTTGCACACCCGTAGACCAGGAAATAAGATATTTTCCTAAAATAATCTTCATCTGCCGAGATGCAGGTCTAGCCTCCAAAACAAAAACAAACAAAAGAAAAAAAACATCATGGCCTGGCTCCTCCATCTTTTAAGAACTTGAAATTCCAGAAGAGATCTTGGCTTTCTTATTGATTAATCTGTTATGAAAAAGAGAAAGCTGCTTTTCTCTTTTTTTCCAAAATAGAATTTAATGCTTTGAGAAACAAATCTACTTGCTCTTTTTAAAATGAGAACATTTTCAGCAATTCCAGAGAATAAGGTTGTATATAAGGAAACAAAAAGTTGGTAGTAAAATATCAGCTATAACTCCCCATTACATAATGTTATTTCTATTGTGTACATTAAGGGTCAAACTTGTATATCTTCTTCTGAGAAGTATCTATTCAGCTCCTTAGCCCATTTATTGATTGGGTTGTTTGTTTGTTTGTTTGTTTTTGGTGATGCATTTTTTTGAGTTCTTTATATATCTTGGAGATTATTGCTCTGTTTGCCTCCCAGTGGATGGCTGCACCTCATTTAGACATCATCCATCATAATTTAATGACATCCAAATATATGCTTAAGCTGCAGAGGCGCTGAACAACAGTAAATGTTGGTGAGGATGTGGGGGGAAAGACACACTCATACATTGCTGGTGGGACTGCAAATTGGTGCAACCAATCTGGAAAGCAGTATGGAGATTCCTTAGAAAACCTGGTATGGAGCCACCATTTGACCCAGCTATTCCTCTCTTGGTGTATACCCAAAGGACTTAAAAACAGCATACTATAGAGACACAACCACATCAATGTTTATAGCACCACAATTCACAATAGCTAAATTGTAGAACAAACCTAGATGACCTACAGTAGATGAATGGATAAAGAAACTGGTATATACACTATGGAATATTATTCAACATTAAAAGAGAATAAAATTGTGGTATTTGCAGGTAAATTATTGGAACTGGAGAATATCATGGTCCCCCAAAACCAAAGGCTGAGTGGATACTGATCCATAATGAGGGGAACATGGGAAAAATGGAAGAATTTTGATTAGGCAAAGGGGAGGGTGGAGTGGGGAAGAGGCATGGGGGCAGAAAAGATGGTGGAATGACATGGACATTATTAACCTAGGTACATGTATGACTGCACACCAGGTGCAACGCTACCTGGTATACAATCAGAGAAATGAAAAGTTGTGATGCAATTATGTACAATGAATCAAAGTGCATTCTGCTGTCATATATACAGAATTAAAATAAATTAATTAATTAAAAAAATTTAAGTGTGCACAATGATGCACACCTGTAATCACAGTTGCTCCAGACACAGAGGAAGTTGAATTGCAAGTTCAAGGCCAGCCTGGGAAATTTAGCAAAACCCTGACTGAAAATTAAAAATTAAAAAGGACTGAGGATGTAATTCAGTGGTAAAGCAACCCTGGGTTAAATTCCTAGAACCACAAATAAATAAATAAATAAATAATAAAGCAAGCTATAATATAATTTATTAACATTTATATGTTTCATTTTACAAAGATTTTCTAATTTAATTCCCTGTGGAGTAGAGTACCATTTAACTTGTTACCATTTTATAGGTAAGAAAACTGACAATTCAAAAGATTGATTTGCCAAATTTTTGGAGCTGGAACTCAAAATCAGATCTTCTTACTCCTTTTTTTTTTTCTATGTTTATTTCATTAAACCACATGGTTTGGGTCTATCACTTACTCATTAAACAATTGCTCAACACCTTCTAAGTGTTCAGCATTTCCAGAATAAATGAAAAGCAAAAGTCAAGATACACTTTTTCAGTAAGGTGTTTGATGGTAGATGACATTTACTGACTACCTAACATGGAAGGAATTTTTCACAAATCTTTAACCCTCACCATAATCCAATGGGACAGACTGTCTCAATTTACAGATGAGGCAAGTAAGGCTCTAGGAGCCTTGTCCAAGTTGCAGAAATTGAGATCAAACTGCCTGATTCCAGAGGTAGCACAGTAAAGCCTTGATGGAAGTGGGGAGCACATTTATCACAGATACTTACTGAGTGCTACAAGCCAAGTGCTTGTACTAGGTCCTGTTTACATAATGCAAACAAGATGCAGTTTCTGATTTGAAAGGTCAAACAATTCCATAGGCCTATAGATGTGTAAATATACAATAAGGGATACAATTTCTTCCAGCAGGATCCCAGTGTTCTTAAAATAACCACGGGTGAGCAGGCTCAGTAATAGCGCCAATGAGTGATTTTCTCAATAATGCCTCTAGCTATTGTCATTTTCTATCATTTATTTATAAACTTGGAAATCTGAAGTTCAGTAACAGAAAAAACATTTCTGCAAGAATTAGAATTTTTAATACAGTGTTCAGTGAATACTTTCTAATTGGAAATAGTGAAAGAATTATTTAAATATACCTGTGATTTGGTGACTGGATAAAGTTAAAAGCTGCTTCTATGTTCTAAAAATCTAGGAGACTGAAAGGTATTTTATTATTTGAATATTTACTTTGGAATAAAATAAAATAAATGTATTTACAAAGGTATGTAATCATTAATATCAAAATATCACAGTTTATGTTTTCATTTCAGTTTGCTAAAGCCAAATGTCTTAGAAATTGTTTTTGTGCCTTTCTATTGCTAGCAATGATACTGTGGATTATAAAAAATTTTTGCAGAGCTGCAAATAGTTTTCCTTTTTATAATATGCACACTCAATAGTTCCTAGGCTGCATTTTGCATTTCATGGTTAAGAAGTTCCTAATGAAACTTCTCTTAGAAGTGAAGAGCATAAACCATCTCTGCATATAATTCTACTGGATTGAACAAAGGGATTTCTTCCCTCTGTATTGTGCCTTTACCAGCCTCTGAGAAGAGGATATCATAGACAAGTAAGGTGGGTGTCTGGCAAGTTCACTGTCAGGTGACTTAGAAACTTAGAAACTCTTCTAGATATAAAAATAACAATAATGATGATAATAAATTGCAACCTTTTATAGGTGGTGACAGTCACAGCCTGGGAGTAAACAGTATAGACAGTGTAAAGTTAGTCATTATGTTTGTTAGCACCAACTTAAGTCTCCCTGGAGGAGTTTACAATGAGCTCAAAAATAAAAAAAGCTGAAAGATTTATTTTGAGTAACCCAAGACTCCATTATCTAAAACAGTGCGCTCTCTCTATATGTATCTTTTTTTTTTTTTTTTTTTTTGGTGCTAGGGATTGAACTCAATATGCTTGACCACCGAACACATCCCTAGGCTATTTTATTTTTTATTTTAAGTCAGGATCTCGCTAAGTTGCTCAGAGTCAGTGCTAAGTTGCTGAAACTGGCTGTGAACTTATGATCCTCCTGCCTCAGCCACCTGAGCTGCTAGGATTACAGATGTGTGCCACTGTGCCTGGTAAAATCAGTGCTCTTGATTTCCAACTGTGGTTGAAAGGGAAAGAGTCCTTGTTGTATCTACTTTCAGTTCTTTTTCAGTTTTGGAAATCCATATCTTGTGTATATGGAAAAAAAATTGACCCCCGATTTTAGAATAATTGCTAAATCTTTGCAGATGGTGCTTAATAAGTCTATATGCAAAATCCTAATATTGGATCTAGAAAGGTCATATATAAAATATGGAGAGCATGTTTTAGCATTGTTTCACTTTTTTTTTTTTTTTTTTTGGTACATGGCATTGAACTCAGGGCACTCGACCACTGAGCCACATTCCCAGCCATATTTTGTATTTTATTTAGAGACAGGGTCTCACTGAATTGCTTAGTGCCTCTCTTTTGCTGAGGCTGGCTTTGAACTCTTGATACTTCTGTCTCGGCCTCCCAGCCACTGGGATTACAGGCGTGCTCCACCGTGCTGGCCTAGAGAGGTTTCACTTTTAAGAAGGGTTTCAAATGGTTCCCTATTTTGTTATAACTCTCCTTCCAAGACTACTTGACTCTTGGCTAATTCAAGAGAAGCCCTGTTTAATAAACGGGTTCAAGAAAATTCAGGTGGTCAAAGTTCTTGGAGGATTGTATTTGGTTTGGAGCTAATGGGAGTACATGAAACATTGAGAGGCCAAGGGCTGGACACATGATATCATAAACAGAATAATTGAAAGCACAGAGGATATGTCTTCTGGAGAAAAAACAAAAAGGAAGCCAAAGGTATATGACAGCATCACTAAGTAAGGGTCATAGGAAATAATAATTGCCAGTTACATTTCATTATCATGTCCCAACACTCTTCTTATCAGGGTTATCTAATTTAATAGTCACAACAGCATTATGAGGTAGAAAAAAATTTTCTCAACCCTACCTTGAAGATGAGAGGAGAGAATTGAAACACGGAATAGATAATAGCTCATGCTCTCTTAAATAAACAGTAGTTACAAACCTGGATTTTCTTTCAGAAAAGCTTTTTTCCCTCCTCAAAATATAGGACTACAACATACACTTATAAAAGCTGCACAGGTCACAAGCATACACCTGAGGATTATTATACTCTGAATGAATATAGAACCACAGTCCCTCTAGAAATGAACCTGTTGCTACTGAACTGCTACATGCACCCAAAGAATTCAATAAGCAGAGCAACGAGGTCTCCTAACGCATGTAGTTGTAGCCAGCTAATGAGGTTATCATTTAATGAATGAATTCTATATCACATAGGCCTTTTTTACCTTTTTCATTCTTGATGAAAATCAGAATCATTTAAGCAAAAAATTTTACTAAAATTTGGTATTGAGTATTTGGAGCCAGCAATTCAGGAGATAAAATGACCAGGCTCTTGCTTTATCTCTAACTTTAAAGGAAAACAAAATCCAGTTATGTATTTCCTTCAGTAGTCTACTAAGTTATCCTCTCCTTTTGTGCCCTTATATCACTAGTAGTCTTAAAAGTAGTTCCTGCTACTGTTGCATTTCTATGAAGACTAAGGAAAGAACCAAATACCCAGAGGGCTTGCAAAATTGTTACAAAGAATTTCTTTCTTGCTGATGCTTTGTTTTTACACCCACGGTTCAGAATCCTGATGTGATGGAATACATAGTGATCTTGGACAAAATACCAAATTTACCTGAAAAGCAAGCAGGATCTTGGTATACCATGGTGCTCTGGGAAGAGATTGGCTGTCGTTAAACTGTGACTCAAATGCTAAAACTACCCACTTTTCCCCAGGGAGACCTATTAATATCAGATCTCTTACATAGTTAGAACATATTTAATTAATTTGGCTTTTTTTTTTTAAACTAGTACTAGTACACACTAATAGAGTACTTACTACGTGTTCAGCACTATTTTTATATATATATAATATATATTTATACTAATTTAATTATCAAAACAACCCATGAGGTAAGTACAATTATTTTTCCTTTTTTTTACAAATAATTGAGATATAGAGAAGTTAAATAACTTGAAAACATCCCATACATTACAGGCTACTAAATGGATGACCTAGACCTAAATAGATATAAATGTATCATAGAACATAGTTTAAAAATTGCAAATATTCTAGAATAAAATAAAATAAGAATGTTCTTGCTAGACTTTTATTTCTTTACAGAGTTCCCTTCACTGCAGGTAACTGAAAGGGTTAGAGTTAAAAATTAGCTCTTTTTACAGGGTGCCATGGCGCACACCTATAATCCTAGGGATTCCAGGGGCTGAGGCAGGAGAATTGCAAGTTTAAAGTCAGCGTCAGAAACTTAGCAAGACCCTGCCTCAAAATAAAAACATTTAAAAAAGAACTGGAGGATATAGCTCAGTGGTAAAGCATCCCTTTAGTACTGGTTCAATCCCCAGTCCTATAAAAAAAAGTTGCACAGTTTTTAGTCTTCTCCAGATAGTATGGATTTGTCTCTTAACTTATGATCGTAATATTGAAAATGCCCCATAAAATGTTAGGAATTTAATGCATTCTATTCCCCTCCCTTATTTTTTTTCCCTCCTTCAAAATTGTATCAATTACATTATTTTTAGATGCGTGTGTGTGTGTTGCTGGGGATTTAAACCAGGGCCTTACACATGCCCGGTAAATGCTCTACCACTGAGCTACACTCCCAGACCTAGTTTTATTTTTTTTTTAACTTGACTTAAAATAATGTACTTGAACCTGTTTTTGTTCCACCTAATAACATTTCGTTTGATTTTCCACTTTCAGAATAACATGTTAATGCCTTTCCGTTTCCCTGTCACATCTTTATTTCAGGCATCTGCTAGGTATAATTTTATTTTTTATTGTTAGGATTTTAAAAAATTTCATTATAATGTCAAAACTATAAAGTCTTCATTGATAGGTTGATTTTAAAATTGAAAAATACTAAGAAGTGTTCACAATGTTGTATACTTTAAGTTGTTTCTAGATTCCTTTAACAGCCAATACAGTGTACATGATACATAAGGAGTTGTTTCACTGGATTGTTTAGGAAATAAATGACAAGAAAAAAATGTCTGCATGTGCTCAGTTACAGGCATATTTAAAAAATACTTCTGGCTGGGCATGGTGGCACATGCCTGTAATCCAGAGGCTTGGGGGGCTGAGGCAGGAAGATGTTTCAAAGATGCTGAATTCAAAGACAGCCTCAGCAATTTAGGGAGGCCCTAAGCAATTCAGCGAGACCCTGTTTTTAAATCAAATATTTTAAAGGGCTGGGGATAAAGAAAAAAAAAAAAAACACAAAACTTCCATTCAAGGTGGGTTGAATCTGTATATGCAAATCCCATAGGTATGGAGGGCCCGTGGAAATAATTCCACAGCACTAAACAAAAATCAAAGTCAGAAGGATTTTTTTTATATTTCATGCCATCAACTGCCCAAAATTATTTCTCATTTTGATATACTTCATGTAACACATTTTTATTGAGCATTTTTTCCTCTGAAGTCTTCATTTATCTTTTTTTATGTTTACTGAAGCAAGAAACACATTTATATCATGCTACTAAGAAGTTTCAACTTCTAAATTTTGCCATGTGTCTTGAAGTTCTTTTAGACATTCAGGTTTCTTGGAATTCTAACTTCCTGTTCTAATTGGATCTGACTCATTTCTGGACCTGCCATTGGATTGTATTTATCTTCGTTACACTGCTGGATTGAGTCCCTGATGACTTGAATCACATTTTGTTTTGTTGTTGTTGTTGTTTTTGGCGGTGTCTCTTGGAAACATGTTTCTGGAGAATATATTCAGGAAATTTTTTTTTTCCAGATAGTTTGCATAGAATGGCTTCTGAAGCCATGTACATCAGGGAATATATTTATTGAGGTTGTGTTTTGTGGTTGCCTCACAGTGAGCAAGATCAATTCTCCATCCAAAAGTGGTTAAAATATTGACACTGATGACTCCATGCATTCCCTAAGACTGTGTAAAAATGTCCATTCTCACATAATGAGGCTTTTGGAAGCTAGCAAGGCAGGCATCCATGCCAATCAGAAGTGACTTGGGTGAAAAGAGGGACAAGTGACTCTGGCTTTTATTTGACTAGGAAGAGAGGCCAGAGTGAGGGTTTGAACTTTGCCCTTGTACCTATTGAGGGAGATCATAGTCCTTATCACTTTGTCTAGGTGTGAGGCAGGTGGCGAAGGGATGGAAACTGCAAATGTGAGACACCAAGATCGGAGTCAATGGCTCTTTGGCGGAATGTACAACTGCACATCGAGAATCATTTGCCTATAGAACTTTAAGTACATTGCTAAATTTTCTAATAGCATCTTTTGTTAAGGATGAAATTTTCTTTGTTGATAAAATTCTTATAGTTTCTCCTTGGAAACTTATGAGTTCTATCGAGTGTACTTAAGAGCTCTAAAACTTCTTCTTCTTCTTTTTTTTTTTTTTTTTAAACCAGGGACATTCAATCTCTGAGCACAACCCAAGCCCTTTTTTTGTATTTTATTTAGAAATAGGATATCTCATGGAGTAGCTTAGGGACTTGCTAAGCTGTGAGGCTGGCTCTGAACTCACAATCCTCCTGCCTTAGCCTCCTAAACCATTGGGATTACAGAAGAAGAGTGCCCCATCCCAACTCTAAAACTCCTTTCTAGTGTAGCAAAGTATAGATACTTTTTTTCCATTCAATTTGCTCCTTTAAACTTGACAACTTTTGCTTTTTATGTTCAGAGAGAAAAACATTCTGTCAATTTCTTTGATTATGTTCTTCCATTCAATTCTTCTTTTCTCTCTGGAAATACTGTTGGACCAGATTTCATGCCCCAGGGTTTATCTGTCATTTATGTGAACTTTGCTCTTACATATCTCTGCCTTTTGTTCTATAATGAGAGAAATTGACTTCACTCTACCTTTTAGCTCTTCTATTATATTTTTAAATTTGCCAGTCTTAAGAATTCTTTCAAGTTCTCTGGTTGTTCCTTTCTCATAGTACGCTGTTCTTTTTTATGGATGAAGTATCTTACAAATCTCTTTAAGGATATTTTAATCAGTTGTGTATTTGGTCATGAGTAATAGAAAATCCAATTATGGTAGCTTAATAAATGTTTTTATAGTCTCCTATAGCAAGTATTTGGGGACAAGCATATTCAAGTTGGTTTTGTAAGGAAGGTCACTCCTTTTTTGATCCATCTTCATTTCTTCATGCTTATCTTTTATAGTAATAAAAGAACCATTGTACCATTAGGTTTTGTATGAGGCTCCAAATAGGAAGAGATAAAGGCAAAAGTGTATCCTTTCCATATTTGATATTTGTATATATTAGAAAACTTTCCTGAAAGCCATATCCAGTAATTTCTCCTTATATATCCTTACACAGAACTGATCACATGGCTAACTCGACTAGTGTTTGGAAGGTTTCTGGAAGAGTTGTGAATGGAAATGAGTCAACTAATCAACAATATCTACTGTATTATCTCTTTTATCTATTTACTATTTACCATTTCTCAAATAACTAGCCATATCTGGTACTTTTGTAACAAAGAACTAGATTGATAAATTTATGACTATTCTTTTTTATCTTAAACTTTTTTTATTTTTCTCTTTAACATTTGTGAAAGTAACATTATGATAACATTCTTGTTATCTATTTAGGCATTTGTTAGTTTAAAAACGTTGCTATTTTACTTTATTATCTTAGACAGAGGGGCTCAATAGGCATACTTCCCTCAGTCATATAGGAAAATTCCTGATTTCCTTACCAAAGGTAGCTTCTTTACTCTTTTAACTAGATGGACAATTGTTCAGTCCTCTTTATAGTCTTTTATACCATTTACACTTTCCACTCTTCACTATGAATATATGAACTTGGTTCTTATTTGCTCCTGGATCTTTGCCAAAAAACTTGAATTGAAACAGAAAAACTAATTTTCCAAGGTTTGCAAAAAGTTTACCTCAGATTATTTTCATTATTTTTCTTTCTTCATGGGGTTCTGGGAAGATTCTGCTCTGGATTTTTGGAGTGGAGGAAACAGGAGGAGGGAGAGAGAAAAGATTATGAAATGGAGCCAATAGGATAATAAAGGCAGTCAGAGTGTTCTTTCTTTTTTTAACTTCTAAGTGGTTTTACCTTTTTAAAATTTGTTCTTTTTAGTTCTATATGATGGTAGAATGTATTTTGACATATCGTATATACATGGAGTATAACTTTCCATTTCTGTGGAAGTACATGGTGTGGAGTTACAATGGTCATGTATTCATACATGAACATAGGAAAGTTATGCCCAATTCATTCTACTCTCTTTCACATTTCCATCCTCCCTGTCTTCCTCCCACTCCCCCCATAACCAAGCCAGTAAACTACTCCCTGGCCTATTGTTAGTCAGCATCTGCATATCAGAGAGATACAGGATTAGTTTATGTGATTAAGCATGATAGTCTCCACTTCCACCCATTCACCAGCAAATTTCATAATTTTATTCTTCTTTATGGCTGAGTAATATTCCATTGGTTATATGTACCATATTTTCTTTACCTATTCATCTGTTGAAGGGCACTAGGTTGGTTCCATAGTTTAGATATTCCAAATTTAGCTGTTATAAACATTGATGTGGTTGCATCACTGTAGTATGCTGATTTTAAAAATTTTATTTGTTGTAAAAAGTTATACATGAGAGCAGAATGCATTTTGATTCATTGTATACAAAAAGGAGCACACCCTTTTATTCCTCCATATGATTGTACATGATGTAGAGTCACACCATATGTGCAATAACACATGTCCACTGATTTTAAGTCCTTTGGGTATAGATCAAGGAGCAGAATAACTGGGTCAAATGGTGGTTCCATTCCAAGTTTTCTGAGGAATCTCCATAGTGCTTTCCAGAGTGGTTGCACCAATTTGCAGTCCCACCAGCAATGCATGAGTGTAACTTTTCCCCACATCCTCGCCAATATTTATTGTTGTTTGTATTCTTGATCATGGCCATTCTGACCAAGGGGAGATGAAATCTGAGAGTAGTTTTGATTTGCATTTCTCTAACTACTAAAGATGTTGAACATTTTTTCATGATCGATTATATTTATTTTTCTGTGAAGTGTCTGGAGCTCTCCCTTCACTTTTTATGTACTTATCCTGGGGCATGGGATCTCTCTCTATTGATGGCCACATGCCCAGGTCCTTCTGATGCTTCATCTTCTCTAATGTGGCCCTTCTCCCTTGTTCCAATCTCACCCCCAGAAATACAATAACTTCATTTTCCTGAACCATATTTCAGAATCTCTTTGAGCAGTGATACTTGGGGTGGAGTTAGGAGTAAAGATAGCTAACTTAACCTCTATTCCTCACCTTTCTCTGGTGAGAGATTGCCTAATCAATAGCCCTTTGCCTAAATCAATGATGGTATTTAAATTTTTAAACACAAGACTACATGTGTGCATGGTGTCAAGGCAATTGTGAACCAAATTCTGTATAATAGTTTGTTGCACCAATTTATATAAACATGCAAAAGATTCAACTCCTATTAACACCTAAAGATTAAGACACATCTTAAAAGTTGGACCTGACCAGGAAAGATTGTGATGAGCCAACAGTGAAAATCCCATCAACTAGAAGGCAGCACTAGCATCAGGTACTTACTACTGCCTAAACACCTTTCAAACTGCGTGCCTTAAAACAACAATCATCGACTTGCTCATGACCCTGCAGAGTGGACAGGCTGGGCAGGAATGGTCTGTCTCTTTGTGCTGTCAGCTCAGGATCCTCCATTCAGTGGACCCTCACCTGAGAGTACAGGAAGGTCCAGGGTGGCATCATGTTCCTCTGCGACACTTCAGCTGGGAGGGTGGGAATGTCCAGTCACCCACTGGACCTCTCCCTGCCCCACCCCTGGCCCTGCCTTCTTTCTCCCTCTCCACAGTCTTTCCAGGAGGTGGCTGAGCCTCTTTATATGAGTTCTGATGTGAAAGCTGTCCTGAAGGCTGAGGCCGGCCCTGTTACCACTTCATTTCTGTGGCATCCCCACAGGTCAGAACTCAGAAGAGCAGTCCAATCCTGGGAAGGGTGAATAGGCTCCAGTTCTTGTTGAGAGGAGCAACTGAAAAGTGTGGCCACGTTTAATCCACAATTATGTTTCTGCAGTAAAGTTGGACAGTCACTCCAAACCAGAGAGAGGAAGTTCAGAGGGGGACCGAGGATGATCTGAAGACAATTGTGCTATTATTGTTGATGGAATTGGTTTTACTTTTTCAGACTTCCAACTAAGTTCTGGAGAGGAAGGCACAGTGGTCCAGACTTGGAGAGGATGGCTGCTGGGCTTCAGACCTCACCCGGATTCCTCTCTCTCTCTCTCTCTCCAATAAAAAAAAAACAAAAAAAAAAACCATTTGCAACCTCAATTTTATTATACAATTTGTGAAAAAAAAAAAGGAATAAATTTCTCCTAGGCAAAAGGACAAAGAGGAGGGCAGAGAGACCTGTCCCAGGGACAGTCTGTATGGTGTGCTCCACAGGTGGGGGCAGAGGAGGCTCCTGGTGGATGTAGATGTGCTGCTGCCTGCAATCCCTGCAGAGAAGCCTGAGCCACTCAGCACACCTCACTCCCCACCACAATGTCGGTCTCCACAGGCTCGGGTCTTCGGGCTGTCCATCAGTTCTGTCTGTCTGGGCTGGGCATTTCCATAGGTGCCACTCTGTTTCTGGACACTGTCCAACAGAAGCAGGGTATGCAGCACAGTTGTCACATGCATTTGACGATCTTCCTCCTCAGCCTCTTCTAACCCCTGCTGTTGTAGTGGGATTGCCCTGTGGAGGTACCTTGGGAGGATGAGCTGGGGGCACAGGGTCATGCTGGGAGGTAGGCCAGGAGGGGGAATGTCCATGTGGAGAGGGAGGGCAGGCACACTGGCACTTGTAGCACCGTCTGCTGGGACTGCTTGGCCTCCTCAGGGGGCTGCTGCTCACAGGGCCAGGGAAGGGCAGGCTCACTGGACACTTCTTGGGGAGGACTCTGGGAGGACCCACAGGGCCCACCCCTGGGTTCTCTGGTGCTTGAGGATGAGGTAGGTGGCCATCGCATTGTCAAATCTTCAACTGGCCAAGGACACCCAGGTATTATAGGGGTGGTGACCCATGTTGATCATGACTTTCATGAATGAAGGATATGGGGGTTTGCGGAGTGCCTCAGGAAAAGGACTGGGCAAAGCAGCTCCTTTGCCCTGGCTCAGCCATGGGTGCCCCATTACCTGCTCTATGGTGGGCCTCTGCAAGTGGTCCACCATCAAGATCTCATTGATGAGTCTCTGTGCTCCCTCAGACACATGTGAGGGAATGTCATAGTTTCCCTGTGTGATGACCTTCTTCAGCTGCTCTCTGCTGGCTGCCCTAAATGGGCATCTCCCTGTGAGCATAAAGTAGAGAATGATGCCCAGGCTCCTGACGTCTGCTGGGGGACCCTCGTATTCCTCCCCCTGGGTGAATTCAGGGGCAAAGGATAGGCAAGTGCCCCAGATCCTCTTCAGCTTCTCTCCATCTGTGAATCTGGTGCTCAGCCCAAAGTCGATGAGTTCAACATTGCTGCTGTCATCCACCATGATATTCTGAGGCTTTAGGTCAAGGTGCACGATACCCTGCTTGTGGCAGTACTGCATGGCGTGCATGAGCTGCCTGAACAGTTTGTGGGCCTCGTCCTCCTGAATGCCATCAGATGGGATGAAATCCCATAGCCATCCCCCACCTGCATGTTCCATGATCATGTAGAAATAGTCAAAGGTCTCAATGACCTGGAAGAGCTGGATCTCGTTTGGATGGTCCAAGGCCGTCATCATATAGGATTCAGAGAACAAGGGGAATATGGAGGCTACTTTTACCAAAACCTTCACTGCAACCTCTGTCCCAGTGAGCAGGTGGCAGGCAAGTTTCAACTGGGAGAAGCCGCCTTTTCCAATGTCCTACAGGACCATATAATGGTCTGTGAAGGATGGCTCTCAACATGAACCCCGCCCCTGCAGCAATGCACTGCTCTGACTACTCTCACTGCTCATCCTAAACCAGAACAAGGATGCTAGCTTAAAAATAAATAATAAACCAAACCAAAACAAAACAACAACAACAACAACAAAAAAAAAAGAAACAAAGAACAAAAGAAGAAAAAAAGAAACAATATCCAAACACCACAACCACCAGCCACCAACCACCACCAAACACGATAACTATCTGGGAAGTCTGACCGTCACCACCAAGAGCTTCCTGTACTTATGGACAAAAACCCAGCTGCAGCCACTTGTTTATACACATGAAATTCCCTCATGATGACCCCTTGTGAGGTCAGAGCAAGAAATGACCCAGTCACACCTGGGCATAACCCCAAGTGGTCATCTCACTTTTGGGACTCCAGGACCTTTTCCACTTTCATAGTAAGAATAAGAAAGGTCTCTGGGAGGTCTTTTCCTTTAGTGCATTTTGGAGACTGATATGTCCTTGTTTAGAAGTTAAAATTTGTAGCATACGTCAGAGGTCTTTTTGAGTCTGAAAATTGTAATAACTTTGTGGCTTTGAAAGACCTCATCATATCTACTCTCAAGGTTTCTGCTTCTTTGCTGCCTGAACTGAGCAGCTTTCCTCCACTGGGCCCTTGCCCCATGATGGACTGCCTCACCTTGGGCAGAGCCATGGAATCAGCCGTCTAGGAACTGAGACTCTGGAACTGTTAGCCCCAGAGAAGATTTTCCTCCTCCAAGGTGTTCTTGTTGGGTGTTTTGGTTACAGACGGACAAACTTAATTAAACAACAGTCACACATCATTGTGCCCAACTTGTCAGATATACTTGTGTGTGTGTGTGTAGGGGGGTGGATGAGTGGTGCTGGGATCCGAACCAGGTCTTTGCACATCCTGGAGAAGCTCTCTTAAGTTGTACCTCCTATCTCTGGGGTTGGAGTTCCTGGCCTAACCACCTCTCAGTACTGATACATTGAGGCTGAACTGTCAACAGGAATTTGGGGAGGGATACACACATTCAAACCACAGCATGCGATAAACAAGAGCCCAGAGAGCTGGTCCACACTAGATTGCCCTGTGTGAGGGGAGTCCTTCAGGTTGCACTGAAGGACATTAGATAGGAGCTCAGATCTTGATGAAGACGGAAAGATCCCTGGTAAAGCAAATTCATGACAATTATAAAAGCTAGTGCTACTTTTGTTTTCTACAAGATGTAAGAGAATAATGTATCAAAACACCCCAATTTTATTCTATAGTATTGAATAAATACCAATTATAACACTGTAACATTAGTAACTAAGAGGGAGGGTTTGGGAGGGGTTGTACAGGTACAACAGCCACATCTGTACACCACTGGAGTCATGTTGCTATAGATTCACATCAGAGTGGCATCTCTTTCTCGTTTTAAGTGGAACCCCCATAGGAACCACAAGAAAATACTTGTAGAGCATACCCCAAATGAGAGGTAAGGGAATTGAAATGTTTCAGTATAATCATCAACTAACTAGGAGGAAAGATAATCATATAATGAAGCATCTCACATTGAATTGAAGATTGCACTGCTTTCCTTATAAGGACACAAGCCACACTGATTCAAGGGCCCCACTCTGATCTACTCATACAGACTCAAACCACACTGAAACAAGGGTCATGATAAACATTTATTGTTACTAGTTCTTGTCGAAATTTTTCATTCCTTAAATTAGTAACATTTTATAAGTATTTCATTGATTTTGTTTTTATTATCCCCAAGATTTATTAGTTCATAGAATCTTCAGAAGTAAATTGTTTAAAAATGTATTAGGAAGATACTGACTTAACCCTACACCTACTTGAAGACGCAGAGACTTGGATGTAGTTCAAGTTGAAGTAGATGAGAGGAGATGGTGGATGAAGGAAAGAAGCAAGCTCTGATTTCTCTCTCTCTCTCTCTTTTTTTTTGAGAGAGAGAGAGAAGAGAGAGAGAGAGAGAGAGAGAGAGAGAGAGAGAGAGAGAGAGAGAGAATGATTTATTTATTTTTTTAGTTTTCGGCAGACACAACATCTTTGTTTGTATGTGGTGCTGAGGATCAAACCTGGGCCGCACGCATGCCAGGCGAGCGCGCTACCACTTGAGCCACATCCCCAGCCCCTGATTTCTCTTTTTAAGTCTTTTTTTTTAGAATAAAGGAAGAAGAAAAATTAAGACATTAAGGTTATCTTATTTATACAGAAGTTTGGGGAAGCTCAGTAGATGTGTGCCTAGGATAAAAATTGAAAGACTTTGAAATGTTAATCTAAGAAGTAAAATTCATGAATCTGTGTAGGACAAATCCAATAACTTACACACGTGTGGCATCTATGAAGTCCAGGGTGATTAGGATGGTTTTAATGTCATATGTATTTGTCTTCTTCAACAATATATTTTATTAAATAGAACTTTCTGGTCTGGGGTTGTGGCTCAGCGGTAGAGCGCTTGCCGGGCATGTGTGAGGCCCTGGGTTCGATCCTCAGCACCACATAAAAATAAATAAATAAAATAAAGGTATTGTGTCCAACTACAACTAAAAAATAAATATTTTTTAAAAAGAGCTCACTGCATTTATTGTGTGTAGTTTTGTTAGGTGCTAATATGCACATTCATAAAAAGTATTATGTCAAATTATGTTCGCACACAGACAAGGTGACTACATGTGGAAGAAATAGATGAAATTACATTCCAAAGATTACTCATTCACTTGTCAGCAGAGGCAGTGTTAGGAAGGAGAAGGATTAATGTTTGGGCAACTGCTTTGTGTTGGACACATAATATAATGTTTATATAAATCATTGTTTTTAATTTTATAACTTTCAAAAAAAGAATTTTTATTTTTATGTGACTTTTCAAATTGTCAGATGAAATTGTAAGCATGAATTTTGTACAGTATGATATTTCAGAGTACATGGTGTACTGGTTAAATCTGGCTAATTGACAAATGCATTACCTCACATCCTTATTGTTTTATAATAGGAACACTTAATATCTACTCTGCATTTTCCAAAAATACATTGTATCATCAACTATAGTTGTTACCATGTTGTTCAACAGATTTCCTGAACTTGTTTCTTCTAACTGTAACTATATACTATTTTAAATATAAGAAATCTGACAAAAGTGCTCTCAGGGTTAATTAGTCCTTGGTGTATTTGCTAAGGCTGCAGTAACAAAATACCACAGACTTGTGGCTTAAACAAGAGAAGTTCAGTTTTTTACAGTTCTGGATGCTTCAAGTCCAAGATTAAGCTGTCTTTTGAAACCTCTGCCCTGGTCTTGTAGATGGTATCTTCCTTTGGTGCCTTCCCACTGTGTCCAGTGTACACACCTTGTATCTCTTTGTGTGTTCAGATTTTTAAAAGGACACCAGGGAGATTAGCATTCATCCCAATAGCCTCATTTTTATTTATTCAACTCTTTAAAGGCTCTATCTGTAAAAATAGTCACATTCTGAGGAACCAAGTCTCAGAATTTCAACATATGTGTCTCGGGTAGGGAGGACATAATGCAGTCCATAACAAGGGGATTGTTATTTTTTAGGAATTGTAGAGGACATGAGCCAGGAGGACTTTCTTTCTTCTTATGATCTCCGAGTGTCCTGAAATATAGAGGGAACATTTGACTAGATGAAATTGATCTTCTACCATCTATCCCACATAAGGGTAGCCCAAGTCCAGAAGGGGGTCCAACTAGTGTGGGCAGAAAGGATGCCACACTCAAATGCCTTATGCTAGAGTATTCAACCTAGGCAGAATCTGGAGCTACTCACTCTACAAATAAAGAAACAAAAGTCCAGTTATCAAATCACTTGCAGACTATTGTAAAATTAGTGGGTATGTGTCAGGGTTAACATTTTAATGACTTGCTGTTTGCTATTCATTGAATATATACATACAGGAATATGTATATATATATATGCACATACATATTAACTGAATATAAATACATGTATAATATTTAAAAGGACATTTGGAGGAAGCCTTTATTATCTCCATCTTATTTATTTTTTTAAAAAAAGCCCTGAGGATAAGATCTACCTTAGAGTCTTTAATGACTCAATATTTTTTTCTTTATACATTATTTAACCCAGGAAGGAGTTCATAAAATCTCCAGAAGGGAGAGAATATCCAAAGACATCCAGACTCTTAGAAGTGATGTATGGTAGTAGTCACAAGAAACAATATCTCTTTATCTCCTTGTTTCTGACTTTCATGTTGATCACAGAGCCATGGCAACAACAATTAGAGGTGACTGAAGACAGGGCTAACTTGGTTCCTGTTTTTCATTCTGTTACTTTGGCAGTGGAAAAGCTGCTACTCCTTGTTAGGTAGTTTTAAGATATTCCTTTTTGAAAACAATAAAATTTGTCATATCAAATCCACTTTTTTAGGAAGTTACATCAACTGATTATGGGTACCAACTTCTTTCATGAAAAAAAAAATGTCTTTGTTGAACAAAAGTGCCTCTTAAAATTGCAAATCCCTATTCAAGTCCCAGCCCTTTCTCCTGACATCGGGCCTATAGGTGGCAGCAAGTGTTAGCTGTTGAACTTGGGTGACATGTACCAAAAGTTCTCTTGAGATACTTGAAATATTTTAAATATTCTTGAGCACTTAAAAATGAAATTTTCTCTAGATAAGCGAAAAGTCAAATTTGAATTGTGACTTTTGAATGGTTCACACACTATGGTCATTATTATATAGATTATAAAATAGTGTATGAGCTTGAACGTTTTATGTTTTAGAAATTCAGGATGGTTGAATTTAGTCTTTAAGATTTGTGACCACTATGGTCAGATTGATTATTCTTTTCTCTCCATTATTTGTGTAGAATTAATTTTTGAACATAAAGTAACCCAGAATAAACCAATCAATTCCTCTATGCCAAGTCTTCAATATGAATTATGATTTTAATTCCTGTGCCATGTTTTATATAATGAATGTGTCATAGAAATGTTTAATACAATTAAAGTTTTTTATAAATCAAACTCTGCTTACTTGCATAAAACAGCTTATACTTTAAGGGTAACTTGTGTGGAAAAATCCTATTACAGTTTGATTCATAGTAAGTTGTTTTGAGAGTTTGGAATTTTGTTTACCTGTTTTGCTGGATGAGGGACACCTGTATTCAATAATGCCTTCCAAGTGTCTGTTAGGTTTTAGGGGAACTGAGACAACATGGACTGTAGCTGGCTGTTCATAGTTGATGGCTAAACTGCACTTTGGCATGCCTCCTGTGATCACATCCGTCATCTTCATGGTTTATATTACTTGTGGCTCAATCCATTGGAGAAACAGTAAATTGCATCAGCCCCATTCAGTCAACTAGATCTAGCCTTTGTCTTTCTTCATTCTGAAGATAACTTAAAATGATGTTGCTTTATCCACTTGACCTTTATAAACTCCCTAAAATACCATATAAAATAAAACTCTTGCTGCTTCTAATATAGACCTTTTACTACTCCACTAAAGCAAGTTTATTTCATAAATTTCCAAAGAAGATTTTTAGTGTCCTTTATTTAGTTAGTCTACTTCTATAGTATGAAGAAAATGTCATTTCCCTTTATCACATTGACCCAATTTGAAAAAGAAAAAAAAGAATGCCATCACTTTTGTAACAAAAGTTTCAAGGCCTGCCAATAGCAAGACTTGCTGAATCAAAACAGATGGTTAAGGAACAATTTGGAAGGGATGCATCTATCTCATAGAGATCTGCTAAGTAATTTTGGAAGAATGAGGCATGGTCTTTGTAGAGTACAACCCTGGAAATAATTCATCAGTTTTTATTTTCAAATAAAAGGGCTAAAATTGGAATTGAGTGTGAACAACGGAACGTTGATCGTACTGAGGCTTATCGAAGATTAAAATCAAAGGGCTGACCTTTTTTCTATGGAATTGATGTGCAATTGATTTGTTGGTGTTTTGTCTGTTTGGTTGAATTGGTTTTTTTTGTTGTTGTTGTTTTGAGTGTGCTGTATGGAGGGAAGGAGACAGAACATAGATACACAGACATCCATAAAAGCAAATATTTTACATAGTCTAATCAGCTACAGTATGCATTATTAGATAAAGGTTGTTGGGCATCTCAAGAGAATATGTTGGAAAATAAAATGTCACATAACATCTAGGTTGTTGCTGAGGGAAGAGCCTAAGAGAAATGAAGAAATGAAAGAATGTGCTTCAAACAGATGGGCATTTTTTTTTTTTTTTTACAGAGGACTTCCTTGTTGTCCTTGCACTTGAAAATATAGCATACTGTATTCAACCTTTTAATCCTTATCTTCAAAGATAAGAATTTTCCCCAATGATTATTTTATCATTTCTTCAAAGCTTATATAAAATATAATATGTCACAGGTTTTTTTTTTAAGAGAATACTGCCTTTGTAGTTGTCAAATTCAAATTTTATTATTGCTAAATAATATTTGGTCTATTTCTATGCACCAAAAATATATTTAACAAAATTAATGCGAAATGAATGGTTAAGTCCAGATTCATTCATTCTCTTAACAGTCAGTCTTCTCATACCCTTGGACTTGCTTGTACTTTGTGCATATTCTTGATGCTCTTCCCCTTTGTCTCCAGTTGAATGAACTACAACCATCTGACCCTGAAGGAAATGTCTTAGGCAGTTTCAGAAAATAAATGATTTCCCTCAAGCAACCCTGTGATTTTGGAGATGAAAATATAGAGTACTTCAGGAAGACACCCCTTGTCCCCAAATTAGTTCCTTCTCTGAGATATTTTTTTTAATTCTGTATTTTAAAATGCCTCCCTTGCCCACCCAAGCGTTTATACACACATCATCAAATCAAACTGCCATTAATAGTAATACACCACATGAGGAACTGTATTAATATCTCTTTTCTCCATAGATCAGATGCATCGTAAAGCTTCAGGAAGAGATAGTAACTATATTTCATTAAAGAAAGATGACCAGAATTGATGAAGACTATTCTTTACAATTTCAGCATGGTTGTATTTACTATAAAACAAAATAACAATCTCTAGGATGGGTATAGCTCCATGAGGGCAGAATTCTCACCTCTATTTTTGTTTTTTGCTAACGCCTTGAAGAGCTTGGTGCATAACAGGTGCTCAAGAAATACTTGTTAAATGAATCATTAAGAAAGTAACTGGAACAAATTTTGATGATTTTGCTGTGATAGGATGTTTATTTTTCTAGCTTGCAATTCAGTTTCATCCCAACATACTGTTACCCTGACTGCTCACTAAGTTCCTAAATCTCCGAGGGATTTATTCATTCTTATTTCACTTATCAGCACTTCAGTGCTCTGACTAGAAGAGCACCATTTTCTCCTCTCTTCCACCCACATGAATCTACCTTTACCTCAAGAAAGAATGCTCTTGGATTTTCCTCACCCTTAGAGTGCTCTGAGGCATTGCAAGGCTTTGCTGTCTACTTGAACAGCTGATAATAGTCCTTTGATGTAGAGCTTTGAACAAGAGATAAGAAATAGTAATCTAACCATAGCCTTTGCCGAGAGTCAACAGGACCATCTTGCTATTCAGGCCATTAAAGATCATTTTCCATCTGGTGTTTCCAACAGAAAAATACACTCAAAATTAGATAGAAGCCATAGAACAAAACTTCTAATTCACACTTCTCTCTCTCCCCCTCTTTCTCTTTATTTAGTACCATTTATTTTTCCTAGGTCATGTCTGCAGGACATAAATATAAAGAAGAGTGACATTTTCTCTCAGCCCTCTTTTTTATGGTCTTGAAATGTAGAGTTGGGGTATAAATACACATCTCGTTCTTTTGGATTACATGGTTTCAAGCAAGAACCTCACAAAGTCTTCTTTAAAAAAAAAAGGTCATAAATGTTGAGTTTTTTCTTTTCTCTCTTTACTTTTTTTCCCTATCCTTTTCTTTCTTTTTCCTTTTTTTTTATGAGTTGGAAAGAGAAAAATTCACAATTGTTGGTGCCAAGACAGGTACTGTAACCCATTCATTTAATGCAGATTTGGGAGGTGACAGACACAGAGCCACTGAGAATCTATTCCTGCATTCTTGAACCATGAAGAATCTTGAAGTAAACTCTCAGAACGAGCTAACTGGCTAACTTCCTTCATTTGGTTGTTTACATTGTCCAAGAGAAAACTAGTCAAAGGGCTTATTTAGTAACATTTTTCATTCTGTTGAGACTTTCAAACACTTTCTCAAACCTTCTTTCTAGACCCATCTGGTTTTCCTGCCAAGATACTTCCTCTCACTGCTATGCTGTTTCCTGGGGTTTGGACATTAGCTATGGATCTCTTTCTGTGGTTGGCACTCTGTTGTTGTTTCCATGTTAAATTGACTTACCTTCATCTAAATTATCTCACTCCATGAAAAGTCATGATCACATTTTTTGAAAGCAGAGCTGAGGACAGGGCAGCTCCAGGGACATGACTGCGCAGAGGCCTGGACACTCCCAGTGGGCTCCCTCTGGCCCTCCTCTGCTATTGCAGCAGGTTTCTGGAGTCAGACAATGTATTGTCATGCGGATTACACTGATTAGCTCTAAGTCAGTTAGGTAACAGGAGCCCTTTCAATGGTGTCCTAGAATTCTGTCAGGTTGACTGTTCAAACACTGGTTTTTGGGATCCCCTCCAGCATTCCTTAATGTAATCCAGGCATGTTATTGCAGGTTCTATTTGAGAAGGGGCTACTTACTTGTCACTTAGAATATTTTTGGTTTTAAGTGGAAAAAAGAAAAAGAAAAAGAAAAGCCAAGAAATGAGAGAATATGGTGTGGAGTGGAGGCAGTGTGGGAGAGGCAGGAAAGAAAAGAACAAAATACAGAAGTGGATCAAATGCCAAACTTATATTAAGTGCACATGAGCTCTGGGGAGTGAAGTTTCTGTTTTGTTTTATGTAGAAACTGCGATGATCTTGCACTGTTTAGGGTTTTGTTTTTCTAAGGAACTAGTAAGATCCTGTGAATTTAAATGTGGCAGAGGAATACAGGCAGAAGAGTGCAGGCCAGAGCTGCTTACAAGCTGGAAGATGTGTTTGTGTGTTCCACCTGGGTGGGAGGAAGTGCTACATAGGTCCCTGTTGGATACCTCATTTTGTGATATCACAGTGTTGGACTGCATGCTATTAAGAATGGCACATTCCTAGTGCCAGGGTAGGGACAGTCATTCCAGATGAGTCATTTTTATTGCTGCTATCATTCCCTCCCTCTTGAAAGGATAAGACACAGCAGTTCCTTGGAGGTATTCAGAACTTGAGGTGAAGGCAGAAGAAGGAAATGGGGTTTTCAAAGATCATCTGTTTGACAATATCTTCTAAATGATATGAACTGTTACCTTTTAGCAAAAAATTTCTGAGCATAATCCTCTTAGATCTTCACCGTGATGAAGGTTTTTTCCAAACCTGGCATAACAGAGTTCAGTAGTTGGGTCTAGAGAGAAGGGAGACGAGACACTGTAGATTCTAACCAAGGACTTTTCTATATTTGACTCTTTCTCCTCTTGGAATCTCTATCCTAATCCCATCCTGGAAGGCTGTAAAGATACAATTCCTTGGGGCACCATTCAAATTATGGAATATATAACACAACCTGCAGACACCTCCAAGTTAAACATAATGGAAAAACAGACTTCATGGAAGCCCATGGTGGTCTTTTACCATAGGATTTCTGGTTTATTTAATAATATACACTCTTTCCTCACTCCAGTTCCCTTCACACCCACACAGCACACACACACACACATGCACACTTAATACAGCATTGAAGATTCTATATCAGTAATAGGTTGTTCATTTCTTATCAGACGGTAACAGATAGGTCAGGGTAATGTGGCTGAAATCAGCTAGGGAGGCAATACAGCAAAATAATAAGACAGGCAGAACAAAGAGTGTTCTTACTTTTAAAATTCAATTATCAACCATGGCTTTAAGTAGTTGATATGAACTCTACACAGCTGAGGATTCTGAATATATATGGAATATTTTGTATATATATATATATATATATACACATACAATATACATATATACATAATATATATGTATCTATTACATATATAGATATAGTCATTTTAAAATGTTTAATTTGGTGCCTGACATCCAATAAGTGGCATTTCCATTATTTCTTTCCATACAAGTAAAAAGCCTTTTTATAAGAATTGATGCCTAAAATAAATTATGAATTTATGCATATTTTTAGACTGAAAAATGCATCTCTCCCACCCTGTTAATTACCTTAGATAGTGTGTCTTCTTTTTAGTTAAAAATGTCACTAGGAAGCTGAGTGTGGTAGCACACGCCTGTAATCCTGGCCACTCGGGAAGCTAAAGCAGGAGGATCACAAGTTCAAAGTCAGCCTCAGCAACTAAGCAAGGTCCTAAGCAACTTAGAATCTGTCTTGGAAAAAAAAAATCACTAGGATAATATATACATTTATCCTTGATTTGTGGCAATTCAATAGGCCTAGTGAATTATTAGTTCAGTGGGATGCAAGAATCTCTCCCTATCTCATTAGGTCATAACAACATATCCCTTCTTCTAAAATTAGGCTGTTCTTTTTGGATTCCCTCGAAAAATCCTAAAATAGATAATTTCTCTCTGATGCTAGGTATTGGCCTATATAAATCCCCCATTTACATGGTCTAACTTTCTAGCAAATGCACTTAAAAATAATAGTACTTTCCTCAACAGTATCTTCAGGACTTTCTGCCAGTTAGATGCTTTTGATGTCTTTTTTTTTTTTTGGTTTCTCCTGGTTGTTGGAGCTGTCTCATACTCTCATGCTGCCAAATCCCTCAGCCCCTTAGAGAAACTATCCCAGATACAGGTTGGATGGGGGTCAAAGTAGGGGAATACACAGCTCTAGTCCATCTGAGATAGAGGCCGTGTGGGCGGCATCCACACCTATGTATGTTTTCCTCACAAGTAGTGGTTAAGTTGTTAATTCTGTTTTTCATAATCAGGTTTTAAGAGAAACGGAAGAAAAAGAAATGCTCGGGCTAAAGGGTTCAAGAGAAAGGAGCAGCAGTGGTTGCTATGCGCTTTGAAACATGCACACGAGCGTGCGTGCACCCACACACAAATACACGGACAAAAGGATAAATTGAAAAAGAATGCAGCAACTGCTTGCTTGGTTTAGCAGTACGGTCAGCCCCGCAGATGAGGAAGTGCTGCTTTGTTCCTGGCTAAAGCCTTGTTTTCTTGTTCATTGTCTTTCAGGGTAAAATCTGGGGGAAATTCACCTGTCTGATGCAAAGTTAAACTGCTGGCTTTAATGTGACTGCATGGGAACTTGGGTTTATTAATGAATACAACATACCCTCTTTGATTTGAAAGCTTTCACCCTGCTGAAAAGATTCAAAAGGCATCGCTTCCTGCACCAGCGGCATTCCTTTATCCGTCTCAGTGGTTCACCCCTACCCAGCTGCTATATCTCATTAACAAGCATTTGACCACTGCAGCCGGCCTGGGAGTGTTGACACTTGAAAGGCCCAGGCAGGCGTGGGCAGGCCATCAGCTATGGCAACAGGAAACTGCCCCCAGACAACATTGAGAAAACAGCAGCTGCAAAAGCCAAAGTCAGAGCAGACATAAAGGGTTGCCTATATCCTCCTTGGTCTGGGGTATCCATGCGTGCCTGTGGCTCTGAATCCATACATCTGTTTACTGCATTTATGGGATATAAGTATGCTCTCAGCATGTATCAGACTCTGAACTTGTTGACAACCCAGAAAAAAAAAATTTTTAACTTAACAATGTTCTCACATCCTTACATTTCCAAAATCTTTGTTTTCTCCTTGCAACCTAAGTTCTTGTTTATACACATAAAAGTTTTCACTAGAGGCCTCAAACTTGATATGTATATTCACCCCGGTAGAAGTTATATAAACAATAAAAGCATGTATATGCCTGTATGCTTATACATTTTTAATGCTACCACATTGTTTTTCAAAAGCAAGTCAACCATAAAACTATCATATAAACATGTAAGATTCCTGTAAGAGCCTTTGGTTTAGGAATCATGGTTTAATGTAAAATATTTAAGAATGGATTTGTCATTTAAGATGGGTAAACATAGCTCTTATTGTAATTGATTATAATGATTTAGGTATCAATTTTAATTATATTTATTTCCCATTCATTAAATTGTAGTCTTCCCAGGATCATATCTCCGAATCTAAGTCTCTACATTGTCATTTCTATATTATTTGGAGTTCAAAATGCAGACTGTCTCATGTAATGTCAGAGCAAGTATTTTTCTAAATCTAGTGTGTCCATTTTCAAGCCTATTATCAAAACATTTTTAGTGGCTAGGTAAACAAGATTTCAAAATTAAAGTTTTTCATCCCAAAGCAAATGACTCTTTTTTAAACCAGGAAAAAGATCACTCATAATAGGTGAAGAAAGAAAACTAAAAGAAGTTAGCTGACTGTCACTCAAAGAGCAATGAACTATTTTCCTGTCATCCTGGGTACAATAGACAATTAGTGATTATTACATTTCAGTATACTATTACTTTAAGTCTTTTCAATAATTTAGATGTATGTACATTCACCTTTCATTTATCATAAAAACTCTTCTAATTTATTTAACCATTTTATTCTAAAATAATTAATTAGATAAAAAGCACTGGATATATTTAAAATTATTGCAGTTTAACTTTTTTTGGGGGGTGGGGGGAGATCAGAGTGCAGTGAATTTTCCAATTCTATCTTCATTCACTTTTTTTTTGTCTTTCAATTTTATGTTACACAAAAAGAGAAGACTATACCAGCTAATACTGGAAATTTATGTTTGGGACAATAGTTAAAGATAGAAATATGGTCCTAAAGGTCATTAAGATATTTCCACTTGATTTCAGTTTTTTTCATCCATTTATATTAGGTCACATTCATGTGTGACAAGAAGAAAGATGCCCAGGTTCTGGAGGTGAACAACTTGGGAGCAACTTCCAGATTGGCCAGCAAAGAAAATCTTAATTGAGTAAGTTACCTAAGTTTTGTGTGCCTCGGCTTCCTCGTCTGTTAAATAGAGGTAAAATTAATAGTACTTAATTCATAGAGTGTTACAAGGATTAGATAAATGTATACTACTTTTACACTTAAAAAGTGCTTATCATATACTAAACGCTTAATAAATGTTAACTATTATTACTGTTATTATTTATTTTAATTGGTTCTTTTTAGTTATACAAGACAATAAAATTTATTTTGACATAATTATAGAAGCATGGAATGTAACTTGTTCTAATTCAGTCCCCAGTCCCCAGTACTTCTTCCCCTCCCTTCCTCCCACCACCTGTTCCCTTCCCTCTATTCCATTGATCTTTCCGCTATTTATAGTTTTTTTTTTTTTAAATTAGTGTCTGTGGATGTACACAATAGTGAGATTCACGATGGTATATTCATATGTATATTCATTTATGTATATATGGTGCTGGGAAAACTGGAAATCCATATGTAGTAGAATGAAATTTAAACCCTCTCACTCTGCACCAAAGTCAACTCCAAGTGGATCAAAGACTTAGGAATTAGACCAGAAACCCTGAACCTACTGGAAGAAAATGTAGGCCCAACACTCTAACATGTTGTCTCCTGAGCTGACTTCATTAACAAGAGCCCTAAAGTGCAAGAAGCAAAATCAAAAATCAAAAAATGGGATGGTATCCAATTAAAAAGCTTCTACTGTTGTTATTATTAACTTCAATCACATCATAGGTAGACACTGTTTTATTTTTCCGTAGTACTTATTCAAATGTATATGTTGACTTATTTATTTTATAACAAAGACCCTCCGCTGTCTTTCTCCATCCTAACACACACACACACCACACACACACACACACACACACACACACGGATATAAGCTCTATAAAATCATGGACATTATCTGTCTTGTTTACAATTGATTCCTATGAGACTAATACAACAGATTTGTTGCATGCTGAATGCTGAAAGAATGAATTTGTATAGATCTAGGCTCAGAAACAAAATATAACAAAGAATAAATTTTAACAAAGTAACCTATGATGGGAAAATACCTGATATATACAGTTCTAGAGGCAGGGTGAATACTATTTTAATGAATATCTATATTTGTCTATATTATAAAATTCCTGCCAGAGGTCTGGGAAATACCTTGATAATAGTGCTACAAAACTGACTAATTATTTTAGACTATGTAACTACCATTCTAATCTTATTCAAAGAATGACATTTATAATAGCGTTCATATGTTAAATTTCTTACAATATACCATGTTTCTAATTAAAATTTATTAAAATTGCCCTGATTACCAAGGCATTGTTTGGAATTTTTATAACTTGAACTTTTATTTTCGTAAAGATGTTTTTCCTGGTATTTCATGGGGAGGTTTGAGGACAGGGAACACTGTGGTGATAGAATAAAAGCATCTAACATCAAATCAAGATAGATTTGAGCGGACCAAATTTAAGACATTCCTAAAACCATCCAGGAACTTCTATGAAAACAATTGTCTTTTAGCTTACTCTATACAGTTTTCAGAATTAATTTATGCATATTTGTTGTTTTGTTACTCTTGTTGATACTTCCGTTTTGTGGGATACCAAGGAAGTAGGGAGCTTATGGCACTCTACTCTGCCTTGGATTTACCATACAGACTGATAGACTTAGGTAAGGTCTCGTCAGCTGGCCGGGTTGGTGATATAAAATGGGTTCAAAGGAGCTGGCTGTATCAATAATTAAGAAAACGGCAAAGAAACCACTCAGCATAGGAACATAAGTTTCTAAGGCAGGACAGCTTGGCTCGTGACCCCAAGGGTCAGTTTTAGCACTGGAAGAAGCAAGAGAGAAAGCACTCCTGAAACCTTCTATTTATTGGGGGGAAAGTCATTTGAGCAAGTTCCACCTAAATAAAGCAAGGGATTGGGTTTCAGGGGGTTGCTTGGTGATGGCTTGTGGTCAGCAGGTTGACTGACATCTTGGAAAGCCACACCCATCTCAGGTGCTGTGTGGGAACACAGGCAGAGTGAGAGGAAAGGGCACATGTGTGTTGCACAGCCCAAAGAGCACACAATGATAGGCCAGTCCTCCCATATGCTTAAATGTGCATAGCTCACACATACAGCCCATGGATGGCTTGTGACAGTAAGGGAAGAAATGTCTGTGAGGAAAAGAGGAAATATAAGGACAGGGATAAAGCAGGGGCTCCTAGGGACAAAGTGCAGGTTATTCTCAAGGCTTTAACCACACAGCCTGGAGGCACTGTCCCAACACTGGAAAATGATGCACTCCTATCTGCCTAGTGCAGAGACAAATTTTGTGTTGTTTGGGTGAAGTTGGTTTTTCAAACTTGAAAATCTCCTGAACCACCCCAAAATGTGTTGGGATTGAACTCCAATCTGATGCTCATCATAAGTCCAACTTAATTCAGACTCAGTGATAATATGAAAGAATTCATTCCATCTTAGCATTGATTGACTTTTTTTTTTTATAACTTCACTCATACATTGACTATCCCCAAATCCCGAATCATTTATTTGGAAAAGTAGAAAATTGGAACGTAATACTATACAATTGTGGAATTATAATATGCTCTTTCATTTAACCTTTGCCATAATCCACTAAGATCAATATTTTTTATCCTCATTTTTGAGATGATGGAATGGAAGCAGAGACCAGTTTTAAATACAAAGAAGTCAGGTTCATTCTGATATATTTCAGAGATCTGATTTGGCATATGAGGCTTCATGATTCTTGATCACATTCTTTTTATAATTAATTTGTTGAGTTTTTTTGTTATGAGAATTTTTTTCAAATGCTTTTTCTGTATTCATTGAGATGACCATATAATTTTGTCCTGCAATCTGTTGATGTGGTATATCATAATTACTGTTATTTTCCCCCTCTGATTATATATTTTCAAATAACTTGTTTTCAAATTCACAGGTTTTTTCTTTTGCCTGATGAATTCTGGTGTTAATGCTCTCTGTTGTTTTTTATATTATCTTTCCATTTCATTTACTGTATTTTTCAGTTCCAAAAAATTCCATTTGATTTTTAAAAAATCTCTCTATATAGGAATGGAGGAACTTTAGATAGGGCAAAGTAGGGATGGAGGGGCTGGGGGGTGGGGTAAGGGAGTAGAAATGATGGTGGAATGAGTTAGGCATCATTACCCTAAGTACATGTATGAAGACATGAATGGTGTGAAAACACTTTGTATACAATCAGTGACTTGAAAAATTGTGCTCTTTATGTGCAATATGAATTGCATTGCATTCTGCCATCATGTATAACAAATTAGAATAGACAGTTTAATAAAGAAAAAAAGGAACACATCAAAAAAATCTCTATAAATTTAATCTTTCTTTTAATTTTCTTGTTTTGATTTTTTATTTCATTATTTCTCTGTATTTTCTTGAAGTTTGCTGAACTTTCTTAAGATGAACTACTTTGAATTTTTGCAAGCAATTCATATATCTCCATATCTTTGCATTCAACAACTGGTAGATTGTTGTGACTTTTTGGTGATGTTATGTCTCCTTGGCTTTTCATGTTTCTTATTATGTTAATGTACGCGTTTTTGAAGTGGAGACTTATTCTAGTCTTTGTAGAATGTGTTTATCTGGTATAGTCCTTTCCTGATCAACCCATCCAGAGATTCTGAGCAGGCTATCTGGCATAATTTGAGATAAAATTATTGCTAGAGTCCTCAGGCAGACTTGGGTTCAGGCAGGTTCTTGGGCCTGATGCCTGGGGCCATAGATCTGGGCATGGAATCTGACTGTATTTGTAGAGGTGGGGCCTGGTGACTGTACATGGAAGAGCCATCTGAAGCCTGAGTCCTCAGAACTGACATGGGGTATCCTTGAGACTAAGGGTACAGGGGCTGGCCAGGTATTGGGATGGTGTCTATAGCTTTGGAGCTGTGGGAAGCAGCTTGTGTCTGATGGAGCTGTCCTGGAGTCTGGGGGTGCAGGTACTGGCCTGGGAACTAAGTCTTTGAAGGCTGGTTTAGGTCCCGGTATATTTGGGGGCTTCTTGGAACTTGGGTTTCCAGGGTTGGTCCAGGGCTGGGGTCTATTAGGATGGGCCTAGAACTATGTCAATATGGAGTCAAGTGACCAGGCTGGAAAGTGGAAACTGGCCTGACCCTGGGAAGACCTAGACTATATGTCCATGGGTACTGGACTGATGCCAGAAGTTAGTTATGCTGACCTGTTTCATGGGAGGACCTGGAAACCTGTGGTTGTGTTGGCCAAACTGTTCTGCTCTGTACTTAAGCCTGGTGGTGATGGTGGGAGCCTTTATCTGCAGGTGGCAGCCTAGAGACTATGTTTGTGATGCCAGCCTGATGGTAAGGACTGTGGGTGGAGGGTGTGTGTGGGGGGGCAGCTGCTTGCTACTGAAGCAGGTTTGAAGCCTAACACCATGAAGCCAATTTAGTGTTGGGAACAGCCCAGAGCTTGGAGCCACCAGGACAGGACTTGCTGTGGGAGTGGACGGGAGGCTCAGACTGCAGGTACTAGCCTGGGAATTGAGGCTGTGAGGGCCTGCCTAGCATTAGGTTTTACTGGAGTGGTCCATGTGTTGAGGTTCAAGACAAAGTCTTGCTTACTTTCCAGTCCTTTCCCCCAGAAGGGATCTTTATCTTTGTGCTTTGCTGCCTGGGGGTGGGGAAAGGGTGACATGGATAATGTAAAATTGTCCTTATCCCCTTCAATGTGTCTTTTATTTCCATGCTACACCTAGTCACTGCAATCTATCACCTGGATTTTAAAAAAGCCTCTTTTGAAGGTATTTTTATGCATGTATATTTGTTCAAAGTTGATATTTCTACAGGGAAGATGAGTATTATATAGTGCTGTTTTGTCATCTTGTTGACATCTGTTCCTTATGGTCTTCCTTCTTCTGTTCTTTGCTTCTTACAATTTTCATCAGCAGCCATGCTAGTCCTGGGTACAATGCTTAAGTTTTTCAAGATAAATAATTTCTGGAGTTGTAATGTACAACATGCTGAATATAGTTAACATTACTATTTTGTATAATTTAAATTTGCAAAGAGGGTAGATATTAAATGTTCTTATTATACATGCAAAATGCAACTATGTGAGGTGATGGATGTTGATTAGTTTGATTATGGTGATCATTTCACAATGTATAAGTATGTCAAAACATCAAGTTGTACACTTTAAATATATACAACATCTATTTGTTAATTATGCCTCAGTATATCTGAATATAAAAATAATAAAAGTTGCATCTGTCCAAAATATGGTAGATTAATTATAAAAGTGGCTACAATTAATGGCTCACTTTATCTAAAACCTCTAATGTGTCTTTGCAGCAACTCCCATTAAGATTTCTAGTCTATTTCTACATTCTTTGAATGTGCTTTGGCCAATAGATTGTGGCAAATATAACATTGTGCGAATTTCCATTCTGGGTCTCAGGAGGTCAGATATACCTTTGTAATTCTCTTGAAACTCTGCTTTCACCACGAGGACAAGTCCAGGCAAGCCTGCTGAAAGATGAGAGAACTTCATGGTGGAAATGAGTTATCCCAGCTGAGGACATCCCTGACTGCTGGGATACAGCACGATAGACCCAGGAAAAATAAGCAAACCTTGACCCAAGTCAGTAATGGATGGTTACAGATCAGTGGGAATTTGTGGTTGCTTGGTATGCATCATTATTGCAATAATAGATAACTAATATACAAGTTTACACTGCAGGTGAGTAGCTGAGATAGGATTTGAATTTATGTTCTGTCTCCAGAGTCTAGCTCCTAACCATTTCATAAGTCCCACCCTTATAGCACTTATAGTAGAAAAAAATCTAAGCAAGATACATATCGTGGTAACTAAAATAATATAAGCACAGTTTGGTAGTACTCAGAGGAGAAAGTTGTTAATTTTTTTCTGAATTGGAGAGGGCAAAGGAAATTATATGATCAATGACTGTCACAGGGGAATTATAATCAAAGTTGAATTTGGGTGAAGCTCTCCAGGTAGACTAGGAGAAGAAGGTCTTTTTGTATAGCCTGTGGAAAGGGAGACTCATTCAAGGCTTTTAAGCTAGGGAATGCCATGAAGAGATTCATGTCTGGAAAGATCAATCTGGTAGCACTATAGTCAGTGCACTTGGAAGTGGCATGACTGAAAGGAATTGAAGCCCTCAGAGGCCATTAGAGAGTTCTGAAAATATTGAGCAATGATAATGGTGGTGAAGATGGAGATGAAAGAAGAGCTTTACCTACTTGGAAAATAGTAGAGAAAAAGAGCCTTTTGAGGAAGTAGTATTTGAATAGAGAATAATGGATACACTTCTAAAGTAGAAACGGAAGCACAGATGAGGCCAAAAGGATAGGAAATGTAGATTATTTTTAGAATACAGAATGTCTTTTTTTTTTTTTTGAGGGGAGTGGGCATTTGTTTTTGAATTTAGTTTAGAATAACAATAGTAGATGTCTTGAAAATAAAATTGTAGACCAAACAAGTAATCATTAAAAGTGTTCCGGAAGTTGAAAGTTTTTCAAAAAGCCTGCATTTTTCTCTCATTCCTCTCTGATGGTGGACGAGTGGTAGTCTTGAGTAGCAATATGTTAGCCATTAATATTTTATTTCCAATTCATCCAAAAAGGTAATCAAATGAAGGGCTACAAGGGAAACTAGGCTATGTTGGACCAGATGTTCAAGACAACCAGAAATGGTGGTGGCAGCTGCAATAAACAAGGACTTCTCTGAGTTAGCCACCAATTGTGGTGTGGCTGGCCAAATCCTCACCAGTTATCCTTGGTTCAATGGCTGCTACCTGCAGTTTGTACTTCCTTCTTAAAATCTCTCTTAAGGGAGGCAAAAAACATATTTGGAGAGTAATTTCTGTTAGTACAATATGCATTACAGGTAGACAAGTTCATGTAGAGTCTAGAACACAAGATTGATTACTGCTGAGAAATAAGAAAGGATATAATAAAGCCATGGAGTAGTAGATTCTTTTTCAGATCAACCAATTAAGTTGAGGCCATGATATTCAAGTCCTTGAAAGTCAGGGTTTAAATTAATTTAGTAGTTTTTTGGAATCATTGTTAATTTTTGAACAGCTGTGAACAAGCCTTTTGTAATAGTCTGGGAGAGAGACCAGGGTTTCCAGTGGAGGGGAAAAGAAAATGTGGATTTGGAATGTCTTGATCCCAAAGAATTTATGGGAAATGACATGTGATTTCATTGGCAAGAGAACTTGCTGGCTGTCTTTAACAAAAATGATGGAGAGTGGTGAGTCTGGGAAGGAGGAGCAGATGACCTGATTTATTATTCTTTGAGTCTCTGGTTCTAGAAAGATTCTCAAATAGACATATGGAGCACTGAAATGGAACTGAGTGTTTGGAGCTTGGAAGGAAGAGCAGGGATAAAGGAGTAATTTGGTAGACACTTATATCGAGGTGATATTTTGATGCTGCAGAAATAGATACCGCAGAAAGAGGAAAAGAAGGCAAGATACAGAGAGGGTGACTACATAATTTATCCTTCAAACTGGGGCACTTTTAAGAGGAAAACCTTTGATATTAAAAATTGTGCCAGGGTGATAAGTCTTTACAAAGATATCCTCAAGCCAACTGGGGTGCGTTGACACCTCAGAGGCTCTCTGGAATTAGTGATTAACAAGGGGGAAACTTTGGAAGGGCTAAGAGGAAAGATACTAGGATTGGGAGATTTTGGCCTCAGAGTTCATTCTGAGTAGGAAGACCTGGGTAACCACACTGGGTTTATCAAACAGGTGTAAAAGGCCAAGTTAGACTGTTCTATGGGTCCTCAGGAAGACAGATATCACAATAGCTATGGTACATTTAAAAGCTTCTACCCTTGAAATAGTATCTGCTCTTGAGAAGCTAAATCTTACTGTTTTAACTCCCTGCCCCTGTTTTAGTCAGCTTTTCTTGATGCTGTGACTAAAAGGACCCAACCAAAATCATTGTAGAGGAGGAAAGGTTTATTTGAGGGTTCACAGTTTCAGAGGTCTTAGTCCATAGAAGGTTGGCTCCATTCCTCGGGGCTCCAGGTAATGTTGAACATCATGGTGAGAGAGTGGTGGAGGGAAGTACCTCACACCATGATCAGGAAGCAGAGAGAGAGATTCCACTTTCCAGACATAAATATATACCCTATAACTTGGCCCCAATTCCCACCTCCTCCAGCCACACCCTACTACTTTAGTTACCACTCAGTTAATCCCTATCTGGGAATTAATCACTAATTGGGTTAAGACTCTCACAACACAATCATTTCTCCTCTGAACCTTCTTGCATTGTCTCACATGTGAGCTTTTGAGTTACACCTCACATCAAAACCATAACAGCCACCTAAGTTTTTCTCATGTTAGAAAGTATTTTCTATGCTGAAACATCAATGTGCTCCTCAGAGTATCCCAGGACAGCTTCACAGCTCTGAACTGAGCACAGATGAATGACTGGCTTTTTCCATTTCACACTTTGGATTTATAGGTGTTGGTTGTATTGCTTCTCATCATTACTGCAATTGGAAAACATTTTTAAAATTTCCAGCATGTCAGGCTCTGTGATTTTGGGTAAAATTGGATTTTACAGTCTGTTGTGTGCCTTTAATCTATCTTGTATTGAGGAAAATTATAAAAATAAAGCAAAACACTTGCTCTGCGTGAAATGTCTTCTGAGTTTTATTTAGTGCGGTTTGAACTGGGAGGGTAAAATTGTGTTGTTAAGCGAAAATTGTCATGAAGAAATTACTTCTCATGTCGTTGTCTTTGCTAAGACTTAGGGATGTTGTATCCTTTGTTTTAGCACTGGTACCCTTCTGTTTGAGTGGTATCCTTTAAACTAAGCCACTTCTTAGGCCTGGGTCAATGCTCTGGAGGAATCATTTTGTTGGCTCAGGTGGTCAATAACTTTGGCCCAAGATGGTTCTGGAAAGCTCCAGGAAATATTCCTTGAGCCTCTGGGTAGCTCTCTATCTTGCCATTTGCCCTGGTTGGGCAATGAATGCCACTCACTCTGATGAAAACTTTCAAGCAGACAAAATAGTCATTTTCTGGTTCTTTTGACATAAAACAAGTCCCACTGACTTCTTACTGCCAGCTTATGACTATTATGCATTTGTTGAATCAAATTTGCAGAAATTGAATGTAAAGCATTGGTCAGTATAGGGCTTGTGTGTATATAAAAACACATACAGAGGTTTATGATATTCACAATGTGTCTGGCTTGTTGGGAATATGAGTGAATTTAATTTTCTAAGTAAAAAATTATCCAAAATTATTTTCTGCAAATAAATATTACCTAAGTTACCTAATATCAAGAGAATCTCAAAAGAGCGCTTACAGGAGGAGACTGCAGTAGGAGAGGACATTTTCCTGTTTGATTATGAAACCATATAATTGCAGGTATGTTGAATTGGGGAAGGTCTCTAAAGCTCATGGATTGATTTCCTTAACCTTTCCAATGAGGCACAGAGGCCTAGAAGCAATGGAACTACCTTACTTTCACACTGGTGGCCAAATCTGCTCCAAAACCCAAGCACTGGCATCCCAACTCCATGCTTTCCCCCACTATATGAGCAGCATGACAGGTGTCTTCTGATCAGAACACCCGAGCACTTCAGAGAACAGTTGTCTGACATCACGGGTGATATGTGAGCCAGCTGCATGGCATATGCTTTGTGTTCCTTAGAGAAAATTTTCAGAAACTCAACTGCTTGTAGCGTAGGGCACATTTTTGGATGCATAGGTCATTCAGAAATGGCAAAGAGGCTCTTCAGGGTCACAGACCTGGCTTCAACACCTGCAATTTGTGCAGGTGACAAGTGGATCTTTGATGAAAGGTAGAGACGTTTATGGGAAAGCAAGAATGTAAATTGTTCACTGTGCAAATATTTACCTGAATCGTTTTTCCTTAGTGAGAGCAGTATGTTCTGCAGGATCATCAGTTTCTGTGGTGTGAATTCCCTTGTAGTCTGATCAGTCTTGTCCAGCTCCCTTCAAAATCCTGTGCAATGATAGATGACACCGTGTTCAATATACGTCACTCATTGTTAGCTATGTGTCCTGGAGTCGTATTTTTAAATCTCAGGTCAGTACCAGCTTAAGTGCTTAGGTGGCCTATGAAAATTAAAAATAAAGTTACACATTCTGGAAATTTCTGCAGTGGATGATGATCTTGACCATGTGGCTAAAGAGATGATCATGTGAAAAAACTGGGATAGCTTCAGAGGAAATTCTGTGAAAAGACTTAAAAAGTGATGGACTTCAATTATGCCTCTATTCCTTCTATTATCAAATAAAGATGAGATCCTAGGTATTCAGAAGAGACTTCTATTATGAGTCTACAATTTTCCTATTATTAAATGTAACAGCCATTTGGCAGAATATTATCCTTAAAGAACAGGGAAATAGTAAACACCCTGTACCCCCTTTCAGTTCCCAAAAACCTAACCAAGTTAAGGGAACAATGAGAGCAAGCCTGGGCTGGAAAGTCCAGAAACATGTTTTCTTGAAGGACACTGGCTTTCTCTCATGTACAATAGAAACTAGGGAATGTTAGTGTTATCTGTAGAAAGCTACTTTTTTAAAAATTTTAATTTGTCATATATGACAATATAACACATTACAATTCATAGTACACATAGAGAGCACAATTTTTCATATCTCTGGTTCTACACAAAATAGAGTCACATCATTAGTGTCTTCATACATGTACTTAGGGTAAAGATGTCGATCTCATTCTACCCACCGTCTTTCCTACCGCCATGCCCCCTGCCTCTCCCCCCTCTTTGCCTTATCTAGGGTTCATCAAATCCTCCCAAATACTTTCTTGCATGTACTAGGACAGTTGTTCTCTGAGATGCAGCGCATACAAACTAACTAAGCAAGCTAATGCTGATGATGTGACTGCTTTTGCAGCCTGACATATAGAATCCCTTTCTCAGTACATACTGAGGTGGAAGTGAGGGTATTGTGGACAGAATACATGTCACTTGTCCACTCAGCAGCCACTGAACAAAACTCTATGCGGGAGAGAAGGCATTGTTGGTGAAGAACCTTGAAGGTCAGAGATGCTCTCTGTTCGCCATAATTACCCTCTTCTTGGAATAGTCACTCATCTATTATTAGCTTTCCCTAATAAGTCATATGACTCACATGCCACATCTGCACACTTTCTTTGGCCTCATTGCAACCTACCCTGTTGCCCCAGCACAACTGAGCTGTAGATGTGACACAAAATGATACTGAAAGTTTAAATGTATAGTTTGTGTTTAAATTATGCCATTGATCATAGGAACTGTTAGAGCTCAAGTTCCAGTTGATTAGGAATGGGATTAGAGGTGTTCATAACCCTACTGTTTAAAATAAATACATGTGATAGTATTTGGCTCTAAAATAATATTTGGACTGGTTCTCCCTCTTTGGGTGCCAGTGAGTAGAAAAAAACTACACTGCCATGATTCACAAGAGAGAACCATTTTTCCATTTTGGTTCTTTGCCCATATGAGTTTTAGGAAGGGAATTTCTTATTTATGACCACTAGCTTGAAGCTTGACTGCTGTTTCCCATAATGCACTTGATAAGACATCAATATGTACTAGTGAACTCAGGGATGACCTCTACAGAGCAGATCTCAAAGTCTTCTTCTTTAGTATAAATTTCTAATGAAAAAATTTTAAATATATTTTTATAGAATTGAAGCAATGATACTCCACTCAATGGCAAAGGATTTGAGGATAATCCTTCAAATTATTTGGAAGCAGTAATAATTTTTTGTCAGGATTGCTCGGACACATCGAAATTTCCAATACATTTTGGAAATACTTTCTGGCTCCTGTCTCACTCCATTCTTGACTTCAATTCATTTTCAAAATCAAAGCCCCCACCCCTTCTATTTTATTATCTATGAATACAGGGCCATGAACAATTTGCTACAGCAATTTAATAAGATTGAACTCACTCCCAGAGGAGGAGGGAGGTATAAGAGGAAGGAATGAGTGAAATTATACTGCTCGAACAAAAATAATATCAAGCTTTCCGGTGAGATCTCATTGAAATGACAATGTGATCTCTGAACTCAGTTGAAATTGTTTGGTGATTACAAGCAGATTATTTGGATTTCTTATTAATACCTATTTGTATTTATGCACATTGTTTAACCTCTTCACACTTCAGTTCCCTGATCTGTAATCTAGGGAATAATAAGATTTCTCTCATAGGACTATTATCAGAATTAAATGAGACAAAGTACTTAGTTTAAAGCACATTTACACTAAGATATAGACCTTGTAAAAGTGCAATAAATAGTATTTATATTATTGTGACTATTATTACTGATAGTTACTAATATCATAACCACTTTAATATTTTCTGGCATCGTTATTTATATAAATCATGATAATTCTCACCCATTGGTTTAGTAAACATCAGAAACATACCAGGTATCAGGCTAACGACTAAAGAGATAATAAATAAAAGACACACATTAATTTTATATATTATTATGAAGACATATATTACATATATATTATTAAAATATATATTATAAATATGAAGATGTTTTTTGTGTGTACCACATATATGTATGTACACATACTATATTAGCTATGAGTATATATTAAATGTACAAATAAACATATCAAATATAAATTTCTTTTGCCTGACTCAGAAGTACTGACCTGTTACATCCTTTGCTTTCTTCACACAGCAAAATGAGCTTTGGGTATAGGGCATTACTGACACAAAAGTACTGAGAGGGCCATGGCCAGATGTCCTATTTTTATAATTTAGTCTTATGACTAGTATTGAGGACTCAAATAAGCTTCAAATGAATACATTCATCATCAGCTATTGACAGATATTTTGACTTTATTATAGGAGCCAAACCAGGGAGGATAATAAAGAAAGTGCACTATTTTTTCTTTTTCTTTCTTTCTTTCTTTTTTTTTTGTAGCTGGATTGCTATCATATAGGAGCCATTTAGCAACAGACAATAGACACATGGCTTTATTTATAGCAGTCTGTAGGGAAGGAATGCTGCCCATTGCACCATCTCTTCCGCAGCAGTTTAGCTACAGAATTATCCCTATCAGGTGGAAGATGCATTAGGCAAATACAGGATCATTCTGGAATGTAGGAGAATTGATTTCTGAAAGGTGGAGGGAGTGCTGGTTAATTAAGCAGCACTGTTTTCCCTGGGCAGTGATGATTTCACAAGTGGGAGAAATTCAGTGCGAGCAATTTAAAAAAATTTTTTTTTCTTGAAATAAGCATCATAATTTTTGTATTGTTCTGCCAATTCAGAGACTTGGAGTTAAGATTATCCTAATGATTTATACCACTGATATTTCCTGCCATGTGTGGGTAATGCCGGGCCTGTTTCAATTGCACTTCTCTGATGGTATCACACTTATACCCTTCACTCTGAAATAAACATTCCCCAAAGCTCTCAAAGAGATAGTGCTCAGAGCTTTCCCCTGGGTCCTCTTTTGAATTAAATCAATTAGGGGAAGGCCATATGTTCACCATATGTATGTCAACTTGCCAGGGATTCTTTAACGAAAGGGAGAAAGAAATTTAAAAAAAAATCACAAATCACTTGAAAACACACAAACTGAAAAAGAATTAATCAACTAACCAGTTAAATCTCCATTTATGTAAATCAAGAGTTGATTAAATTTAGACAAGATAGTGTATCTCCTGATTATCATTATGTATCATTCTTCCATTTTTCTTTTTTCATTCTCATATGCAATTAATTTCTCAGGCAGTATAGGGAATCAATCACTCTTTATCAAGTTTTCTTCACCTGTTTATTCACCTGGAAAAAGCAAAATGATTGCCAGTCTTTTTGAGTTAAATAATCTCTAGACTATATGCAATAATATTTGATAAATATTTTGGCCGCCCTTCATTAACTGGATTAGAAATGCAATTAGTTGTATCCTGATTCTGGCATGTTAGAGTTAGGATGTGCAGAACAGTTCTCTTGGTCTAATTTCTTAATTATATGGATGTTGTTATTCAACTTTGAATCCCCCACGAGTATCTCACATGGTTCTTGGCACATAGCAAAAGTTCTATACATATTCAGCTGATGCGGTGGTACACACCTGTAATTCCAGTGGCTTGGGATGTTGAGGCAGGAAGATTGCGAGTTTAAAGCCAGCCTCAGAAACTGAGCAAGGACCTAATCAATTAAGCAAGACCCTGTCTCTAAATATTTTTAAATATTCTAAAATATTTAAAAAAATATTTTTAAAAAGGGTTCAGTTGTTAGGTACCCCCATGTTCAATCTCCAATACCAAACCAAAAGTTCCACACATTAAAAAAAAATGAAACATTAAGGAAACTGGGAGAATAAGTCTTCTGACCTCTGAGCATTTTGCTTCTATAGTATGAAACCTTCTCCTCAATAGGCCCCTATGCCCTTCTGTATCAACTCCCCTATTAAGCACAATGTTCTCACCTTGGCATTCATTATATCAGCTCAATCCCAACTCCTTTCTCTCCTTCACACTTCTTAGATGTACTTGTATTCTAGTCCATATGTTCTCTGAATTTACCCTCATGTTTCCTTTTTTCCTGCCTTACTCAAGCTGTTCCAAACCTTCACACTGATCATCTTCTCTACCCATCTCTACTTTTCAAAATCTTGTCTGCTTGTTAGTGAAACTAAGGGTAAATTCATTTGAGGGTAGAGAACTGTGACCTAATTTTCTTTTTAAATTGATTGCAAATATTTGAGGTGATTTCCAGAAGAGTGTCAGAATGATATTCCTGAGTACGTGTGGTGAGATGAATTTGTAGCCAGCATTGTAGGGAGCGGAAGTACTGAGAATGTAGGATGAAAGGTCCAGGTGGACCCATCCCTGTGTAGGAATTATTTGTAAGGCATCCTTATTCTTCCTCTTTGGCAACTTTTCCTTTGTCTATTCCCCCAAATGCAGTCAAAATCGCTCTGCATCCTAGTTGTATTCTTCAACCAGTTGGCTTTGCAAAGATCCAAATAGTAAGCTTCTTCTTACTTCTTCATTCTCTCCAATAGTAATCACAGCAGCAGCAGCAGCAACAACAACAATGACAACAAAGCATTCTTCGGAAGTGCTCAGTGAGTGTCAGGGACTAGCTTAGAACATGTACAGTTTGATTCTCATAGTTTTTGAAGTAAATAACTTATTCCCATTTTATGGATGAGGAAATAGAGATTTTGGAGAGATTGGGTAACCTGTCCAAATTCACCAGCTAGTAAATGGCAGAACTGGGATTTGAATCATCAGTAGGTGTGTCCTTTCAACTGTGAGACTTGCTTTAAGACCTGGCCACTGGGCATGGTCAATGGGGGTATAGTTAGTTCTGCTTCTACTATTTATCCTGGCTAGAGTCTCTGTTTGGATTTTTGAAGAAATAAACTTGTTTCTGTCTCTTCTCTTTATGGTATTTCTGGACTGACTAGTCCTTTTTTTATGATAAATTTAGTTTGTTAATAGTTTCATCAACAAATATTCAATCACATTAAATGTTGTTCTCTCACATTCTACTTCTAGTCTTACAAATTATTTAGGTTACCGTCCATGACTTTGACCTTGAAGTTTTCCACTCTTTTCCTCCTCTTTCCAATCTCTTTGTCTACCTAAAGTACCTACGGCTCTGCAGAACTCTACTCTGGGCAAAAACCATCATGAAGGGGTTGGGGATGTGGCTCAAGCAGTAGCGCGCTTGCCTGGCATGCATGCGGCACGGGTTCGATCCTCAGCACCACATACAAACAAAGATGTTGTGTCCGCCGAAAACTAAAAAATAAATATTAAAAATTCTCTCTCTCTCACTCTCTCTTTTAAAAAAATAAACCATCATGAAATCCAGGTGAAGCTATTTTACTCTTTTCCAGATGAACACTATCTCCTTTTTCAATATCCCCTTGCAGAGATACACAATGACTATTTGTAACTAAAATTTATTTTATTAATTTTTCTATAGTATCCCTCTAGATGTATGAGGTTTATCATTTATATCTTGAATGGGAGATTTTTGATTCTGCATAGGTACATAAGAGTCTTGGGGGTGATGTACACAATAGATTAAGTTTTCTACTGACATGGGGTAAAATCGTGTGTGTGTGTGTGTGTGTGTGTGTGTGTAAAAACCGTGTCTCATATATTTGTCTTTTGGCAAAGATCCTTGAGTTAGGAAAAACATTCAGTCACCATGACAATTATAGAAATAATAATTATAAATTAGAATGAAGACAATGATAGTAAACCTGGGCAAGGAAAATATGATAGTTTGGACCTAAAACAAAGAACAACTGTATAAAGAAAAATGTATGGTAATAAATGCTAAACCATTTTGGAAAGCAAAATCACATATTTTAGAGAGAGAACCCCTTATACTTGAAGAGGACATAGATACAAAAAATGAATGGAATGAAAGTATACTGTTGCATCTTATCTTTTGCTGTAATAGGAACTAAGCAGACAAAATGAAATTAACCCTTGGGACTCAATACTCTGGTGGGTTTCTTGGAATTTTGGAAAAGGATGAGCCATATGGTAAAGAGTTTCTTTGTGAAAACATAAACTCAGATGAAATTTCAAGGATTATAAATCCTCTTGTTTCATCTCATCATTTAATAAATAGCTGGTGTGGGAAGTATAACATTGCACGATTAAATGTCTATTTTTAAAAAAAAATCTTTCTTAGTAGTATCCAGATTTGGCCCCTGGAAAACAGAACATGGCAGTACTCCAAAATGATTATTAATCTGCCTCAGTAGGGCAGTCTCCTCATATGGGGGTCCATCTATAATTGGTCTGCTGTAGTGATCTGTCACACCATATGGGGAAGACAAAATAAGAGATGGAACAACATAGGGACACACATAACTGGTAATTCTGGAAAAAAGAAAAAAGAAAAAAACGTGGAAAAGGAGGAAAGAAGCATCACATATCAGCTGTCCACAGAGCCAAGAGGGGTCAATAGTAAATTATATGCCCATTGCTAGTTCTTAGAGTCTGTCATACAGACATGAAGGGGAAGAGAGAATCAGTAGGGAGGGTAAATCAGTGTTTCTGGAAAGGCACCAAGTTAAATATCCTTTCTGTGGGATCTTTCAGGGGCCAGTTGAATGTGAAAGAATAGGGCTTATTTATTTATTTATTTATTTATTTATTTATTTAGTTAGTTAGTTAGTTACTGGGGATTGAACCCAGGGATGCTTAACCCCTGAGCAACATTCCCAGCCCTATTTTTACATTTTATTTTGAGACAGGGTTTTTCTAAATTGTTTAGGGCCTCGCTACCTTGCTGAGGCTGGCTTTGAACTTGTGATCCTTCTGCTGAATTGCTGGGATTACAGGCGTGCACCACCATGCCCAGTGAGAAGAGGGTTTCTGAGGCCATTGCTAAACTACGTGCACAATGCCTTCTCTTGTGGTATAGGTGGTGAAGAGAGGGCCTATACAAGGTAGGAGATAAAGTCACGAGCATGTCCCACAGTTCTTTAGTATGAGTGCTATGCCCTTTTTGGGTTCAGTTTTCACCCACCCTTTCTCTCATCCTATGCTAAAACCAAACCAAACTCATAGAGTTTGGGCCTGTCTGGAATAGGAAGAGATGAACAGTTGAACATATAGTTGGGCGTTTTGGATGAATGCATGTGTGAGTGAATAAATGCTTGCCTGCAGCAGCTTCCTGTAGTCAGTCAGCTGGCTAGCACAAACGCCAGCAGCAGAGTTTATGTCTTGAAGCAGCAGAGTGGAGGCAGTAGTAGGTGAGGTTGGCAAAGCAGACAAGCAACAAGAGAAAAAAAAAGACCCTATGGGGGAAATTGTGTGACTTTCATATTTTACATTGGAACCGTCCCCATATATTCTGCTTTTATGTGGTTCTTTGGTTATTTAATATATGGTTTTCCATTAGCTTTGAACATTTTAAAACAGCAATCCAAAGCACATTTTAATGCAACTTTTAGGACTCATAGAACCAACAGGCATTAGGAAATACAAACTGGGAAATTGCTGCACCAAATGCAATAGCTAGTACAGCTGTGCACATTCCCTTCACCTGGGAAGACTGGGCTAAATCAGCTCAACAGCAGCAAAGACAAAAAGGTTTGGTGACTGGGGGAAAGAGAAATGAGAAAGGGAACAAACAAACAAACAAACAAGGAAAAAAAAATACCCGTCTTTTAACCTTTCAGGAGAAGGAGCTCACTCAGCAGGTGGGATTCTCAGGGCTCTGGGAGAGCAATTGCTTTGTGAGGCTGCAGGCTCTGGCAACAGGAAGTGAGTGTGAACAGACACTCTCCTCCACATAAACACACACAGACTTAACCCATGGTTGAACTTCTGCCCTTGAGTGACCAGAGCCATTAAGACACAGGTCAAAAGGTTGTAGAGTGACAGAAAATGGAGACTTATTGGATGAAAGAGAAAATGAAAAATTCTTTTGTGCGCTTCACTCTGTGGTTGTCTAGCTATTGTGATGTCATAATGGAGTCCAGAGTGGGAAAAAGAAGTCCCTGATTTATCACAGTCTGAGGAAGGCAGCCGGAAATTCAGTTAAGCACTTGGGGGAAAGAAATCATATGAAAGACCTGCAGAAAAAATGAGTTTCACTGCTCTTAACAGGGCATGCAAAAGTGGTCAGTCTCTGGTGGTAGTAAGAAGGTACATAGGAGAGCAACATCAGAACATTCCCCTCCCCATTATGTGTAGGATGGAAGAAATGCAGATGTAGATACAGGGATGTCTGACCCACTGTCTTCCCTCCCGCTACTCCAAAGCACCCTCATCACCATAGGCTAGGAAAAAATTTTGAAGCTTAAAGTTGTACAGTCTGGGAGCACATTCAATAACAATATGTGAAAAAAAATCACAAACACACACACACACACACACACACACGCGCGCGCATACATATTCAAATACATATATACAAATCAACTGCAAAAAAGGCTGTGAAACCTGAAGCTTACCTGGAAAATTGTTTAACCTACAGACAAGTATAGGAACTGGAAATTATCTGCATTGTTTAGATTTTTTCACTCTTCTAAGCTCTGAGTACATTTGAAAGTTATGGATGGTTCTATTTCTTCCAGAATGTTTTTTCATGGTAAAAAAATAAAACCATTTAAATGAGAATACAAAAGAACAGCCTACATTCTAATCCATGCTGTAATTCTGTTGGTAAGATAACATTGGGCAGGAGGAAAGAAATTATTTTATATCGGTTACTTTTTGTGGTTGTTGATCTCCAAAGTGTCTGATTTTATTCTGGAATTTCAATTGCTGTATGTCTTTGGATAGATTGCATTTTAACTACATTTTTTAAACCTTAATAGCTGAACAAATAATGAATGACTGCATCTCAAAACGAGTTTTACACTCTAGATAATCAAGCAGGTTTTTGGGAACATATGCTATTGTTATTTTTAATAAAGTTTTCAACAACCTGCCTTAGAGCATTTGTGATTTTTGAGTCTTATGGCACCCCCATGTAAAACCACCCTGAGCTCTCAGAAATGAGGCTTTAGCTCCTTAGAAATGCTGAGTAGCCGAACACCCTCCTGGGAGATTGATAAGTCCTATTAACCTTGTTGCATAGATGGAAATTCAGAAACAAAGTGACCCTGAGGATTAAGAGGAAGTCAATGTCAGCACCAGGATTAGAATTCACACTTGCCTGGTTTCTCAGCCCATGACCAGCTCCCCCATGGATCCCAGCATTGTCTCCCTCTGTGAGTGAGGGGACAGGGTGTTGCCAAATGTTGAAAGAATCCTGTTATTCTCAAGCCTCTGCTTTGCAGGAAGGTCCTTCTTTTTAATAAATTACAGAGCTGGGAAGTAACTCTGAGGTGATTTATTCTAATCTCCTCACTTTATAAGTGAGAAAAAGGCCATAAAAATGCTAGAAACAGAATAAGAATGCCCAGCTTGCAGTAACATAATAGGGGAGGCAAATTGGTGTGGTGGAAAGTGCTGGATAGGATAGGATTTGCAGTCCTGGGTTTGAAGTCTGGCTTTGCTTTTCACTTAAACCTAGTTTCTTTCTAAAGAAAGCAATATTATCTCTCTTGTTTTATGATAATTAAATATGCAAAACACAAAAGATGTTGTAGGCACTTCCTACATTTTTTTTTACCCATCCATATTTTATCTTCTTTCTTATGATTTCTGTACATGAGAAAAACAAAAGTCAAATGTGTCCACTTTAGTATTTAAGCCCAGATGGGTGAGATTCTGTGGGACTTCAATTTTGGAATTTTGTTGAACTCAGTGTCAGGAATTAATTGAGGAATTAATGCAGCCTTGGGCAGTTCGATGATTGAGGTCAGAGATGCAAGTTTAGGATTTGAAGAGTCTCCCCACTCCACACTGACCACCCTGTCTTACTAGCTGTCTGCCTGTCTTGGCTTAAGTGAACTTCAGGATTCCCCTTTACTCCCCTGTTTTATCTCCCAGCCCCCAGCATCTCTCCTCTTCTGATTGATCCAAGAGTTCTGCTTCTCTATTTCCTCCTCACTCTGTCCTCCAAGACCTGAGTCAGCAGTATGCCTGTGCATACTTTGTTTGAGGAGGCATCACAGGTTATGCAATCTGCATTTGACTCCCAAGTCACTGACTTTGGCTGATGGATGAGGTTCAGGTGTGATAGGAGATGAACCAGTTCCCGAGGAATTAGTTGAAGCACCAGGCTGTGGTATTTGGGAGCCTATGTCACAACATTAGTTCTTGCCGCAGTCTGGCTGGGCACAATCAGGAGCCACTTGTCAAAAGAAACTAACTTTATTTTTAGAACCACACATGCCAAACAAAACAGCCTCTCAGGAAAAACCCTCAGAGCCTCAACTGCCACCACCGGCTTTCCACAACCCTCTCTCTCCCACAAGCTTCTCTCCACCTCCCACAATCCTCCTGCTCTTGAAGCTGATTGGCTGGGTCACGTGGGCGGAGCCAAAAAAGTCCCCCAATGAGCAGCTCCGTGGTCTGAAAGGGCAGGGAAACAGCCCAGTGAGCATCACCGCAGAGGAGCCAATCAGCTAGATGTTGCTGGGGCCGCTGTGAGCCAATCATCAGCCGGCAGCTGGAAGTTTGCTGGGGCCCCTTAGGCTGTGGCTCTCAACAAGTTCTCACATCAGATTTTGGAATAAAAGGAGGACCCATTGGTGCACACTCCCCAGGTGAACAGAACTGATATTTTCCTAAATATCAGTCTACCCTTAAGGCAGGTTTTATGTCTTCCCTGGGATTTAGAGCACTAGGAATTCACCTACAGCAGTTCTCTGTCACCAAGAAATCTGATGCTAAGATTTTACTTAGGAGCTCAGGTTAGGGACTTGCAGGGGCCAGAATACTCCTAATCATTTTCTATTTCCTGGAAGCTGGAGTGGGATTCAAGAACACTTTCTTGATCTGACTGTTATTTTGCTTTTCGTGACCTTGTTATGTTTTACAGGTGGGTCATTTAATGATGTTTTAAAGGAGGCTGAGTGTGTCTTGATAGTGTCTGAGTTAAGAGTGTCTCACTTGGTCTCTGAGTTCTTTAAAGCCTCTATTAACTGGTAGGGCCATTAAACCTCCAGCTGTTTCTCTATTGATTTGAGAGCATTTTAAGGTGCGGATGCTGTTGGTCCACTTTTCTTTTTCTGGAATGACTTCCAATCACTGTCCATGGTTCACGCACAGGTTATCAGACAGAAATTGACTTCTCACAGAGAAAAAAGTAAGGTTAAAAAAAAAAGCAACGTGGAAATCCTCTGTGTTTTATCATTGTTGCGTCTTACCTACCCCCCATAATAAAAGGGCAACACTTTTCTTTGTTTTTCTCGTCTGAGCTTGCTGCATTTAAAAGTGTACCAAAAAAAAAAAAAAAAAAAAAAAAAAAAAGTAAAGAATGCTTACTTGGAGCTGTGAGAGTCTCTTTTAGCCACAAATGCTCTTCCGGGCAAAGATATACTTGTAGGAGGAGGAAGGACAGAACGGGGGTGGGGCTAGAAGTGTGTGTGTTGTGGAGGGGGTGATATATGAATGTAATTTGTTCTCTTTTTCTTTCTTAAACATGCCTCTGTCATTTTTGCTTTGAAAAATGACTATGTAGTCTTTGAAATTAAACAAGGGAAAGTGTCCCAAATATTGAGAGTTTTAAATTTTTTGGTGCTGTTGTTTTATTTGTGTGGTGCTGGGGATTGAACCCAGGGCCTTGTGCATGTGAGGCAAGCACTCTACCAACTGAACTATATCCCCAGCCCCAAATACTGAGAGTTTTAAGAAATAAATACTCTGGTTTTTTTTTTTTTTTGCATGATTTAATTCTTTTTTCCTAAATATCATGTATTTAAAGAAAATATTTGGTCCAGTGCTAAATAACCATGGTTAACATCGGAAGAAAGATGGTTCTTTCTTTGGCTAAAACAATTAGTGTTTCTAATGTAGTCTCAGCTGAGAGATTGAGAAACCCTCGAAGTGGCTACTCTACTATTTTTCCGGAAAGGAAGGTAAAGCTATAATTCTAGAAAGGAGAAATGTGTCTTACAGAGATTAGGACTTAGATTTTTTAGGGAAATAATGAGCTTGGCTTTCTTTTATCCTCAGGAAGGTGTCAGGTACAGGGAGTCTACTCTTCATACATACTGATGCCCCAATAGGGAGAGTTGATTTCATTACAACCTCGTTAGCCAAATGCAAAGTATTATCTTTTGCCTCTGCAAAATTAAAATAACTAGAATTTCTTGCAGGTGATAGGACATGAATATTGGCCATATAGAAAGTATACCAACTCTGGTATGACCTTTAGCTACTAGCCCTACTCCTCCCAGCACTAAACAACACTAACTTACTTGTTATTTCTACAGATTTGCATATTCAGGATATTTCATAAAGGTGGAATAATAGATTATTGCCACAGTCTGGATGGGCACAAATCACGAGCCACTGAAGAAGGAACAAAGTTTATTTCTGAACTCCACCAGCACACTCCACACACGCTTCCCGGCAACTATCCCGAACCACCCACAAGGCTCCTCCAGGAACCACCAACCGGAAATCCCTCCTCTGGCACTTCCCCAACCAATGCGAACTCTCCAGGAATCCCCGTGAGAACTCCAAAGTAGCACAAGAACTCCAAAGTAGCAGGCCGAGGCGGACAGTAAAGGTCTAATATACAACCGAATCAATCCAGCATCATCTTAATGGCTTGCCTTTCAACCAATACTATTGGCAAAATGCCAGGGGCCATTCCGACTCGGCTGTGGCTCTCAGCAGACTATATGGCTAAGATCTTTGTGACTGGCTTCTTTCACTTAGCATGCATTTTCAAGTTTCATCCATATTGTAGCATGTAGCAATACATCCTTCTTGAGGCCAAATAATATTCCATTATAAGGCCATGTGACATTTTGCTTTTTTCATTCATCAATTGATAGATATTTGAATTGTTTTCACCATTTAGCTATTATAGATAATGCCACTATAAACATTCAAATAGGTTTGCATTTATTTATTTTTGTGTCAATGTGTACATATGTTTTCATTTATCCTGGTAGATATGCAGAAGTAGAGTTGCTGGTTCATATGGTAACTCTGTCCTTAGGCTTCTAAGGAACTGCCAGCCTGATTTCCAAAGTAGCTGCACTATTTTCAAACCTACCAGCAGTCTATAAGTATCCTGATTTTTCCATCCTTGCCAACACTTGCTATTATCTAACTTTTTAATTCTAAACATTTTAGTGAGTATGAAACAGCATCCTATTATGGTTTTGCTTTTCATTTCTTTGATAATTAATGATATCATACATCTTTTTATATGTTTATTGGTCCTTTGTATTTCTTCTTTGGAGAAAAATCTATTTAGATTCTTGTTTTTTATTTATTTTTATTTTTTAAACATATTTATTTTTTAGTTGTAGTTAGATGCAGTATCCTGATTTTATTTACTTTTATGTGGTGCTGGGGTCAAACCCAGGGCCTCGTACATGCTAGGCGAGTGCCCTACCGCTGAGCCACAACCTCAGCTCCAGATTCTTGTTTTTTAAATTGGACTAGTATATATATATATATATATATATATATATATATATATATATATATATATATATATGTGTGTGTGTGTGTGTGTGTGTGTGTGTGTATGTGTGTGTGTGTTTGTGTGTGTTTGTAATTGAATTGAAGCATTCTTCACATGCGATAGATACAAGTCCCTTACCAGATATATGATTTCAACTTTTTTCTCCTATTCTGTGGCTTGTCCTTTTCTTACTTATTAGTATACTTTGAAACACAAAGGCTTTGGTTTTGATGAAGTTCAATTTTCTATTTCTTTCTTCATCATTATTATGTCCATGATTTTGGTGTCATATCTAAGATTCATCCTCAAATCTAAGGACATGAAGATTTACTCCTATTTTCTCCTAAGCCTTGTTTTCACTTATATGTTTAGGTTTCTTATCCATGCTGAATTAATCTGTGGTTATGGTATGAGATAGAGGTCCAAATTAATTGTCTTGTACGTGGCTATTTTATGGTCCCAGCACCATTTGTTGACATGGCTGTTCTTTCCCCATTGAACAGTTTTGGCACTCCTATAAAAAATCAGTTGACCATAGGCACAAAGATTTATCTTTGGATTCCAATTTTATTCTATTGACTGATTTGCTTTTGTGTCCATATGCCAGTACCAGACTGTCTTAATTATTGCTGATTTGTATAAACTTTGAAATTGAGAAGTTTGAGTATTCCAACTTTCTTTTTATGTTTCAAGACTTTTTAAAAACTATTTTGGATACCTCATAGTTCCACATGAATTTTAAAATTAGCTTGTCAATATCTACCAAAAAGTCAACAATGATTCTGCTAGAGATTGCACTGAATCTGTAGGTGCTTGGAGAATAGTGCCCTCTTTATGATATTAGGTCTTCTGATTTATGAACATAGGATATATTTCCTGTTCATTTATATCTTTGTAAATTTCAATCACATTTTTAAATTTTCCAAATATACTTTTGCTAAACTTACTTCTGAGTATTCTTTTTAATACTATTGTAAGTGGATTTGTTTTCTAATTTTATTTTCAGAACATAATTGCTATTATATAGTGTTACAGTTGATTTTTGTATATTTATTTGTATTCTGCAAACTAGATGAATTTATTGATTAGTTCTAATAATTTTTTAATGGATCCTTAGGGTTTTCTATATACAAGCTCATACCATCTTCAAATAAGGATAGTTTTACTTCTTCCTCACCAGTCTGGATCCATTTTATTTCTTTTTCCTGCTAAGTAGCCCTGGCTAGCACCATAAAACAATGTTTAAAAAAGTGACAAGAGTTGACATCCTTATCTTGTTCCTGATCTTAGGGCAAAGCATCCAGACTTTACCACTAAATACAGTGTTAGTTCTGTGTTTTTTCAAAGATTCCCTTTATCAAACTGAGAAAGATCCATTTATTCCTGGGTCATTAAATGTTTTCATCATGAAAAGGTGTTGAGTTTTGTTAGTGCCTTTTCTATGTCTATTGAGATTATCCTGTTTTTTTTTTTTTTGTCTTTTTATTGGTATGATGTATTATATTAGTTGATTTTGGTATGTTAAACAAATCTTGTATTATTGGCATAAATCCCACCTATTTATGGTGTACAATTCTTTGCTATGTTGCTAGATTTGGCTTGTTTGTATTTTGTGGAAGATTTTTTTGCCTATATCCATAAGAGATACGGTCTATGTTTTTTTGGTCTTTGTCTGGCTTTGGTATTACGGTAATGCTGGCCTCACAGAGAGAGTTGAGAAGTGTTCCCTCCCTTCTAAGAGTTTGTGAAGAGTTGATATTAATGCTTCCTTAAATATTCAATAGATTTCACCAATAAAACCATCTGCCCATGGGCTTTTCTTGGTTGCTAGTTTTCTGATCTTTTAATTTGTTAAAGATCTATTCAGATTGTCTACTTCTTCTTGAGTCAGTTTTGGTTGGTTGTGTATTTCTAGAAATTTGTTCATCTAAGTTATCTAATTATGTATAATTCTTCATAATATTTCTTATAATACTCTTTTTATTTCTTCCTGCAAGATTGGTTGGTTATGTCCTTTTTCATTTCTGGTTTTCAGAACCTGAGTGTTCTTTTTGTCTTGATGGCTCTAACAAAATATATCATTTATTTTTTTTTACTGTTTCAAAGAACAAATTTTAGACTCTTGATTTCTTTCCCTATTATGTTTCATTCTCTAATTGATTTCCACTATAATATTTGTGGTTTTTTTTTTCATTCTGTTTTTTAAAAGTTTCGTTTGCTCTTGTTTTTCCAGGAATCTAAAATGAAAGGTTAAGTTATTGATTTGAGATATTTCTTAATATATATATTGACAAGTATAAATTTCCCTGGTAAGCATTGTATTAGCTGCATCCCGTAAGTTTTGATGTATTGTATCTTTATTTGGCCTTATTTCAAAGTATTTCCTAATTTTTCTTTTGATTTCTACTTTGATATAATGTTTAAGAGTGTGTTGTTTAATCTCCAAATTCTTGTGTGTTTCCAAAATTTCCTTATTGATTTCTACTTTCATTTGATTGTGACCAGAGAATGTACTTTGTATGATTTACAATGTATCCTTGTAGATTATGCTCAGGTTCATTTTATAGTCTATCATAAGGTTGCTTGTGTGCTTGAAGAAGGTCTGTGGATGTCTGTCAGCTCCAGTTGTTTTATAGTGTTCTCAAGTCTTTCATTTCCTTATTGGTCTTCTTACCAGATGTTCTATCCATTATTGAAAGCTGGGTAATGAAGTTTGCAGCTAAGGAGGTTTGTTTCTGAAATACCTGGCTTCAAAGCTATTCATCAGATTGACTCAGGCCTCCACTGAAACTGAGCCCAGTTCTAATTCTCCATCCTCCCAAACCCAGCTCCCTCATGTCCTTATAGGTATTGTTTACAAGCTCAAGCAAAATGTGAGTTTTAGACAGGAGAAATAAATTCAAGAGATCCATTGTGCAACATGGTACCTGCTATGGATAACAATGTGCTGTAACACTTAAAAATGATCAAGAGAGTAGATTTTAAGTTTCACCATAAAAAATGATATGTATGTGAGGTAATGCATATATTAATTAGCCTGATTAATCCGTTCCACTATGTACACACATTTCAAAACATCATATTGTAAACCATAAATATAGACAATTTTATTGGTTGATTTAAGAAAGAACTTATTTAAATACATATACACAAAAGAAGCACACAAAATAGAAATAAATAAAAGTTAAGAGAAATGTTGGGAAGTTAAACAAATTTTATGTTTTCTTCAGGTTAAATATGTATAAAATATAACATCATTTATTTTTATAATTTATATTATATATCTATAATATGTAAACTTTACCTTACATATTTTTTGCATATATTATATACATTATGTAATTCTTATAAATACATTATGTATATACATATTTAATTATATGTGTATATAATTTAAATATGTCTGTATACATATATATGTATATATAATATATATATTTATATATTACACTAATAAGAGAAAAACACCTGCTGTGTTACTCAGGTTTTTGTCCTTGTGACAAATACCTGAGAAGAACAACTTAAAGGAGCCAAGATTTATTTTGGCTCAAAATTTTATAAGTTTTGGTCCTTGGCCTGCTGCTTCTTTTGCTTTGGACCTGAGATGAGGGAGAGAGAACATCATGATGGAAAAGGTCATGGCAGAGAAGGTGTGGTAAAGCAGAGCTCCTCAGCTCACGGCATTGGGAGGAAGAGAGGGAGTAAAAGAGTAAGAAAGGAAAGGGCCAGGCACAAGAAATACGCTTCTATGCATGCTTTTCAACCTACCAGTTGATGGGACTCTACCAGGTCTATCATCTCCCAATAGTCATTCCAGTGATTAATCCATCAAATGGATTAATCCACTGATAAGGTTTGAATCCTCAAGATTCAATTATTTCCTAAAAGTCCCACCTCTGAACATTGTTGCTCTTGGGACCAAGAGCTCTTTAATAAATGAGTCTTTGTGTGTGTGTGTGTGTGTGTGTGTGTGTGTGTGTGTGTGTGTGTCTGTGGTGCTGGGGATTAAACTCATTCATGCTAGGCAAGTGCTTTACCACTGAGCCATACCCCCAGCCCAACATGAATCTTTGGGAGACACTGTACACCCAAACCACTAACTGATCTGATTTGAATATGGTTTGATGCCTTTAAAACTCATGTTGCAATTTGATTGCCATTTTGGTGGTATTGGGAGGTGAGGCCTAGTGGAGAGGTATTGGGGTCAGAAGGTCAGAACCCTCATGGGAATAGGTTAATGCCTTTCTAGCATGAGTATGTTCTCATTGTCCCAAGACAGTGAGAGTTACCATGAGAGCAGAGACTGCCCCTGTGTTTTGTCTCCTGTACCTGCACCTGCTTGCCCTTCCACTTTTTGCCATGTGAGGTAGCACAGGGACTCATCAAAAAACAAAGTAGATGCCAGTAAGATGTTCTAGGACTTCCTAGCCTCCAGCCCCTAATAAATCTCTATTTTTTTCCTTTTTTTGGCAGTAATATTCACTTTTGAAAAATATTTTTAGTTTTATATATAGGCCAAATATATTTATTTATTTATTTGGTGCTGAGGATTGAACCCAGTGCTTCACATGTGCTAGGTAAGCACTCTATCACTGATCTACAACCCCAGCCCTAAATGTCTTTTCTTTATAGAGTCTCAGATGGTCAATTAGAGCAAAAGAAAATGGACTAAGATGACACCCATCATAAAAACTAAAACAAAAATCAGTTGATGACAAAGAAAAATATAATACAGAGACATGGTTGGTGTTTTGCTCTTGTTGGTTTTTTCTAGAGTGTTGTATGCATATGTGTGTGTTACATGTAATTATATATTATGTATACTATGCTCATTTAAGATACATAATTATATGTTATATGGATTATATATTCAAATACACCAATATGAGGAAAACATGCTGTCAGAAACAAAACAGAATAAAATCCAACAGGATTCAAACTCAATTGTACATAAATTAGTACTGTTGTGATTTGTGCTGGCTATATGCAAAAGATCACATGATAAATTCATCAGAGAATAAAATAAAAATTATTTTTATTAGACAATTAGTAACTCTCTACACCGTCCCAATTACTTTTGAAATTTAGTTTTTTTCTTTACATTTTAAAAAAATTATCTTTATAGTTATACATAGTAGTTGGGTTCATCCAGACAAACTCAGACATGCATGAAAATCAATTTTAGATCATGATCGACCCTTTTTCCTCCCGTCCTTCCCCGCCCCTGTGTACTAGACTTCCTCTCAATCATCTATTAATTGTATTTGATTTGTTCTTTAAGTAATCCTATCCTATCCTTTCTGTCTCCTTTCCTTTATTTTACTCTAGTTTCTGCGTATCAGAGAAGACTTTTGACTTTTGCGTTTCTAAGTTTGGTTAATTTCACTTAACATGATATTCTCCATTTTCATCTATTTACCTGTAAATATCATTTTATTCTTTTTTTTAATGGAGAGTAGAACTCCATTGTCTCTATATACCACAATTTCTTAATCCATTCATCTGTTTACAGGCGTCTGTGCTGATTCCATAATTTAGCTATTGCTAATTGTGCTGTTATAAACATTGATGTGGCTGTCTTGCTGCTGCGAAATACTCAGAAGTGGGATAGCTGGTTCCATTCCTAGTTTTTTGAGGAATCTCCAAACTGCTTTCCAGAGTGGTTGTACTAATCTGCAGTCCCACCAATAATGTATAAATGTTCCTTTCTCCCTATAACCTCGCCAGCATTTTTTGTTTGTATTTTTGATTATTGCCATTCTGACTGGAGTGAGATGAAATCTTCCTGTGGTTTTGATTGCAGTTCCTTGATTGCTAGAGATATTGAACGTTTTTTCATGTATTTCTTGGCCTTTTGTGTTTCTTCTATTGAGATGTTTCTGTTTAGTTCTTTTGCTCATTTATTGATTGGGTTATTTGTGGTTTTGGTGCTAAGATTTTTGAGTTCTTTGTACATTCTGGATATTAATTCCCTATTAGAGGAGTAGCTGGCCAAGATTTTCTCCAAACTTTCAATTGATAACTTTAAAAAAATTATTTGTGTAGCCATTACTTCCTAAGAAAGAAAGATTCAGGGGGCCAGGGTGGAACTGGTGGCATTGAGCACTGTCTCTATACTACCCAACCACTGGGAGTATTGTAGGGACTTCATGACTGTTAAGGGGTTAGAAAGTTAGCTTGGTGTCCTGAAGAGCCACACATGTGATGTAAATAAAAAGTAAGCAAATTTGTTGTTTTGAGCCAGTGAGATTCAGAGTTTATTTTCTTTATTGCTCCAGCCTAACCTAGATAACACTGTCTAATGTTGGAACTCAATAAATAATAGTAGAGGGCAGAACAAAGCTTGTCTATAAAGTTACACTTTTCCTAAAAATAGCTGGATATTATAGTAGGTGAGTCGGTATTTAAAAGGAGGCTTTATTTTTATTTGTTTCCTTTAAACATTGGTCCATAACAAGTTTGTACAAAGGAATGGCCAAATTAAAACCCCAACAGGAAGAAACAGATGTTGAGGGCCCCAAGGGGATCGTGTTATGTTACTCCATTTTCTAAGTTTATTTTTCTCTTTCTCAATCTGGAGAAGTCTGGGAATATGCTTCCAAAAGGGGAAATAAATAAGTAAATGTCCAGACATCTCAGCAAAGAAGCCAAGAAATCAAAAGAAGGCTTCAGCATTCAGATAAGTTGGAAAAGTAGATCTCACAGGAATTAAGCTGATGGATGCATGTGTTGGGGGGACCCAGGACTCTGACCTCCTGCCCCTGGCATCACAGGTGGTGAAAACATCACAAAGGCAATTTGGATGAGATGTGGCTGGGGGCACTTTACAGAGGCCAGATTGTAAATTTGTCTATTTACGAGTGTCCTGTTGGGGTTCCCACTAGCTCTGTGGACAAAGGTAAAGCAGGAAGGAACAAAACCCATCCATAAAAGCTCTTCTTATTGCCACTGTTTATTAAAGAGAGGCAATAAACAAATTTACTGCCTGCCGTTTCCTACTCTGGATGCTTTTCCACCTTTTTGAACAGAAGTGTGCACACCTGTATGCAGTTATTAGGGCCTAATGTTAATTCCCAAAGTCATTTTTGTTTTTGTTTTTGTTTTTCTAGTTGCAGTTTGATTATCAGAGGCATACAGGTCTCTGAATATTATTCAGCTCTCATCATTCTGTGATTAGAAGAGAGACCTTAATCCTTCTCCGCCCCCTGCAACATATTCAAAGCAGATGTTGCTCATTCTTTTTCCTCAATAAAGAGATGGAGCAGTGACATTTGGATCACCTTTCCACACTGACAAGTATTAGCTGAGCAGGAGAAATTATTTATTCCTCATTAAACTTGCCTACCCAGAAACCCTAAATGTCATAACCATGACTTTGCACTACATTTGGGTGACTAATGGCAATCTGTGGCACTAAATGAGCTGGGGGACAAATTGTGGCTTCGTTGGTCAGGAAGAAAATCTCATGTTTTGGATTAGATGGCTTATTTTAGGTCAAAAAAGGGGGCAGGTGTATTAGCCAAGGCATCAAGGGATTTGAATGCCCTTAATTAAGTGGTCACTTTTGCAGAGTTCTTTATTTCAAAAAGAGCTCATTTGTTCATAATTTAACACTGTAACTGCTGGGTGGAAATGATGCTGTGGCCTCAAGTTTATCTGCCCTGCTGCCCGCTGCTCCCAGCTGTGAAAACTTCTGAAAATTCAAGAGAGCTTTTTAAACAATTTTGAATTAAAAGGCTCTGGAACTCTGGATGCAAAGGAAGCCTTTCCAAGGGAGCTTTACATCCTCATCAGTGCTCCTAAAAATTACAGAGTGTGAACTGATTTAAAATTGTAGATAGATGTAACAGCTAAAGAGATAATTTCTATTTCTAGTTCAGGTAAATGAAACTTATTTCCTTTTTATTAAAGTAAAATAAATCTAGCCCCAATCTATAGTATTGGTAGAAGTACTTGCCAGTAAAAGAAAATTAGTTTGGAGAAATAGGGAAACATTTTTTTTTTTTTTTTGGTCCTCCCTCAAGATATCTAAGTGATGCTCACAGGTCCTATTGGCACTCAAAGTTATTAGGTCTATACTACAGATGAAGAAAATGCCCAGCATTAAATGGGTCCTCTATGTCCTAAGAAAAAGAGAAACTGTTTTTTTTTTTTTTTTGTAAGGACTATGTCCTTAGTTTCTTTCCCTTTGCATGCCCTGGTACATAGGTGATGGGGTGGTTCTTAGCCTGGATCCTGAGAACTCATTTATTTGAGTCAATAGTTATATTGCTCTGTGCTTTGTTCTCAATGTTTTTTTAAAAAAGACAATGATACATCATATTATATTACATCTATTTAGATGTAACTTCAATTTTCAAAATGCCTTAAGAACTTCTGATGAAAGAAAATGCAATAGAAAGCAGAATATTTTATTGTTTGTTCTTTTGCATTTTTATCAGGTTTGAAGAAAAAAAAAACCTTCATGAAAGAGTATTAGCAGCTGGAAGTGACAAGATATTTTCCTTAGGAATCCAGAGGAATCTTTAAAATAGATATGTGGTGTGGTGTTAAGAAAAGATGTTGTTTTAAAAGTACTTTTAAAGTTTTCATGTACCAGATATGACAATTTTGTAAAAATGTTTTAGGCTCAAAAAAAATTTAGGGACATCCAGGGTCTTTTCTTGGAGTTTAGCCTATGTCTAGATGACAAATTGCCAAACTAAAGTTTGATTCTAATCACACTGATTCTTCTTCCTGTACCTTCATCTTAGAACATATTTTCTTCTCCAACCATGCCATATTCTTCAGCTACTTTCTGTTCCTACAAATATGATCCCCCTTTAAGCTCAGGTTTTTGCACTTGCCTATAAACCCTTGCTAGAATTTTCTGATCCTCAGTAATCTCTCCTTCTGGAAATGGTTATTTGACCAGAGTACTTATTGTACCCTTATACATTTTTATTGTTTTGCTTTTTTTTTTCTTGTGTTAGTTTTATCACCCTGATATCATCAGATGCTCACCCAGGCAAAGATCATATATCATTTCCCTCTGGTTCTACTATGGGACTATATTGTTATTTTTTAACATACAGAATAATAGTGAACTTTAGCTACTGGTAACATTCAGGAGTAAAGAAAAAAAAGTCTTCCAATAACAAAAGAAAACAAGAAAGTGCATTCAGTGGCTTTTGTTCTCATTTCTAGAACTTATGAGAATCTTATGATTCTTCCTTTCCTGATAGATTCCATGTTTCCTCTGTCTTTTGTCACGGCCTCCATGGGTCATAACTCTTAACCCAGTGGAATGAGTGCTCTCTCATTTCTTCGTGCTTTTGAGCCCTTGTGCTCCTGCCTGTATGGGTGCCATTTGTCTCCCATTCACCTTTGTCACTAGGCCTGATGGTGCAATTAAGTTCACTGGGAATTCTTCTGTGTTTTCTTTTTCTTTAAATCTGTTTTCTTAGGGGCAAGAAGAACTTGAAATGACCAAATGTTATTCTTGGCTTCCCGTTCAGTGAGGCCATTATTATTTCCTTGGTGAAAGAATTTTTCTCTGGATTACTAAGACCTCTAAAACAACAGAACTCAGGGTGAAAAACTAAAGAGACAAGAATTTTGAGAGTAAATCACTGTAAAATACTCAGAGGTAACATTCCCAATTTAAGCAATAGATCCTGACCATGTATTTTTCCTTAAGGAGAAAAAGCAGCACCTATTCATCTTTGGTTCAGGATAGACAATAAATCTCACAGAGCAATAATCTCTCAAAAATTATCTCTTCATGGCTACCATTACACGTCTGTCCATGGCAATTCCTCTGAATAGTAAAATACCTGAGACCTGTCACTGGCTGATTTCTGGCTGGTTTCCTTAAACCATAACATGGGATCTTAATCACTAGTGTCCAAGTGGGTACTTTGCTGCAGAATTAGCCTGTTCAACCTTAGCAATAGGATATATATGCAGTGGAGTTTACCATGGCCTCTTCCCCATAACTCCATGGAGAAGGTACAAGGTTGGTTGAGGAAGGAGGATGACTTACAGCCATCAGATACGCTACTCTGTCCACACTGAGAATATGGAGAAATGACTATAGGATGTGTTTGGGTCAAGGACAAAGGAGGCCAGGCATTAACACCTCCTCTTCTGTCCTTGTTAGACCTTCACTGGCAGGGAGTGTATTCTGGAGGGCCTTGCCATGCTATTATCATCTTTTCAGCTCTAGGCCGACCCCAGTGTCCTCTCACATAAATCTTCCTCAAAAATTCTTATTACCAGTCTTCAATATTCCTCTTTCCAAGTTCTTGACTATGGAACTGTATCAAAAGCCACATCCCAGATCTCTAAGGACTTCATGTTGGGACTGTTCTTCGACGCAAAAGAAGAGTAAAATGTCCATTTAAAATTATTCTGGATTTCACAGTATCTTGGGGACACCTTTGGAAAGAACTTCCATTCCAATGCACTCTCCTCAACCTGTACCTGCCAATATCATCTCCACATCAGGCCAAACCAGACAATTAATGATGAGCTGAAGGCATCACCAGGCCTGCCCATTTCAATGACATCAATTTTGAATTGTGCCAATCTTTCCAGTTTACCAAGGAAATGGTATTGCTTCATGTGCTTTTTGGGTAGAGAGGAGTTAAACCAGTGAATTCCAGTAGGCCATTACTTCAAGGGTCTGGAGCCTATGTGGGGATTCTGACAGTCATTAAGAATATCCATGTTCTCTACATATTGAAAAATTGGGGGAATAATCACAGGAAGTGTTGGAGTCTCTCTAGACCTATTAAAAGGGTGAAGGAGATTGGTATGTCAGCAAAGGAAAGTTAGGCAGATTTAATTCTGGGACCTCATAGGCCTAAAAGAAATCAACGTTTTCAGGATTTCCTTTTCATCTGGTTGAGAAGGGAAGCAAAAGTCACACTGTCACTGTGTGGTAAGAAAGGAATATTCTGTACAGCTATTCAGACTATCTTCTTCACAAGATGCTTTGTGGCTGAGAACTGACTTATGGTTGGCACCTGGGGAGATGCCATGAGTGTCTAGTGGGTGCCTGAATTAGGTCTTGGTAATAGGCTCTGATTATCACATAAGGCTATCAGCTTAATTCTTAAACCCTCAATAGATAGCCACAGGACTATTTTACAGGTCAGACCATTTTCTGACATCTGATTTCCAAATTAGGTGCTTTTCCTATTATTATAATTATATCTACTTTACTTTTTACTTCTTCTCTTTGCCATTTTGTTTGGATACTCTAAAAATCAATAGTCCCAGCCTACAAAGCCCAGTTATTGAGCACATTTTAAAGATTGGGTTGTTTCCCTACCCAATCTAGTGTTTATGGTTAAAGGAAAAAGCCATCTTTCGGGCTCTCTTGAAAGACAGGTGAAAAAGTGGGTTGAAGAGTCTCATTTACTTTATTGCTCCCAGGGTCTTTTAAGCACCAACCCCCTCCTCTCACATAAAACAAGGATTTTCTGGTCTTTTGATGTCACCTAAGGTGATCCTGTGTTTGTTCTCTGTTTGAATTAGCAACTCAGCAACTGGTTTGCCCTGTGGCCAGCTGTGTAGGCAAGCACCTGAACACAGACAGGTGGTGATTGCACCTGGAGCAGTGGTGATTGTCTCTCACTCCAAAGTTATGTTCTGCCACCCTCGGTCCAATATGTTCAAAATTTATGATGTAAATTTTCCCTAGATTGTTAAATGTACAAATCAGGGAATCCCTGTAATTCTGGTTGGGGAAATTTTTTTTTTCTTCCTCTCTTCTCCATTTTGTTTGGATCATCTATAATCAAACACTCCCAATCTACTAAACACACATTTTTTTTTCTGTCAGGCCACATTAAGGTCCAGCACTGGCTACTGGTCAGCAATAATGTAATTGAAGGAAACTGTCAAATGGGGAATGTTTAAATTCAGGTTGGTGGGTTTTCGAAGTCCTCTGAATCTTCAGGTAGTCAGTTCTATTCCAACTGTAAGGATGTCCATCCAGTCAGTGCCTCATCTTTTACACAAAAGACCTAGACAGGCTGTTATTTTTGGCTGGAATTATATTTAGCAATTTAAATTGATAATACTTGATTTTTGGATTCTGGAGTTTCCAGACTTGTGTTGATTAGCAGTAAAGAATTCTTTTCAGATGGCCACATTATGACACAGAGTTCAGGAAAGAAATATGAGTATGGAGTGGGGAAGGGTCATGACAAGATGCCAGCAGCCTTGCTAAAGGACCATCAGTGGTCTGAACTATAGAAGGTTTTGATTTAAACTAGGGTGGTGACAATGACAGAAAAGGTATGGATAGTGTCAAAGACCTTTGGGAGGTAGAATCAGTAGGATGTGGTGAGAGTTGAATATGATGAGTCAGGAAGAAACAGGCTTCTGTGTTGTGTACATTGAATGGATCTCCTGACTGAGGCAGGGGGCGTGAGGAGAGAAGCAAGGCAGAAGAAAAATGGATCAAGTTAGTGCTAGATACTATCAGTTTGAGGTCATATTAGCTTCTCTTGTTGAGAACATCAGAAAAGTTTGGTCAATATATTTTTCTATGAAAGTTCCTTGGCTCATGAAGAATCCAGGAAGGCACAAGTTCTCCGTGTGTATTTTCCAAATGTCATCTATTTCTTTGTCTCTGTTTTTCCTTCTATTTAGACATGGAGGGGTTTTCTGCAGAAGATTCAGGGGCTTTCCTATTTGCCTACCAATATTGGTCCAATTCTGAACATGACCTGGAATTCCTGCATATAGAAATCTACCTAATACAGTCAGTCATTTTAATTGACTTGGCCAGATTTTCCTGGTTTCTGCAGGAACTTGGTGAATTAAAGAATACGGGATAATCTTATAAATTACACAAATTCTCCCAGACTCTGCATTTCTAGAGCAGTTTCCCTTTCTAATTTGTGAATGTGAAAATTTAGTCTCACACTTTAGGGATCTCGGATGAGATTTCTTTCCTTCATCCTAATTGTACTATGACTTATTCTTGATTTTGAAGCTAACAAAACTTTCCCCAGGCACAATTTCCTTCGAAATACTTTC